>NC_051063.1:95035090-95635090 GCF_004664715.2 Peromyscus leucopus | reverse complement strand
CTCTCTCAGCAAGACCAATACCTGTGACAGAGTCTTGGCTCCTCTCAGCACTTCTCATCTGACCCCTTACCCCAAACCACTCCAGGCCTAAGCTTCCCTTCCCTTCCCCTAGCTCCTTTGGTTTCTATATAACCTCAGCCATTTTGGCTACACAGTCTCTTGCTCCTCTTGTCCTCTTGGTTGTCCTGGCTCATTCCTGGCCTCATAGCCCCCTTCTCTCCTCTCTCTTCTCTTCCTCTCTTGCTCTCCCCCCTCCTCTCTTCTCTCATGGCCTGGTTCAGTCTGGACCCTTCCAGATGCCTCTGGCTGTTTTCTCCCTCATATCTACAATAAACCCCAACTATACATAGGGGCAATCATATCCTCATTTTTTCCATTCATTTCATTTCATTTTCATTTTCATAGAGACAAAGCTAAAAACCAGGTAAGTTCAGAAAAGAAGTCATCCCCTCTAGTCCTGAGCCTTGGGGGTTTCCCAGGAGTTTAAGAGGCAAGTGTTTCAACAGCAGGAAAATGCTGGGAGCTGTCTCATTCAGTGCAACACAAAATCTGCTTTTCCACAGAGTCCTGTATGTTTCTATAAATGATCCCTGAATATAACATTTCACTCATGTTCAAACCTATGGCAAGTCCTGCATACTCTGCCTGCTCTAGGACTCACCTGCTGTGGGATGGTCTTTCTGTATACTATGAAAATGTGTTGCTACCATTAGTTAATAAAGAAGCTGCTCTGACCTATGGCAAGACAGGTTATAGCCAGGCAGGAAATCCAAGCAAAGATATAGGGAGAAGAAAGGCGAAGTTGGGGGAGACGCTGAGAGCCTCCTGGAGAACAAGATGCCACAAAACACATGGCGATACATAGATTAATAGAAATGGGTTAATTTAAAATGTAACAGCTAGCTAGCAATAAGCCTGAGCCATAGACCAAACAGTCTGCAATTAATCTAAGCTTCTGTGTGTTTATTTGGGACTGAGTGGCTGTGGGACACAGGAAACTTCTGGCTACACTCACTTCCTCTGTTCCCTGCCTCACTTTACCTGTGACTTTACCAGCAATCACCTGGTTTACTGCAACAATTAAAACCAACCTCAAGCTTCAACAGATTCTCCAGGTCTACTCTATGCCCTTCTTTGCACATCATTCTTGTTACCTCCACAGTTCCACAGTACTTTCCCAACTTTCCTGAACGGATGACATCTGACATGATACCCTACTCAGCACAGCACTCATTGGCAGGAATCATAGTGCAGTAAGGCACACACTTCTCAGTTCTTCCTAGTCTTCTTATTAGACTAAGAAGAAAGTTTCTATTTACTGTGTCACCTCCAAACAACTGATCTGCCCCCCACTCTTGCATATGTGTGCATGGTATATGTATGTGTGTGAATGGATATGTATGAAGGTGTACTTGTACACATGCATGTATAGGACTGAGGTTGATAGTCTTCCTTAATCACTCTCCACTTTATTCACCAAGGCAGGGTCTCTCTCTCTCTCTCTCTCTCTTTTTTTTTTTTTTTTTTTTTTTTTTTTTTTTTGGTTTTTCAAGACAGGATTTCTCTGTGTAACAGTCCCAGCGATCCTGGAACTCGCCTCGCTTTGTAGACCAAGCTGGCCTCCTACTCACTGAGATCCACCTGCCTCTGCCTCCCAAGTGCTGGGACTAAACTAGCTTTTCTTTTCTTTTCTTTTTCTTTTTTTTCTTTTTTTTGAAACAAATTAGACTGGCCTTGAACTGTGGCACTCCCTCTGACTCTGCTTCTGCCTCCCAAGTTAACACTTACATGCTTAGGCCACAACACCTGGCTCTTTATTAATCTCTGAAGAAGACACATTTGTTCATGTTTTATTGCTGCTCCTATGCCAAAGTCACACCCTTTCTGGATCCTAAGGCTTTCTGGGACTTTGGCTCACTCACTCTGCCACTATGTCACTAATGTCAATACCCACCTATGGGCCACCTCAGCCAGAATGAGACCATTCAACCACATCTGACTTAAAGGAGCAGCTCTGGTCACAATATCTAGGACTCCAGCATTCATACAGTTGCATCTAGGAATTCATTCTGAAGTTTTTCCAAGAGGGCAGATGTGATTATCCCCAAACACACAGAAAAAGAATATGTACTACCATATCCAGGATAATAGAAAATAAAGTCTTGGTCTGGAGCAATGGCTCAGTAGTTAAGAGCACTGGTTACTCTTCCAAGGGTCCTGAGTTCAATCCCCAGTGACCACATGGTGGCTCACAGCCATCCACAATGTGACCTGAAGCTCTCTCTGGCATACATGCAGACAGAGCACTCATACCTTTAAAAAATAAATTAAAAATAAATAAATAAATAAAATACAGTCTTTAAAACTGGGAAAACCTGTGTCTAATTGTCAATTTGCTGCCTTCACTATTTGTATTGGAAGTGTTTGTTTCTTTCTAAGTGTTGCAAAATTTTTTCAAATTAATTTATTTGACATCCTGGTCACAGTTTTGCAAGAATGTTTATAATGGCTATGGTACATCGTAAATAGAAGATACACTATGAGAACTTGAATGTGGGGCCTCAACTCATTTAAAAAAAAAGAGAGAGTAAAATGAAGTTTATCAATTTTATGTAAAGAATCAATTTAACAGGAGAAAGGAGGGAAAAAAAAACCATCAACACATTTGGCTCAGACCTGATATATGTATGTAAGTTCTTAACAAATCTACAAGGGACCAATTAGAAAAGTGAACAACATATTTAGGCATAAAATTCTCCAAAGAATAAAAGAAATTGGCAGTAAACATAAAAAATGTTCAATTCTGCTAGAAATGACAGAAACCTAAATAAAGTGTCAGAGAGCAGTCCTTTTCAGATTAGAGAGATGGCTCAGCCACCACAAACTCCAATGCTTTCTGGACTCTACTGGCACTTCAAACATACACACATAATAAAAAAAAATTATTTTAAAAGAGAAATTCTTTTTCACCTATCAGATTGGCAGAGATTAAAAACTTGCTAATAACATATTGGCAAAAGTATGGTGGAAACAGGTGCTTTCCTATACCACTCATGAGAATTAAGCTGATGCAACTTCTCTGGAAAGCAGTTTAGCAATATTTATTAACATTTTTAAATTAGTATACCCTTTAATCAGCAAATCTTCCCTTCTAGGAATTTAGCCTAAGGGAAAACAAGTTTTAGAACACTGACAGAAAGACGTTGAGTACTCCCATTTCCTACAGCAGGAGAAACCGATAACAACTCAAAGGTCAATCCTTAGGGGCTTGGTTAAGTAAATTATGAGAGTCCATCTAAAAAGTCATAATGCTACTGTCAGGAGGAAAGTACTAACATAGGAAAACATTCTTGGTAAAGTACAAGTGAGACATTTTTTAGTAAAGAGTAGTTTTTTCTTGTAAAACATATAATTCAAAAATTTCAATTACTCATTAATTGAACATTGATGTACAATTCAGTGGCATCATATCACATCACAAAGCTGTACAAACATCACCACTATTTCCCCAGAAACATTCAACACCAAGCACTAACTTCCTATTGTCACCTCCCTCCTAACTCCAGGTGAGTAATGCTCTTTCTGTCTAGTATTTTGCCATATCATTTGCTGGTGTTATGCTATGTAAACAGAATCACTAAAAAACAAGACCCTGTCCTTACATCTTTAAAATAAAAAAATAAATAAAACTTTTAAAAAGGGAGCAAGGAGAGAAGAGAAGCCCCAGACCTCTCCTCAAAGGGAAGAGCAAGCCCAAGAAGGCTTCAGGAAGCATGAATGACAAAGAAGAGAGGGTAGATTTGTGCCCTGACTAAGTGTCTCACCTGAAGCCTCTGGTGTCCAAACAGAATGAAGGTGATGGCATCTGGAACCATGCTGCCTGAGAGAAAGTCTCACAAGTTAAAAAAACCTGACCTCTGTGGGAAGCACCCCTGTGGCTGGGTCAGTGAAACCCTCTTAGCTGGTGTTCTCAACCTTTTCAACAGCCAACTGTAGACTTTGCCCTTGAAATTCAACTCCTGGGCTGAAGAGATAATCTCCCTGTGTAAACTTGGCTAATAGACAGAGCACACACATGCTCACCCTGCTTGCAGCACCTGAGCCAGCCCAGTCAACCAAGTGGCTGTGCTCAAGGGCAGGCAGGAAACCTTTCCTGACAAAAATGTCAGCCGTCCTAATGAAATAAAGGGCACAGGATGGGCATATTCCGAAAATCCGACAAGCAGCAATTTAGAGACAAGCACACCACCTGAAACCTCACCTGGGAATGATCTGGACACCATGAGAAAAGTGACTAGAAGAGCACAACTTTTACCAGTCTCTGTCAGTGTTACAGGGCAAACCTGTCAAAAACTTCTGAAAGTTAGACTTGTACACATGAAATTCTAGGCTAGTCAAAGAGAATAAGCCACTGCATCTCAACCACCAAGCCTCTTAAACAGTGCTTCTCAGAGTGAGGGTCCAAAACAACCACTGCTGTCATCATCATCACCACCACACACCACACCACCATTACCACCACCATACACACCACTACCACCACCATACACCACCACCTCCACCATCACACACACCACTACCACCACCTCCACACACACACTACTACCACCACCATCAGCACACATCACCAACACCGATACCATATATAAGACCACCACACACTACTACCACATACACCACCAGCACCAGCATCATCCCACACCATCACCATCATACACCACCACACCACCTGCACCAACAATAACTACCGCAGGCATATCTATAAACTTGTCCAAAACACAAACTCTCAGTCCCACTTTGGCTTTAGTGAACTGAAAACAAGCTCTCTGGGTGCATTTGGTGTATGTTCAAGTCTCAGAACCTCTGATCAAAGGCTCCTAAGAGCTCTGCAAGGGGAGTTCAGACTCTGCCCCTGGACTTCCCTGACTTTCTACTAATCTAAATAAATTTTGACAGACATGATAATACATCTAATGAGATGGGCAAGATCTCTGTCACTCCAGCTGTGTCTTCTACATGGCCTCATAGGCTGCTCTTCCACAAACGGATTCCAAAGATGCTCTTTGCTGCTTCAAAGAGTAGTCCAGCTCTTCAAATTCTGACCTTAGGCCATCTTCTCAGCCTCATCCTGGAACTCATCTATGCATCTCTGCTCTAGGTGGATGAGTATTAAATTTTTGTTCAATGAATTGGTGTTAAACACAATCTGAAAGTAAAAACCACCCTCACACAAGCCACATATCTTTCCTTCAGAAGTAAGACATCAGATAGGGATGAGAAGTAGGACGGCAGAACCCATTACTCACAAAAGAAACTCCTCTGAGTCTCAGAGATCTATGCTTACCTGAAACTCACTCTCACCCTGTTCTGTCCCTCACAAACTGTTCCATCCCAGCATGTCAGCTAGGTGAAACATGGATCACATGAACTCCAAGGAGTAAAAGCTCAGAAACACCCACACATGCCTTCACTTCTGAACCCTGCACCTTAAGACAGGTAGGTTCAGTCCCTTCAGAAAAAGAAGTATCTACAGATTCAATGTAGTCAATGTTCAATTTCCAAGAAGTCAAAGTTGTGACCTGATAAATTTCTTTCTTCAAACATTTCCAACAAACTCAGACTTGAAAAGACTATAAACTACAGAATAAAGGCTTATTTATTGCAACTACTAGTTTAGTGATAAATTATTTATTCTAAAAACCAAATTCCATCTTTTTACTATAAAAATCCAAGAAGTCATAACTGAAAATAATGTGAAAAAAGCATACTGCAGCATTACATAAATTAGGTATGGTGGTGTGTACCTGTAATCTCAGTACTCCAGAAGTAAAAAAAAGAACAGCAGATGTCCAAGGTCACTCTCAACTAAACATCAAGTTTGAGACCAAGGAGGGAGGGATGTAGCGATGGAGCGAGGGAGAGAGGGAGTGCAGCTGGCTGATCAGGACAGATGGATCAATGGTTAAGAGTGTATACTGCTCTCGATGGGCAGTGATGGTACACACCTTTAATCCCAGCACTTGGGAGGCACAGGCAGGCAAATCTTTGTGAGTTCGAGGCCAACCTGGTCTACAGATCGAGTTCTAGGACAGCGAGGGCTGCACACAGAGAAACCCTTTCTCAAAAACAAAACAAAAGAGTATGTACTGCTCTTGCAGAAGATCCAAGTTCTGTTCCCAGATCCTAAATTGACAGTTCTCAACTCCAGCTCCAGGGAATCTGATGACTTCTTCCGGCTTCCAAAGGCACCTGCACTCAAGTGTACACACACACACACACACACACTCACACACACACACACACACACACACACACACACCACAACATACCCAAGAATTAAAAATATAGGGGTTGAGCCAGGCGGTGGTGGCGCTCGCCTTTAATCCCAGCACTCGGGAGGCAGAGGCAGGCGGATCTCTGTGAGTTCGAGGCTAGCCTGGTCTCCAAAGCGAGTTCCAGGAAAGGCACAAAGCTACACAGAGAAACCCTGTCTCGAAAAACCAATATATATATATATGGTGAGAGAGGGAAAAAAGAGAAAGGTAATTCAGGTTATTTGTGTTCCAGTCTTGCTACACATCCCAACCCCCTGCCCCATTTTTCATTCTGATTGACAGTCTTAGTAGTCAACATTGTAATCATTTCAGAACAAGTTGAAAATACTCCATTCAACTCCACAAACACTCGAAAAACTTCCAATGGATTGAAAGGAGAACATAAGTCATCAATAAAACATAACAACTCATTAAATGTTTCAGGTAACTGAGAGGAAGCACATTTTTGGTATGTCAATCAGAATGGCAGTATAGAGAGAGAACATGCTTTGGTTCACATAGACTTAGATCCAGAGTTTAAGTGAGTTAGTGGCTCTGAGTTCCTGAAGACATCAGGATATCATAAATTCACTCAGAGATTGTCATGAGGATTTACTAAAATGACAAAATTACAAATAAAAGTGCATGGTATAATAATACATCTACTAATGAAATAACATAGACCTAAAAATCTTCAGAAAATTGTGAACACATATTGTTTGATTCCAAGAATGTATCCACTCAACTTCTGCTAGCTGAGCCTGGTGATATCCATCCCTACTCCAGACTGCTGCTTCTCCTTACTCTTTTTCTTGATTCCTCTCCATTAGATTCAATGCTGCTCTTAGCTAGCCATCTCTGTCAAATTTCTACACCTCACTCCAAAGTGGGTGACAGATCTAGAATGTGTACCTCTCATGTTGGGTTTTCAAGTCCCTGACAATGGCCATCGGGCTCAATCTCAACTGGCCTCAGCCAACATCTTATAGTCTGAATCACTTTGTCCTATACCCCAGCCATAGTTACTCAGCACATAAAGTTATCTCCACCTCTGGTTTTTGTCTTTGCTGTTCCTTACTTTAGGAAGGTACTTCTCCAAGTCTGCATATTCCTGGCTTCTCCTTACTTTGGAGATCACAGCACAAACTTCATTCTCTAAGAAGCCTTTTCTAACCTCTCTAGTCCATATTACCCTCTCTCAAGTCACTATTCTCTCCTCTGTAGCAGCACTGCCTTTATCCCATGTATTGATCTGTTCACTTATTTACCGAATCCTCTCTACAATAAGCTCCATGAAAAAGGCTTTTGCTATCTTTGTTATCTAGACATCCCTAACATACTGTATAGTAGGTAGAACAAAATGGATACCTAGTAAGTGTTTATTAAGGCTGGAGGGAGAGTTTAGTGGGTAGAGTACCTATCATACAAGTGTGAGAACCTGAATTCAAATCCCCAGAATGCATATAAAAAGTCAGACATCAAAGTGTGCACCTGTAATCCAAGTGTTCCTTATACCAAGACAGGAGGTGGAGACAGGAGAATCCCCAGAAGTTTCTGGGCCAGTTAGCCAGGCATATGCAGGGGCATAGAAGACACTGACTCAACTAACACATTCTCATATTCTCTCTGTCTGTCTGAGTCTCTATGTGTCTGTGTCTGTCTGTCTGTCTGTCTGTCTGTCTCTCTCTCTCTCTCTCTCTCACACACACACACACACACACACACACACACACACACACACACACACAAATCCACATAAAGATTAAATAAATAGCCGTTAAATGAATGAAGCATGGTGGCACACACCTACAATCCCAGCACTGGAGAGGCTCAGACAGGAGAATCTCAAGTTCCATATTAGTAAAACCTTGTCTCAAGTAAATACTTATTGAATGAATGAATGAATGAATGAATAAATAAATAAATAAATAAATTCCATTTCTGAAATGTGAGGCAGAGGTACAGCCACCCTCTTCTTTCTCTTGACTAATGATTAACAGTAGTAGATGGCCCCTAAGGAAGAGATGTGAATGAGGAAGATAAAAGGCTGAATATCAACCCCGGGAAACATCAATAAATAAAGTCACCCCAGCTCCCCCACTGAAAAACATTAAATGCTGCTAGGGGCTCAGGAAGTTCCTAAGTGCTCTAGTCCCCAGAGTTTTCTGCCTTAAACTTCTAGTGAGCCACATCAACTTCTGACCTTAAGTTTTGCAGCTGAAAGCAAGTCTAGACAGTACTGCTTTTGAAACTCACCAAGATTTGCCCAAAAGTTGTAGGTTATGAGATAAAGAGAAGGGGGGAGCTATTAAAATTCCACTAAATGTGATTTAAATACAACAAAAATTCCCAGTTGTTTCTTCTTAACCTGATCCCTACCCACTTTGGGCACTAATTTAGAATTAATCAAACCCTTCTTCCCCCATTATACTCACAGCTGGCTCTCCCAGGAATTGTAAGAATAACAGCTAGGCAGCAACAACCCTGGGCAGTAACAACCCTGGGCAGTAATAAATAATCATACGATGTTGCCCAGTCCATTCAGGTTTGAACCCACAGAGTGAGTAATAGGCAGGGAAGGGGGTGGATGGAAAGAGGCAAAGAAAATGAGCCAGTTCTGCACTTTCTACCTAGAATTCAAAGCCTTAATCCTCTGAACAGAGCAGCTGAGTTAGTCAAGCCAAGGCTACAAACCAAGGTCACTGCCACTGCCAAGACCATGTCAACTATTCTAGGTACTTTCCTACCACTCTCACACATCCACTTCTTTACAACTTCCAGGGTCAGTCATATTCTTGAATTTCTTTTCTCCATCTGCATTCCTTTTTCTCAAGTGTCAAAATCTATACACACATGGCTCTGACCTACTTGTCCTCAAACCTTTGAAAATGAGTTCCATGTGTAGCTCCAACACCCCACAGGCTTCATCTTTTAATTATTCCAGCAGAACAAGGTAGGTCTTGAGTAGCTAATAAACTAAATGAAGAAGGGAGAAAGCCTGGTGTTAAATTTGTGCCAAAGAAACTTTCTGCCAACAAGGAGTAGGGGGCATAATTTTGCTGAGTAAGACTGAGGTTCTGAGAATACTATGGGCCACTGAACTCTGAGCCTAGCTTCTGAGAGTCTTCAGAAGTAACTGTAGAATATTTGGCCCTGAGCTGCAAAGTTTGGTCTTCTAAAGGGGGAAAACCACCTTAAATTAAAAGTGGTCTTATTTAAAAAGAACATCTGTGAAGCACCTACTCCCAGGGACTCCTCATTCTGCTCCCCTGCCTGAATTCAGCAGACCCATAAATTGGCACTGTTAAGATGACCTTTCCAGGCGATATTTCAGCAAGAGATAACAATAAAGCTGAGAGCTTTGGTAGCACTCAAAGGAGATTTGAGGGACTTAAAACACACTGCTAAATTTGGCAGCAAAAGTTCCTGTTTCTTGCAGCTGGAAAAGGAAATCTCTTTATAATTACATTGTAGATAAGGGGCTATTCTTTTTTTTAGACACAGATTAGAACCTCCCTATCCAGACCTCCCACTCCCCTGACAGTAGTCAGTGCTGGGCAAGTGGCACCTAGGGATGGAATCAAGAAATTTTTGGGGAAGGAAAAGTACCAGGGCTTGTCCTGATGCCACTTACTGTCTCAGTCATAGCCACTTGCCCAGATAGCTGGCACTTTTCAATTCCTAGATCTCGCTGCCTCTGTCTCTACTCTCCATTCATCTCCCATCAGCTCTCCCCTTTCCCATACTGCTCCTTCATACAGGGCCATGGCATGTCCCCACCCTAATGTCATACATGTGCTAACCCTCACAGAGGCCTCTCAGCCTGGACAGTTCTTTGGTTCGGCCAGATTCCCCCATTTGACATATTTGGTTGGTTTGATTTGAAGGAGTGTCTTACACTATAACCAGGCTAGCTTCAAACCCCTACCTCAGCCTTCCAAATATTGAGATTACATGCCCCACCACCCACCATACCCTGTTTTGGTTTATATATTTCTCTTTTCTTAAGACAGGGTCTCTGTGTAGCCCTGGCTGGCCTGGAATTTGCTATGTAGATAAGGCTGGTCTCAAACTCACAGAGAGCTGCCTGCTTAGGTCTCCCCAATGATGGCACTTAAAGGCTTGCACCACCACACCAGACTATGCAAAAGCAAAGTACAAAAATTCTGATCTGTTGCTCATCAGGGGACTCTTAAAACTGCCCATGATGTAAAGGAAGGGGATATCACAAAACCTGCAGATTAGCCACATATATTGCTTAGAGTAATAAATACAAAAATAGCTAACATTTTATTCAGCAACAAGGTAGGACTAGCTATGCTTTTACATGTAGGCTTCACTATAACACTCTCAGATAAGTCTTTTACTGCCTCAGTTTGAGAGAAGAGAGGGGCTATGGACAAGCTAGGCCAGGTAGCACTAAAAACCATGAATGTGGCTAAATTACCAGGTACTTGGAATTCAGTACGACTGGAGTCCAGGTTCCAACCATCGCTCTGGTTGTATGGCTTTTTCTCTAATATGCTTTGTCTTTAGTCACCAACTGGTCATTCAAACTCTGACAGAGAGTCCTTCAGATAATACTGCAGTTTTTCCTTTCTCTAGAGGAGTGATGGCAACATTTATTCAGTCTTCAGAGCAAATCAAAAGTCAGTGCCTTCAACACCTACTGATGAAAATACTACCTGCAGCACCAAGTAAACTGGCAGGCTTCCAGCTTACTCTTTGTAATTTCTGCAAGCACCTATGCACCTTTTGCACCTGAGAACAAGAGTCCCGTCTCCAAGTTTTAGGAACTAAGTAAAAATGCTTCCTAGAATCCAGTTGATTGGCTTAAAAGTTATTCAAATACTTCAAAAGTACAAACTATACATATGTTGGTCATTTGGGGAAATAAAACGTATACTTAATTCCATAGAATTGCAGAGAACTTAGCTGGAAAGCCAGCACTGGCACATAACAGTTCAGAATGTCAATGAGAACTCTTAATTCATCCTTTCTGCCTTCTAGAAGAGGAAACTGAGAGACAGCTATCAGATAGGGCCAGAACTAAAACTCAGATACGCTAACTACCAGGCCAAAGCATTCTCCTGCCATGTGTCAGTGGAAATGATCATAAGGAGAGGTCACTGACAGCAACAGCTGACATTTATTGCCAGCATATGTGGGGCCAGAACTATAACACTTTCAAAAATGCTTTGAGATGAGTAAGATTACCCCAATCTACATGTGAATATAGAGATAACTTTCTGGAAGTCCAAAGACAGTAAGAAGAGTCAGACTACAACCCCAGTCCTCTCCTGTACCCCCCATCTCATCTTATCCCCCATGCTGTACCACTCACTCTATTTCCTCAACACACTCCAACTCCCCTACTCCAGTTTATACCACTCTCACCCGAAACTGGCTGCAAAGCCTCCCCTACAAGCTGGGCTTGGGAGAATACATGGATTAGTATTTGAAGAGGTAAAGAGGGCTGGGCTGAAGCCTGTGTCAGCAAGACAACAGGGAGAGCAGGCTGCAAAGGGACTTCAACAGGAAGTCAAGGAAGACCTCAGGGGCCCTGCCTGGGCTGGCCAGCAGAAAGGGGACGGGCAATAAGTCATTCTAGAAAGATCATCCCTGTATAACAAACAGGCAGGGTTCCACCAGAGCTACTTTAAGACAGAACCACATGCTGACTCTTTAATAGTCACCAATGAGCACACTCTCCACAGGTTTACTTGCTTTTAAAAATGACCTACAGAGGCCAGGAAGATGGCTGAGCAGGTAAGAGTGTTTTCTACCCAAGCAGGAGGACCTGAGTTCAAATCCTAGAATCTACATAGAGAGTCAAGCATGGCTGCATGGCTGTTAACATAGCACTATGGGTAAACAGGAAGAAGACAGGAGGATCACCCTGTAACAAGGGACTAAGGCAGGGGGCTTCAGAGATGGCTCAACAGTTAAGAGGGCTTGCTGCTCTAGCAGAAGATCTGAGTTCAGTTCCAAGAACCCATATAGGACAACTCATAGAGAATCCAATGCCCTCTTCTGATTTCTGAGGATACCTGCACTCACATGCACATACATATTCACTCATACAAATAATTAAAATAAAACAAACCTTTAAAGGAGGGTGGAAGAAGGCAGAGTGATAGAGCAAGACACCCAACCTCCTCCTTTGGCCTTCATATAGTATCCATGCATACCTGCACATACACAGACACACAGATGCACACAGATGCGCACACACATACACACACACACACACACACACACACACACACACACACACACACACACAAGCTTAATTGTCTGACTGGGGAGGTAACTCAGCTGATAGAGAGCTTGCCTAACTGTGATGTATGAAGCTGATCTCCAATACCACATAAAACCAGCCACGGTGGTTTTATAATTCCAGCCTATAATTCCAGCACTCTAGAGGGAAAGAAAGGAAGATCACAGGATCAAGGTCAAATCTGGCCTCAACCTAGTGAGTTCAAGACGTGCCCAGGTTACAAGAGTCCATGCCTCAAACAAACAAACAAACAAAAACAAATGTCAGAACTTCATGAGGTAGGCTGTGTTTCAAGACACAGGTAAGCACACTAAAATTTAGTTCCTGCAATAAATCTAGAATTCTAAAGTGGCTGACTTCATGGTAGCTTTTCCCAATGCTTTCTTTCCTATACCCCTCCCCATTTCAGCATTCAACAATTGCAAAGAAGCTGTATGAAAAGTTTAGAAGCCCCACCCTCCTCATATATACCATCTTCTCCTTGGCTTTAAATCCTACTCCAGGAGTAGCATCCACTTCCCTTTTCCCAGCCTATGAGTTCCAGATGGTAATCAACTCTACTTCTAAAGCCCCAAAACTTCAGGTCTGGGCTTCTCTCTTAATCACACCAGCAGAAGCTCACATTGTAGGAGGAAGTACAGCAGGGAGGAAATCGGAATAATACAACATCAACATTAAGTCCCACAACTCATACCTTTTTGGATCTTCCCTAGCTCTTAGCCCACATAATCTGTGTTCCCTAACTTAATGGGTAAACTGACCAAGAAGATGTACTATCAGGCACCAGAGATACCTCTGAGCCCAGGAGCAAATGAAAAAGTGTATTGACCCAATGTCAGGTGCTAGAGCCCTCAGAAGCAGGCTTGTCTTCTGGAAAAAAAGTATATATGGACTCCAACACACACACACACACACACACACACATATAAATACACGGACTGCAACAGGAAGTCATGGAAGACCTCAGAGGCCCTACGTGGGCTGGCCAATAGAAATAGGTCAGGCAATAAGAAGTTCCTGCATAACAAGCAGGAAGGTTCCACTAGAGCTGTTTTAAGATAGAACCACATGCTCACTGAGCAACACACACACACACACACACACACACACACACACACACACACACTTATATATGATAAATATAGCATAACATACATATAAAGACTTCCTGGGCCAGTCTTTCTCTTAACCTACTGCTGCGCTGAGAACTCTTTTCTCAGCCCCCTTGTTCAGTGTCTATTGCTTCCAGATCTTTCTCCCCTAACCCTCATTTTATCTCCTTTTTTCATATTCAAACAGTCCTCAAACAGTCCCAAAGGCAATTTCCAATTCACAGATAAACCTTCAGCCACAGCAGGCCCACAAAAGAAAAAACTGAAGTGCCTAGAAACAGACCCATCTTGATTGAAACAGCTTCCTACCCTAATTGCATGCAATTCGCCCTTTTACAGGGACAGCCTCAGAGAAGCCCAAATATTCAGTCACTTAATAATTTCAACAGGCCCCACAACAGTGTATTCATTATATTTCATTATATCAGAGCCAAAAAAAAAAAAAAAAAAAAAGAGTAAGAGAAGGGATCATTATAGAAACTCTTCAATACAGTAGTCTAGACTCATTGAACACCTCCTCTCCCCTCAAAAAGCAAAACAAAACAAAAAACCACATAGACATTTTCTAGGGCCCTAGGCTAGAAACAGACTCCAGGATTTCTATAATCAACTCAGTGTTACATAGAATGTCAACATACTCCTCTAAGACAGACACTACTTACTCAAACAGAGGATCGCTGTGCCATCCCTCTAGCAGAAAGAGATGCCTCTCTCTTCCTTCCTCTAACAGAAGTCACATTAATGCAAGTTTCCCCACAGGCTTTAAAGAGAAATCTGCCTATTATATTATGCCAGATGGCCAGTGCCCCCCACCCCCACCCCGGCTTCTTCATGCTCTCTAAGCCATGGTCCCTCTAACTCAAAGAACTCAATTATCTGTAGCTTCTTCCACAACCCCCAAGCCAACACAGAGGCACAAAAGGAAAGTCCAGCCAGGTTCTAGGAGGCTGCTGCTTAGCCTCATAACTGTGTTAATCTTTGCTTGTCTACCTTAGCAAATTCTCTTGGATGCAACAGTGGAAATCTGGAGTTGCTAGAATGATGACAGCTGACAGCCCAGTTCCCAACAGGTACTCAGGCCCACTTCCCTCAGGAGCCAGTATCAGATGCAGTGAAAGCAGGGCATGCCTCTCCTAGTTGCAGGTCAGCAGTGAGTCCATGATACTTGGAGTCTGATACTTCCTCAAAGCTGTTCTCCCAGCCCAGGGAAAGGGACAGGCCAGCACAACTAAAAATGTCCGTGGTCTTGTTCTCCTAAGATTTCCAACTTTCAACTTTTTTGGTGACTGATTATTCTTTTTGAAGATTAGGAGCCCTGAGGGAAAGTGTACAGGAAGGGGAGCAGAGGAAGGGGGAGAAAGGGAGGAGAACAGGAACGTTATTTTTTAATCTTCAGAAATATAAAGAAATCCAATTTGTTACTCAGCTCTGAGAAGCTGAACGACTGGGAAGAAAGGAACAGCTGCAATACAATCTAAGCTGTGCACAACTTCTTCGGCCTGAGAGGCCACAATGATATGTCCAATCTAAACTGTTCACAACTTCTCCTTCAAGCCTGAGAGGCCACCGAGGAAAGCTGCACTGTTTGAATCAAGGGGGAAAAAAACCTGTTCTGTGCCTGCTCTCCCCAGATGCCACTCCAAGTCATGTTTGGCAGGTATTACCTTGTCTTATGATAGAAGTTGAGGGTATGGGTGGGGTACCTAGTAATGCCATACACCCTATAGGTTCACTGAAGACAGAGGACAGATCTAGGACACCCTGGCTTGGAGTTTCCCCTCCCCTTCTACACCATTCCTTGGCACAATTCCAGAACATATCAAGTATCTACCCCTGGAATTCCCACTTCCTTGTTTTTCTTTTTGGTTTTCCCCTGGGCTATGGCCTTACGAGTTACTTAAAAAGCTGCCTGCCTCCTAAGAGGCTTTCCGAGCAGTAACACTTCCTACCAGTTATGAGCCTACCTTTCAAACCCAGAGCTGAGGAGACTGGCCCCTCTGCCCACTCAAGACAGTTTCCCCAGAGAAGCCCAGCAGGACCAGGGCCTGTCTTACAGACATTAAAATGTGTGATGCCATCACTGTGCAGAGCTGTGAACACTGGAAAAGAAAAAGGTCTTTTGGGACTCCTCTCTAAACTCAAATATGAGTTGTGTCATCCACAGGAAGCTTTGTCTCTAAAGTGTCTCTGAAGGATCATTTGTGAGGCTCAAAGTCTACCGTGAGCATCACCCAAAGAAAGTACCTTTTCTTTCCTTAGACACCTCAAAGAAAACTTGTGAGGTTTTTCTCACTGTAATTTACAAATGCATCTGAGTAGAAGGTGCATTATAAATGAGGAAACCAGAAGAAAGAGGCAAAGTGACTTTCCAGAGAAGTCAAGCCAATCCTCAAGCTTCGTTCTCTATCATATTATATTATTTGTTGATTTGTTTACAACTAACTGCTTTCATGAAAAACATTCTATTTGCTTCCTCTCAACAGTACTATATAGTTATTATCATTATTTCTATCTCACAGCTAATAACCTGAAGTTTCTATTGGTTAAGGGACTTCCCAGCAAGCAGCAGAACCTCACAGGGTACCATTGGACTCATACATCTGTTCCTCACAACTCCACCTTTAATCCCAACCCACAGGCCATATTCCCCCAAGCAAAGAATCCCTAGAGTGTTGTAGAAGGAGCAATTAGCTTTGCAAGTAGCCTATCTGAGGTCCAGGGGCCATGGGGTTCAAACTGGCAAACCCTCAGGCCCCAATACTGATGCATACAGTGTTGCATACACAGACTCAGGCCACCAGAACCAGAGTTAGAGCCAGTGCTTGTACTGGCAAGCTGACCCGAAGTTAATCAGAAGGTCCCCTTATTGTTTGCTAGGATACAAAAGGCACACTGTTCAGAAAGTTCAAGAAGGAAAAACCAAAGAGCCAGGAACAACAGCTGTTCCCTGGCCCCAATGAGAAACCAAAAGCTTCCACAAAGTTCCCTGAGGCCAGGAGTAAGCTGAAGATATAACATGGCTGAAGTGGAAGTACATCTCTTGAGGGGTTTCCTGCAGGGAGGGTCTGTAGCACTTACCCTCCCCCTAACATTACAGATGGTCCAGCTACTTCATCACCTATAAAATGACCTTTCTGGGAGGGTTTCCTTTCCTAGGCCATACTAAGTTCACCACATAACACTCCTTTCCACATCTGTAGGTCAGAACAAGTTTTTTCCTGAAACAAGGCATGCATGATATGGACACTGTGTGCCGTGGGAATCAGTTAAAATATGAACCAAAGTGATCACCCAGCAAAAGCATAGTCCCTCATGTTCCTAGTTCCTAGCAGCTGTGGTGCTCTGAAACATCTGAATTAGACAGATATTTGCAAGTCCCCAGACCCCAAGAAAGTTCCCTCTTCTACAACTCAAGAAAATCTGTAATGAGCATCATTAAGGGGAGGGGGCAGTTTCATGTTTCTAAAGCTACTTCATAAAAGAGTGAAGGCTCCAGCTCAGATCCTACTGCCATGATAATCTGTCTCTCTGTCCTGTTAACTGCTCCAGAGGGACTCGGAACGCAATGCAGGCTCCTCACTGAGCTTCATTATTAGCTAGTTTGATTGCTGCTGTCACAGGTAAGACAGAGCAGCACGGAGACAAGGGGAGAGACAGCACCAAGCAGAACCAACCAAGCTGCTCAAAAGTTTCCACGTAAGAACTACAACAGTATTGGAGCGATGAGAACTCATTTTCCTACAAAAGAGCCTTCCTGTGAAAATATCCGGTGTCTTTGTGCTAAATAAAAGCAGAGTGGAGCCTAAACATCTACGATTCAGCCAGAGTGCGATTAGCTAGATTTGCAAAGTCAAGAAAATTGGCTGTTTCCCTCCTCCTCCCGAAGTTAATAAAATCCAACTGTTGGAGCATGACATCATTTTCGACCCCCAAAGCCTGAGTGAAGAGCACAGACACCAGCCTGCCACAAATAGCCCAGTACTCAGAGCAAGAGGCTCAGAGGTGCCCTTACCTGGTAGTCAGGGTGATTTCTTGCCCACTCCATTCTCAGCAGAGACTGGCTCACACACACCACATTCGCTTAGGGAGCCCAGGGCCCCCCAGATCCACGGCTTAAGCTCCAGTACCTGCTGCGAGCTTCTCACAAGCTCCTTCCTCTGACCTTTCAAGACACTCCTTCCAGCCAAGTGAGCAGAGTTAGCACAGCTAGCCAGCCAGGCCGGTTGTCATGGAGACCTTGTCCTCTTAGGCTGTACACAGGCTTGCTCACTCAACTAGGCGCTCTCCCTCAACCCGGAACCCTGAGAGCGAGCTAGCACGCGCACGCATATGCGTGCTCGTACTTACACATATTCCCTGAGTTCTAGATGGCCTTGAAACAGCACTGTCTCTTGATCAGCTCAGTTTATGCATGCATTCCACCCCTCCTACCTCCCTTTCAGTCAACCAGGAGCCCAGGACTGTTCCTGGGAACTTGCTTCAACAGCCCAGAGGGGAGAAGGGCGAGGACAGTGAGTGGACTTGTTTTCCTCCCCTCTAGAGTCTCAGTTTTTATAACTTGGAAGAATCCCTGCCAAGGGGGAGGGAGCTAGCTGAAGGCTTGGAGGGGAAGCAAGCTCTTCCTCTCGATCCTGAAGCAGTAGCTGAATGAGAAGGAGGGACCCTGATGCATGTTGCCTCAACTTGTTTGTTCGGCTTGGGATTTTCCGGCAGCAATTGGGGCGGAAACACCGCTCCCGTCCCAGAAGCTGGCCTGTACTGGCCTCTCAGGTTACCTTGTTGCCTGTTCAGGTCGTGGAGATGGCTTTAACCAGTATAGGGTCCCATGGTACTAGTGCCAGAGCCTAAGCAGTCTCTTGTCTTCCTGCAATGGAGAAGAAACAAACTAGATCAGGACTAGGAGGAACTCTGGGCAAGTCTATAGTCGCAGCCAGGGCATCAAACACAATGCAAACAAACCTCCTCTATGCCCAACACAAGACCTGCAGCCCAAGTCCAAGTCTCCAGTGAGGAGCTGTACAAGTGCCAGCACAGTACCTGGGATACAGAAGGCCCCTTTAGTATCCCACCCCCCTCCCCAAGTATACTCTTGCTTGGACACTACTTAACACTGTCTTAGATAACTATTGTGTTTGATCCTCTTAACTGTTTGAAACACACTGGTCAGATAGGTTTGCTACCATTTTACAGATGGGATCATTGAGGCCCACAGAAATCAGATGCCTGACCCATGGTTATATGACTAGTCAGAAAAAGAACTAAGAGTAGAGACCAGTCAAGGGTCTCCTAAGGTTATAGGCTTTGCTATAAAGTACACTGTAACCTGATCTTGGAAACCAGCTAGTTTTCTGATAACCATATCATATTATGGACTTCCAGGGGAAAATGGAGACTCTTCTGAGTCCTGGTAAGGTAAATCTGCCACCATTCTAGCCTAAAGACTCAATGACAGAGAGCTTCTATGACATCCAGAATATCTGCTGCAAATCAGAGAGAAATTCCCTGCCCTACCACCACATGCTACCTTACATCTTCCCAAAATAACCTCCCAAATGCTGGTTCATTTGTTATCTCTCCAACGAAGTAAGTCTGAAAAGTTAGGACTGGTATGATTATACTAATTCAAAACATTTTAAAGAATATCTAAAGCAAAGGTAAAATTATTTGCTACCATTTACTGAACCAGAAAAATAACAGATCCATAAACAGTATCCAAGCCTTTCAACTCTCCAGCATACATTAAGCAGAACAGTTGCCAAGAACACCAAGAGCAGGAATCATAAGACCTCGGCAATATCTGACCTCATCACCAACTGGCCACCTGCCACTGAGCCAGCTTCCTGACCTTGTAGTTTCTACACATATATCTTATCACTGGGGTGGTGGGATGGGAGGTACCAAGATGCTATTCTCGCCAAAACACCTCAAATCTGGCACTCAGCTAAGAACTTCACTCATCCCCTGAACTGGTTGGTACCTCTCTGCCACCACATAGTAAATATATTTTCAAGTAGAATTATTTGGAAATGGTTAATGGATTGCATGTGGGAAGGCAAGGAGGATGGTGAGGATGAGGGCAATGACGCTCAAGGAGGACATTTTCCAATGTTGCTCCTCAAAATAATGCTAGGGAGGTCCTGATGGAATCCTTAATGTTCATCCCTTGTGATTTTGATTCACATTCAGTATACTACAAAATTCTCAAAACAAGATTTTGGTTGACTTGTATATAAATCATAAATACATGCTGAAGATAATGTAGGAAACATGTCACAAAACCCAAGAAGAAATGGCAGGCTCCTACAGACCCTAAGTGGTCATGAGCCCTAGAATCGCAAATTTTCAAAAGATAAGCATCACTAAATCTCAGCTTCTCTCTCCTCTTCCACACTACAAACACCTCTCTGCTTTTCCTCTGAACCCAAAGAATGCATGCTTGCCTTGTCTCCAAACCCAGATGAGGCAAGCCTACCCCTTTCTACAATGAGATAAAATACAACTAAAATTTATTGGGACCCTACTCCATGCCAGGCATACTTTTAAACAGCTCTAGTCAGACTACCAAAACTGAAACAGAGTCAGTCACAAAGGTAATCCAAACTTTAAAAACCCTCTAAGACCAGACACACCACGCAAGCCATGCTCCCCCTAGTGGCACACTGGAGTTATAGAGGTTCTTTTGTGTCTTACCCTCAGAAGGAAGAGACAAAGTTAGTGCCTGAATGTGGGGAGACCAGAACCCTTGCTTCAGTGATGCTGTCGCATATGAGCTCCTGGAACTGGACAGACGCAAGACCAACTAACTTCCTCTACTGTCTCTGCAGGACTGGATCTAGATAGAGCCAGCCTGAATTTTCCTGAAGGAGGGGGATTTTACAGATCCACATTTTCCGCCAGGCGTGGTGGATCAGGCTTGTAATACCAGCTACTCAGGAGGCTAATATAAGAGGACCACAATGTCAAGACCTGCCTGGGCTACAGAGCAAATCCAAGGCCAGTCTGGGCAATTCATTGAAATCTCGTCTCAAAATAAAAAATAAGGGCTACAGGGCTGGGAGAGATGGCTCAGTGGTTAAGAGCTTTTGCAGAGGAACTAGGTTTGGTTCCCAGCACCCACGTGATGGCTTACAACCATCCACAACTACAGTTCTAGGAGATCTGATACCCTCTTCTGATGTCTATGGGCACCAGGCACACATATTTTATACAAACATACACACAGGCAAAATGCTAATACTAATAATAAATGCTAATCCTAAAATAAAATAAATCTTTAAAAAAATTAAAATGAGGGTCAGTGAGATGGTTCAGCAGGTAATGGCATTTCCCACATTAACCTAACAACCTAAGTTAAATCCCTGGAATCCATATGGTGGAAAGAGAGAACTGACTTCTGAAGTTGTCCTTTGACTTCCATATGCACATCATGACATGCACTTACCCATATACATACCCCCTACAAATAAAAAAATGCAATATTCCAACAAAACATAAATAAATAAATAAGGAAGGAGGGAAAGAAAGAAGGAAGGAAGGAAGGAAGGAAGGAAGGAAGGAAGGAAGGAAGGAAGGAAGGAAAGGAAAGGAAAGGAAGGAAGGAAGGAAGGAAGGAAGGAAGGAAGGAAGGAAGGAAGGAAGGAAGGAAGGAAGGAAGAAAGAAAGAAAGAAAGAAAGAAAGAAAGAAAGAAAGAAAGAAAGAAAGAAAGAAAGAAAGAAAGAAAGAAAGAAAGAAAGAAAGAAAGAAAGAAAGAAAGAAAGAAAAGTAAGTAAGTAAGTAAGTAAGTAAGTAAGTGAGAGTGTTTGGGAGAAAGACAGCACTGGCCAGACACACAAAAGGCTCTAGATTTAACCCTACCACTACAGGGAAAAAGAAAGAACCACAAGTTCACACATACTTGAGCTAGAAGCCTGGGAGACATCTCCAATCTCTTTCCCTTCCCACTGCAACCCATTTACCAACTCCAATAGTTCTACTTAAAAATATATTTAATATCTGTCCTCCTTTTGCTACCTATCCCACCTGTCTATTACCACAGAAACTTAACTACCCTAGCTAGCTTCAACTCTTGCCCTCACTGAAAATCATAAAAACTCAAACTCAGTTTCTCCATTGTCACTCAACAATCAACCAGCAACCCTCTGTTGCCAACTGGGTGGAGGTTTCTCCAAACATATCAAGCAAATCATCAGTCTAACAGTAGATGCATGCTCTCCTGTGTGATTCTGACCCTGTTTCTGGGGGGCTACCCAAAACCTACGAAGCTCAGTCCTCAAGACTTCCTCTCTATCACTCTGGATACCAATTGCTAGGTTCAGATTGTTTTATCTGTGCTTCTGACCAAACATGTATAAATCTAAATCAGAATTTCCACAACTACGTCCTTGGCTTTAATGAATTTGCTATTAATAGGTTGGCCCATAAAACTTCAGGAAACACTTAGACCTATTAGCTTATTATAAACAGTATTGCAGATGAAAGAGAAGCATAGAGCTGGGTATGGGGAATGCACAGGGCTTCCGAATCCTCTCTACAAATACGTGTTTAGCTCCACTACAGCTCTCAAAATGCAGTCCTCTGGGATTTCATGGAAGATTCAGCATATAAGCACAACAGATTGTATCATTAGTCATTGGTAACCAACTTAACTTTCACCCCCATCTCTCTTCCTCAGGAGTAAGGGAGTAAGACTGAAAGTTACGATCTTCTAAACATAAGCAGTCTCCATCTTGAGGACATCCAGGAACCCTCAGCCACCAAGCAAATATTTAAAAAAAGACATATCCTGCTTTGGAGATTCCAAAGGATTTTAGGAGTTGTCTGCCAGGAAACAGGAGGAAGACCAAATATACATTCCATAGCATCATACCCTCACAAATCCATTCTCTACACAGCTGTTTGAACCCCCTTTTGACACAGGATCATGTCATTTCCTGCTTAACACACTTCAATGCTTCCCAGAGCACTTAGGATGAAATCTAGGTTCTTACCAAGACCTACAAGGACCTAGCATGATCCTTCTCTTCCCTCCTCTCAGCATACTTACTGCCCTTCCCCCTCTGAGCACAGGGTATTTTAGTTCACTAAAAATGCCAGATGTTTTTTTCAG
Source organism: Peromyscus leucopus (assembly GCF_004664715.2). NCBI lineage: Eukaryota > Metazoa > Chordata > Mammalia > Rodentia > Cricetidae > Peromyscus > Peromyscus leucopus. The sequence continues at coordinate 95,612,277 of NC_051063.1, read as the reverse complement.
GCTGTCTAGCTTAGCCCGGGACCCACTCCCAGTCTTGGCCCAGATGACTCTTATCTTGCTTCAACTTGACTCTCTCATCTCTTGACTTCTACAGTCCTCCAAGTATAAACACAGCTCCTTCAGCTCCTTGTACTTATCCTTCAAAGCACTCATTGGGATTTGTAATTATGCTTTTATGCAGTTATTTGCTTAATGTAAGAGCAGGAACCTTGATTATTCTCCTACTATAGTCCCTGTACTTGATAATGGACCGAGCATAGAACAGGCTCTCAAAAAATAGCTGCAGAATGAATGTGTAAAAACCCTTCCTACAGGAAAAGGGACAACCAGAACAGCTATTCCATGTCACTGCATTTTTTCATAGACTTACAAATTATAATTACATTTCTTCTCCCTCATATGCCTTGCCTATGGGCTTAACCAAAAATTCCTGTCAAGTCTCCCTATGGTTTGTTTCCCAGAACTTTCCTGGTAAGGTCACTCTCCTACGGATGCACTCTAGAGTTTTATAGCCTCTCTCATGACTGAAGTGCCCACTCACAGGCTCTCCACTATCACTATATCTTTCCCAAGCCAAGTAAGCTGCAGGAATGGTGCAGTTCTCCAGATGGCAATGTTCTCTGGGGTCAGCTTTATCCAGAGATGAAATACTATCTTCTCCCTTCCACTGTATAGTACAGGTTACTGTGCTGATAAAAATGTAATTTCTGAATATATACAGCCAAGGATAACTATGAATGTGGCCCAACACAAAGTCGTAAACTTACTTGAAACATGAAGGTTTTGATGTTGTTGCTGCTGTTATTGTTTTTGAAATTTGACTGCACAATTCTCAGCATGAACTTCGTAATCTAAAGTCATGTCAGGATTTCAAAACATTGGAAACTAAAAAATATGTATATGCACATGAATGTATAGATATATATGTATGTATGATTATAATTTGAAGACATATAATATGATTTTGAAGCAGGGAGTTCTGTCACTAGAAAAGAATTCATTGAAAATTGTTGTGTGGGGGTGGGGGACTTGGCTGCCTTTCCTTCCCACACTCACAAACCCCTACCGTCTTCAAGGCCCACCTCAAGGACACCTCCTTTGTGAAATGATTCTCTGTCTCTTGGCAGAATTTGTCTCTTCTGTGGCCCCACAGCAGCCCGGAGATGCCTGTCCTATGATGTATGTAGCATTTTATCGTCATGACTTGCACACCTGTCCCCACACAGGTGCAAGGACTTTAGCAGCTCACTCACTGTGGCAATCAACGTGTGAGGAATGAATGGAAAAACGGGGACTCACCATATAAGCAAAAAGCAGCAGCTGTTCTCCACAGCAATAAATTTTAGATGGGCTTACCCTTTACAAAGAGAATACATATCCACCTATACTTTATAGAGGATATGATAACCAGAATCTAGACTGGGTAACTAAAAACATGTATGGCGTTTTCTTATACCTCTCTATGCATTTGTTTTTACTTGTTTATTTTTAAAATTACTTATGAGTGTTTTGCATGCATATATGTCTGTGCACCATGTGTCTGTAGAGGCCAGAAGAGGGTATCAAATGTCCTGTGAGCTACCCTGTGAGCGCCAGGAATAGGATTCAAGTCCTCTGCAAGAGCAGCTAGTGCACTTAATTATTGAACCAATTCTCCAGCCACTATTTATATTTTCTTGTGGGTCAGTTCTCTTCTTCTATCATAAGAATCCTAGGGATTGAACTATGGTCATCAGACTTGGTGGCAAGCACCTGCATCTGTTAAGTCATCTTGCTAGCTCCAATATTTTCTTATCTCTTTAAAGACAGCGTGGCTGCAATTCCTTAATGCAGAGTCCTTAAAGGGTTTTATGTTCTTCCTTTTCTACTAATGAGTATCAGTGTGGAAGGCAAGGGGGTTGTAGCTGAATGGTAGTGTGCTGGCCTATAATTTGTGAGGACCTAAGTTCAATTACCAGTATTAACAAAAGGAAAAAAGAAAAGCAAGAGACACTATAAGGAGGAAAGTAAAGGCAAAATCAGCTTGCTGGTCTTGTAAGATTCTGATGCAAGTCCCTATTTCCCAGAGGAATGCTGCTTTTCTTTCCATATAGTAAGCAAACTAGACTAGATATTCTCCAAGGATCCTACTAGGCACTCATGTGCTCATACTTGTATGTGCTCTATGTCTCTCTTCTCACTGTATATGTTCACATCAATTCAGGTGTGTACAAGGGGAAACATGCAAGTGTGGGTAGCAGTCAGGGGTCATCAGGCTTCAATCACTGTGCTCTACCTACCTACCTACCTATCTACCTACCTACCTACCTATTTTTGAGGCAGTCTTTCACTGAACTTGGAGTTCATTGATTCTGCTCTTTGTCTGGCTAGCCAATGAGCTCAAGAGATCTACCTGTCTCAACCTCCCAGCACTGGGATTACCAATCTGTCGCTGCACTTCTACATGTTGGGGAATTGAACTTGGCCCTCATGTGGACACAGCAAACACTTTATTAAGCCATCTCCCTATCCCTGAATGTTAGTTTAAATGTCTGCTGCAGTCACTCATCAACTCATCAATGCACTTTCTGAGGAAAGCAGCATAAACATTTCTCACTTTCAGGATGTACAAATTCTCCCCCCCCCATGTGTAATTTCTTTTTCTTTTTTCTTTTTTTTTTCCCCAAGGGGGTGGGTAGTACATATTCTATTCAACCCTTCAGTACAGCATCTGGAGTTCTTGGATCATCTGCCTACAATCATACAGAAGACCATCTCCAACGAAAATCAACCTTTCTTGGAAAGATAGAAGATTCATGCTTCCGGTCTACAGGAGGCTGGAGAGAGAAGGTGCCAAACGTAGAATGGAAAAATGAAGAAACAGACTGGGAAATGGCTGAAAGAAGAGTGAGGGTCTGTAGACACTCTCCTTGGCCATCACTCTCAAACAAAGCTGCCTTTACAGAACAGAGAGCTGAGCCAGGCAATGATAATGCACAACTTTAATCCCAGCACTTGGGAGGCAGAGGCAGGTAGAATCTGTGAGTTCAAAGCTAGCCTCATCTGCAGAGCAAGTTCCAGGACAGTCAAGGCTACACAGAGAAACCCTGCCTCTAAAAACAACAACAAAAGAACAGCTGTCACCCGGAAATCTTTTTGGAAGGCAATCTGTCTATAGCAAACCAAACATGCTATACTAGGGGCTTCAGATCAACAAAATAAATTACTCCCCAGGGATGGCAATTCCAGCCCTCCTCTGCCTGGAAGCCACATCTGGCAGAACCCTAGTATGCTGGTGACTAAGACACATATTTTGCTTGCACAGCCTTCTTAAGAAAACAGAAAAATGACTACTCTATGTTTAAGACCTGTTATTTCATATTAGGAAATTCTCCCACGTCCGTGTTCCTGCCCTAGTCCTCTAGCCATTCATTCTGCTTTACTCCAGCTTAAGACTCTGAACCACTAAAGTGTGGGACTCAGGTCATAATGACTGTGGGTGTCACAGATGTAGTGAAGCAGCTAGGACAGCTTTGTGTATGGTTGAGCCCACCCTCCTCCAGTCTCTCCCCTCCACTATGTATACTGCCAGCTTTCCAGTCCTATGGGGTTCACCTCTCCTGGCTCACAACCCTCAACACAAATGAAGCTCCAGTTTTAGATCCTCAGAAAACAAAGAACACAGTAGCTTGAGCCAGTCTCTTAGGCTAGATGTCACAATGTTCGTATACAAGTTAAGATGTCATATGAAAGCTCTCAAATCCCCAACCCCTGCTCCCTAAGTCTGAGCATTTTACCACTGAGCCACATAAATACAGGCTCAGGACCAGACAAGACAGGACCATGGAAGCAATATTCTAGACCCTCCTAATGATACCATTTTTCTATTCCAGAATGGGCTTTTCAGGCTGACTTAGCCTAGAACTGAGCTCAACCAAGATTGTAACTCATCATGACCAAGCTTCAGGGGGAAGTAGAATACGTGTGTGTGTGTGTGTGTGTGTGTGTGTGTGTGTGTGTGTGTGTGTGTGTATTTATGGGTATCTGTATGCGTAAGGACAGGCATGCATGTAGAGGTCACAAGACAACCTTAGATGTTGGTCCTCACCTTCCACCTTGTTTGAGACAGTGTTGTTTGCCACTGCATACACCAGGCTAGCTGGGCCTCCAAGCTTCTGGCGTTTCTCTTGTCTTCACTTCTCATCTCACAATAAGAGCATTAGGATTAGAAGTGTGTACTACAGCACTGAGCTTTACATGGGTTCTGGGGATCTGAACTCAGATCCTCGTGCTTACATGCCAAGTGCTTTACTCACTGAGCCTTCTTAGTCTTTAAATGCATTCTTAACCAACAAAGCATATAGAACCTGGGAAAGAAGTGCTCCCCAAAATAATTATCTGGACAAAGCTATGGAAATGTAACCCCACACTGCCACATTCTCTATCCTATCTTGCTGAGTTTCCTAGCTGCACTGGATTCTCAACTCAGTACTGTTGGGACCAATGGCAACTGTGTCTCACTGCCTTGTGTTTTAGTGCACTGCTGGGCTTCATTCTCCCAACAGCTCCTAGTACTTTTTAGAACAAAAACAGTACCTTAACTCCCAATCCCAGCTTCAAAAATGTCAGTCTCTTGCCAGTAACCTGCCTCCTTGATTGCAAATGCTAGAAGACACTCTCAACAAGGACCTGGGAAAGAATTTAAAATCATAAGTCAGTCGCATAGTCTCTATCCCTGTGAAGAGATCTAGATATGGACTAGACTACCACGACAGCCTCTACAATCTTCCATTTAGAACTTGGTAGGCAGGCAAGTTAAAAGACCCACTTACTTTCTGGATTTGACTTTTGAGTTCCATTACTTTCTTTCCTCCCACAAAGCTATGGTTCATTTTTTTCACATTTTTAATTATATATAAGCTCTTCTGAAAAAGACCACCTCTTACTCATTTTTGAATGCTTGTGTTTACTCTGCATGTAGAAAGTTCTCAAGATTTGGTTCCTAGTATACAACTCTCTTCAACACCAGGTCAAGGGCATCTGACACTCTCTTCTAGAACTCCTCAGGTACTACATACATTCAGGCAAACAAATATATAAAATGAAAATAAATAAGTCTGGCAAGGTAGCATACACCTTTAATCCTAGCACTTGGAAGGCAGAGGAAGGCAGATCTCTCTGAGTTTAAAGCCAGCCTAGTCTACATGGTGAGTTCCAGACCAGCCAGGAATATAAATCATTTTAAAGGAAAGAAAAGTGGTCTGCATATATTTTATATATATGTGTGTGTGTGTGTGTGTGTGTGTATGTATGTATGTATGTGTGTGTGTGTGATATACTACAGCATACAAATTGTACACATATTCAAACACACACATACCAAAGAATTCTAGAAACAAAATTCATATGGACTTTAATCTCTCTTATCTTGTGAATAAAACAGAAATATACAGATGCACAGGCAGCTGATAGACTGGTAACTCAGAACAGCTGAGCCTGAGAAGGACTACAAATGGGTATGTATCAACCAGGAAGAGTTCTAAACTCTTAAAAGTTTGAACACTCCTAACAGCTTTATTATGTGTATTAGTCTGTACGTACTGAAACATCCTTGCACCCAGGGATAACCTCATTTAATTACTGTGTATGGTCCTTCTCACAAGCTATTAAATTCAATTTGCTAGTACTTTACTGAGAACTTCTGCATCTATGCTCATCAGGAATTTGGCCTGTAATATTCTTTTCTCTTCTTGTTCTAGATCTCATCACACTCATCATTTTAAATGAATGATTTAGACAAGATTGTGTGTGTGTGTGTGTGTGTGTGTGTGTGTGTGTGTGTGTAAGTACATAGGAAAAATAATATACTAAAGATAGTTTTGTTTTGTTTTTTTTTCCCCCCGAGACAGGGTTTCTTTGTGTAGCTTTGCGCCTTTCCTGGAGCTCACTTGGTAGCCCAGGCTGGCCTCGAACTCACAGAGATCCGCCTGGCTCTGCCTCCCGAGTGCTGGGATTAAAGGCGTGCGCCACCAACACCCGGCTACTAAAGATAGTTTTAAAAAATCCTCCATAAACTAATTACAGGTTATATATAATAGGAAGAAATAGATAATGTATAATTTTATTCTTCTACTTTATAAAAACTTGTAGCTGAGCATGATGGTGCACACCTGTAAAGCAGGTACTCAGGGCAGAGGCAGGAGGATTAAGAAGTTCAGGTCATCCTCAGGTACAAACTGAGTTTGAGACCAGTCTCTCTCTGTGTTATATGAGACCCTATCTAAAAAAGGGAAAAAACTTTTTAACTCACATGACAGCAAGATGAATATGGTATAAATAAAAAGACAAAAAAAAAGTTTAACAGAAGTCAACTGATGAGTTGGAGTTTAAATGGCTAAAATATAGGAACCAGATTAAATGAAATCCAGGATCCAGCCAATGCAAGAGTTTCTCAGGGCTGGGGATGTAATTCAGTGGTAGAGTGTTTGGTTAGCACACATAAGGCCTTGGGTTTGATCACCAAACAACAACAATAAAACAAACAAACAAAATGTTTCAAGAGCTGGGCCTAGGCCTGGTAGTGTACACTACAATCCAGCACTTGGGAGGCTGAGACAGTTTCTCAAGGCCTAGACCAGCCTGGGTTACATTATGACCATATTAAAAAAAAAAAATGTTTCTATGCTGTCAAGGCACAAGTAGGAAACTGATTCCCCAAAACTGTTATCTGATCTCCACAGACAGGCAGTAGTAGCACAGTGTGCATGCACACATACATGCATACACATACACACATTTCTCTTTTTTTATGTGTATGAGTGTTTTGCCTACATGTATATCTGCAAACACTTGCATGTCTGATACCTTTGGAGGCCAGAAGAGGGTGTTGGATCCCTTAGGACTGTTATTACAGATGGTTGTGAGTTGTCATGCAAACTGAACCAGGGCCCTCTAAAAATGCAGCCAGTGCTCTTAACTGCTATGCCATCTCTCTGGCCCCCAGGAAGTGTAATTTTTAAAAAGTGCTTCTAAGAGACACCATATTTTGTTCTTAGAGATAAATGGATTTTTTTTTTTTTTTTTTTTTTTTTTTGTGGATAGTACTTGGTTTATTCATTAGAAAAACAAAAACAAAAACCCAATGGGTCTTACATACAAAACAAGATGCTTTTTGTTTTCAAGGGTTAAAAGCACTCTTTAAAAATTTAAAGTGGGAACACGGATGACACAAAGCTGTTTCTCCCAGAAACACATGAACAAATATAATATGCACATGGAATTTATTATACACAGACCGTTCAGGGGCAAGACAGGACCACAGAGCCCTGTGCATGTCACAGCTCCAACATGGCAGACACTGAGGATGGTGGGAGTATGTGTCAGCATCTGGGCACAGAAGTGAAATAAATGGAATTTTGAATAACCTATGGGCAAGTATATAAAGAAGGAGAAAATCAAGACAGCAGAACCCCTCACACTGAGAGGTACAATAATATGTCTGGCTTACGAGTTGTGAATCCTGAAAAGCAAGAAGGCAGAGAACCTTCTTCTGTCCCTGAGCAGTGGTCTCAGGAGAAACTCAAAGCACAGTGATATAAAACCTCTTCCAGAAAGCAGGGACAGCTGAGCCCTGCCTGTTGGGTTGACTGTCCCTTGGCTACTCCCATGCTTCCTAATTGGGGCTCTGACCTTCCAAACTTTATCAAGGGCACTGAGCTGTTCAAGAATCTGAACAATTCATACCACTGTCTCTTCAAACAATGGTTCACCATGGTGTGAATCACAAAGTGGTATTTTTTAACTATTAGAATGAATTCTTGTGGATCTTTAACCTTCTATACTAAGCTGTCATCTGACAGCTGTCTGTGAGCAAGGACTGGGGTTTGAATGTGGTGTCTAAAACATTAGATGGCTGGAATTTGGGGCTGCAGCCTCTTCAGGCATTGTCTGGATATGTACAAACCAACTTATCTCCCAGGAGCAGACTGCAAAATGCTTGTGAAGATTTAGGAAGAGAGGGGCTGGAGAGATGGCTCAGAGGTTAAGAGCACTGATTGCTCTTCCAGAGAACCTTGGTTCAATTCCCAGCACCTACATGGCAGCTCACAACTGTCTGTAACTATAGTTCCTGACACCCTTACACAGGCATACACATACAGGCAAAACACCAATACACATAAAAAAATGAATACTAAAAAAAAAATAAAAATAAAAATAAAAATAAAAGATTCAGGAAGAGATAGGAGCAAAAGGCACCTCAAAGGCCAGTTCTATTCCTTGGAAAATAGACAGCCCTGGTTTCTAGACAAATGCTGTACTAATTAAATGCCACTGTACTATAGTAGAAAATGATAGGTTTTATTTTTTACTTTTGTTCTTGTTGTTTTGAGACAGTGTCTTCACTGTGTAAACCTGGCTGCTCTGGAACTCTTTAGGTAGACCAAGCTGGCCTCAAACTTACAGAGATCCACCTGCCTCACAAGTACTAGAATTAAAGCACACCCAGCTCCAAAGATGATGTTTTTAAAGCCATTCATCCCCTCATCTCAAAGTTAGAAACCTAGAACTTTCTCAGCAAAAATTAGCTCTTATCAATGCAGGCACTGAATATATTCTACTTTTATTTTATTTTTTATTCTTATTTATATGTATTTGTCTGTATCTGTATGTGTGAATATGCAAGCATTTATGTTGGTGCCTGCTAAGATCAGAAGTGTCATATCCCCTGGAGCTAGAGTTACAGGCAGTTTTGAACTACCTGACAGGGGTTCTGGGAACTGATTTGTTCCTCTGGAAGAGCAGCAAGCACTCTTAACCACTGAGCCATCTCTTTGGCCCCATATATCCTATTTTTGAACACAGAGCAGAACTAGTTTGTCTTTGTATAAAAGACACCCACAAATATGTCTGCTTACTTAGCGTTCAACACAGAGGTACCTATGCAACAGAAGAAAAAAAAAATGAGATCCCAGGATGCAAGGAAAGGAATATGGATGACATGATGAGAGAAGAAAAAATGGGTGTGGAAGCAGAGGAAGGCGGAGAAACTAGCACAAGATTCTGAAGTACAGAAACAGGTGGAAACTTGTTTGGCTGTCAGAACGGCAAATTTGGGGGAATTCCTAGGTGTTACTCCCAGAGGTGAAAGAATATACATGAGTACCACATGGACTACTTGGAGGTTAAGAAAGGGTTCAGAAAGCCTTCACTGCCTCAGTGTTTGGGGTTTCTTTCTTTGGGAACACAATTGCTGTGCCCAGCACAGCAGATGCCACACAAGACTTCCCTGTCCCATGCCACATCACTCCATAGCATACACATGAGTCATTGGCTCACTTCAAACCACACCAGACAAGGAAGTCAACCAATTTGGTCCCAATGGTGATAAAATACTACAGATAATATCAACACAGATAATATCTGCTGTCAGTAATGCATGATACATGTCTTCCAAGGAAAAGGTCACAGGGCCTGAGGAAGAAAGCATATTCATGAAAATTCAGCAAGGTTAAGTAAGGCTTGACTCTGTGCACACCCAAGAGTTACCAGATGACCACACCATGGCTTTAATTAAATTATGTTCTCTTCTAGATTCTAGGCTTCTCTGAACAAAGCCAGCAGATACAGAGCCAGCAACAATCTGAGGATCAGAGACCCAGAAAGAACTGGAAGGGCTGGCAGAGGCAAGGATGGAGACTTGCAGTTGGGAATCTGGAGGCCTGAAGAGGTTTCAGGGGTTTGTTGTTGTTGTTGTTGTTGTTGTTTGAATGAGACTATCCCACCTATTTGAACTTACCCAAGAAAGGCTTGAGATAGCTCAACTACATTGACTTCATCTGCTGTTCTGAAGTACAGAAGAGATAGATCATACCTTCCAGATAAGACCCACCCAACAAACTTACCTTCCTTCCTTCACACCTATATAATCCATTTCCCTTCCATAAATCTCTAGGACACCAGACTAAATTGGAAGGAAATTGGAAAAACTGAGACAGACAACAGCAATATAGTCTAGAAGAGATAAAGAGGAAAAAGAAAGTAACATGATACAGAACTTGAGACAGATACCAAGGACAAGGTCATTCTGACTAAACTAAATATTGTAGTTATCCCCCTTGAGAAACTTTGGAACTGGGTCAGAAACTGAAAGCAAATGACAGACCAGATGGACTGAGAACCTAGATGGATCACAAAGAACCTCGCTTCAGCCTGGTGTCTTTAATCTCTCTTCTAGTAGAAACTGATCATACAGCTGTCTTCACAGACCTTCAGCAGCATGACTCAGTAATTATGGTTGTGTATTAGACATGTAAGAGCCAGCACCCAATGCCCCCAAAGCAGAGAACAGATTTCCTAAACTGCAGAACACTCTAGGATTCACTCCCTTCTCTCTCAACATGTTTAGCAAGTTAGTTTATGAACAGTGTTTGTCCTCTCCAGAATGTCCTTACTTTCTTCTACCAGAAAGATTTCCAGGGGTTGGAGATTGCTTGGCAGCTAAGGATACCTACATTGGGTAGTTCACAACCACCTATAACTCCAGCTCCAGGGGATCCAATGGCCTCTTCTGGCCTCCATGGACACCCACACATATACACACATAACCATATACATAATTTAAACAAGATTTCCAAATGATTCCACTTTTGCTGCCTCACTTCCCATCTCTTATGTACCAATGCCAAACCCATAGAGTGAAATTCTTGGCTCTACCCTATTAAACATATTGCTCAGGGCAGCTCGTCACAGTGACACTTGGATAGATATTATGTTCTCTCTATGTGCTCTCCACATGCATAACAAATACATTCCACCCCTCTTTTGCTTATAAAGTAAATCCAACTTTCAAAGACCAGGAAGAATCAAACCCTTCCTCTTTCAAGAAAGCTTTCCTATGGTTTTAAGACACAACAGACTTGTTCCACAACTGCAAGATATTTGCAGTTAACAGCTTGGATATTCTTTAACAACTATTGTCTCTCTGGATAGATAATAAATTCCCTCTTGCCAAAATTTAAGCTTTATATAGTATCTACATTACACTGCTGGTTAAGCTGAGAAAGTCAGCAAATGCTTGACCACTTAAAGACTGTGCTACAAGGTCTTGCTTTTCTCTTTCCACACTTCACCATCAACAATGATGATGCTGGAAGCACAGAGGGAGGAGGGACATGGGCTTCATGTTATCCTGATCTTGAAGTATTTTCTTACCCTTTCCTTCCCACTTTCACCCACTCTTGGGAGGAAAGGCCCCATTTAAATTGGCTTAAAATGACTGCTCTACAGATGGAGCCAAAGCACTCCAAGTGATGTGCAGACAGTTATACCTAACTCCATTCTTAACATCCTGATGGGCCTACTTGATAGTGACAGATGTTCACATTACCTGACCATGTTGGGAAATAAAGGGAAGAAAGCGATGAGAAGAAAAGCCAAGACTAGTAGGAGTCTTCCAATACACATTTCAGATGGAGGCGCTGAGCTAGTTCTGTTTCAAATTAAGCCCCTTCCTCAAGGTCTGTTTCAAATTAAGCCCCTTACTATAAGGTTTCATGTAGCTTAGGATGACCTCAGACTCACTATAAAGCTGAGGTTGACCTTGAACTTCTGATCCTCCTGCTTCCACTTTCCCAGTATTGAGATTACAGGCATACACAACTACGCCTGGTTTATCTAAGTACTGGGGATCCAACCTAGGGCTTCATACATGCTAGGCAAGAACTCTACTAACTGAGATACATCACTAAACACTCCCATCTTTTAAAAAGTTAATTTATTCATTTTATTCATGTGTGTTTTGCTTACATGTATGTATGTGCAACACATGTGTGGTTGGTGCTGGCAGAGATCAGAAGAGGCCAACGGGATCTCCTGGAACTGTAGTTACAATTGGTTGTGAACCACCATGTGATTGCTAGGAATCAAACCTAGGTCCTCAGCAAGTGTTCTTATCTACTGATCCATCCTTCTAGTTCTTATTTTTTAAGACAAGGTCTTCTTAGGTAGGTCATGCTGGTCTAGAACTTGATGTTATTTTGACCAGATAGCGTTGGACTCACAATTCTCCTACCTGATCACCATTAAGTGCTGCCTTATAGGCATGCACCACCACACCTGGGTGTATCACTTGCTTTTTAAATTCCAAAGATGTAGGACATGTGTGAAAAGGAGTATGTACTTTACAAAGACAAGAAACCATCATAGGCCAAGTCAGCAAGGACTGGCAGCTACCAAAAGGTTCTCATCATTAAGGAAGCCAAAAAGCTGGGAACCAGACTCAGGCTGACCAGTCTACTCTCAAACCTAATAGCTCTGCTCCATGATACTCTGCCAAGACTTCCCTTACAAGCCAGAATCATACAGGTATATGGTGGGTACAGAACAAGAAGTTAATCCCAGGCAAGGGATCAACTCTATTCCCAGAGGGATGCATTCCTGGCCATCATACCCAAGGCACTCAGTAGTGTAGGCACAAGCAGGCATTCCCAAACCCACCTCCCTACTGTTTCTGGCCTCAGTACACTCTGGGACGCATCCCCATTTCCCCACTCTCCACAACCAGCATCCACCATTCTCTCTAGATTAACTACCCTTTCCAGTTCTTTAGAAGGGCTCATCTCCACTCTCCACATTCAGGCTCACCCCTCAAGTTATTCATGCTTTTAATACTCTTCCGACTTTACAGGACCAATGCTGCTGCTCTCCAAATGTTTTGAACACAAATCAAGATGGCACCTGCTTGCAAGGGAAGGGGATATTTATAAAAAAATTTTTTAGAATGCTAACATTGATTAATGCGACATCAGTTATGTGATCATAAAAAGAAGATCACAGGAGATTGAACATTGCCCTTTCTCTCGACCCTAATTAATCCTTTCAGAATGACAGGGAAAAAAATCAAACAAGTTGGGAATGTTTTAAAATTAAAACTAAACCCTAGTATGATGACATACTCCTCTAATCCCAGCACTCAGGAAGCTAATGCAGGAAGATCACAAGTTTGAATACAACCTGGGCTACTTAGTGAGACCCTCTCCCCAAAAGAAGAATCAATACTATACCCCCATGAAGATAGTTCCAAGCTCCAGAATTAGAAGAAAAGGCCATTCTACCTTCAACAGTTCCAGTCCCCTTCAGTAGTTAGTCTCCACAGATGTTTTAACATTCACAGAAGCAGGAAGCAACAGTACCCACACAGTCCCGAGGCAGAGTTAGGCAGAAAGGAATGCAGAGTTTCGGAGAAGTGCATGAACAAGGAGGAAACCACAGCTTACCCACAGCTTCCCAAGTCCAGAAGTGTTGGCAATGGGCTTACAACAAGCACTTTAGTACCTCAGTGGCTGTGATGGAAAGTTCCTCATCTGAACGACCAATGGAAGAGAAGAAAGACATCCAGAGAGAATACACCTGAGCTTCTCCCTAGTGCCTTTTGAGTGAGCAGTGGCTACACTTGAATGTGAGCCAAGGGAAATGGGTGGAACCAGAGGGAGATCCCAACATCTGACAGGCAAACAAAGCCGGTAAGTAGTTAGGCTTTGCTGGTTCCACCTCTTCTGGCCTCTATTGCCTCAGCTGTTATAATGCTTCTTGGAGTCCTAGTGCTTAGCTGTAGGCTTCCCGGGAATCCCCACTATTGTACCTAGAAGTCTGTCTGCATAGTGGTCAGCAAGGCTCAATAGAAAGACCATCCTGCAGACATGCCTTTCCCAATTGTCACCCAGTATGGCCCTAAGAGGCTCTATTGGAAGACAAACATGGGGGCAGAAGCACAACACAGAAGTCATTAACTGTGCTTTCCTCTTCTGTGTTGATTATCTATATAAGCCACTGAATAATATTAATGTATAAATGATTTAAATCAGGACTAGGGAGATGGCTTAGTTGATAAAGTACTTGCTACTCTAGCTTGAGCACCCAAGTTCAGATATCCAGCACCCATGTAAAAAACAGGGCACAGTAGCACATGTCTATGATTCCAGAGCTGGGAGGCAGAGATGGAGGATCCTGGGAGCTCACTGGCCAGTGTAGCTGAATCAGTATGCTCCAGGGTCAATAAGAGATCTTATCTCAAAAAATTAGGTGGTGAGCGACTGAGAAAAACACCAAATACCAACCTCTAGCCTCCAGGCACACATGTGCACATGTGCCCAGACCTCCCCACACAGAGAGAATTAGATTTAAAAAAAATGAATCAAATCTAAGACTGTTCTCCTTTCCTGGGAAAAGGCAATTCCTAATACAGATTCCAGACAACACTCTCCCTTCATTCTTCATATAAGATATTCATATCACAAGGTTAGGCAGATCTTAACCTCATCACAAAAAGCACACAAGATCACACTAGTCTGTTCAGTTCTCAGAAGTTTGTACTCACCACCGAAATTTCCATTTCAGGTCCCATGGAGATAACAGGAAGCAGAATTAGACAAAGCTTTTTCCAGACAGAGGCCTTGATGGTTGACAGAACTAGGAGTGGCTCCAGACACCACACATGCAGGAAGGTGGCTAAGGCCTGGAATCTCCCCTTCCTGCAGCACCAGCAAACTAGCTGGCGTCATCTCTCTGGGTGACACAGGTTTGCCTTCTGGGCTCTGGGATTTCACCCATCCTCACCTCAAATCCGCACAGCAAAGATCTGCAGCTGGCTGTTCAGTCTCTAAGTTGTTGCAAATGGAGCCTTTTGACTGAAGGACTTGTGACTGAGTGGAGGCGTAAGTTTCACCCTGGCCTCTAACCACAGATTTTACTCACAATCCTAGCCCCAAATACATGCTGCTTTTCCTCAGAGACAAAGCTACAGAAGAATTCAAAAAGAACATCCTGAGCCCCACAGAAAGAATGAAGAAAAATAAATCAGCCATGTTGTACTTCTCTGAAACAACAGATAGGACACAGGCCAATCCCCAGGCAGGAACATCTGGACAAACTTTCTCATCCTAACAGGAAGTTTTGGTCACCTGAAGCCCAGTACAGTTTGGAATCTTATTCAAAAGCCATTTTCTTTTCCCGAATTTTCACTCCACAAGGAGATGCTGCAGGTTACACATAGGGCACCAGATCATCTTCAGTTTGTCTATGTGAGCAGCATGTATACTGTGTAGATAATGCACTCAGTTTCAGACTGGGAGCTTTGCATTTAAGCACTGATTATCTCCTAGTCAAAAATAGGAGGGGATAAGTTTATTCTCTCCACTAAGCATGTCTGAAGAACATGATCCTACCATAATCAGATCACAATTTTCAAAGAGGAACTTTCAGCTAAAGCTTGTCCTAACAAGACACGTGGAGAGAAGAAGCGCTTAAGAAAATTAAGCATAGCTAACTCTATCACCTCTAGCCTAGAGACTCTGCCTCAGAGGAAAGGTCAAGCTTCCCTTATCTTGTTCTCAGAATCCTTTGGAAGTACTTTTCTTCCTCTCTGAACAACAGGAATAGAGTGTCAAGAGAGTGAAGCATGGCAGTATATGCCTATAATCCCAGCACTCAGAAGATGGAGGTAAGAGTATCAGAAGTTCAAGGTCAGCCAAATAGGAAGCCAGCATGAAACTCAAAAAATTTTAACTTAATTTAAAAAATAAAAATAAAAGATGGACTGCTGTGGAATAATCCTTTTGTACACTGTAAATATGTATTACTATCATTGGTTTAATAAAGAGCCAGCTGGCAAATAGCTAGGCAGGAAGAGGTTAAGCAGGAGAGCCAAACTGAGAGAATGCCGACAAGGAGGGCAGACTCACCAGCCAGATGCAGAGGAAATAGGAGATGAACAAGCAGTGCTGAAAAAAGGTACCAACACATGGTACAGTGTAGATAAGAATTACGGGTTAATTTAAGTTGTAAGAGCTAGTTAGTAACAAGCCTAAGTTATTGGCCAAGCATTTATAACTAATTATAAGTCTCTGTGTGGTTATTTGGGAGTTAGCATGTGGGACATAAAAGTCCATTTATAATGGACATTTGCAGGGATTTTTCAAGGGTATTCTACAGGGCAACACTAATGTATTAGTACTTCACACCATCTAAAATTTTTTTTTTCTTTTTCTTTTAAAACAAGGTTTCTCTACACAGTCCTGGCTGTCCTGGAACTCACTCTGTAGACCTGGCTGGCCTCAAACTCATAGAGATCCACCTGCCTCTGCCTCTCGAGTGCTATGATTAAAGGCATGCACCACCACACTGAGCTACCATCTAATTTTTTTTTAATTGTTAACCATGTTCCTGTGCGTGAGTATGTACACATCAGCATAGGTACCTGCAGAGATCAGAGGTCTTGGATCCCTTGGAGTTAGAGCCATCCAACATGGGTTCTGGGAACCAAACTTTAGTCCTCTGAAAAATCAGGTTTCATTCTTAACTGCTAATCCACTTCTCCTGCCCGACACCATCTAATTTTAAGTATCTTTTTAATTTTTGAGAACTTCATACACAGGAACTGTATTTATATCATTTCCATTCCTTCTCCCCACTCCAACTCCTCCTATGTCTCCTCACTACTCCATCTCATATTCATAACCTCCTCTTCTTTAGTTATTCTCGCTCATAAAATAACCTATCAGTGGCTCATCCCTGAAGAGGACTGATTCTCCTTCTCTCAGAAGCCATTAATTACCTGTAGGTCTTCATCTAGAGGTAGAGCCTTGTGAGATTTCCCTCATCCACATTGGCACGTCAACTGATGGGGTGTCATTGTGCTGATCTTGGTGGCCACCATATTGAAATTTCATGAGTGCAGCTTACCTGTTATTCATTCATTTGACTATATATGGATACACAAATATATCCACTGTACATAGCTTTGGGTCTCATAAAATCTATTTCTTTCAAGTATATTATACATTTGACCATATTCACCTCCTACCTTCCCCATTCTTCCTCTTCCCTATCCCCCTCCTACTAGTCTCCTTTCTTCCCCTAGTAGCTTTTCTATTTCCATGTTATATCTATGTTTTATGTATCTATAAATATATATATAGGATCCACAAATGTGAGAAAGCATGAAGTATTTGTCTTTCTATCTAAGTTTGGCTTTATTTCACTTAATATGACACTCTCTAGTTGTATCCATTTTCCAGCAAATGACTTAATTTCATTCTTTTTTATGGTACATACTGTCTAATTTCATTCCCAAGAAAAATGTCTTTCTTTTCAGAAGTGTTCCTGGTATAATGCTTATCAGCCAGAATTAGAATAATCGTAATTATAATCAAAGAGGAATAGACAAGAAAGATCTTTCCTGAAATAACTAAACAAAATAGGTAGATAAGAAATCAAAGGAAAGAGCAGGACTAAAGACAACATAAATAGGGTTTGGAGACATGGCTTGGTGGCTAAGAACACTGGATGCTCTTCCAGAGGATCAGGGTTCAATTCCCAGCCCTACATGGTGGTTCAGAACCGTCTGTAACTCCAGTCCCAGAGATCTGATACCCTCTTCTGGCTTCTGAGAGCACCAGGCACACACTTAATTGTAGCTAGAGAGTTTTCTCTCCAGGTCCCACCAAGCCCCAGCAGTCTGACAGCCCACTTATAAAATAAACACACAGAGGCTTATATTATTTAAACTGTTTAACCTAATGACTCAGGATTCTTGTTAACTGTTCTTATATCTTAAATTAACCCATTTATATTAATCTATACTTTGCCACGTGGCTCATGGCTTACCAGTACCTTACATCTTCCTTGTCATGGCAGCGGCTGGCAGTGTCTCCCCTCTGCCTTCCTGTTCTCTCACTTCTCCTCTGTTAGTCCCACCTATACTTCCTGCCTGGCTACTGACCAACCAGTGTTTTATTTATTAACCAATCAGAGCAACACATTTGACATACAGAACATCCCACAGCACATAATAAGTACATAGACATACATATAGGCAAAACACCCATACCTCCCTCCCCCCAAAAAAGATGTGAGTAGGGGATTTGAAAAATAAATACTGAATTACCTATGGCTGATGAATTAGCAGGTTCACAGGTACCTAAAACAGGACTAGCCACAAGGAACATCTGGCATTACATGACATTTGCCAGTTGGGTCATTGACACAAAACAACTTACGACTAAATGGAATGGGGCAAAGTACCATGTGCCAGACAGGCTCACAGCCTCTTATCAAGGCCCAAATCAAACTGTTATTTCAATCAGATGTTGTCAGTCTTCACAATGAACACATCTACAGAACCCATATTAGCATTTGCTTCCTAGTCTCCTAGAGCTGGCTACTCCCTAAAGAAAATGATCAATGTCAACTATTCCTAACAGTTCCAATATACCAGAAGGTATCGTATCGGTGAGATAGGGTCAGGATGGAATCAGGGCTTGTAGAATACAAAAGTAAATAAATAGAGTGCAATGAGCACTGTGGTGACTGTCCTAGGGAAAAGGAGAAACTAAAGATTGTGGAACAGCAGAGAGGAGTGGCTGGAAAGTATACGGAGTCCAGTAAGTGCTCTTTTCTCCAGAACTATTCTACCAAATGCTGTGGATATTGCTCTGTATAAATAAAATGCTGATTGGCCAGTAGCCAGGCAGGAAGTATAGGTGGGACAAGCAGAGAAGAGAATTCTGGGAAGTGGAAGGCTGAGGCAGAGAGAGACACTGCTAGCCGCCATGAGAAGATGTAAGATACAGGTAAGCCACTAGCCACGTGGCAAGGTATAGATTAATAGAAATGGGTTAATTTAAGATATAAGAACAGTTAGCAAGAAGCCTGCCATGGCCATACAGTTTATAAGTAATATAAGTCTCTGTGTGTTTACTTGGTTGTGTCTGAGTGGCTGCGGGACTGGTGGGTGAGAGAGATTTGTCCTGACCGTGGGCCAGGCAGGACCAGAAAAACTCTAGCTACAACCAAATTCTCTGGGTTTTTCTAGCAGGTTTCAGGAGTTTATGAGCCTCTTAGTGATGAGGGTATCAATGGTGAGTATGGTGCCTCGGCCTCATCACTAACTGAATAGACAGGTGTCTCATATGTCATTTACAACTTACAAAGAACCACTGGGTAGTGAAAGACCTCAGAGGGTCCCGCTCATTCTTCAGTGAAGGAAACTGAGGCAAATCTTTAAAGAGAAAGGAAAAGGGGTCTAAATGAAGCAAGACCTGACTAAATCTCAAGGCATTTCAGAAGCAAACAAGATGAAGCAGCAGCAAGATTCTGCTTGTCAGCAGCTCTACTATCAAGTACATGGGGAAGGAAAGTGAGGTTTGTGTAAGAAGAAACTAAACCATCCACCTCTTCTTCAAAGACCCTTGGCGTTCTTAGTGGCATCTCTCATCTCTTTAGTCTATCTTATTTCATAGTTCTTTGTAATAGGATCCCCAAACACTCTCCCTTTCCTTGCTAGAATCAAATCTTGCCTCCTCCAAAGCCTATGATTTAGAACACAGCCATGTATAGCTCAGAAGGAGCCATCAAGAAACACTGGACTTGTTATCAAACATTTAATGTTTCCTGAAACTCCAATTTCCAAGGTCCAATGTCCACATGATAGGGAAATCAAAGGCAGGTGAAGATCCAGGTTGAGTCTGTGAAGGAGGTGGAAGGTGGTAAGAGGAAATCTGGATACACAGAAGGACAAATTTCCCACATCCCCAGGTGATGGCAAACAGATACAGGCCCCAGGGTAAACTAGATGTGGCCAACACAGTTCTCTCTAGAAGTAAACCAAGTCAGAGAATGTCCATCATTTTATTATACTTTCTACTTTTTTGAGATGACTACCCTACACCAGCTTTATCTTCATACAGGTCATCTGAATTCCCTTTCAGTTCTACTACAGAAGAGCTGTACTTGCAGCAATGGTTCTCTGTCTCATGGCTATGCTCACTCCTTGCTGTCCAGGCACACTCTCTGGGTTCCCATTTCACACCCATAAAGTTTCAACTTCTTTATCATGAAATAAGGACACTTTTGACAGTAGGAAATTGAAACACAGAAAGTGCCCTGCATAAGATCAAACCACAAATTAGTAGCACAGCAGAGATCAGAACCCAATTCTCCAAACATGGTCTATCAGTACCCCCAACTGACCACAAGACCTCTGTTATAGGAGAAACATCTGCACTAGAGCAAGGAGACAAAGAAGCAAAACAATTTATCTGCAAGTCAGTTTAAGGAAAACAGCAGAGCCAGAATGTTTGGCAGAGACTAACTACATATTTCTTCTGTGACCTCTGACAGAGAGAAGACTGGAAGACTGTGAGAGAGGGGTAAGCAGAGCATACAAGGAAGTGGGAGAGAAGACCACTGCATAGACCAGCAGATGGCTGACTAAAAAAGAAAAAAGGATGCTAACCTGAGAGGACATGCTCAGCCAAGAAGTCATGGTTTTTTAAGAGTGGCAGAGACTTTAATGGGTTCTGGATCTATGACTAAAGTGCTACCAAGATAAGAGTCTAGAAGAAAATTTAGCAAGTTTGTCTGGGCAAAGAATTATTAAAGAGAGCATAAAAAGTCCTAACCAATAGAAAAAAAATTGATAAAAAGGCTATGCAACTAAAAAGTTCAGGGCAACAAAGAAACAAAAACCATTCTTTTGGCTAAGACACAGACAATATTTAGAAGCAATAAACATGGAAACAAGGTCCAAGGTCTCAACTGAAATGTAATTTAGAAATAAAGGCCAAAGGTTACATTCCCAGTAAAGAAAGGAAGGAGAAGCTGGAAAAGACCTTATTGCCTAATGGAGAGACTCCATGAATGTGATATGGGAGCCTAGAGCACATCAGAGGCCCATTTGCAGAGTATCATGAGTGAAACTGGAAGGCAGCTCAAGGGACCTAAGCAAGGATTCCCCAAAGGAACAAAAGCACCAAGAACAACCCACTGTGAAGTCATTACACAGAACTAGGCCTTACATGAAGGGCCGGAGAATTAGCTTGGTAGTTAACAGCACTTGATGCTCTTGCAGAGGACCCATGTTCAGTTCCTAGTACCCACAAGGTTACTCACAATCATTTACAACTCTAGCTGCAAGGAATACAATGTCTTCTCTTACAGCCTCCAAGGCATGTACATGGTGTACTGATATAAATGCAAGCAAAGCACTTATACACATAAAATATAAATAAATCTTTTAAAATCATAATTAATAACATAAAAATAAATAAACAAAAAACAGGTTAGAGTCACCCACCATGAGGTGACTAACAACTATTGGTAATTCCAGTTACAAGGGATCTGATGCTCTTTTCTGAACCATGGGCAGGTACCAGGCAGGAATATGGTACACACACATACATGAAGGCAAAACACTCTCTAAAAAGAATTCTCAAATTGAAAATATATCAACAAATATACACTACAATTTAAATCAACTTAAATGATTTTGCCTAATTTTGTAATGGATGAGCTCTTTATCTATTCTATTACCCTACTTTTGGTTTGGTTTGGTTTTGTTTTTCCTGTATTTTTGTTGTTTGTATTTTGAAACATAGTCTCACTATATAGCCTTCGCTGGTCTCAAACTCAAAATCCTCCTGCTTCAGCCTTCCAAATGGTGGGATTCCAGTCATGAGCAACCACACCCATCTTGTTATTTAGTTTGTTCTGTTTGTTTAGATTTCTGAGATAGGGCCACCTGTGTTAATCCCATGGGTTGAGAATAAGACCATATCATAATTTAAATCCAAATTTGAAGCAAGCTTTTATTAAATACTGGCCAGGTGGATGGGCTCTGGCCAGTTCCATTTCTGGTTCTCCAGAAAAATGGCCCCAAATCAAGTATTGCTGCAGCTTAAGTATATGCCATCTGGTCCAATCAGGAGCAAGCATGCATCCTGACATACTTCCAGCCTACATCCAATCAGGGGCAAGTGTATATCCTGGCATATTTCCTGCCTGTGAACCTCCCGCCCACATGTGATCAAGCACATCCAGTGCAGATGGGTCAAACAAACTTGTTTAGGCGAGTGAAAACCTGTGGCTTGTTATTTCCCATAAATAATTGCCTCCAGCATTTCAGAAACTATCTGTCCTTGGGCAAGGGACTCGAAGATCAGAGGCATTTTTTGTTTCATGGATCTCTTAGGCATAGTAATTAAAACTTAAAATGTAACTTTGGCTTTCACACCAGACTTCTTTTGTTGTTGTTTATGTCATAAAACTCATCCAAAATGTACTAAAGCGAAAGTAACACTGCATAGCACAGCACACAGAAAGAAAGACTTCTCCATGAGGAGAAAGGACTCAAAAGTTGCAGTCTTCAACTATTTGTTTTATTTATTATTTTGGTCTACAAAAGTCCCCTTTTATATGAAGCAAAGATAACAGGTTTGTGGTCAAAATGCTTATTTTTAGAAAAATTTAAATACTAGGAAACTTGTTTAGTCCCCACATAAGAAACAAACGAACGAAAACTGTTCTATGACATCCCATACCTCTCAGTGTGCCACCCTTCACTGGGATAAATAGTGCCAGGTGAACTTGTTAGAATTCTGCCTTCACTTCAGCTGCATGCACAGTTCAGGAGTTAAGCAAAGTAAGTTTGCATCTTACACCATCAGTGTGCACTGGAGACTACTTGTGTGCAGTGTGGTCAGGCAATCAGCGCATATGTGGTGTAGTTCCCTAAGCCCGCTTGTGCATATTCATGGGAACCCTTAAAAAGCTGGACTCAGACCCCACCCTCTCTCTCTGTTCTGTTCCCTCTTCCCTCCACCATCTTTCTCTCTCTGCTCATGCTCCTTCCCCAGGCCTGTTTCTTTTCCTCCTAATAAAGCTCTGGTACTGATACTGATAGTGGGTTCTGTCGTGACCATGACATTTACGTGCAGTAACCAGCGCCGCCTATCATTCTTACAGAACTCAGGCCCCATTTCTTCCACTACAAAATTTCTTCTCCGGGAAACAGTCTCAAAAACTCCTGGCGAGATCTCCCCCTTCTTCACTTTCCTTTTACGCAGCATTTTCTTATCCCCAGTGGCTCCAAATAATGGGTGCAGCTTTTTAACCCAGTTAGTTAGTGTTCTCTTTTGATTTTAAAATATCCCCACTGGTTCATGTTTTAAGTGGTGTTCCACAACTGGATTTTGAGAGGCTGTGGAACCTTTAAGAGGTGAGGCCTACATAGAAAAAATAGGCTTCTGAGGGTGGGTCTTAAAGATTATATCAGGCCTCTAGTTCTTATCACACTCTCTTTGCTTCCTGGTCTGTTATGATGTAAACAGACTCCACCAAGACCTGAGTAGTCTGTCACACTCTCCTTTTTGATGAACCAAAACCTCTGAAACTGAAATAAAAGAAACCTTTGCTCATTTAGGCTATGAAGGTATTTTGGGCACAGTAATTTGAAGGTAACTAATACAATTAAACAGCACGAGTTCCCTAATTTATAGCACATAATTTCAGTAGGAAGAGATATCACAAGTGGAAGGGCCTGGGAAATCAAATGAACCAAAGTTCTAATTTCAGATCTTAGGCAAGTTTCTCTACCTCTCTGAGACAATCTGATTAATGAAAGTGCAAAACCAAAAAAAGAAAAGGAGGGAGGGAGAGAGGGGAGGGGAGGGGAGTAAAGCTGGAGCTAATGCTCAGTACTTTGAATATTTACCTAGACAGTAGATTTCACAAGGCCCTAGGTTTGATGCCCAGCATTGCACAAACCAACTGTTGTGGAATATGCCTAGAATCCCAACAGTAGAGAAGTGGGACAGAAAGGTCAGAAGTTCAAGATCAGCCTTGGATACATAGAACGCTTCTTAAAAAAAAAAAAAAAAAAAAAAAAAAAGTACAATATGCCACAGTGCACACAATAGGGCTCTATACTGTCCCTTCCCCTAAAGCCAACTCTAGTTTTGCTTTGTTTTGAGACTTTTTTAAAATAGTGCTGGGGGGAGAAAAAGCCTCCAAAACACATTTTCCACACCAAATCAAAGTGGTACAATGTTCTTTACCTTGCCATGTTGGTCACATTCCTATGGCTGCCCTCAGTTCCTTTTGTAGTCCTCCTCACAAAAACCCAGGGCATCTACTTTGTGATATAAATTCTCCACTTCCCCCTTGCAACAATGAATTATTAAGTGGCTCAGGGTTCTCTAAGGGCAAGGCTTACACGTCATCACGGAAAGTGTGAAAGTATGGAAAAGGCATTCATCCAACTGTCCCATGCTTTTGTGTGGTACTGAATCAGCTCTTTGGAGGGTTCCTCCTGGGTTTGGTTAAATCTCCTGTAAGCAAACACTCTTCAGGCGCATCACTCTGCTGAGCAAATGCTCAAATGCACAGAACAAAGTGTCATCTATATTCTTTGGACCACAAACAACCTTACCTCATAGCACTCATCTCTATCATTCAGTGTCATAGAAAGTCCAGGAAAGTGACCAACTATACATTCTGCCTGTTCTGGGACTTCAAAAAACATATGAAGGCGGGGCGGTGGTGGCGCACGCCTTTAATCCCAGCACTCGGGAGGCAGAGCCAGGCGGATCTCTGTGAGTTCAAGGCCAGCCTGGGCTACAGACTGAGTTCCAGGAAAGGTGCAAAGTTATACAGAGAAATCCTGTCTCAAAAAACAAAACAAAACAAAACAAAAAACCATATGAAGTATAATTGTTTATAGTCAAGGTGGTTTTATAAATGCACTTCATTGAGTATGATTCAAGTTTTATAATTCTGTTAAGGTTAAAATGTAAATAAATTTGCAAACTGAGACAGAAAATCCTTTACTGGGGGCTGGAGAGATAGCTTAGTGGTTAAGAGCACTGACTGCCCTTCTAGAGGAGCCAGGATCATTCCCAGCACCCACATAGCAGCTAACAACTGTCTCTAGCTCTAGTTCCAAGGGGGATCCAACATCCTCTTCTGGCCTGCACAGGCACTGCATGAGTATGGTATGAAGATATACATGCAGGCAAAACACTCATACACATAAAATTTAATAATAATAATAATAATAACAACAACAACAACAACAATGTAAGAAAAGGTCCTTTACTGGCACAGGGGTACCAAATTTTTATTTCAAAATCATAGCCACTCTTCTTAATAACAACCATGTCACCAGAGAGTTCCTTTGCCCTACAGCACCAAGCTCAGCCCACCCATAGCTACTAGGGACAACTCTACAAAGGAACAGACTCATTCCCCAGCCTCATTTTCCTCCCCTAGCTGAGCATAAACAAGAATCTCTGCATCTGTAATAATGCCCAAAGGAATATTAATATGGAAAACAGCCACTGGGAAGGAAACACCCTCAATGGATTGCTAACACTTTCTCACGCCCATTCCTTGGCAAGCACTCCCTCCACAGACCTCCAGCCTTTTTACAAGCCATGCAAGGGTCCTGTCATGCCACTACCCCCATATGTTCTGCCTTTTTTTGACCTCCAGGTCTTTTTCAGATATGGTTCCCTCTCCCAGAAATTTTCTTTACATTCCTATTTTGCTTAGACGATTAAAATCGCTCCTCAAAATTCATTCCCACAGTATCTCCTCTGATGACTGTCCCTGACACTGGGGATTCTTTGCTTTCCTCTGATTAAGTACCTGTATCACACTCCACTTTAAATGTTTATCATGTGCCCTGAAAGATTTTACAAAATACATTATCTTCCATAAATATATGTGTACACAAATACATGTACATATGTAATACAATATATATATACAAACATGCATATGCATGTTAGTATTTAAACTTCTGCATCATAAACAGTAACAGAAATGTACTTCTGGTATATTATAGATGTTAGAATTCTGGGCTGGGGATCTAATTCATTGATCAGTGGTAAAGTGGATGCTTAGTACATGTAAGGCTTGGGTTCAATCCCTAGCAACAAGAACAAAAGGAGAAAGAGGAAGAGAGGAAGGAAGGAAGGAAGGGAGGGAGGGAGGGAGGGAAGGAGAAGAGGCAGTGAGATGGCTCAGCATCTAAGATGTTTGTTGTGCAAACCTGCTGACCTGAGTTCAATCCCCAGAACCCATACAAAGGTAAAAGGAGAGAACTGACTCCACAGAGCTGGCCTCTGGCCTCTACACAGGCTGTAGCACAGGTACCCTCCCCACCCCCACCTCATATAATAATACATTTTTTTAATTAAAGACTAGAATAGGATATTGCATTTATAAATATTTCCTCTTGAAATAAACCACAGCATTACTCTTTTAAGTGAATCCAAATAGTCCAGTGGAATCTAAGTACCACATCATCCATCTAAAAACAAATTTGGGGGCTGGAAAGATGGCTCCACAGTCAAGAGCATTTGCTCCTCCTGCAGAGAACTAGGATTCAGCACTCACATGGTGGCTCGCAATCATCTGCAAGTTCCGTTCCAGGGTTTGGCCTCTATGGGCACCAGACATGCACATGGCGTACAAAAATACATGAAGCCAAACACTCATAAAAGAAAAATAAATAAAAACACATAAATTTTATCATTCCCATCTTTCCTTAAGTTTTTAGTTTTAGTTTTGTTTTGTTTTGTTTTTGTTTTTCGAGACAGGGTTTCTCTGTGTAGCTTTGCGCCTTTCCTGGAACTCGCTTTGGAGACCAGGCTGGCCTCGAACTCACAGAGATCCGCCTGGCTCTGCCTCCCGAGTGCTGGGATTAAAGGCGTGCATCACCACCGCCTGGCAAGTTTTTAGTTTTTGTTACTCATTCTTCATATTGTATCCTAACCTTTATGGTTCAAAATCTTTTACTGATCAACCAATAAAACTTCTCTGCAATGCATATATATTATATGTGCCCAAAGTTTTAAATTCTCCTCTAAACATAAGCTGTGTATGTTTAAAAAATATATAGTATTTTATTATTCCTTCTGGATTGGATTTTCTCTTCCTTTATACAACTGGTAAAAAACATAATTACGGCGGGCGGTGGTGGCGCACGCCTTTAATCCCAGCACTCGGGAGGCAGAGCCAGGCAGATCTCTGTGAGTTCGAGGCCAGCCTGGGCTACCAAGTAAGCTCCAGGAAAGGCGCAAAGCTACACAGAGAAACCCTATCTCGGAAAAACCAAAAAAAAAAAAAAAAAAAAAAAAAAAAAAAACCATAATTACATTATAACTTGGCACTACTAAGCATAAAAGGTAATTTTTTATCTGAAGTTCATTATCTTTCACAGTTAGGTGCAAGTGATAAGAAAGCCTGTTTACCTAGGTAACTAGACAGTAATAACAGAAAATGGTTATACCAATATCTGTTTTGTACTCATTTAAAGTTACACCAAAATCACACAATGGTTGATCATCAAAGACTATTTTTCATTATCTACAAGCCGACAACTCAAAATTTTGTTGAAAGCATGGATTGTAAACCATCTATGATGGTACACACCTTTAATCTTAGGATTTGAAAGGCATAGGCAAAGGCAGGCAGATCTCTGAGTTCCAAGCCAGCCAGTGATGTTTGTTCCTGTCTTAAAAAAAGAAAAAAGGAAGGAACTAATTAGGAAAGAAGAGAGGGAGATGGAGAGGGGGGAGGGATTTTACCCAGTCATTCACTTTCTTGACCATTTCTGATTGTGCCTTTGCTTATTAACTTGAAGGCTTCACAGACCAGGCAAACAGTGATACAAAATAAGAAACAGCTATGGCTTCTTCTCATAAAGCAGAAGAGTGACTTTGGAAAGAAACACCGTGGGTACAACTGCATTCTCAGACAGATTGACTTTGGAAAGAAGACACAGGAAATCAAGGATCTTGGAAAATTTTCCAATTTGAAGACTAGTAGTCTATTTTAGGCAACTTTCTCCATCTTATTTTAAAGATTTGTGTGTGTGTGTGTGTGTGTGTGTGTGTGTGTGTGTGTGTGTGTGTGTGTGTATTTGGGTGGTATGCATGCCACATTGTGGGGGTGCCAGTCCCCTGGAGCTAGTGGTGAACTGTCTGATATGAGTGCTAGGAACAAAAGTTGATTTCTCTGGAAGAGCAACAAGTACTCTTAACTGCTCAGTTTTCTCCCCAGCTCCTTCCATCTTGATGAGGCATGATTTTTTTTTTCCTCCCTCTCTGGGACCAAATACCCTCTCCCACAAAAATAGCAGCATTAACAAAATTAAAAATATTAAATTATGTTTATACATGATTAATTATTATTATATCTTAACAGAGAGACTGAAAACAACTTAAATCCTTCAATAAATCATATTAAATATTAAAAATATATGGGGCACCCCCAAAACAAACAAAAAAAAAAACACCACTATATAGTTCTCCTTGAGAATGAAATCAAGCCGGGCGGTGGTGGCGCACGCCTTTAATCCCAGCACTTGGGAGGCAGAGGCAATCGGATCTCTGAGTTTGAGGCCAGCCTGGGCTACCAAGTGAGTTCCAGGAAAGGCGCAAAGCTACACAGAGAAACCCTGTCTTGAAAACAAAACAAAACAAAAACAAACAAACAAACAAACAAAAACCAAAACAAAGAGAACGAAATCAATTCCCTCCAAAATTAGAACCCATATCTGTATTTCCAGCCTTAATTCTTACATTATTAATACATCACCCCATATACATGACATGGCTTCTAGACTCTGGTACAGGAGATCATGACCAACACAGGAACAGAGACAAAAATAGCATAGGACACATGGAAAACAAGGCCCAAAGTTTACTCCTAGAGCCTGCATTGACATTTATGGATTTCCAACCTCGAAGCCTAGATCTAGAGAAAGGAGGGCTGGGCAGTCTCTAAGCTGAGCTGGGAAGTACAAGGACCTAGAGGCTAGGAACTAAGCACAATATGGGTGACCTCAGTACTCAAGGAATTATTGATTTTAGTTAGTGAGGTTGGTGGAGACAGAGCTCCACAAGGTGCATGGAGGCCATGTCTCTCCTTGGAAGAAGGCAAGCACGAGGCAGTGTGCTTAGATTCCCTACATCAGCAGATTGATGGGCCCCCTGGGGAGAGCACCACTCCTTGAGACTCACAATTATCACTGTTGAAAGTGAGGCAGAATCTACACATAGTAACAAATGTTGCTTATAAATATGTCCCACTTTGTGCTTTAGGATATTCTTCACTTTTTCCTTTCTCTCACTACATCAAATATCTGTTCTCCAAACAGTGACCTGCAAAGGCCAAGATCAATGCCCTTGTGTTCCATGCAGCTTTCTTACACCCTTATATTCCCAGCCAGTTGTTCTATGGCCCTTATAATTGTTTCCACTGCATATATAGCACAAGGTCTTCAATGTTTCATGAATCTACCCACCTTGGTGCTTATCTGTAGCTCTTTATTGTAGGCACTGAGGCAAGGTCTAAGTCCTCCATGTCTCCCTGTCACACAGAGTTGGTCTTAATACACTTACTGTGCAGGATGCCTAAGAGCTTACAGGACTATCTCCTCCCAAATGCCCACCTCTTTTACATATTTTAAGGGTCACATCCAAGTCTCTGTGGGCCCTTCATAGTCCTTGGGGTTTCACTTTTTTTTTTTGGTTTTTTTTTTTTTCCCCCGAGACAGGGTTTCTCTGTGTAGCTTTGCGCCTTTCCTGGGACTCACTTGGTAGCCCAGGCTGGCCTCAAACTCACAGAGATCCGCCTGGCTCTGCCTCCCGAGTGCTGGGATTAAAGGCGTGCGCCACCACCGCCCGGCTTATTAGGCACTTTTTAGTTGTCAAAATAATTTCTCAAATGCTGTTCTACCTGAAGGTTGCCTGCAGCCTGTGCCAGCCAACTCTTCAGAGACAAAGCCAAACAAACACAGTGGCACTCAGAAGCCAGCAGCATGCTAGGAGAAGTCATTCTGGGAGGGCTTTCCCTTCATGCAAATGGTGTGTGTGTGTGTGTGTGTGTGTGTGTGTGTGTGTGTGTGTGTGTGTGTGTGTATGAGTGTGTATGAGTGTGTATGAGGTATATGTCTGTGTGTGTGGTATGTGTGTACATTGAGGACTGCACCCTTTTTTGTATGTGGAAGCCAGAGGAGGATGTTGAGTATCCTGCTCTATCACTCTATCACTCTTATTCTTTTGAGACTGGGTCTCTCACTGAACCCAGAGCTAAGCTGGCAGATAATAAGTCACAGAAATCCTTCTTTTTCTGTCCTTCACAATGCTGATGTATTAAACAGGCTAGCATAGTCGCTCTTTGCTTTTTACATGGGTGCCAGATATTTGAACTCGGTTCCTCATGCTTGCAGAGCAAGCATTCTTACTTGTTGAGTCACCTCCCCAGTCCCTCCAGCTAATCCTAACAGAAACAAAATGGAATTCAGGATTTCCCTTACACACACACTTATTTCCCAAAATAGGGAGAGGAATATTTATTGCAATTAGACTCACCATTACAGCTAGGCAATGATGACTCCTGCCTGTAACACCAGCAAGATAAGGAGTTCAAGGCCAGCCTAAACTATATAGCAAGTTTGAGGACAACCTTGTGTAACATAAGACTCTGTCTTTCAAAACAAAACAAAACAAACAAACAAACAAACAAATAAAAAACCCAAAGCCCTACGCATCATCAAAAATAAGCTCACCATAACTACTTAATACTTTGTAGTCAGCCTGAGTGACTGGAGAGATGGCTCAGTAGTTATCAGTTAAGAGCACTTGCTGCTCTGGCAGAGGACATGAATTCCATTCCCTGAACCTATGTAGTGGCAGCTTACAACTACCCACAACTCTGGTTCCAGGGGATCCAGCACTCTCTTCTGGCCGCTGAGAGCATCAGGTATTAATTCTACTTACATACATGAAAGCAAAGCACTCATACATATAAAATAAGTATTTTTAAAAATATAGTGAGCCTGAATAAGTATCTCAATACAGTACAAATAAAATAGTCTTAAACTATGGAAGGAGGATTAAATGGTAAAATTAGAAGAATAAGTTGGCAGGGGTGGGGGTGGGGTGGGGAATGCTTATTGTAGAAACTAAGGGCCAAGTTAATCTCTAAAATAGAATGCCTTCCTCACAAATGTAGAAAAAAAGTTCACAGAATGGCTGGTATCGAGTCCCAAGGAGATGAAACAGACTCTGGAAATGAAACGGAAATAGTAGAAACATTAAATCCACAGACAATCAATGAGCAGATGCTACAAAAGAGTCAAGAACATTATAGCTACAGAGATAAATTTGCAATGAAAGAAACATTAAAGGATTGATGCATGGGATGACAAACAAGAAAAGGAATTTGGCTCCCAGGACTGCCCTGCAGACAAAAGATGTCTTTGGACAAGTAGCCTCAAATCTATAATTAAAAGTTTAATAGATAAAAACTGTCTTGAAATGATAGACAAGTTTGGTCTGAATATAAGAGACTTAAGAGATACCTGAAAAAAAAAAAAAAAGACAACCATGGGCAACTACTGTGAGAATATTTTATATATATATATATATATATATATATATATATATATATATATATATATATATATCAATGCGTGTTACAAAATCCCCAAACTAAATTTCTTCAAGCTCTGCAGGGGGTATATTTATAGGCTACATTTGTATATAAAACTCAGAGTAATTATTTTTACTTCAAATTGTTTAACAAGGTCTTTGAGGGTCATTAAGATGGCCCAACAGGTAAAGATGTCTATCACCAAGTCTGACCACCTGAGTTCAATTCCCAGGACCCACAGGGTAGAAGGAAAAAACTACTCCCTCAAGTTGCCCTCTAATTTTCATATGAGTACTAAGGTACACCCCTGTACCATACTTCCTGCATAAATAATAAATTAAACCATAATGAAAAAAGTTAAATAAAAAGAACTTTAGGGGCTGGAGAGATGGCTCAACAGTTAAGAACACTGACCTGTTTTCCAGAGGACCCATTTCAATTCCCAGCACCGACATGGCAGCTCACAACCATCTATAAACCCAGTTCCAGGGAACTGATACCCTCTTCTGGCATCCCCATATATGCACCAGGCATTCAAGGGGTGAACAAACATACCTGCGGGCAAAGCACCCATCCATACACATAAAATAATTAGTTCGTAAAAAGTGGGGGAGGGGTGGCTGGAGAGACGGCTCAAAGGTAAAGAGCACCAATTACTCTTCCAAAGGACAACAGTCTAATTCCAAGCACCCACGTGGCAGCTCACAACTAACTGTATGTAACTCCAATTCCAGGGATCTGACACCTTCACACAGATATACATGTGGGGAAACATCAATGAACATGAAATAAAAATAAATAAATTCTATATTAAGCATAAGAAAAAATATAAATAAGTAAAAAGAACTTTGATCTTAGTTGAGCAAAGAGGCTCACATCTATAATTATAGTATGCAGGAGGATAGCTGTAGGTTCAAGTTTGGCTTGGTGTATGTAGTGAGTTCTAGGACAGGTAAGACAACATAGGAGACCTTGTCTCAAAAGTGGGAAGAGGGAAAGAGAGTCAGGAACAGAAACAGAGATAGAGGTAGAGAGGTTTTAATGTTAAGAAATGTGATTTTACATTTTACATTTCCATCTCACTCTTGGTTCCAAATTGAACTCGAGTTGGGGAAAAAAAAAAAAAAAAGCCTGGTCTCTAAATTAAGGTAATATTGGAGTCAGCTTGACTCCTGCCAAAGACACCGCAGCTAGGGGAGAAGGGCCATGACCCAAAAGAACCAAAGAAGTTGAGGAAGCTGTTTATTGGTGGTCTGAGCTTTGAAACTACATGTGATAGTTTAAGAGAACATTTTGAGAAATAAGTACACTTATGGATTATGTGGTAATGAGAGACCTCCAAACAAAATATTCCAAGGCCATGGTTTTGTGATTTACTCCCCCCTCCCCTCCTTTAGACAGGGTCTTTCTAGGTAGCCCTGGCTGTTCCAAAATATATTATGTTGTCCAGGCTGGCCTTTAACTCACAGAGTCTGCCTGCCTCTGCCTCCAAGAGCTGGGATTAAAGGCATGCATCTGGCTTTTTTGACTTATTCTTAAACTGAAGAGGTAGATGCTACAATGTGTGCCTGACCTCAGGAGGTTGATGGGCATGTGGTGGAACCAAAGAGAGCTATTATTAGAGAGAATTCTATAAAGCCTGGTGCCCATCATTGAAGAAAATGATTGTTGGTGGCATTAAAGAAGATACAGAAGAATGTGGAATATTCCTTTACACTGTGTGAATATATTTCACTGTGATTGGTTTAATAGAAAAGCTAAATGGCCAGTAGCTAGGCAGGATTTTCAGGGCAGAGAGAATGGGGGGGGGGAGAAGGGCAGAGTCAGGAGTCACCAGTCAGACACAGAGGTAACAAGACATGTACAAAATGAAGTAACTAGCCATGAGCCATGTGGCAGCAAGTAAATAAATAGAAATGGAGTAATCTAAGTTATAAGAGTTAGTAACAAGCATAACTATTGGCCAAGCATTTATAATTAATAATAAGTCTTTGTGTGGTTATTTGGGAGTGGCTGGCAGGACAGAGCTCAACTGTGGTCCTGACAAAAAACTTTGCCAACAAACGAATATGATTTGAGAGACTGCTTTGAAAAGTATGGCAAGATTGGAACAACTTAAATTATGGAAGATAGAGTGGAAAAAAGGAGCTTTTGCTTTTGTAACTTTTGTTTTGTTTTTCAAGATAAGGTTTCTCTGTATAGCCCTGGCTATCCTGGAACTTGCTCTGTAGATCACATTAGCATTGAACTCAGAGATCTGCCAGTCTCTGCCTCCCTAGTGCTAGGATTAAAGGCATGTATCTCTACAGTCATTGCTTTTATAACTTTTGATGATCATGAATCAGTTTGTTCAGAAATACTACACTATAATGGGCAGAACTGGGACATTTAAAAGGCCCTTTCTAAATAAAAGATGTAGTCAGCTGAATCATAGAGACATAGAGAGGTCATGGAGATGGATTTGGCAACTTTAAGGATGATGGAACAATTTTAGTAGATGAGGCTATGGTGGTAGAGGTAATGGCAGCAGAGGTAGTTATGGGGGTGGTTAGTGACAGTGGATATAATAAATCTGGAAGCAATAGTGGCAACTATGGTGGTAGTCCTGGTCATAGTAGTAGAGGAAGCTACGGTAGTGGTCTTGGTTACAGTAGTAGTGGAGGCTATGTTTGTGGTCTTGGTTATAGTAAGAGAGGAGGCTATGGTGTTGGTCCTGGTTATAGTAGTAGAGGAGGCTACTGTGGTAGTCCTGATAAAGTAGCAGAGGGTACTATGGTAGTGGTTTTGGTTACAGTAGTAGAAGAGGCTACTGTTGTAGAATATTATTTTAAGGTGTGTTTCTTTTGTTTATGTTGCATTTGTTTAACTCTGTGAAGCTGTGTTACTATGCCTGTCTAAAACACCTGATAGTCTAATAAAGAACTGAACAGCCAATAGTGAGGCAGGAGAAAGGATAGGCAGAGCTGGCAGGCAGAGAGAATATACAGAGGAAAAACAGCAGCCAGAGAAGGAGGATGACATCAGGGGCCAGCCACCCAGCTACATAGCAAGCCACAGGTTAAGAGTAAGAGGTACAGAAGTCAAAGAATGGGAAAATCCCAGAGGCAAAAGGTAGACAGGGTAATTTAGGTTAAGAAAAGCTGACTAGAAAATAACCCAAGCTAAGGCCAAGCATTTATAAGTTTAAAAAAAAAGCCTCTGTGTATTTATATGGGAGCTGGGTGTCAGGCCTCCCAAAAGAGGAAAAGAGGAAAAAACCCCCAACAACAGGCTATGACCGTGGTCTTGGTTACAGTAGTAGAGAGGATGTGGTGGTGGCTCTGGTTATAGTAGTAGAAGAGACTATGGTAGTGGTCCTGGCTATAGTAGCAGAAGAGACGATGGTGGAGAGTAGACAGTAGAGATAGTAATGGAGGTACTGATGGTGGATATAAAGGATTTGGAGATGATGTAGCACTTACGGTGGTAGCCCTGGTTATAGCAGTAGAGGAAACTATGGTGGTTGTCCTGTCATAGTAGTAGAGGAGACTATGATGGTGGTCCTGGTTATAGTAGCAGAGGTTGATGGTAATGATCCAGAATACAGAAACCAAGGTAGTGGATATGATAATGGAGGAGGAGATAAGGGTTACAATGAAGGGGGAAAGCTAGGTGGAGGTAACTATAGTGGTTGTGGGAACTATAATGATTTTGGAAATTATAGTGGACAACCACAATCAAATTATGGACCCATGAAGGAGGGCAGTGTTGGCAGAGGATGCCTAGGCAGTCTCTATCATTGTGGCTATGGATCTGGTGGTGAAAGTAGTATATTTGGTAGCAGAAAAGGGCTACAGTTCCCATCAGGAGAGAGTGAGGAATTGCCAGGAAAACTGCAAGTTACTTTGAGATAGTTGTCCTAAACACATCAGAGGAATTGTAAAAATCTGCCAATAAAGGAATGATAATCCACAGTCAGAAAAGTTACTACAGCTTAAACAGGAAACCCTTCTTGTTCAGGACTGTCAGAGTCACAGTTTGCAAGAAGTGTAGCTATTAATTAATGTAATGTAGTGTCAACAGGATGTAAATTCTTTTTCATTACATCAAGTATATTGCCAGTTCCAGGAGATCTAATATCCTCTTGTGGCCTCTGAAGACACCCATACACATGTGGCACACACACTTTGAGGGCACACATACACACAAAACACAAATTAAAATTAAATTTAAAAAAACATGAACATGTAAATAACTAAAGAAATACTGTAGAAATTAAATGGCCATTAAACATATAAGAGAATATTCTATCACGGTAATAATCAAAAAACTCAAATTAGAACAACAATGGAGCACCATTTAAATGATCTGACTTGCAAATATTTATCATGTGCATCATTTTCAGTTAGTTAGCTAGAAACAAGCACTCTCACTCACCCTAGCAGAAGGGCACACCAATAGTCAATGACTTTCTGGAGAACAAATTGGCTAAACGTGTCACATCACGAACTCTAAAAAGATCCATTCACTTTCTTTCTAGAAATGTAACCCAAATACTTGAGGAATAGCATTAAAATACACAGGCATAAGGATGTTATTCTCAGTTTTTCTAGACAAGCACTCAACCACTAGCCTATATCCCTGACCATTACAGTATCTCTATAGCAATGTGTATGTTGAGGGGCAAGGGGAGTTTCTAAACATTAATAAAGAGATTAAATAAAGTAGGTAAACATTTGCATTTTGTGAATGCATATTTATTTTGATAAGTGTATAAGTAATGATTTTCTCTGAATACTGACATAGTAGGTGGGTTGAGGTTTTTTATTTTTGGGTTTTTGTTTTTCAATTTAATTTCCTAATTTTTCTAGAAACAATGAACCACTTATGTAAAATTCAACCAACTAGAAGCTAGAGAGATGGATCAGCAGTTAAGAGCTCTTACAAAGGACCTCAGTTCCTTTCCCAGCACCCACTTGACAGCTCATAACCATCTGTAACTCCAGCTCCAGGGAATCCAATGCCTTCCTCTGGCCTCCTCAGGTACCAGGCACACACATGACACACATGATGCACATACATACATGCAGGTAAAACATTCATACACATGAAATAAAAATAAATCTTTTTTGGGCCGGGCGGTGGTGGCGAACGCCTTTAATCCCAGCACTCAGGAGGCAGAGCCAGGTGGATCTTTGTGAGTTTGAGGCCAGCCTGGTCTACCGAGTGAGATCCAGGCAAGGCACCAAAACTACACAGAGAAACCCTGTTTCAAAAAAAACAATAAATAAATAAATCTTTTTTGTTTTTAATTCAACCAATTAATTATAGATGAAATGTTCCATCTTTGAGGCATGAATCACCCACCAGCCAATAAAGCAATGACGAAAGAAAAAGATGTGTAACACACAACTAACTAACCCTGCTTCTAGAGTGTAGAGAAGGGCTCCATCCTGCCTGGAGCTGAAGCATGAATGTGAGAGGTAAGGAAGTCAACAAAAGAATAGTAAAAGCAAAAGAAATGGGAGGGAAAAGTCAGCCACATTGATTCTACACATGATTCCAGCATGGCTGAAAGGGGAGGGTATGTATGCACAGAGGACTTGAAGTAAAAGCCAAATGAC
Organism: Peromyscus leucopus; assembly: GCF_004664715.2. Taxonomy (NCBI): domain Eukaryota; kingdom Metazoa; phylum Chordata; class Mammalia; order Rodentia; family Cricetidae; genus Peromyscus; species Peromyscus leucopus. The sequence goes on along the minus strand of NC_051063.1, from coordinate 95,575,417 downwards.
AAAAGCATTTGAAAGTCATAGAAAAGGATGGAACTACTGAGTGAAAAAAGAATCCACAAAGAGCTTCTGTGGTTCATTTACACAGGGTCAGAAAGGGCAAAACAAGTGGAAACAGAAGAGTAATTAGGGATAGGAATGCATGTGCTTTCTGAGGAGGTGGGAGGGGACATGCAGGGGCTGTAAATGCTCTGTCTCATGATCTGAATGGTAGCTATGTAGAAGTTAATACATGCTGAGATCCACTACTATGAGCTTATACTTACGCACTTTGTGCTATTCCTCAATTTTAAAAAAAGAAAAGAAAGTATCGTAAGCTGTGTTTTACAAATCTTGTTTAGGGGAGCCTCAGAATTTGAAGAACATCTGAGCCATAAAAGCTCAGGTGTTCAGCCGGAACAGGCCAAGGCTTTAGTGGGGTTGGAGGCAGCAAGACAATGAGGAGGAAACCCAACTAAGGACATGCTGGAAAGTGAGACTGGAAGGGCTTTTTAAATATGATGCTAATAGAGAAAAAAGGGGATGGCTGATATCACAAAACACAGGAGGAAAAAGATTAGCTTTATAGTGTACAGGTAGATATTGGACATGGGAAGTTCAGGGGTACCTGTGGGTCATCCAGCAGCCTGCCGTATCATATTTTCTGTATAAAATCAGTTAGCTTCACCACAATTTAATAAGGTAGGTACTATTCGCCTCATTTTACAGATGAAGAAACCAAGGCATAGAGAGAGTACGGAGCTTGTCTAGAACCACATAATCTAAAGTAGGCCATGTGGCTCTAGCCCAAATTCTTAAGGTAACTGCAGATGATAAATCTCTGACATAAGGGAAATAGGAGAAGCCCTGGGGATAGGTGAGATCACACACACACACACACACACACACACACACACACACACACACACACAAAAACCCACAAAAACAAACAAAACAAACAAAAAAAATCACTTCTCATGGCTGCTATAAAAATTAAATGAGATGACCTTCAAAAAATCCACAGAACTCAATTAAAGGGATCTGTTAAAGAGAAGTATTTAGTTGGATACTACTGTACAAGGGCTGGAGAGATGGCTCAGTAGTTAAAGAGCACTTCCTACTCTTCAAGAGGACATGAGTTCAGTTCCCAACACTCACTTCAGGTGGCTCACAAACTCTGGTTCCAGGGAATCCTTCACACACACACACACATACACACACACACACACACACACAGAGAGAGAGAGAGAGAGAGAGAGAGAGAGACAGACAGACAGACAGACAGACAGACACAGAGAGACAGAGACAGATTGAAACACACAGAGAGAACTTTGTTTAAAAACAAAAGTCCATCTGAAACAAAAGGTCCCATCTCCCACCACACTTTTTCTTTTTTTGCAGAGCTGGGAATCAAACCCAGCTAGGTAAGCACTCTGCCACTGAACTACATCCCCAGACCTTTCCCATGACACATAAGGCTCTTTCTGTACAAACACTGTGGATCCTAAACATGATTCCAAATCAAGGCAGTGGCTTGTCAAAAGAGAGATGTTGGGGGAAAAATAGCAAAACAAAATTGTAACAATGGATACCGGTTGTAAGATATTTGTACACACTGTGAATTGCTGTGATTGGTGTAATAAAGAGCTGAATGCAATAAATAGATAGGAAGGAATTATAGGTGGGATTTCTGGACAGAGAGAGCTTTGGGAAGAAAAAAAGGGGGAGTCACTAGCCAGACGCTGAGGAATCGGGACATGTAGGATGTGAGATAAAAGTCATGAGCCATGTAGCAGCAGGTAGATTAATAGAAATGGGTTAATTTAAGTTATAAGAGCTAGTTGGAAACAAGCCTAAGCTAAGGCTGAGCTTTCATAATTAATAAGTCTCCATGTCATTATTTGGGAGCTGGCTGGTGGGACAGAGAGACTCTTTACAGACACCCATTTTTCCATGCTAACACAAAGCACTACTCCTCTGCAAGTTGGCTCTTCTTCACCTCTAGGTATCTATGAACAGATTCTACTGTCCACTCAAGCAAAAAGTTTAGATGCCCACTCTCCACCATAGAACACAATTTATTTTTTAGTTTTAGGGTTTAAGTGATTGCTTTGTAACCCAATCCAGCCTTAAATATATTCTCTCTCTCTCTCTCTCTCTCTCTCTCTCTCTCTCTCTCTCTCTCTCTCTCTCTCTCTCTCTCTCTCTCTCTCTCTCTCTCTCTCTCATTCTCTCTCTATGTGTGTATGGGGTTCACATGTGTGCACATGCATGTCAAAGACAGAAGACAACCTCAGGTGTTCTTCTTCAGGCACTATATACCATTTTTCTGAGATGGGATTTCTCAGTAGCCTAGAAATCAGTAAGTAGGCTAGTCTGGCTGGCCAGTGAGCCCCAGGGATCTGCCTATCTCTACCTCCTCTGTGCTGGTATTAAGAATGCACACCACTACACATAGCTTTTTTAATAACAGAGGGCTCTAGTAATCAAACTCAGGTCTTCATGCTTGTAAAGCAAGCTATCTCCCCAGCTTATGGCCTTGAATTCTTGATGTTCCCACTCTGCCTCCTCAGTGATAATTTTATAAGTATGCGTCATACCCAGCCAATATATTTTTTTAAACAGTCTCATATGTTCCATGCTGACCTTAAACTCACTGTACAGTGGAAGATTATCTTGAATTCCTGATCCTTCTATCTCCACCTCTGCTGTGCTTAGAACACAGGTGCATACCACCATTCCCTATTCATGTAGTGCTAGGGACCAAACCCAGGGCTTTGTCCATGCTAGGTGAGGGCTCTATCCCAGTCCAAGGACACAATCTTTAAAAGAACTGCCATTCTCCTTGGACTTGAATCCAGTATATGGAAACTCCCTCAGGCAGTCTTTACTACTAACCACAGTGTAGTACTCTCTGAGAGGATATCCTGCTAACTGCAGTTCCCAGCAACAGTAAATGTATCCTAACATGTATAATAGGAAAAATAACTAACTAAGTCCTATTTGTCACAGAAAAATACAATCCCACATGTTCAGCCTTCTTATCAGGTCATCTCAACACCCATGTGGGGCTCAGAATAGTGACTTTACCAATAGCAGCATTTAAGTAAAGAGGTATCCAACACCCATATTAATGCCCCACATAGTTTTCTCTTGTTTGGTACTTAGTATTGACCTAGGGCCCTACACATGCTAAGCAAGTGCTCTACCACCTTGTTTTTAAGTTTTTCATAGTTGTGTGTGGAGACCTCATGCTGATGTCAGTTTATTGCTCTCTACCTTGTACACTGATTTAGGGTCATTCACTTGAACCCAGAGCTCCACAATATATCTAGTCTAGAGGGAAATTCTCATCTCCACTTTCTTTCTTGGCACTGGACTTAGTCAGGGCTTTCACATCCAACTGGCATTTACAAGGCTTCTGTGGATAACTCCAGTCCTCACCAAATGCTTTAACAGCTGAGCCAGCTCTCCAGCCCCTTCCAACTCTTATTTATTTATTTTTACTTTTTTGAGACAATATCTCAACTAAGTTTCTCAGGCTCACCTGAACTTGCTTTAGCCTCCTGAGATGTCAGGCATGAAACACCAGGCTAGGTCCCACTTCATTTCTTAATTTTGCCCATTCACTGATTCACCAAATCCCTAATACTAAGCAAGTTCAGAGCAATAAGAATAAAGAGATACTGGAGGCCAAAGAGATGGCTCAGCAGTTAAGAGCTCTGGCTCTTTTAGAGGACCCAGGTTCAATTCTCAGCTCCCACATGGCAGCTCACAACTGTCTTTAATTCCAGTTCCAGGGACTCTGGCACCCTCACACAGACATATATGCAGGCAAAACACCAACACACATAAAATAAATATAAAATAAATCTTAACAAAAAAAAAATAAGCAGATGCCTAGATACCCAGTGCTTTCCCCATAGCATCCAGTTAATATAGGTTAAACATGAGGAAGAACTGTATAAGCAACAATAACAGAACATCTCTCTCAAGACCAGTGTCTGGCAATGACTCCCTGATTAAGAATTCCCTCTACCCTACTCCAGTTGACCTCTCCCAAAAAGTAGAATAGGGGGAAGAAAGGGATGAATTCAACAAATCTTTAGATTCAAAATTGCCTGAGATAAACTGACATCTAAGATCTCAACTTTACATCAAAGACAGATAAAAGCTGCCAAAATGGACCCTTCCCACTCAGGAAGTTTTTTTCTGAGAACTGACAGGGGTACAGTCACATACATTCTAGTAACCACTGTCCTTTATCAGAATAGGCCCATATCGTTTCCAACATATTTGCTTCAGAATACTAAATTCTAATTTAAACAAATGATGCCCACACTTGTAGAAAGGCCTTAATTGGGCTAGTCTGGTATTTTCAGCACAATCTTGCAAAGACTAGATTCTTTTTAAGGCTTTAAAAGACTTGGGCAAAATCCTTTTGATGCTATTTTTTTAAAAGGCCATCTCCAGAGTTTACATGTGCTCCCCAGTTGCTTAAGCTGATGGGAGAGGACATGTTTTATTCCAAGGGCTCCTTCCAAACAGAAAGCTCTAATCATCAACACATCTGATGTAGACTTCCTGTATAAAACAAAACACAAAGTCACAAATGTATTACATAATCATACATCTAAAAAGTGAGACTCCTAAAGGCAAAACACAAAAACAGAAAGCTCAGCTTGTTTAGCCAGAGGGTGACAAAAAAAGGGATGAGCACAATGGTACATTTGGTGATGGCCACTGGGCTCCAGGAAAAACAGTTTGTTCTCTCTGTAGTCATCTGTGCATAGGAGATAGATGGGAAAACAGTGGAAACAAACTAACTAACTAACTAAAAGAAAACTAGCTAACTATGAGGAGATAATCTGTGCTGTCAATCTGGAAACCTTAACACTGCCCAGGGAAGCCGTGAAAGTACTTGAGAGCAAGGGGTTTAACAAGAACTTAGGGCTATCTGGAGATAAGAGTTATTTCAAACAGTCAAAATTCTGTACCAGGTGGTTACATTTGAGTATCAAAAGGAAAGCACAGTCCTGTCTTTCGGAAAACTTAAATCACTTCTCTAATAAGTGATAAAAATGACAAATGCTCACCAAGTATAAAAAATGTTAATTGTGTAAGCAAGGTATCATGCTGGGCATAGTGATATATGCCTTACTCAGGAGGCAGAGAAAGGCCAGCCTGGTCTACAGAGCAAATTTCAGAACAGCCAGGGCTACACTGAGAGACCCTATCTGGAAAAACCAAAAAGAAAAGAAAGGAAAGGAAAAGAGACAAGGTATCAAACAAAGCAACCAAATATGTCTGACTTTCAAAAACAGCATTGCAAAAAACTTCTTTCTGAGACCCTCCAATTCTCAGAACTAAGTTGGAGAACTTACAGGAATTCCTAAGAAAAGCTCACCAACTGACTGACAATGAGTATCACCACCCTCTGAGGAAACCTGAACAGTGTTCCTTCCTATCCTGTAAACAGAGGCTAAAGACAAAACAAAATGGATCTCAGGAGATTCGAGACACAAAATGGAAGAATGAACCAGGGGCTCATTTGGATATAACTTCCTCTGTCTGGTCCTAAAGGACAATTATGGTCTAGAGGCTGAAAAACTAAGCTATTGAGGACTGGTGCACTCTTTAATCACAGCATTCATGAGGCAGATGATCCCAGAGTTCAAGACCACCTTGGTTTACACAGCAAGCTCCAAGCCAACCAGGATTACACAGGGAGACTGTGTCTCAACAAAATAAAATTGAACTACCCCTCAGACATCAAATTCCAAAAACCTGTGAATAATGGCAAAGCTGGAACTCTTAACTTGTGATTTTTTTACTTCAAATGACCTGCCCTAAGAGAGATACCATGTTAGAGGTCCAGATCCCAAACTGAGTCATGTCTGTATAAGTACTGGTCATTTCAAAGCACAATTCAACAACTCAGATCTCCAGGGCTAAGGACTCTTAATGGTAAAGTGGGTATGGAAAGCTGAAAACAGCTTTACTTTTTTTTTTTTTTTTTTTTTTTAATGACTTTCATGCACTCCAGCCAGGGAAGCAGGAAAGCTAACTGTAGATCATCACCTCTTTCTCCTCCTCTTCTCCAAATCTAATCCCGTCTCATCCCCAGCACTGTAGCAGACCACCTGATGCAGCCTTCCTCCCCTCAACCCCTACCCGCCATCTCTAGCAGATCATGCATTATCTGGGAAGGCACCAGCCAAGCCTGCCAGAGAACCAAGTAGGCCAGCAAAACAGGTAAGTGAACTTCAAATCTTTACTCTCCTTCCACTCCTCCAAATGTAATCCTCCAGTCTCATCCCTGTAGCTCTGCAGCAGACTACTTGTGGCCTCTCCTAACTCTGCTGCTATCCCCAGGGAACTGAGCAGATCCCGGTAGAACACCTGCTTTCCTCCCTCCTGTGGATCCCCTCAACCCCCATCCTAGCCCATCACCATTCCTAAGTGTCAGCTCCTAATACCTAGAAACAAATTTTACCTGGAACCCCTACACCTATCAGAATCCCAGAAGAATTTCCTACCAGGCAATGCACAGCCACCACATTCTCCTAAGAACCAGAGAGGGCAACAGAAACCAAGGAACAAAACACCCAACAAGACCAGATATCAACCCCTAGAATTACAATCTTCCTATACCCAAGTGCCTAGACACCAGTGTAAAAACACAGTAATAGTCAAGACAATATGTCTCTACTAGAGACTGGCAACCCTACCACAGTAGGCTCTGAGTATTGCAACATAGCTGTAGCACAAGAAAAAGATCTAAAAATAGTCTTTATGGATATGATAGAGGTCCTTAAAGAAGAAATGAATAAATAAAGAAATCTATGAAAACACAAAGTTAAGACCTAAAAGTGGAAATACAATCAATAAAGAAACAAAACAACTCACTACTGAATGAAAAATGGGTCAAGACATAAATTAAGAATGAAGAGCCGGGCGGTGGTGGTGGTGGTGGTGGTGGTGGTGGTGGTGGTGGTGGTGGTGGTGGTGCATGCCTTTAATCCCAGCACTCAGGAGGCAGAGCCAGGCGGATCTCTGTGAGTTCGAGGCCAGCCTGAGCTACCAAGTGAGTTCCAGGAAAGGCACAAAGCTACACAGAGAAACCCTGTCTCAAAAAAAAAAAAAAAAATTAAAGAAAGAAAGAAAGAAAGAATGAATGAATGAAATTAAAGATTTTCTAGAGTTGAATGAAAATGAATACACAACATATCCAAACTTGTCAGGCGGTGCATCTCGTAAATAATGCATCTTGTTTTGTACATGATGTTTATAGTGTGTGTGAATAGGATCTTTTTGTATGTTTTTTTCTTATTTAGATGTTATATTTATTTTGTTGTAATGGTATAAGAGTGTTATATATCTTTTTTTCTATTAGATAGCGTAATCTATGATCTCTGTGGACAGGGTTTATGTGTGATGTGTTGACTGGTGTTGTGTGGAGTTTAACATGTGTAGTATTGAGAAGCCAGCCTGTCTAGCATATATGCGTAGATCTGGATATGCATGCTAAACTAGCACGAGATATCCTCGGATTTTCTAAACTGTATCCCCCCCCATTCTCACACTCAATAATATATCCAACCTAGGTGTAAAGCAATTAAGTACGTCTGAAGAATCATAGTATGTGTCTAGCACTAAGTGCTTACATAAAAAAAATTCCTATCTTTCTGAAGAACCACCACACTGATTTCCATAGTGGTTGTACAAGTTTGCACTCCTACCAGCAATGAATAAGTGTTCTCCTTATTCCACAACCTCAACAGCACGAGCTGTCATTTGCTTTATTGATCGTAGCCATTCTGATGGGGGTAAGATGAAATCTCAAAGTAGTTTTGATTTGCATTTCCCCTATGACTAAAGATGAACATTTCTTTAAGTGTTTCTTAGCCATTTGAGTTTGCTCTTTCGAGAATTCGCTGTTTAGATCCGTACCCCATTTTTAAAGTGGGCTGTTTTCCTGATGTCAGAATTTTTAGTTCTTTGTATATTAGCCTTTTTCCTCTCTTTTTATTTTATTATTTACAATACATTTTATTATATTTTTTAAACTTTTATTGATTATTCTCTCATACAATACATCTCAACCACAGCTTCCCCTCCCTCCACTCCTCTCTCCCCAGATACAACCCACCCCACCCCAGTCTCCCCCTAGAAAAGAGCAGGCTTTCCAGGTACATCAACCAAACACAGTACAAGATGCAATAAGACCAGGCACAAACCTTCACGGGCGAGGCAAGCCAGAAGGAGGAAAAGGGTCCCAAAGGCAGGCAAAAGCATCAGAGACACTCCCACTCCCACTGTCAAGAGTACCCCCAACACCAAGCCAACAATCCTAACATATATGCAAAGGACCTAGCACAGACCCATGCAGGCTCTTCTATTGTCACTTCAGTCTCTGTGATCCCCCATAAGACTGCTTAGTTGATTATGAGGGTCATGCTCTCCCAGTGTCCTCAACCCCACTGACTCCCACAACTCTTCCTCCTCTTCCACAGGATTCCGCCAGATCTGAGAGGAGGGACCCGATTGAGACCTCCAACCTGAATTCTCTTTCCACCTAATATCTGGCTGTGGAAGCAGCTTCTCTGATGATGACTGGACTAGGCACTGATCTATGAGTACAGCACAACATCATTAGGAATTATTTCAATGATTTTTTTTTTTTTTTTTTTTGCCAGTTGTATTTGGTTCTACCTTAGGTCTCTGGGCTATCCAGCCTCTGGTTCCTGGACATCCAGGCAATGTCAGGCATGGGCCTCAACTTGGAGGAGTCATTGGCTGGCTACTTCCACAAGTTCTGTGCCACCATTGCTCCAATACATCTTGTAGGCAGGACAGATTGTAGATGGAAGGTTTTGTGGCTGGGTTGGTGTCCTAGTCCCACCACTGGGAGCCTTGCCTGGTTACAGAAGACAGATGATTCAGGCTCCATATCCTCCATTACTAGTAGTCCTTGCTAGGGTCACCCTCTAGATTCCAGGAAGTTTCCACCTTCTGTGCCACCTCACACTACCTGATACTCTTTGGCCTAACAACCAAGTCTTCAGAAGAAAACCTATAGTCTACAGAGGGAACAGCAAGAACTCCAGGCTATTCCAGGAAAAGTCTAATGAGATAGCTTCATCCACTGCTGCCCTTCCTGTGTCCAGTATCTGTGGAGAATCAAAGAGCTTGATTATAAATTTGGGGATTCAAGGACCCTTTATGTTCTGTAGCAGTACACACAAACACAATCTCTTGGTAAGAAATCTAAGGGATAGGAAGAACCTTCCATATTTCTAAATCCTTTCTACATTACCACACAATAATCCTCCAAAGGCTTCTTACTGTTCCACCAGTAACCACAAGAGAAATAAGATGGTCCCGTTTGGTATTGATCTCATTAAAAAAGATAATCTCAATTCATGTTTTTCTTATTTTAAAATTCAGTATTTTTAATTGGAAGTAAAAGAATGTATGCATGGAAAACATCTCAAAATGTTGAGGGCAGGCAAGGAAAGGCTTTTAAATCACAGCATTGAACTCTACCTCTCAGGGTATTTGTCAAAGAAAAAAACTGTCACTGGAGTATTGCAAAACTCGTGCAGCACATACACGACAGACCACCAGTGGAATTGCTCCACACACATTCCATTTCAGTGTTTGCCAGCTAACATTCAGTTCATTCTTTTTCCCAGCAACCCTGTAGTCAATGCAACTAACTTCTTCCCATTTATCCAGCTACTTACTGCAGGGTACTTGCTGTCAATGGGGCATAAACTGAAACACCCAGATACTTTGGTTACATTCCCTTTTTAGCTTCTAGATTATGAACTATAACATCACATTCCTGTACATCAATGTCACATAAGTCTTCTAAAAACATTGTTCTGGCCATCATTGCTTTTCTCAAAAACCTTTAGAAGTGTGATGATGTCTGTGGGATAAAATTCTAGCCCTTGAGCCAGAATTCAAGCTGATCACAGTCCCTGCTGCCGGACCTCCCACTGCTCACTGTGGAAGCAGCAGTGGAGACTGAGTCAGCAAACTGGGCAGCTAAATCCTAGCTCTGCCAGTGACTGGTGTGCCATCTTGAGCAGGCTACCTATTGCTCTGATCTTCTCCTTAAAACAAGAGCAACAGTGAAGAATTAGAAAGCATCCAAGGGCTCGCCGCTCCTTTTGACTTTTCTCCCTAGTTCCCATCCAAATGGCCCACTCTGTGCCCTTGAAAACCCCACCAGCAACACTGCACCATTCATTTGCACAACCACATTTCCAAGCCTGACTCAAACTACCCCACTTCTGGGAAGTGCTCCTGCCTCTAGCCATTTTCTAGTTGATGACCTTTATTATAAGTCAATCAACTAGATATTTATTTGTGTCAGTCCTTTCTCCACAAGTCCACAAACTGAAGACCAACCACAACACAAAATACATTGATGATAAAGGTTACCTCAAAACTGTCAGAAACGAGTTCCTTTCTGGCCCAATTAAGGAACAGACTACCAATATGTATCTTTCTCCCAATATTTATTTGAATCAATCTCTTCCCCCATATTTTGCAGTCTTTCCAAAGTTAATGTTTACTTAGTAAATAAAAAGGAGTGCTGAATCTGTTAGTCTCCTAGAGACTGCCATCCAGGCCAGCGGAATCCAGACAGCTTTTGCTTCACAGTATGCATTTAATAGACACTAGAGCCTTGGAGTCTTCCTAATTCAGCATGGGATTTGGATACTACAGACAATTCAGTCCTTTTGATTAAGTTTTCTAGAATTTACACTATTTCTGATACTTTTGAAATCTCTTACTTCTGAAAGAAAAAAAAAAAACCATGAACCGAGCAGGGCATGGTGTTTTCACACCTGTAATCCCAGTACAAAGGAGGTAGAGGCAGAAAGCTCATGAGTTTAGGGCCAGCCTGAGCTACATCAGACTTCCCCCCCCCCCCCCCCCCCCCCCCCCCAACAAAAAAAATCAAAGAAGGTGTCCACCTTTGAAAGAAAACAAAAACAAAACAAAGCATTTATGTGGTCAATTAGGGGTTTTCCTTGTGGCCCTTAACATCTTGGACATTGGATAACAACTTCTTTTCCATTTCCCAGACCCTGTAACGCAAAAGCAGAAACATCTCCTTGGAAATGAGATCAATAGCTGGTCTGAGGCAGCATAATGGCACTCTTTCATTTGGCCAGGAAGCTATTTTATCCATATTTAAGCGATTTTAAATTATGTTCATACAAAATTCCCCAGAACACTGCAATATCCCTTCTTTAAAAACACTAGAAAACGTTCAGTCCTTTCACTTTTACTCGGATACTAGCTTTTCAGCACAAATGCTGAAGAGTGTTCCTTCAATGCTAGATCATTTCGTTCACATAGGAAAGTGTATGAAGGTATAGAGCAACAAACCCTGTTTAGCAGGTCCAAGTGATAGAAAACAAAGTTAATTCCCTTTGTTTGAGTAGCAAGCTAGTCTGTGTGGATGCGTGTGTGAGCGTACATCCAGCTGCACTCAAGCTGCATGGGTTCAGGTAATTGCAGCTCAACTGTCTCCCAGGCTGCCTGCGTTCCGCAGTACTGCACAACTCCAGGCTCGGGTCGGGGCTCCACACCCCACACAGCGCAGCCCGGGCCTGACCGGAAGGCAGGGCTGGCCACGATCGCCTGAAGGGCAGTCCCCAGCAACTCCGAAAGCTGTGGCCCGCACGCTAAGTACTCACGCAGCAGAAGCCCCTGCCTGGGCCCGGATTAGGGAAAGCGGAAGGGCTCCGTACGCCGCGTAATAGGAATCCGCGTCCTATCCGCCACCCGGTGGGGAGCTGAAGCAGCGCGGCCGGCCGGCGACTCCTGCGGTCGGCCGGGAGCCACTTACCTCGGCCGCCCGAGCTGGCCGGGAGTTCCGCGCAGCCGGAGCTGCCCCGGCGCCGCACAGCCCGAAGGAGGGGCCGCTCCTGTAGAAAGGGCGGGCGGAGGACGGGTATTCGCGCCCGGGGCTGCAGAACCAGAGGAGGCGTGCCTCCACCGGAGACCTAAAGGGTGGGCTGCTACAGCCAGGAGGAGGGGTGTGCTCCCGGGCGCGGGGGAGGGGGGGTCTGCACGGTGGGGGGAATGGAGAGAGACGGGGGGGGGGGGGGGGGAGAACCAGGGTGGGAAGTCGGGCCCCTAGACCGCACCGCCCTCACCTCCGCACCATCCGACCAAGGATTGTCTGGATCTGGAGCAGAAGCACAAGGGGATCAGAAACTTTATGTCATTTTCTCATACACACGTGATCCCCTGCAGTCCAGATGGTTTCAATCACCGAAGGAAAAAAGCCGCTCTGCTGGTATGCATGAAAAGCCGGAGCTGGGAAAGTCTGGGAAAAACTGCCTGTACAGCCGGCTTGCCTTCAAACAAACCCAAGTGCTCTTTCCGTTCTGCTGGCTTTGGGCCCAGGAGCCATACGAAACCCAAACGACATTAAAAGAAGCTACCCTGGGTATTGCAGCCAGTAGCAGAACTAAAGCTCTAGGGTTGCAGGGATCGGTTCTGAAGCCTAAGCTCCACGGGAATTATGAGAATTTAAAATACTCTACGTGCACGCAAAACCAAAAAGTAGAAAAGAATGTCATTCAATGATGAATCAACAGTTACTGGTGATGGTCTTATTTATCGATGGAATTTGATGGAAAATTGTTGACCCAGTGTAACAATCCAGTTCGAAAAGACTATGTCATGTACAATACTGACCCATACTTACTTGATGGGGTACTATAAAGCCTTATAACTTGATTTCTCCTCCCATAAATCACTTACAAATAGATCTTGGAATTGGAATGACCACAGTAAAAACTGACTTTCAAAATTTAGAATTTCAAATTGATAATTTTGGCGGTGAGTAGTGGTACATACCTTTAAACCCAGCACTAGAGAAGCAGATGCAAACAGATCTCTCTGAGTTAAAGGACAGTCTAGTCTACATGGCCAGTTCCAGGATAGCCAGGTCTACACAGAGAGACCTTATCTAAAACAAAAAAAATTTACAATTTTAAGGCTGGTGTATATAAGGCTCTGGGTTTGGTCTGTAATCACACACACTTTATAATTTTACATTGACTGGTTGCATTTCAAAAGAACCAATGTGTGTAGATCAATATAAGCAGGCTCTAAAGTCAAGACCTGTTTCAAAACCCAGACCAAATCAATTGTCACATATCCTAAAGAGATATTTACTCAGCTGCAAGACAAGCACCAAAAATAATAAGTTTAAGATTCATCCTAGAAATAATTCAACTTGCTCATAATCAAACACAAATAGTGGCAAGAACTGAACTGATTAAAAAAAAAAAAAACTATTGTTCCTTTGCCAAAAGAGGATACAGACATGAATTCTAGTATTAACTCTTTATCACCATCATATTGACATCAGAGAAGATGTCCGGACTGTCTGGTAGACTTTTCCTTTGGACACCTTGCCTTTGGTGTGACATAGTCATCCTGTGTAAAAAATGAATCAATTCCTGGTAAGTCGAACTGGTTCTACACTGGGAAAACCCAAGATTTCAGCTGCTGCTGAAACTCTTTGGACAACAAAGGCACTGCGTGAAACTAAGCAAGACAGTATGTGTTGTATACCAAACTCAAAATCGGTGAGTTTCTACTACAATTCACTGACACGTGGACCCTACACTTGGATGGCCTTGCCTCTCTAATCACCAATCTTCAATTAGGGTGATTTTTCCCCAAACACAGAAAGAATGCCTATATGGCAGCAGGGAGGAGGAGTAGCAGAGACACCGGAGATGGACAATGACAAGCCAAGCTCAGCGCTTATTACTCCTGGCAAACTCCACTTGCAGCTCTCAAGAGTTGTAGTGGAGGAGGGGTATAGAGATTGTTCTGAGGCCGCAAGCATGCATACTAAGCACAAGCTGTCCCACTGACTACACCATCTGCCCTGTGAAGAGGCTCATCAGTCTCTCACTTCTAAACCTAACAAAACTTGTATGAACATCCCATTTTCCCCATGGGTGATTTGTAGAGAAAGCCAACTGAACAGAAGGCATCAAGACTTTCTTCCACCATGACCCAGGACATTAGTTATTTTCATTTCTAGCTGCTGGGACCTCTTATGTGTGCTGAAGCAATTGCAACAGGCAATGATGAGGTACAAGTCATTCTTTTTGTCTGAAAATTTAATTTACAAAGTATACATAGAACTCTGTGTGTGTGCGTGTGTGTGTGTGTGTGTGTGTGTGTGTGTGTGTGTGTGTGTGTGTGTCCACAATTGCATGCTTGCTACAGAGTGTGTGTGGAGGTCAGAGAACAACTTTCAGTAGTTCTCTTCTTCCATTTACTGAGACAAGGTCTATATTTTCTTTCTGCCATATTGTACTCCAGGCTACCTGACCTTTGACCTCTGATTTTCCTGCCTCTGTATTATTATCCCATCTCACTGTAGGAGGGTAGGATTTCAGATACAAACTGCTACTGCCTCTGGTGGTTTACAAAATATTCTATTATTTAAATTACATATATATATGTTTCTATGTGTGGCTATGTGCACCAGTGAGTGCAGGTACTCATGAAGTCTGGAAGAGGGCACCGGATACCCTGGAGCTGGAATTACTATTGGTTGTGAGCTGCCCCACATGTGTGCTGAGAACTGAACTACAGTTCTCTGCAAGAGCAGCAAGCACTATAACTGCTGGGCCATCTATCCAGCCCCTACATCTAGCTTTTTATGTAAGTTCCAGAAATGAACTTAGGGCAATCACTTTTACCCACTGAGACATCTTGCCAGCCCATGTGTGGAGCTGTTTTAATTCCTAAGAAAAGCCTTTGCTAGACCTGCTTTGTCGGGAAGAAAAATTAGCATACCTTAAAAATCTCTAAATATTGCCGGGTGGAGGCAGCGGCGGCGGCGGAGGACACCTTTAATCCCAGCACTTGGGAGGCAGAGGCAGGCAGATCTTTGTGAGTTCGGGGCCAGTCTGGTCTACAAAGTGAGTTCCAGGAAAAGCGCAAAACTACAAAGAGAAACCCTGTCTCGAAAAACCAAAATAATAATAATAATAATAATAAAATAAAAAATAAAAATCTCTAAATATAGTCCTGAATCTTAGTTCCACTTACGTAAGCATTAGTGAGCAGCTAATATTGGCCAGATATTTATTAGAAACATTGACATCTGGAATTTCTTTTAATTTTCATTAACCAAATATTCACTTTGTTGGATGAACAAGGCCAATTATGTGTAAGGTTCTTAGGAGGATAGTATGCTTTGAGAACAGGAGCCAATTGTTTGCTCACAATTACATCCTATGTACCTACCATGAAATAAGTCCACAATGCATTCATGCTGTTTCAGTGAATAAAAGATAAATAAACTGAGCATGGTGAAATGCCTGTGATTGCACCTCTCAAGAGGCTGAGGCAGGGAGTCAAGAGTTTGAGGCATACATGGGCAACACAGGAAGACTTCGTAAGAAAAAAAAATAGTAGTAGCATAGCTAGAAATACAAATAGTAACACTTCCCAGGTTGCAGTCCTGTAGAGGCATGTCACTTATAAACAACAGAATGAAAGAATAGCTATAGGGTAGAGCTAGCAGCAAAAAGAGAAGTAGTGGTTAGCACTAACCAGCTGTGCACTTTAATCACAATGTATGTTCAGAACACAGACTGCTGAAAATAGGAAGCATTTGTGGAAGGAATTTGGTCTGTTTAGTGCCTAAATTAAGGACTTCAGAGATACACTTTCCCATGTCCCAGTTGTTCGTGCCCTCAACACAGAGCCAAGACAAGATTTGAGCATAAACATCCTGACTCTAATTTGGATAGCATGAATACAGTCCTTTCATCCTCTCTCCTACTTCTCCTCTGCCTCCAAGCCATTTCCTCTGTACTGTCTTCTGTCAGACAAATGAACATCTTCTAATTTTCAGACGAAGTAGCTTTGGCTCTCTTTGTGTAGAGAAGTACAATACAGCTTGATTACATGGTTATGTTCCATACAGATGCCTGGCAACACATCTTATAGCTAAGTGTCTGTATTTTTTAACTCTGAGGGACTTAAAATTCAACTGTGTTACTGCACATCGAAACAGAACTTGACGTCACAGAGATGGGTTTTATGTCCTTTTTCTGTTTTAAGAAAGAAAACCTGAAGCAGGGTGAGTTGCCTGGGTTTTGGTTTATTAATTTCACATTGACACATTGATTTTGGTTTCTTTTCAGGGACAGACTTTTGGGTCTGTAGCTCTAGTCCTCATGAAGCAGTTGTTTCCCTAGCACATGTGCCCATCAGCCTGGCTGTGGGGCTAGGCTTCCTGGCACAACAACTAGATTTCTCTGTATCAGGAAAATGGGAGACATGGTTGGCCTAGATGACTCAGCTTTCTAGGATAAATGTTTCCAAACATGCTTTTTTTTTCTTCTTAGCTTTTTGTTTAGATTTGGGGGTATCTCAGGAATCTGGGGGGTGGGGGTTAAGGTGTTTGATTGTTTTGGAGACGGGTTTCATGTAATCCAGGCTAGTCTCCAATATGCCATATAACTGAGGATGACCATAAACTCCCCATCTTCCTGCTTCACATCCAAAGTCCTTTCTTTTTTGTTTTTTGGTTTTTCAAGACAGGGTTTCTCCATGTAGTTTTGGTGCCTGTCCTGGATCTTGCTCTGTAGACCAGGCTAGCCTCAAACTCACAGAGATCCACCTGGCTCTGCCTCCCGAGTGCTGGGATTAAAGGCGTGTGCCACCGCTGCCCAGCCAAAGTCCTTTTCTAATATTTAAGAATGTTATAGTTATTGTATAAGAATGTTTTAGTTAAATTGCCAAACTTCAATGTTATTTGAAATCATCTGGAAATGTTTTTCAAAAATAGTAATCATCAAATAAATAAAAAGCCAGGTGTAGTAGCACACACCTTTAATCCCAGCACTAGGAAGGTAGGGGGAATCTCTCTGAGTTTGAGACCAGCCTGATGAACATTGCAAGTTCTAGGCGAGCCAGGGCTACACTGAGACCTTGCCTCAAGAAAACATAAAAACAAACAAAAAATATTAACCATGACTCTGTGGCGATATTTTGTATCCCCCAAAATATTTGTACCCTAATAAAGTTTATCTGAGAATCAGAGGAAAAAGCCAGCCACTATAGTAAACATAGAGGTCAGGCAATGGTAGCATATGCCTTTAATCCTATCACTTGGGAGGTAGAGATCTGTCTGGATCTCTGTGAGTTCAAGGCCACACTGGGAACAGAGTCAGGAGTGGTGGTACATACTTTTTTTTTTTTTTTTTTTTTTTGGTTTTTCGAGACAGGGTTTCTCTGTGTAGCTTTGCGCCTTTCCTGGAACTCACTTGGTAGCCCAGGCTGGCCTTGAACTCACAAAGATCCGCCTGCCTCTGCCTCCCGAGTGCTGGGATTAAAGGTGTGCGCCACCACCGCCCAGCGGTACATACTTTTAATCCCAGCACTAACCATAAAGGTCTGGAGGTCTGTACAGACAGGAAGTAACAGAACTGGGCAGGAAGAGGAAGTGATATAGCTGGGCAGAGAGAGGAAGTGAGGTGGCAGAACAGAAAGGCATATAGGTGTGAGTATACAGGAAATAGGTCTCTTTGGAGACTGAGGTGTTGGTGAGGTAAGGTTGTCCATGGCTTGTCCTATTCCTTTGATCTCTCAGTTTTTCACCCCAATATCTGACTCCAGGTTTTTTATTAATAAGACCATTTAGCAATTTGTCTTACAATGACTCCATAACCTTAACAAGTACTATTTAATCCAATCTGCTTTCCATTCACCCAGATTTGAGAAGAAATTCATTTCTAAAGCAACCGGATGTGATTAGAGATAGTTGTAATTTCATCACTTACATCAGCTTGACTGGAGGCAGGAGGATTGCTGTGAGTTGAAAGCCAGCCTGAGAGATACATAGGGAAACCCTGTTTTGAGAACAAAAACATGGCTGGGAATATTGCTTAGTTGGTAGAGGGCTTGCCTAGAACCCAGAAGCCCTAGGTTTGATTCCCACTGCTGCATAAAAGTTGGGTATGGTGATATGCACATCTGTAATCCTAGCATGTGAGAAGTGGAGGCAGGAGGATTAGAAGTTCATGTTCCTCTTTAGCTATATAGTAAATTCAAGGCTAGCCTGAGCTCTGTATGAGACCCTGTCTCCAGATGAATAAAGACACAAACAAACAAACATATAATTCAGCCCATGTTCACCCTTGAGGCTTTCACATAAGCTTTAAGACTCTGGGGCAGGGGTTGGACAGTTAGCTCTTAGGCTAAGAGCACTAGTTGCTCCTGCAGAGGATCCAGGTTCAGTTCCTAGCACCCATGTGATGATTCACAACCACTGATAACTTCAGTTCCAAGGGATCCATGTCTCTCTTCTGACCTCTGTGGGCACCATGCACATGTATTGTGGACATACACATGTGCAGACTAAATAAAATAAAAATCTAAAAAGCAAAAAATTAAAGAAGACTCTGGGCCAGTGTGGGCATCAACACCTCAAGTCTATAAATCTGCATTAATTCCAAACACACTAGGACACAGGTTAAAACCCTGCACAATTGTTCAGCAAGTAAAAGCACTAACCATACAAATCTAACAAACCCAACTCAATCCCCAGAACCCAAATAAAAAAACAGATGCATCTGTAATCACAACACTCATGGAAATGGGAACTGCCCTTCTTCACTGGAAGCTAGTCTTCACAGCAGCAAAAACCCTTCCTCAGAAAAGTAGAAGGTGAGAACTGACTCCTGAAAAATGTCCTCTGACACCTACATATTCACCATGGCACATGCACACCCACACTCACATGTAAAAATTTAAAAATAAAAAAGAGCTCTGACAAGTACAAAGGGTGCCAGATGCAGTGGTGTATGTGTGTAATCCAAGTGGAAGGCTAAGGCAGGAAGGGATCCCCATGAGTGTCATGGAAGGCCTTGTTTGTCCTCTCTTTGGCTTTGTACTGTCTTTCCAAGCCCCTCAAGAACTGTGGCATGTGTAGAGTCACTGGTTTCTCACTCAGATCTAAGCAGTTGTCACAAGTAGACTCTGGTCTAGACCTGCTAACTTAGAATCCCCAAGGCCAACCAACACTAGGCTTAACAATAAGGTCTTTACTTTGTTAGCTGTACAGTGCATAATTTTCCTTCTAGAAAAGCCCCACCATGACCACACACTCACACAAGCTTCTCCAAAGGAACCATAAAAATATTTTATGAATTGAAATAGAATGAAGTTCTTTCCTTCACAAGAATACTTGGACACAACTACTGCTACAGCCTACCTCTAAAAGAAACAAACAAACAAACAAACAAAAAGCCTAGTTTAACAAAACTTTTTAATAGATTACTGAGGAATCAGCAAGATTTTGTGAGGCAAACAGAACTAGTAAGTCACTTATGACACTGTTTCTGGGGAGACCTGAACAAACATCTCACCCTAGAAAGAGAACCATTAATAGACCCATGTTAAGGATACCACCAAAGTCTTAACTTGGTAAATCAATGAGTTTTACTGGGGTTACGTACAGGAGCAGCAACAACTCAAAGACAGCTGTATCACCAAAGCCCACCGCAGTATGGGCACGGCTGACAAAACCTGGAAACCTGGGGCTCACTATACAATTTGCAGTAGCTCCACAGATTGAAGAGTGTCTTTGTAGGCAGCTCAGTTAGGCTGAGCTTTTTCCAGCTTATTTGGGAATGTCTCTGCTATCCTTACAGTTTGTGTGCTTGTAGAGGAAAGAACCTAGTATATCTTAACGATTTCAGGGACTTCCTGAAGCCTTTGGGTTGTTTACTTCCTAAGCTTAAGAGTTTGCCTGAATGTTTTCCCCTCCTCTTAGAATATCCAGTGTCTTAAAGAGTTCCCCTCCAGCTGGGCAGTGGTGGCACATGCCTTTAATCCCAGCACTTGGGAGACAGAGTCAGGCGGATCTCTGTGAGTTCAAGGCCAGCCTGGGTTACAGAGCAAGATCCAGGACAGGCAACAAAACTACATCGAGAAACCCTGTCTCAAAAAAAAAACCAAAAAAAAAAAGCTCCCCTCCAAAAGGGCCATTTTAACTCTGAGGAAATTGCTATACCACTCTACTGAAACTACTGATTTCATACTAACCTGTAATCCAGAAAAACTAACTAAATGTATATCTGATTAAAAACTTTAAATAAATTTTTTTAAATATTTACTTACTTACTTATTGTGTATGTATGTGGGTGAGTACACATATACCACAGCACAAATGTGGAGGTCAGAAGACAACTTGCTGGAGTCCTTCTCTCTTTGTATCATTTGGGTTCTAGGGACTTAACTCAGGTCATCAGGCTTGGTAGGAAATGACTTTAGCATTAGCTGAGCAATCTCACCACTCCAAGATTTCATTTTTTAAATTTCAAGAAATAGGAAATTCAGAACACTGTTCTATAAATTATATGAAAAACTTTTTTACATTGATTTAAAAGCATTTTTATATACAATACAGGTAAGACATACCTGGTTACACTTTTAAAAACAATACAAATTAATATACAGGGAAAAATAAGCACCCCTCCCCCAATTTTGTATGCATGTGCTTGTTCATTTGTGTTCAAGTATACATGCGCCACTGTGCCTTTGTGGTCACAGGACTAGCTCCAGAGTAGTCTTCTCCTTCCACCTTGTTTGAGGCAGGCTCTCTTTGTTGTTCACTACTGCTATATAGCTCAAACTAGCTGGCCTTCAAGGATTCTTCTGTGTCAGCTTCCCATCTCCTCATAGGGAGCACTTAGAAACAGAGGCATGCTACAGCATCCAGTTTTATATGGGTTCGTGGGATTTGAACTCAAGCCCTCACACTTGTATGGCAAGCATTTTACTCACTAAGCCATTTTCCCTCCCCAAACCTTTCCTCTCATTCTTGCCCATCAGTTCTCCTCTTTTTGGGAAATCACTGCAAATTATGTATTCTTCCAGAGATGCTCAATGGAAAATACAGAACTGTTAATATGTATTGAATTCATTTCAAAGAGGAAAGGTTCACATCTTTCAACATATTCTCAAAGAGGTTCATGATCTCAAAAAAATTAAGAGTAACTATTTTAGAGCAAAGCTAAAGAGTGGTGCACTACCTCAATCAATTAGTAGGATTAGCAGAACTGCATCCTGCATGTGGTGTTTTAAATAAGAATGGCCCCCATAGGACTAGGCAGTGGTAGTGCATGACTTTAATCCCAGCATTCAGAGGCCTAGGAGGTGGATCTTTATGAGTTCAAGGCCAACCTGGTCTACAGAGCAAGTTTCAAGACACCAAGGTTACACAGAGAAACCCTGTCTCGAAATACCAAAATGGCCCCCATAGACTCATATATTTGAATGCTTAGTCATTAGGGAGTAGCACTATTTTAGAAGAATTAGGGGGGGTGTGGCCTTGGTAGTAGATGTGGCCTTATTGGAGGAAGTGTGTCACTGGGAGTGGTTTTTGAAGCTTCAAAAGCCCACACCAAACTCAGTTTCTCTCTCTGCCTGTGAATCAGGATGTAGCTCTCAGCTATTTCTCCAGCACCATGCTGCCATGCCTGCCATCATGGTCCCCACCATGATGAGAATGCCCCTGAAAGCAAGCCCCCAATTAAATGGCTTCCTTTATAAGAGTTGCCATGGTTATGGTATCTCTTCATAGCAACAGAATATGATTGAGACAATGCATTTACTTATTGGTGTTTCTCTGTATAATTCCAGACAACAAAAATCACAACAAGCAGTGTGGGTTAGCATGCAGATGTGGTTATAAAAACACTCCATGTGCTTGTTAATAACCTCCTGATTTTTATTTCTGTTGCTTCCAAATAATGTTAGTGTTGACTGACAAAGAGTGGAAATCTGTAGGAAATTTTTGGTATGTGGATATGCACAAAGAGCACACATTTTTCTCTCATAGCCTAAAAATTTTCTACTGGATAAAGGAAAGATTTTATTTAGCTCTACAAGGATTTCAAAAGAAACATTAACTGGTAATCCTGGTTACTACAATTAACAAGTTATAGGGTTATTAGAAAAACTATAGCACACACACACACACACACACACACAGAGAGAGAGAGAGAGAGAGAGAGAGAGAAGAGAGAGAGAGAGAGAGAGAGAGAGAGAGAATGAGAATTAATGGGAATCTTGCCTAGTAAATCTCATTTGGATTTCAATAATTATTTTCAAGTGTTACTACACTTGAGAGTTTTACAAAAAATTAAGACAAGTTACTAGTTTCTATGAGAGAACAACTGTGCTGCTTTCTCTAGCCCCCTTTCCACAGCAGATTCAGTTTCCAAGGCTTGAACCCCATTCATACCTTTCACTCTCCCTTTTCAAAGTATACCAAAGATGTAATACAGAAAATCAAAATTTTCTTCCAATAACCAGTTCATGAAAAGGTTAAATTAGATCTAGGTCCTTATGTTTTGTGCTACAATATCTGGTATTTTATTCTAAATACTAGGCTAATAGTAACAATAGTTCACTTAAGGAAAGCATTGGGAAAACTTCACTGATGCTGTTGGTTGGGTCAGCTATGAGAACAAGTGAGCTGAGATGCCAGGTGCTATGGATGCATAGGAGGTGAGAACAGGCTCATTTGATGTGCTGGATAGTTTTTAGTCAACTTGATAAGTTAAAGTCATTGGAGAGGAGGGACCCTTAATTAAGAAAATGCCTCCATAACATTGGGCTGTAGGCAAGCCTACAGGGCATTTTCTTAATTAGTAATTGATGAGGCAGGACTCAACACATTGTTGATGGTGCTATCCCTAGGCTGGTGGTCCTGGGTTCTATAAGAAAGCAGGCTGAGCAAGACAAGGGAAACAAGCCAGGAAGCAGTACCCTCCATGACTTCTTCATCAGCTCCTCCCTCCAGGTTCTTGCTGTTTGAGTTCCTGTCCTGACTCGTTAAAATTACAATGAAGTAAATGTTAAAAAAAACAAACAACCATCTCCTTCATGTCAATGGGAACCTTGACTTCACCACTTTAGTGAAAACAGACTGTAATCTCACTCAGCTTTCCCCTGCTACATCAAAATAGCCCTTCATTCTCCCACCTCCTGATACAAACAGTTTATTCTCTTGGGATAGAAGACCTCCTGGATCTCCTGGATTTTGCACCCTTTCTTGTTTGAGCCTCTTATTTCTTTGAGTACCTTTCCCTGTGTCTTCTGAGAAGGGTGATCAGTGATACCATTTTGTTCTTTGCAGGCTGAAAACAACCTCAATCTATTCACCCATTGGGTTGATAGTCTGGCTGAAAAAGTACAGAGAAAAATACAATGTTCCTGCAGATTGTAGAAGGCATCATTTTACTAATTATACATGTGCTTTCACATACTGCAGTTGAGAATATAATATACACTTCTGTCTTTGGAAACTTGTATGGTCTTTCTCTGAAGCTCCAGATGATGTAGTGTACTATGTGTACCTCTTCAAACAGTCTTTGGTAATCTGGATACCCAGGTCTTTTTCTTTTTGTTTATAAATTTGGTTTTGTTTGTTGTTGCTTGCTTGCTTTGGGACAGAGTCTCATGTATCACAGGCTGGTCTCAAAGTCCATATGTAGACAGGATAACCTTCAACTTCTGATCTTCTTCCCTCTACCTCCAAAGCACTGCAGTTGCAGGCTTGTACCATGCCTGGCTTCAACTATTCCAGTTTTTATTTTCCAAATGCTCGGCTTGTTCATTTTTCCTGTAGCATCCGAGCTCTTTACTTGACCTCTGTGCTCCCAGCCTCTCTATCAACTCCTTTTCCCATCTCTATGACCACTCATCAGTGTCTTTCATTACTGAATCCTCTTCTGTGTAGTTTTCAAGTAGAAAATTTTCCTTTTGGCTCTTTCCTACATATAAGCATTTTATCTGTTTACACAACTTCAGTTAAATATATTGATCTTGTCAAACTATTATCTCTAGAGCTCTAACTTATCTCTTGTATTTTCTAGACATGAACTTTCAATTTACTTGTGAGGCATCTGTACCTGGAAATACCAGATACTGTAAACTTTACACCTCTGTTCTGGCTTAAAGCATTCTATGCTCCAATCTCATAACGACTTGTTACCAGAAAATATCACAAAAGTTAACAACTAAATAGGTTCAATACAAATGTCAAGCCTTTAGTCAAGCCTTCTCCGATTTCTTCCTGTCCTAGGCAGAGTGGACGAGTCATTCTCTGAGATAGTCATATCTCAGGATGCTTGCTCACCAATACTCACCATCACCCAGTCTATAAACTAAGCAGACACTGGAAGGCTCTTGAAAGTATAGGCTAGTCACCTTTCTGTTAGCATCAGCTCCACCTTCAATACCTTGCAACTACCTATAGCTATAGCTGTAGCTGTCAAATTACTGTCATTTCTTTTTTAAAGATTTTAAAAATCATCTTTAACTTTGTATATGTGTGTTGGTTTCTGGAGTAGGAGTGTGCACACAAGTGCAGGTGCCCCAAGAGGTGTCAGATCCCATGGAGCTGGAATTACAGGCAATTGTAAACCACCTGACATGAATGCTGGGAACTCGGGTCCTCTGCAAGAGCAGAACATGTTCTTAGCCAGCTCCAAAGTATAGGCATTTCAAATGAACATACAATAGAAATATTTGACAGTGTAATCCATCATTAAGCACAGAATGTAATTAGAAATGTAAACATGTATATATATATATACCTACACATGTATATATACATATATGTATATGTATTTCTAGTTTTCCCAATCTAATCCAAAGACACATTCTTCAGAGTCACTTGCACATATATAAATCAGAATTTGAAATGCTAATTCAGTTTTCAAATCACTTGTTCTCCCAAGCAGGCACCCAAAAATTTACTTAGAAGACAGAACATGTGTTTTTTGAAAAGATAAAAAACAAAACAAAACAAAGGGGGGGGGGAGAAAAGAAGGCAAAGCGAAATCTTTTTAGAAAGTATCCCTCATACAAATATGTTAGCAGTGGGTAACACCCAAGCACCCCAAGCATGCCAGCTGCTGACCACTTTTTTCAGTGATTAAGGAGTAAAGAAAAGACAGCCCTGAATCTGTATGGATCTTTGCTGCTATGGGCATTGTAAGGCTGAATAAAGAATGTCATTTGTATGCACGGGTTAGGCCTTGTGGGCTTTTTGTTTAGTTTTGATTTTTTTTTTTAACTAAGCCTTAATGCCAAATCTTTCTCCCCCACCTTCCTGTTGAACTGATGCTATGTTAAGATATAAGCACAAACATCTCGTAAGTGTTTTAAATCCATCCAATTGTTTGAGAAGGCATACGTGCTGGGCCATTGAAACCAAAACATTAGAGCTAAGAATTTTGATGAAGATAATAATTGCTTACAGACCAGCTTGTTTTAACTTGCTCAACAAAGAGCACAGTCCTTTACCACACTTTCATCATAGGCTTTTTCTCTTTATAATCACCACTACAATTAACCCTTTTAAAGGGGAGATTATCTTTAGGTTATAAGGAAGTTATCACTTAGATTCCATCATCTTCAAAATTTCACTTACCTAAACTTTTTATTAATGTTTTGTGGCTGACTTAAGCATTATTTTTACAACCCATTTGTTCTGTGTACAGTCCATTTCCAGAAGCCTTAGCCTATAATTTCCTTGTGTCTTATACTTCTAGGACATTTCTGTAGGTCTATAAAGCTGTAGTTGCATCTGAAAGCTGTGATGGGGCTCTGCCTCAGTTGGGAGTGATTCCCTCACTCCTTCCTGTTTCAATTCAATTATTTTTATTATTTGTGAACTTGCTCAACTTTTTTTTCTTTTTTCTTTTTTTTTTTTTTTTTTGAGAAAGGATCTCACATAGCCCAGTCTGGCCTCATTATATATCAAAAATGACCCCCTAAGTACTGGGATTATAGATGTATGCCACTATATGCAGTACTAGAGACTTGAACTCAGGGCTTCATGTATGCTTGGTAAGTACTCTATCAACTTAGCCACACTGCCAATCCCTGCACACACACACACACACACACACACACACACACACACACACACACACACAATTTTTTTGGACAAGTCTCACTAATAGCCCTGGCTGGCTTCAAACTCAGAGTGTTCTGCCTCCCAAGTGCTGGGATTAAAGGCATGCACCACTCTGCCCAACAACAGTCCTATTTTTAAGGGCTCTTCCCATGATAATCCTTGTAGGGAGTCCAGGGTGAGTTCAGTGCCTGAGAGGATGCTAATAGTAATTTATTGACTGACAGAAAGGACCAAGCTCAGTTATCTGCTGGTGTCATCCTGCTTCTTTGGATTTCCTAGTCTCCATTTCCTCTATGCAGGTAGAAGTCCTAAAAAATGAGGTACATTAGAGTTGTGGGACTGGGTTAAGTCAGTCCTCATGATCAGATGGCTGCAGGAACAAGCAATCCAGAAGTCAATAGGACTTCATGTCAAAGGTAAAAAGTCATAAACAAACCACCAGGCAGCCACCCACAAGATCAAGGTAACTAATGGAACTAGGGGGAACCCAGGATTTGCTAAATCCCTGGCAGAACTCTAGAGACCTCACTCAGCAAGCTATGCTGCCTTCTGTTTCTCTCAAAGCAGGAAGCTCTCCATCTCAGAAGCCTTCAGTTTCAGGGTGTGAAAGAAAAGGATATGACTGAAGTCTCACAAGGAGAAAGATGTAAGAGACTTATGATGTCCAAAAGAACTAAGAGGTTGGCTGGGCATAGTGATACATGCCTTTAATCCTAGCACTCAGCAAGCAGAAGCAAGTGAATCTCTGTGAGTTCAATACCAGCCTGGTCTATATACTGGGTTCCAGGCCAACCAGAGCAACACAGTAATATCTTAAAAAAAAAAAAAAAAACCTAAGGGAGAGATTCTTGTTTTAGTTGTGGTTGTCTTTGGAGAGGGGTGAAAGAGACAGAGGTGTGAAGGTCTGTGCACAGAACCAAAGAAAACACTGTGTGTTATGCTTCATCGTCTCTGCCTTATTCCTTCAAGCAGGGTCTCTTGCTGAAGCACTAGATCAAGGTTGGCAGTGAACAAGCCCTGGCAATCCTCTTGTCTCCATCCCCCACAGCACTGGGGTTACCACTCCACTACCACATCTGTCCCTGTTTTCCTTAACATGAATACTGGGGATTCAAACTCAGGTTATTGTCCTTATGTAAGCATACATTCTATCCACTAGCCAACATCCCAGCAAGGAGCTGTATTCTTTTTTAAAAACCTGTGTGTGTTTCTTTATATGTATGTATAGGTGTGTGTGTGTGTAGATCAGAGAACAGCCTGAAGGAGTCAGTTAACCACCTTCCAGATGTGGGTCCTGGAGACTAAACTCAGGTCACCAGGCTTGACAGCCAAGTATTTCACCTGCTGAATCATCTTTCAGGACCCAAGTTACTTAATATTTTTAAACTTTTATTTTCTCATTAATGAAGTCCATCTGTGCAACTACAGCAACATGAATCCTTACTTCTTTTCTTCTTCTAAACTGGCTCAGGTAGTTCACTATCCATTTGTGTATACATGATCTCATGTAAATTCAAAGGGTTCCAAAGGGTGCTGCCTGGCTGAGGTTGCTCCAGGGCCAGATTTTAATGATAGAAATTACACGTGAGCCTCTAAACTGAGGCCATTTATATATTCTTCCCATTTACTTCCCACTGGTATTTGTATTACATCCTTTACTTTTTTCCCATGACCTGATGTTTGCACTGATTCTTGCCTTTCACAGGCCACTGGATTTTCTAATCTGTGACCTTATTCTGAGTTTGGGCCACAGATACACTCTCGGTCTGAAACATTTGGGTGGCATCAGACCTCTGGCCCAAGACTCACAATAAATTCCTTCTCTTGCCACTATTCCCATGCTGTTCATTTTCATGTCTATGACTTTTTTTTTTTTTTTTTTTTTTTTTTTTTTTTTTTTGGTTTTTCGAGACAGGGTTTCTCTGTGTAGCTTTGCGCCTTTCCTGGAACTCGCTTTGGAGACCAGGCTGACCTTGAACTCACAGAGATCCACCTGGCTCTGCCTCCCGAGTGCTGGGATTAAAGGCGTGCGCCACCACCGCCCGGCTCATGTCTATGACTTATGTCCTTCCTCCCCAGCCAGTGCTGCCTGCAGTTCTGCTGCTTACCCAAGTTGTAGAATCTTCTTTAGAGCTTTGAGCAGAATAAAGAAATTAAGTAGAGTTTATATAACAATACTATGTACAGAAGACAGAAACCTGCTCACAACTAACAGTAGTATTAAGTGATTGTGTCTTTCTGTATCTCAAGTTCACTGTCTTTTAAGTTGGCTTTTTTTAAAGATTTATTTTGATTTTATGTGTATGAGTGTTTTTCCTGCAAGAGTGTCTGTGTACTATGTGCATGAAGTGCCCATAGAGGCCTTAAGAGAGCATCAGGTCCCCTGGAACTGTTATTACTATTGGTTGTGAATTGTCATGTGGGTGCTGGGAGCTTCTAAAAGAGCTATTAGTGCTCTTAAGCATTAAGCAACCTCTACAGTCCCTACTGTTTGTTCTCCTTTTGTTTTTTGAGACAAGATCTCACTCTGTAGGCCTGTTTGGCCTGGAACTTTCTACGTAGACCAGGCTAGCCTTGAACTCATAGAGATCCACCTGTCTCTTCCTCCAGAATACTGGGATTAAAGGCATATGCCACCATGCTTGGTTTCTTAAAAAAAAAAAAAATTTTAAGATTTATTTATTATGTATACATGTTCTGCCTGCGTGTTTGCTTGCACAACAGAAGAGGGAAGAACCAGATCTCATTATAGATGGTTGTGAGCCACCATGTGGTTGCTGGGAATTGAACCCAGAACCTCTGGAAGAGTAGCCAGTTCTTTTAACCTCTGAACCATCTCTCTGCCCCTGACCCCTTTTAAAATTATTAATTACATTTAGTGTGTGTGTATACATATGTGAGTATGCACATTTGGAGGTCAGAAGACAACTTGCAAGAGTTAGTTCTCTCCTACCATGTGTCACCTGAGGATTGAACTCAGGTCGTCAAGCTTGGTGGTAAGGGCCTTACCTACTGAGCTATCTCACCAGCCCCTAATTGAGCTTTCAGACTTATCTAAAATCTTACAGAATATTCGAGTACATTCCATCAAATGAACTCATTTTCCCTAGCCTATTACTAAAGCAGATACCTTTCCCCCTCACAGACAGGGTTCCCATTGCTCAGACACATGGCACAGTGCTGAGATGTTCTATGAAGAAGTTCTAAATACAAAGGAGTTCAAGGATACCCCTTCATCCCAGTTCCTAGGGAGTTGGATCTAGTGAGGGGTAAACAGAAGCAAATAGTTTCCTGAAGCTGTGCCAAAGCTCTGTGTCAACTGTCTAGCAGGAAATGCTTTCAGAGGATGAAGATAAACAGACTATCATCTTTTGGGGTGAAAATATTCTGTCTTCTTACAAAACAAATACACTGGATTTAATCAGTATCACACAGAGGGTGAACAGAAAAAGGCACTGAGAATGCTTGAATAATGGTACTTTGTCTCAGTTAGGGTTTCTATTGCTGTGAAGAGACACCATGACCATAGCAACTCTTAAAAAGGAAAATATTTAACTGGGGCTGGCTTACAGTTTTAGAGGTTTAGTCCATTATTGTCATGGCAGGGGGCATGTTGGCATGCAGGCAGACATGGTGCTGGAGAAGGAGCTGAGATCTACATCTTGATCCTCAGGCAACAGAGAGTGTACTGACTTGAGCTTCTGAGACCTCAAAGCCCGCCCCAACAGTGACACACTTCCTCCATCAAGGTCATATCTACTCCAACAAGGCCACATCTCCTAAAAGTGCCACTTCCTATGGGCCAAGCATTCAAACAAATGAGTCTATGGGAGCCATACCTATTCAAACAACCACATACCTGTAGGACATGTGGCAGCTACATGGGCTGTACATGAATCTCACTGCTCAACAGTCATGTATATAGTCAAAATGTCTTATGAAAATGTCATGGTAAATTAAATTAAATCTTGTCTTTCTTGTAATTTCCATTATAGCTTTATGAGAAATTTATATTTTAGAAGCAGTTCTTAATGTTTTTATTTTTTGCTAGGCTCTTACTCTGTAACCTAGTCTGTCCTAGAACTTACTATGCAGACCAAGCTGGGTTTGAACTCACAGTTATCCCCCTGCCTCAGTTTCTCAAGTGCTGAAATTACAGGCATAAGCCACAACACCTGTTGTTGTTCTTTTTAATTATTTTTCTTAAACTGGAGAACTAGCTCAGTTGTTAAGAGCATTGGCTGCTCTTTAAAAGGAGCAATATTCAATCCCCAGAAACCACACGACAGATTTACAACTGTCTGTAACTCCAGTCCTAAGGGATCTGACACCATCTTCTGGCCTCTAAAGGCATCAGGCATGCATGTAAGCAAAACACCCATACACATAAATATAAAAATTTTGGGGTTATTTTTCTTATTATTGTTATTTTTTTGAGACAGAGTTTCTCTGTATAGGTCTGGCTATCCTGGAACTCACTCCACAGACCAGGCTGGCCTTGAACTCAGAGATCTAACTGCTTCTGCCTCCTGAGTATTGGGATTAAAGGCATATACCTCTACCACAATATAAAATGATTTAAAAAGAAATTTATTTTTTTTCTTATGTGGGGAAAAGAGGCAGTGTCACAGGCCCAGTATGGCCCTGAACTCCCTATATGTCCATGAATAACCTTGAATTGAACTTCCTGCCTTCACTTACTGAGTGCTGGGATTACAGGCATGTGCCACCACACTCAGTGTGGTGCTGGGGATCAAACCCAGATCTTCATGCGTACTAGGCAAGCACTCTACCCAACTGAGCCTAATCCCTTGCCTTTATGCATTTTTCTTTCTTTTCCCTTCCTTCCATTCATATATCCTTCAACAGTCTCTACTCATGATCCTCCTGCCTTTGTCTCTTTAATACTGGGGGGAGGGGGTAGATACATGGCACCACATCTAGTTCTTAATACTTTAGCACTATAGAATTGTAATTCTTTCTAACACTTTCTACATAACCATAAAATTTTCAAAATACGTTGAGTTTGGACTGACACTTAAGCCAGTTGAGTAATTTGGTTGTAGCCTAAGATGAAGTTATTCATAGGATCAGGTCTAAAGCAAATCACTCCAAAACCTTTTCCAATACATTTCTGTCTGCCCTCATTGTCTATCAGAAAGTATACCTGACAATTATACCTTTACTAAAGAGCTCCTCTGCTGCAACTTACTTTTACTTTCTTTAGCTGCAGAAAGATGATGATAATATATGGGTTGACTGAAAAGGCCTACTACCAACCAAAGAAATCTGCTGTCCTCCATAAAGTCTCTTGGCCTTTTTTTGCTTTCTCTACCAGTCACCTGTGTTGTTCAGCTCCAATCCCAACCACCTGTAGTCACTGTCTCCTTTCTCACATTAGGAGTGTCCTCTGTCCCAACCAACTTCATGTCCAATGTTTCTCAGTAACAATAAGGAATAAAAAACTCCCATATCCCAAGAAACAGATTTACCTGCAATAGATCCATTTCTGTACCTGTTATACATCAGCATACTCCAGGCACCTCAGATAACAATCTGAGCCTATCTCTTTTTCAGGATCCTCTCCCATATTCCATGTTCATGTTCCATCAGGTGTCATTTCAAATATCCACCAAAGTAGGGCTTCGCTACCTTAGTTACTACAGGGGAGCAACAGGAAACTTTGTGTAGAGCCTTTCATGTTTTCTCCTCAACATGAGGAAGAGGAAGATTTTGATACAATAGAAGAGTAGAAAACAGGAACCCTTCTCCTCAATAATTGCATAAGCAGAATCTGCTAGATGCAACTGTTTTGGAACTCTGGAGTTTACTGAAGGATTGCTACTTCCCAGGTAAGGCTTGGACAGACCTGGCTTAGTTAGGGTTTCTATTGCTGTGATGAGACACCATGACTATGGCAACTCATTTTTGTTTTGTTTTCTTTTGGGGGGGTGGGGGTTTCAAAATAGGGTTTCTCTGTGTTGCCTGGCAGTCCTGGAAATAGCTCTGTAGACCAGGCTGGCCTTAAGAGATCTGCCTGCCTCTGCCGCCCAAGTGCTGGGATTAAAGTGGTGCAATATCCATGCCCAATGACTAGGCCATGAAAACTCTTATAAAGAAAAAACATTTAATTGGGATGGCTTACATTTTCAGAGGTTTAGTCCATTATCATCATGGTGGGACATGGTGGCATGCAGGCAGACATGGTGCTGGAGAAGGAGCTGAGCATCCTACATCTTGACCTGCAAGCAACAGAAAGTGGTCTGAGACACTGGACGTGGCTTAAGCATATATGAGACCTCAAAGCCCACCCCCACACTGACACACTTCCTCCAACAAGGGCGTACCCACTCCAACAAAGCCACACCTCCCAATAGTGCCATTCCCTACGAGCTTATGGGGGCCAATTACATTCAAATTGCAATATACTAGTAAAACTGAGCTCTTAGCATGGCAGAAGCTACCCATTCTCCCCACCCATGTCAGGCAGCTGTGACTATACTCCTGGGACAGCTTACATGAAGCTTATGGCAGACAATTTGTACAAAAAAGACCTTTACTCCAATTACTGGGATCTCTGTTCTATTTATTGTATCTTTTGATCACAAAAATGTAAACAAAGGAACTCTGCAGAAAACAAAAATTTCTACAAGCCAGTTTGGATCAGGACTGTCCATCAAAGGCTTGTGTGCTAAAGGCTTAGTTGCCATCTTGGTGCTATCAGGAGGAGGTGGTACGGGACACAGTAGGAGGCTTTCTAGTCATGGGAGATT
The DNA here is from genome assembly GCF_004664715.2 of Peromyscus leucopus. Taxonomy (NCBI): domain Eukaryota; kingdom Metazoa; phylum Chordata; class Mammalia; order Rodentia; family Cricetidae; genus Peromyscus; species Peromyscus leucopus. The sequence goes on along the minus strand of NC_051063.1, from coordinate 95,542,651 downwards.
GTGAGATCTTAGTTTTTCTTTCATAACCCACTCAGAGAGGAAGGAACTGTGCTCCTCCATATATTGCCTGTCACAATGTACTATCTTGCCACAGGCCCAAGAGCAAGGTAGCTATTACCTTATATACCGAACTAAGTAAAAATACATCTTTCATCTTTATAAACTGATTATCTCAGTTTGTTGCAGTAATGGAAAATGGCAAGCAGCCATCATTGTTCCAATAATGAAGCTGGACTCATCTAATACCACATACAAAAAGTAACTCAGTATGAACCAAACACTTAAGTATAAGGCCTAAAGCAATAAAACTTCTAGAAGAAAACACAAGACAAAAGCTTCAAAACACTGAATTTGGCAATGATTATTTTTTAATGTAACCAACGCACAGGAATAGAGGGTAAGATAAAGAAACTAGACTTCATGAAAAGCTTAAATCTCACATATCAAATAATACTATCAACAGGGTAAAAGTGCAACCACAGAATGAGAGAAACTATCTTCATATCATTTTACTAATTCATATCTAGACTAGATACTAAAATTCAGTATCACACAAGTCAAAACAGTCAAAGAACTTGAATAGACACTAAAAAATAAAGATTAAAAAAATAGAGCCGGGCGGTGGTAGCGGCGGCGGCAGCGGCGGCGGCGGCGGCGGCGGCGGTGGTGGCGCACGCCTTTAATCCCAGCAGAGCCAGGCGGATCTCTGTGAGTTCAAGGCCAGCCTGGGCTACCAAGTGAGTTCCAGGAAAGGCGCAAAGCTACACAGAGAAACCCTGTCTCGAAAAACCTAAATAAATAAATAAATAAATAAATAAATAAATAAATAAGATATAGAGGCATGATGACTTGAATTTGATCCCATCCCCAGAACCTCCAAGGCAAAAGAAAGACTCCTACAAATTGCACCCCACTCCACCCCACATACATAAGTAACTGATTTTTTTTTTTAATTTTAAAAAAGATATATAGGAAGGCTACAGAGATGGCTCAGTGGTTAAAAGCAAGTATTGCTCTTGCAGAGGACTGGAATTCAGTTCCCAGAATCCACATTCAGTAACTTACAATCGCCTGTAACTCCAGCTCCAGAGACTCTGATGCCCTATTCTGGCCTCTGCAGGCACTGTGTTCAAATGCACATAGTACACAACACCCACCTACACACACACACACACACACACAGGCATATACATAACTACCCAGGCATGGTTTGAATGCCTTTTAATCACAGCACTTGGAAGGCAGAATTGAACAGATCTCTAAGAGTTCAAGGCCAGTCTGGTCTACGTATCTTGTTCTAGGCCAGCTAAGGCTAGAAAGTGAAACCCTGTCTCAAAAAAATTAATTAAAAAAAAATAAAAACCATTTTAAGAAGAAACTATAAATGACAAACTAACTCCAAAAAAAGCTGGATGAAGAGAATAATAAGGATAACAATTACACAGAAGTCAATGAAATTAAAAACAGAAAAAAATAATTGAAACCAAAAATTGGTTCTTTTGGAAGATTTTAAAAATTAACAAAACTTTAGATTCATCCAAAAAATGAGAGGAGCAGAACAATGGTTCAGTAGTAAAAGCACTGGCTGTTCTTCCAAAAGATCCTGATACAATTCTCAACACCTAAGTGGTAGCTCACAATCTTCTATAACTATTGTTCCAGGTGGTCTGATGCCCTCTTCTGGCCTCTGAAAACACCAGAAATATATGTAGGTAAAACAGTCATACACATAAAAAATTTTAAATATATATTTATAAAATATATTTATAAATTTATAAAATATTACATATATGTAGTATGTACATATATATGTATATATAGGAGATTCAGCCAGACATAGTAGTACATACCTGTAACCCCATTAAGAAAAAGAATAGGAGCCTGCTTAGTGGTGTATGACCTTAATTAATCCCAACACTTGACAGGCAGAGGCAGGTGGATCTCGAATTCAAGGTCAGCCTGATCTACAGAATTCTAGGACAGCCAGGGATACACAGAAAAACCCTATAGGGTGAGGGGAGAAAGAGAAAGAAGTGGATGTGGTGACACATGCCTTTAATACAGAGGCAGGTGGCAGGTGGATCTCTGTGAGTTCGAGGCAAGCCTAATCTACATAGAAAGTTCCAGGACAGGAAAGTTCCAAGGGCTACATAGAGACCTTGCCTCAAAAAAGAGAGAAACAGAAACAGACATACTAGCCAGCCACACTCAAAGCTTAAAGAAATGAAAAAGATTATGCTGTAATACTGTAAGTTTTTGTCAACAAATTAGACGACTTAAGTGAAACAGACAAATTCTTAGACAGAAAGAATGAGAACTGACTCAAAAAGGAACAAAAAATATAAGCAGATCTAAGACAAGTAAAGAACTTGAATTAATTAAAAATCTTCCCATGCCTGGCGTTGGTGGCGCACACCTTTAATCCCAGCACTCGGGGAGGCAGAGCCAGGCGGATCTCTGTGAGTTCGAGGCCAGCCTGGGCTACCAAGTGAGCTCCAGGAAAGGCACAAAGCTACACAGAGAAATCCTGTCTCGAAAAACCAAAAAAAAAAAAATCTTCCCAAAAGAACAGCTCAGGCACAGTTGCTTTCAATCAAATAGAATGATACCATTTCTACACAGATGATTCTAGAAAATAGAGCATTTCCTAAATCACTCTATAAGGCCAAAATCTTGTACCAATTCAAAGGCACAAAGCTGAAAACTAGAGATCAAAATCCATCATGAAGATACGAACAAATATTTTCAATAAAATATTAGCAAGACAAATCCAGCAAAATGTAACAAGATTATACACGGTGTTGTGGGATTTATCCCAGGAATGAAAAATTGGCTTAATATCCAAATATACACTAATACAACATATTGATAGAATAAAAAATAAAACCACATGGCCACATCAATTAATGCACAGAAGAACATTTGACAAAATCCAGCAACCTTTCAAGATTAAAAAAAAGAAGAAATAAATGTAACAAAATAGGACTTCCTCAACCTAACAAAGAGCATCTAGCATCAACCAAATTCCAAACACCAAATAGGGTATAGTGAAGTAAGCGCATGCCTTTAATCCCATCACTTGGGAGGCAGAGGCAGAGGCAGAGGCAGGCAGATCTCTGTGAGTTCGAGGCCAGCCTGGTCTACAGAGTGAGTTCCAGGGCAGGCTCCAAAGCTACACAGAGAAACCCTGTCTCAAAAAAAAAAAAAAAAAAAAAAAAAAGAAACTACTCTGATCTATAATATAGTAATATTTTATTTGTACTGAAGTATGTTTTTATTTGTATGTTAATAAATAAAGTTGCCTGGGGGTCAGAGCTAATAGTAAGCCATAGCGGAGCTGGGCGTTTGTGGTGCATGCCTTTAATCCCAGAACTTGGTAGACAGAGCTAGGTAGATCTCTGTGTGGTCAAGGATACAGCCAACATTGGAGACACATGCCTTTAATCTCAATACCAACCATAGAAGAACTGGAGGTCTGTACAGACAGGCAGTGACAAGGCGGTCATGTGTTTGGGTTTACAACCAATGAGAAGGCAGAACAGAAAGTCTATATAAAGACAAACACACAGGAAATAGGTCTCTCTTGGCTGAAGAGGATTGCTGAAGCAGGAAGGGTAAGGCTCTTAGCTCTGACCTCTTGGGCTTTTATCTTTACATTGGCTCTGTGTTTCTTATTTAATAAGACGGTTACCTCTACACTATACAGCAAGTTCAAGGCCAGCCTGACCTACATAAGGGGATGTAGTATGATGGGAGAGTCCCTGCCTAAGGCACACTGGCCCATGTTTAGGATCTACAGCACTGAAAAAACTCCATACACCACACAGTTAATGATAAAAGATTCCAAACAAGGAACCAAGGTTCTCCTGTCATTTCTATTTAATGCTGTATTGATGGCCAGTATCATGAGGCAGAAATCCTGACTGAAACATTGTGATTGAGACAGGCATAAGGGGCACACACCTTTAATACCAGCAGGAGACTAGTCTGATGTACATATTGACTTCTAGGAAAACAAGGGCTACATAGAGAGACTCAATCTATAAATGAATGAATGAATGAATGAATGTTGGTTGTCTGTTTTTTTGCAGTGGGACCTATGTAGTCCAAACTGGCCTTGAATTCCTTATCCTCTTGCCTCAGACTCCTAAATAACTGGAATTTAAAGGTGTGTATTACCAGGCCCTCAGGTCAGATTTTCTTCATGCACAGATGATCTGCCCTTGTCAGTAGAAAATACCGAAGAGTCCACAAAGATCCCCCACTAGGATTAATTAGTAAATTCATCAATGTCACAGGAGAAAAAGTCAACTATATTCCTATACACTAGCAATAAATAACCTGAAAATGAAACAGAAAACTATTACATTCATATTAGCATAAAACATCTAATACATTTGTTACAAGAAATGCAGGATTGAACGGGCTTGGTGGTACACAGCTGCAATCCCAGTACTTGGGAGATGGAGTCAAGAGAATCTTGAATTCAAAGTCATTCTCAACTATGCTTCAAGACTGAAATGAGCTGGGAGTGGTAGTTCACACCTTTCATCCCAGCACTTGGAAGGCAAAGGCAAGCAGATCTCTGAGTTCCAAACGAGCCAGGTCTATATTGTAAAGTCCAGGCCAATCAAGGGCTACATAATAAGACCTTGTCTTTAAAAAAAGAAAGGGAGGGAGGGAGGCAGAGAGAAAGAAAGGAAGGAAGGATGGATTGAAACTAGGCTGGAATATTTAAGACCTTGTCTCAAAAAAAAAAAAATCAAGAAAGGAGCTGGGGGAAGGAGGAAGGCAGGAAGTAAGGGAGATGGGGAGGAAGGGGAAAAAAGGATATAAATACCATGATAGTTAATACTGATTGCCAACATGTCAGAATATAGACACCTAGGATATATATCACCTAGGAGACAAGCTTCTGGGTACACCTGTGAGGGACTGTCTTGATTGGGTTAACTGAGGCAAGAAGACTACCCTAAAAGTAGATGGCACCATTTCCTGCTCTTGGGCCCTAGACTCCATAAAAAAGAGACAGCTAGCTAAACACCAGCAATCACTGAAAGAAAATAGCCTGGAGATGCTAACCAGGTACTGAGCAGGCTTTTATTAAATCCTCCAGGCTGCACTCAGGATGGGTGGAGATGTAGCCCCAGGGAGAGTTACAGAAGTGAGCTTTATAGGTAATAGGATAGGAGTAAGCGTGAGGCTAGCTGGTCAGTTCCTGATTGGCTGCAGAAAGAACATTTTCCAAATAAGGGTGTAGGAGCATGAAGTCTAATGCAGCCTGGTGCAAAATTTCAAATGCAGAACTCATCACTATCTTGTAAGCAATTCATTGATGGACTGAGACAAAATGGCGTTACTAATGTTAAGCCCTATCAATCATTATTCTCTGCTCCCTGATTGTGGATGCAACATAAGCAGCTGCTTCAATGGCCTTCTGACAGGATTTCCCAGTACCCTGAAACTGTGTGCCACAGTAATCCCTTAATAGATTTTGTCAGAGTATTTTATCACAGCAACAGGGAAAAAAAAAGACAAAGAAACTAAAGAAAACTGAAATAAATATATAGATATTCTATGTTCATGAATCAAAAGTCCAATACCATTTCTTTCTTTCTTTCTCTTCTTCCCCCGCCCCCCCCTCCACAGGATTCCTTCGTGTAGCCCTGGCTGTCCTGGAACTCACTCTGTAGACCAGGCTAGCCTTGAACTCACAGAGATCCACCTGCCTCTGCCTCCTGAGTACTAGAATTAAAGGTGTACAACACCACCACCCAGCCAATATGCTTTCTTAAGATTTACTTTTATTTATGTATATGTGTATATGCCTGTGTATGTGTCACTTGTGTGAGCAGATGACTGTGGAGGCCAAGAGGAGGCAGTGATGAGATCCTGAATGTGGTTGCTGGGAACCAAACTCAGGTCCTCTAGAAGAGAAGCAAGCCTTCTTAATCACTGGGCTATCTCTCTAGCCTTCCAACACTGTTAGGATTGCAGTTCTCCCCAAATTGAACTAAAAATTCAACTCAATTCCTATCAGAACCCCAGAAGTCTTTATGTAGAACTTTACATATTTTTTGAAATATAAATAACCTAGAATATCAAAGCAACTTTGAAAGTACAGAACATAGTTTGTATACTATTTCTATACTTCTCAATTTCTAGACTTACCATAAACTTACAATAATCAAGAGAGTATAGCATATTCCATACATATGGATCAATGGAACAGAATTAAAAGACCAGAAATTAATTTCTGTATACTTATAGTCAACTGACTTTTGACAAGGGTACAAATGCCATCTAATGAAAAAAATGATAGTCTTAAACAAATGGTATCTAAAGAGATGAATTTATATCTCATATAGCATATACACAAATTAAACTAAGTATTAGAAGACAGAAGAAAAATGTTGAATTAGGTAAAAATTATATATGTACCAAAAGCACAACCCATAGAAAAAAGTACTAAACTGGACTTCATCATAATTTAAGACTTGTTGCTTCAAAAAACACCATTAATAAAATTAAAGGGCAGAGTATGGAGAGATGATTCCATGGTTAACAGCACTTGCTGCTCTCCCAGAGGACCCAGGTTCTATTCCCAGAACCCACATGGAGGCTCACAACTGTCAGTAACTCCAGTCCCAGGGGATCTGATGCCCTCTTCTATCTTCCATAGGCACTACAAGCATATGGTGTACATACATACAAGCAGGCGAAACATCCATGTCTTCTATTGGTCTCCATGTGCACTGCATGCCTTTGATGCACATGCATACAAGCAGGCAAAAGACCCATATTCATAAAATAAATCTCAAAAGAAAAAATATTTTTAAGGAAAATGAAAGTGGGGCTGGAGAGATGGCTCATTAGTTAAGAACACTAGCTATCTTGCAGAAGACTGGAGTTCAGTTTCCATCATCCACATGGTGGTTCACAACTGTCTGTAACTCCAGTTCCAGGGGATATTATGTTCTCTTCCAGCCTCTGTGGTTGCCAGCACACATATTGTGCACATGCATCCATGCAGGCAAGCACTCAAATGCATATAAAATAAAGTAAATCTTTTTTTAAAGAAAAAAATTAAAGGTAGATGAGGAGAGGCTTAATAGGTAAAACGCTTGGCATGCAAACATAGGGACCTGGGTTGGGACCACCCAGATGCCCAGCACCCACATAAAAGCTGGACATGGCAGTGTGCATTCATTATCTGTTGCTGGGGAGGTAGAGACAAGAGGGTTTCTGGAGCTTGTTAGCCAGCTATTCTAGCCAAACTGGTAAGCTCCAAGTTCATTGAAAGACCCTGTCTCAGAAACTAAGATGAAACTCAACTGAGGAGGATATCTAGTATCCACCTATAACCTCTATATACAACACACACGAGAGAGAGAGAGAGAGAGAGAGAGAGAGAGAGAGAGAGAGAGAGAGAGGATTATTCCTTCCATTGAAAGAATCTCTTTATAAGGTCCCAATAACAAACCAAAATATGATTCCACAAAGTACACTCTGGGAAACCAATGAGTTTGTCAGGCTTACTTACAGAGTGTGAGATGAGGGGTTATGGACAGCATCCTGAGTGATTCACAGCTGTCACACAAGAAGGCCTGGAGGTTGGCTTCCTCAAAGCCACAGAGATAGAGACCCTTCCCTTTTTCTTTCCCAGCCTATATGCTAAAGGCTCTCCCTGAGACCTGGGCCCCTAAGCAATTAGGGCATAACTGCATATTGCTGGGAGGCATGGTTGGAGACCCAGGTAAAGGTCCAATGACCCTCCTCACCCCTCCCCTCTATGAGGGAATGTCAACAGTCCACAAACATGATATGTGAACACTTGCAAGCAATCACAACTGATCTGATGAAGATGGTGACTGTTTTGCTCAGAGAACACACTTTACAACAACACTTCCCCACCCATACACAAAGAAAATGAAGCACTAGGGATATAACTCAGTAGTAAAGCACTTGACTAGCACGCAAATGGCCCTGGGTATTTTAATCCCCAGCACTGAAAAAAATAAAAAATAAAATGAAAAATATAATAGACTACAAGAAAATATTATAAACCATACATCCAATAAAGAATCCTTTGTTCAGAATTTGAACTTTCATCATTCAATATTTTTTAAGTGACACACAAACCATATTAAAAATGGATAAAGGATTTGAACAGATATTTTAGCAAAGAAGAAACAGGAAGAGCTAGAAATAACAAAAAAAAAAAAAAGGTCTACACAGCAGCACCAGTCATTATGGAAATATTAACTGAAGCCTCCATGAGCTGCTACTTCACACTCACAACAGTAGTAAAACAACTATAATTTAAAAAACAACAAATAGCAGGCTGTAGTGGTGCAGGCCTTTAATCCCAGCACTCAGGAGGCAGAGGCAGGTGGACCTCTGACTTCGAAGTCAGCCTGGTCTACAAAGAGAGTGCCAGGACAGCCAGGGCAGTCACACAGAGAAACACTGTCTCAAAAAAAAACCAAACCAAAGACAAAACAAAAAAAGGTTAAAAAAACAATAAATGCTAGAGTGCATGAGGAAAAACTATCAAGTGTGGAAAAAAAGAACAGTACAGCCACTTTAATAATATTTTGGCAGTTTCTTATAATGTAAACATAAATTTATAATACCCTCAAAAATTTCACTTCAAAGTATCTGCTCAAGAGAAATGAAAATGTCTGTAGAGTCTTATATACATTATCAGAATAGCGTTCAAAGTGGAAATAATTCTAAGTGATGAATAAACAAACAAAATACAATATATTCATATGGTGGAATATTATTTATCCACAAAAAATAATAAAGTACTAATATATACTACAACTCAGATGAACCTCAAAGTAATCTAAGTGAAAGAGACTAGTCCAAAAGGGCCACATATCATATGATTCTATTCATATGAATTGCCAGAAAAAGGCAAAGTTATGGAGATGGCAATCAGAATAGTGGTTACCTAGGTCCAGAAATAGGAGTGAGAATTGACTAGAAATGGTGGATACTAGACTACTTTTTTTTCTTTATTTTTTTATGTGTGTGTGAATGTGGCACATGTGTGCAAAGAATGTGTGTGGAGGTCAGAGGACAACTTTTGGGAGTGGGTTCTCACCTCTCCACTTCGTTTGCTGCTATTGCTGGACCACATACTCCAAGCTAGCTAGTCCAGGCGTTCTAGCCCCATTTCCTGTCTTCACCACCCATGTGACTGCAGAAGAGCCGAGCTAACAGATGCACACGCTACAGCATCTGACTTTTTACATAGATTCCAGGACTCAAACTCAGGTAGTTAGGCTTGTAGGGCAAACCTTTCCCCTGAGGCTCCCTCTCAAATCACCTCTCAGGCCCAACATTGCATTTTCAGTTCATCAAAATATCCCAAAGCAGGACTGTGATGATATGGGTACAACTCTGAAATTTTATTAAAATTCACTGACTTATATACTTAAATCAGGTGAATTCACGCCTCACCACGCCCATCCATTGACACGACCTAAAGACTGAGAATCCCTTTGTGTCCCATAAGGGACCCACCCCCGCTAAGAAGTGTTCCGTAAAGTGGGCCTTTCGCCCCATTTATGCCCTGCTGCTGCTCACCCGCGGGTGCTGCTGGGTCACTAGCACTGAGACTTCGGGCTGTCGCCATAGCTCAGGGGTGTTATGAAAAGTAAATGACCCAGTTCTTACTTTAAAGTGATGGGATTAATGCTTGAAAGGTGGGTCCAGATGCCAAGAGAAAGAGATTGGGGGGTCAGCCTGGTCTACATAGTGAGTCTCCAGGCCAGCCAAGGCTACACAGTGACTCTCTGTCTCAAAATTAATTAATTAATTAATTAATTAATTAAAAGTAAGTAAATAAATAAATAACACCAAAATTCACAAACAAAATTGTGTGAATCCATCCTTCCAAGGGAGGGATGAAGAAGCTGCAGGGAGGGAATGTTGAGACACACACCCCCACACACACTCCTCTGGCATCCCCTGAAGTCTACCGGTCCCCATACCCACAGCCCCAAAGCCTCTGTCTGGCCTCCATCCCCAGCCCCTGAGAGCTCTTCTGACAGAACGCCCTTTTCCCAGCCCTACCTCCTCAGGCGTGTAGTTCAGCTAGCCTCATCGCGTCTTCCCTCACACAAAAGTGGTTTGGGAGTGGCGACAGCCCTGGATGTGGAACGAAAGAGCCGCTGCAGTATTCCCACAATCTCTCTAGCTCAACAAGCGCCGGGATTCACACTGACCCGACGGGGCGGGACGGACCTCGAGCAGGCACCGCGTCGCGTCAGTCGCGAGTTCCAGCCGCGACCACGTGCCCCTCGAGCCCGGCCCCGCCCACCTCCAGGCCCCGCCCACGGCGCCCAGCAGTTAGCCCGGCAACTGGCGCGAAAGGGCGGCCGCGGGAACGCAGGCGCGTTCGGGAGAGCGCGGCGCGCATGCGCCCGGAGAAGCAGGTCGGGTGAGGGGCCGCACCCAGGGTCCTGGAGGCGGAAGTGTAAGGGACTGGGGGTCCTGTCTTCCAGTCCCCAACTTGGAGTGCGCGATGCGGGCGGAGGGAGAGCTGGGGTTGCGGGGGAAGCTTCCTCCTGGATCCGGGCCTGGGTGCGGCTGACGCGCCCTGTCTGTGTGTGTGCCCAGGGAAACATGGAGTACTGTCTGGCGGCCGCGATGCTGAACGGGGTGGACCGGCGCTCACTGCAGCGCTCGGCTCGGCTGGGGAGGGAAGTGCTGGAGCGCGCCAAGAGAAGGGCAGTGAACTGGCATTCTCCGGAGCGATCCAAAGGCAGCGTGGGGGTCCTTTACCGCCAGGACCCCTACCAGGAACGATGGTCGGTCCCCGGTCCCCAGCGCCTCCTAGGAGAGGTGAGGGCGCGAGCTGGGGGACTGCCCAGTCATTCTCGGCCTCCCACTGGGCCAGAGGGAACCTCCATGGCCGAAAGAGGCCAAGTATCTGGGCAAAGAGTGGAAAAGTCCTTTGGAAACTTCTTTTGACACCTTTTATTATTTGACAGGGGTCTCAAGAAGCCCAGACTGGCCTTGAACTCCTGCCTACACCTCAAGTACTAGTTTTAAAGGGATTGTACACCGGCGCAGTGTGACCAATTCTTTATGAGTAACAAAAGAATAGTTACTCGTTATTAATAGTTACTCAGAATAAAATAGTATTCTGTTTGTCTACTTTTAAAATATAATTTCTTGCGGAGTGTGGTAGTGCACGCCTTTAATCTTAGCACCCAGGACTTAGAAGTAGATCTCTGAGTTCGAGGTTAGCCTGGTGTACATAGCAAGTTTCAGGCCAGCTAGGGTTACATAGTGAGACCTTGTCTAAATAAGCAAATACAATTCTTAGTGTGGTGTCAGAACTTGGGAGATCGGGGCAGGAGGATCAGGTTCAAGGCCAGCCTAGTGTACATGTGACCCTGTCTCAAAAACTCTAAACAACAATAACAGCTTTTTTTCTACTACTTGATAGTAAGTAAGGCCAGCTAACCTATTATTTTAGTTCCTGGATAAATTGCATGTCTACTTTACTGAGTTAGAATTCTTTCTCAGCAAGATCCTTCTTCCCAATTTCAGCTTGTAGAAGCTATCCTAAAAGTGAAAGAGGCTATTCCTCAAAAGGATGTCCTTTTCCAGTAGAGACTTGTAGGTTTCATCTGTGGCTTGCCATTTATTCACGTAGAGAGAAGAACGGCGCCCAACCCTTAGTGCTTCCTTCAGAACAATGGCTGAATTCATGGACTATACTTCAAGTCAGTGTGGGGTAAGTTGGTGCGAACTCACACTGTGCTCCTGATCTGTGCTTAAGAACAATCAGTACTCCTCCATCCAGGGACTTACAGGCCTTCATGAGCAGATTATAATCTATTAAACCAGGTGGTAAACACAAGTTAGAATTCATTCAACAAATATTTATTCATCCTAACTGTAGTTGTTGAAGATACAGCAGTAAACAAACCAGAAAAGGTCTTTGCCCACATTGAGTTTTCAGTTGTGTAGGGGAAGAATATGGTGCTTATTTCCTGAATTCCACAGTTAGTCTAATTTGAAGATGTTTCCTTTTCCCTTTGAAATTAAGTTAAAATCCTCAGGGTCACTCCTGAGTTGTTTTGTGTTCAAAATGTGTTGAATCAAAAACTGGAAGCCTGTATGTTAGCTCTTAACCTTCAGTGTTTGTTTCCAGTTCATGGTGAATGTCCCAATGGGTTTGTAAACAGGTGTTGGTGACAGAGATAGCCGTGTGAAACAGATGCGGGTGTGCAGTTTCTGCTTCCCAAAGATCAACCAGTTGGCTCTTTTTAATGGCAGATCTGCTTCCCAAAGATCAAACCATGTTCTGTAAATTTGAGCTAGCCAGTTGGCCGCTCTTAAGACTCACCTAAGACACGTGACCAGAGCAGTGAGAAATTAGGAGTGCACTTCTGGACATGAAGTTCCCCTCCTTCTGTTCTTTAGCTTCCTGTGGTAAAGTTCAGATTTCTGAAGCCCCAAGCTTAATTATTGACTTCTTTGATTTCCACTGAGAGATGAAGAGTAAATTATGACAACACCATGCAAGATGTAGTCATTGAAATGAGGAAACAGATTTTAGGTTCTGACACCCATACACTGAAGTTGAGGGGCTGGATGTTAAAGGCAGACCAGCCAACACTGAAGGGAAACACAGGCTGTTTTCTCGGAATCACACCGGGCTTTACATGTAAGTGCCCTGGATTTAAGGATACTGGTGTATAAGCGAGATAGAAAAGGGTTGGTTTTGCTGTGCTTTCAGGCTTCAGATGTTAAGATCCCCAAACTGCCAGTCTTTCTGTTTTGTTAAAGATCTCAAGTAGCCCAGGCTGGCCTCAGACTTGCTACTTACCTGACCCTGAACTCTTGATCTTGCTTCTACTTTCTGAGTATAGGGATTATAGACATTCACTGCCATACCCAACCCCCATCTTTTACAAACATTCTTTAGATTACAATAGGATTTCATCCAAGGAGCTATGGTTCAGAGACCATTTTTAATTTTTTTTTTTTTTTTTTTTTTTTTTTTTTTTTTTTTTTTTTTTTTTTTGGTTTTTCGAGACAGGGTTTCTCTGTGTAGCTTTGCGCCTTTCCTAGAACTCACTTGGTAGCCCAGGCTGGCCTCGAACTCACAGAGATCCGCCTGGCTCTGCCTCCCAAGAGTGCTGGGATTAAAGGCGTGCGCCACCCCCACCCGGCTAATGTTCTTAATTGTCCTAAGGAGGCATTAGAGTGATCTGTAACTTCAGCTCCGCTATAAAATCATTAACTTAAACACTTGGTTCATGGTTCAGTCAAATAATAGTTGTCTTTGAAGCTTAGCAAACTGGTGTATTCTTTATGTAGGTTTTCAGCTATGTTCCTCTTCAATCCCATTACAGACTGGTGCTTCATAACTTCTTGGTCTTTTGAAGATTTAGAAAAGTGTTCTGGGTTTGGCTCTACAATTTTAAAGTGGCCTTAAAATGTCATAGGTCCGTGTCCTGAGTTCTCTCCCCAGCCTCTTGTCACATTCCTTTGACGCTGTCTCTACAGTATGTTCCAAACAAACTTGTGACATCTTCATTACTCATAGTCAAGGGCAAATCTAAGGTTAACTTGGAAGAGGAGGAAGGAACTAAACAAGAAAAATGTGACTTTTCTGATCTTTTGGATTATTCTTAAACTAGAGATCTCCCTCCTTCCATTATTCCCCTGTGCAGAACCCTGGGGCAAAAGGCTGCATGGCTTTTAGGTTTATGTTTTGTAGCCTTCAACTCAAGGAAATCCCTCCATTTCCTCTTCCTTGTCTGAGTACCTGGAAGTAAACACAGAATGGTTGATCTGACTCTGTCAGGGAGGAAATGAAAGGGTGAGTGTATTTGACATGGAAGTGAAGATGTGAAAACCTTTACCTAGCAGAGAACATGATTCTGCCTCTTTATTTACTTCATCAGAGTTCTTGCCCTACAGAGGCAGCAGGTGGCAGCAAAACCATGCCAAATGCAATTTCCTTGTCTTAGCATCTCAGGCCTAGGCCTGTGGAAAGGACAGGTAATTTACCTTTTTTCTCATGCTTCCTTCCATAACTTTACTGTGCACAAGTATCGGAGAATCTTTCTGAAAATTTGGCCAGAATAATTAAATGTTCTTTCACATTATTTCTCTAGAAATACTATTCATCTATGCCAGAGGAAGGAGGGGCAACCCACGTCTACCGTTATCACAGAAGGAAGCCTCCAGAAATGTACATGTACTCAGACATAGGACATGATCGAGAACAGGTACAGCTCTCCATTGTTCCAGGCCATGCCTGTAGCCTCTCAAGGTTGAGACAGAGGTTTGTAAGTCCCTGTGGGATTTTTTTTTTGTCATCAGATACCTCTGTGACTCAGCATTCTAGAGCTCAGCAGACATGTGTGACTTCATAATCTCCAAGAACTTACAGAAATAGGAGTTTGTGTGAAACTTAAAATTATTTCACTCTAGGATCTTCAACTGAACCTGTGATCCTGGGCTGTGAGGTTCTTGGGCAGCCTTAAGAACCACATATTTACATATGCATCTGGGAATACAAAAGAGGGTTGTTGTCTTAAGCCACATGTAGCAGCACAGACCTTTAATCCCACCACTTGGGAGGCAGAGGTGGGTAGCTCTCTCTTGAGTTTGAAGTCAGCCTGGTCTACACAGAGAATTATATCTTACTGAGATAGTGATACTGCTATGTCTTTGGTAATTTTTAAAAAGGAAATGTGGGTGGGGATTGTCTCATTAAATATTTTTCATTTTTCAGACAGGGTCTTGCTGTGTTGCCTACTCTGATCTTGAACTGGTCTCAAGTGATCCTTCTTCAGCCTGTAGGGTGGCTAAGACTACCTTGGTTTTTATAAAGATAAGAGCTAGCAGCCCCTTATCACACACTCTGTCTTGTTTGGTTGGTTTGGGGGTGTTTTGTCTAGTTTTGTTTTGTTTTGTTTGAGACAGGGTTTCTCTGTGTAGCCTTGACTGTCTCGGAACTCACTCTGTAGACCAGGCTGGCCTTGAACTCACAGAAATCCTCCTGCCTCTGCCTCCTGAGTGCTGGGATCAGAGGTGTGTGCCACCACAGCCCGGCTCACACTCTATCTTTTAATATGTGTTAATATCTTTAATATATGATATTAAAGATTAATATCTTTTAATATGTGTTGTACAGCTTTTGGGTTTCCAGTCATGGCGAAGGAGGCTAGCTGAAAGCCAGCGCGCAGTGGCAGGAGGGTCAGGGAGTGGCGGGGCCCTGCCAGCTGGGTGCCCTCTAGGAGGCTGGGGGGTTGGCCTAGGCAGGGCCCCACTGGGTGGCCCCTACAGATTTAAGCCTCTTCAGAGTCTGGAGAAAGTGGCAGAGACAACAGCAGAGCCTTCTGGGCAGCTTGTTGTTCACTCAGACACTCACAGTCACACTGTCCTGGCTAGCCTTGAGGACAGAGAGAGAGGGGCTTTCTCTGTGATATTACTTTAATTGTGGAGAATGTGCATTTCTGAGCCCACAAAGCTTTACTTGCTGCCAGTAGCGAGTATTTCTCAATGATGTTTGTGGAAGAGGGTGAGATTGGCCAGTCTATTTATATGTTGGAAGGCATGATTGCAGACACTTTTGGTATTCTGCTGGAATTTATCTATACAGGTTATCTACAGGCCAGTGAGAAAACTACAGAACAGATCCTGGCTACTGCTCAATTCTTAAAAGTCTGTGATCTGGTAAAGGCTTACACAGACTTCCAGACTAACCATGGCTCTCCAAAGCCTCTGGCTCTGAACAGCACTGGGACTCCAGTGGTTGTTATTTCTAGTAAGAAGAATGATTCTCTAAAACGGAAGCAGGGAAGACCAAGAAAAGGCAATAGTGTGCGGGAGGGAAAATCAGAACTCACTTCCAAGGAAGACATGCAGCTGAGAGTGAACAATTCAGTTCAGAATAGACAAAACTTGGTGGTTAAAGAAGGAGACAGTGTGGAGCTGAATGCAGGCACAGATCCCAGAGGAAAAGGCATCTGAATCCGCTGGTGAGCCAGATAGAGTGGAGGAGGTGCTCGCTGAGGATGAGAACTGTGACCCCAAGGCTTAGGATGGGCAGGATAGCCTGAGTAGGCACAGCAAGTGGAGGATACAGAGCTCTGTCAAGCTTAAAGATTACAAACTCATTGGAGATGAAGACGACCAGTGTTCAGCCCGGTGGATATGAGGGGAAAAACGTGCCAGCGGTCCTGAGGCCTGGTGTAAAGACTGTGGCAAAGTCTCTAAGTATAATCACTTTTTAGCAATCCACCAAAGATGCCACACTTAGAGCAATTTGTTGAGAAATTTGGAGTTGTGGTCATGACAGTATTTATTTATTGTTCAATTTCTATATGATAGGCATTTTAATAAAGCCTCCTTACATGCCATTTTATATAGGTCTCTTAGTAATCCCACAGTAGGTAATATCTCATGTACAGATCCAGTCTTACTTAGAGCAGGCTCACCCATGTCGTGATAACCCAGCCAACCTGATTCAGAACCCTTGGTTTTTGTTTTGTTTTTTGTTTGTTTTTTTTTTCTTATCAAGTTATTAAGCACCTCCTGCCTTTTGATTTGTGAATGTTCCTCATCTTGGCAGAAACATTCTCTTGCCCTGTTCTACAGATGTCTTTATAGTTTAGCCATCTTGTAAATATTCCTCCTTTTGGATATCTCTGACTCAGCATTGGTATTTGTCCACCTTGTTACTGAAATGTCCTTTGTCCTCTCATATGGTCAATATGGAAGCCACTAGCAACACAGGGACCTTTTTTCCTCTTATACAGTACTGAGGGTGGAACCCAGGGTTTAGGTGCATGCCAGCCAAGCATTTTACAGCCGAGCTCTATCCCAGCCCTACATAAATTTATCACTTGAGTTTTAGATAGCTAGACTGAGAAACTGAATTTTAATTTTGTTGTTTGAATAACCACATATGTCTGATGGCTACCATATTGGACAATGTCTCTAGCAGAAATTCTCAAGTTCTTTCTTGAGCTGTTTGATTTCAGGTCAGGTTGTGATCGTTACTTGTAAGCTTATGTATAGGGGCTAGTGTTTTCAGTTTTGCTGTCATGTGACTTAGTGGCACCTGCTGCTGTGTTCCTGAGCCTGCACATTAGAACCACCCAGAGCTTCTGCAGCTCCCTGTGCTCCTCCACACTCAGCCTGCTGATTGACTTGTCTGGATTGGCCATGTTTGAAGTTTCCCAGAGATGGAGCTGTCGATAGAGTGCATGTACAAAGCCCTGGCATCACTCCCCAGCACCACAGAAATGGGGCAAGGTTGCACGTTCTGTGATTCCAGCACTCCAGAGGTGGAGACAGTAGGATCTAAAGTTCAGGGTCATCCTTGGCTGCAAGGCAAGCCAGTGATACATGAGGTGCTCTCTCAAAAAAGAAATTCTGTACATTGGCCAGGCGGTGGTGGCGCACACCTTTAATCCTAGCACTAGGGAGGCAGAGGCAGGCGGATCTCTGTGAGTTTGAGACCAGCCTGGTCTACAGAGTGAGATCCAGGAAAGGCGCAAAGCTACACAGAGAAACCCTGTCTCGAAAAAAAAAAAAAAAAAAAAAAAAAAAAATTCTGTACATTGAAAACTTGAATTAGGCTACTTTGGACAGAACAAAATCCCAACTATGTGTTGAACTGTAGTGGGTTCTATTTTATTTTTTTCTAATGGGCTCTGTAACTAATAGATTCTAATATTAGATAGTATTGTAGCTATTTTTATCCAAGTTGTACATAATTTAAAGCATTACATTGTTCAGTAAAACTTAAGAACAAAAAAATATGTGTTGTGCAAAAGCCAAAGGTTCTGTTTGTTCAACAGAAGTAGGCTTTTTGGTTTTGAGTTTTCTTAAACTCCTTTAATTATTCTCAAAACTGACAGACTTAAGTCCAGAATCAAGTCCCTGACTTCTCTGGTCTATGAGTCATCTTAGGGTAGTAGAGTAAAGGGGTCGAGTGACAGGAGTGAGCATGGGGATGTGAGTGGACTCAGTACAGGCTGCGAGAACCCTTTGAGTAGTCCTGAAATCCCCTCTCCACCCTGGCCTGATCTCTCCAAAGAGCAACATTCCTCTTTCCTGTGATGTACAAAAATGGTACCTCTAAAGCTTTATCCATGTTCCCTGCTAATACCATTCCTAGAAGAAGCAGAGAAGAAAACTGTGTTTATGAAAGTCTGTTGGGTGTCATGACTTTAGCATTTCAATCTTCCCTTCCATCCAGGAGACCAAGGCTCTGAGTTAAGTGACTCCTGCTAGTGAGTAACAAGACATGGGATTTAAACTCAAGTTTGCCAGACTCCATAGCTCACATAAGGAAAAAGTAACAATGGAAAACACATCTCTAAAAATAGCTCTAAATGTACCAAACAGATCATTAATAACAGGTGACAGATGAGAAAAAGGCATAGGAAATAATCCTAATAAGATAAGAGAAAATGTCTCTGCTTTCAGAAGGTCAAAGCTCAGGTCATAATCGATATTTATCTTGACAGAGAAACAGCAGAGAAGAGACATCTGTTGGTCCAGGAATTATCTACCAAACATCAGAGCATTCTCAAGAGGCATCCTGGCCTGTGAGTACAGAACTTCATGTGTGCTGGGCTTCACTACCCTTCTGTAAGCTGGCTGACTTGTTACCAATTGGGCTTCATTTGTATGGAGCTCTACAGTGTCTTCAAATTGAGAGGTTTACTTGAAGGTCCACAAGATTTTGGTTCAGTGCAAAATTCTTTTTTCTTAGTGTTTTCCTTCACTGGAGGCTTAAGGGATGCTCTGTGTGCCTCAGCTCATAGTTGTGGTTGGAAAGAATGTTAAGTATTCACAGCTCCCTTCCTAGGCTCAGCTGGGCTGGCATTGGCTCCTGCTAGAATTCCACCATCTGTTGAAGCAGCAGGGGGGTCTGACCCTCTGCTTGTAAAATGCAGCCATTGCTGAAATTCCAGAATGTGTACATGTTGGGTTCCAAAACATTTGAAATGTTTCTGTGGAGGAAAAAAAAAAGAAATAGATATGGGTGTTTTCACTTTCAGGACCAAGGAGTAAGTAAGTAGTCTTTGAGCCTAGGGAGTTTGTTTGGGACTTGGAAGAGCTGGAATTCGAGGAAGGAACTTAGACATGTTGCTGCAATAAATCGCTTTTTGTTTGTATAAAGTTTGTTACTAACCAGGATTCAGATATTCTAGAGTTATTAGCAACTAAAAAATTTTGCTTCTAGTACAAATGCAAGCTGTCAGCTGTGGATATCTTCATTAGTGCTGCTTTTGGTAATTCTGATTGGCCTGGAGTTCCAATGTGAAGATGGATTTTTTTAGGTTTATTTTATGTGTATGTGTGTGTACTTGCATGTATGTATATCACATGCATGTTTGGTACCCTCAGAGGATAGAAGAGATTGTCAGGTCCCCTAGAACTGGATTTACAGGGTTTGGTGAGCCATCACCATTGCCTGGGTTCTGGGATCCATACCTGCATCCTCTACAAGAGCAGCAAGCAAGTGCTCATAACTGCTGAGCCATCTCTCCAGCCCCCCCACACAAATAGGCACTAACCTCAGCGCTGCCGTGTATGGAGATGAATGGAGCATGTCCTTGGCTAGGATTCTGAGGCCCCTGTATATTACACAGTCATCCTCTGATAAACAGCAGTGTCATTACCACCTCCTCACATCAGTTAAAGGGTGTTGGACCTTTAATTTTTCAGAAGTGGAAAATTGATAACATAAAGTAGCTGTTGAAAATGTTGACCTCAAGTCTGTCATCAAGGTAATGTGGGATGAAATTTCATGGAAGTACAAATATCACTTATTCCTGCCATAGAATTTTCTGGCCAGTAGTTTCATTAGTCTCCCTTGTGTGGTGTAAGAAATGACAACTCTGCCCATGGTTCTTTCCAAGCATTGAGCAGACATGAAGTAGCTACCCAGATACATTTTTTTTTCTTTGAGATAGGGTTTCTTTATGTAGCCCTGGCCATCCTAAAACTCACTGGGTAGACCAAGCTGGCCTTAAACTCACAGAGATCCTCGCCTGCCTCTTCCTCCCAAGTGCTGGGAATAAAGCTGTGTGCCGCTGTGCCCAGCTCAGCCCAGATGCACTTTGGCTCTTACCTGCTCTCTCCTGGTTTGTGACTTTGCCTTTTTGCCGTGTGAGCTAAGGCCCATCCCCTGCAAATACACCTGCCCTGAGCCACTTCCCAGCCAGGTATGAAGTCTAGCCTTGGAGGATGGTTTCTACTCAGTTCAGCTCTGAGCACTGTCCCATCAACTCCAGCTTTCAGGGCTTTGCAACATAAAAGAGCCCACCTTCCAGTAAACAGGCTTTGACCCGGAAATGGCTAGGCGGAAGTGTCCGCTTGGTAAATGGGACCGTGGGGGCGCGTGTTGTAAACCCTTCAAACGCTTCAGTGACAGAGGGCGTCCATTCATATTATTAGCTTAGGAGAGAAACGGTGCCTCATCTTTCCGAAGGGAGTCTGGCAAAGCATGATTGAAAGACCTTGCCAGTCCTAAGTGCCATTTTCTACTTCTGATTCCCAAGCAGCCTTTCCCTCTGCCTAACTCCTACTCCATCTAGGGGTTTCCTTTGTGTGCGTGCATGTGGTTTTTTTTCAAATCAGGATCTTTCTCTTTCTATGTAGCCCTGCCTGTCCTGGAACTCTCTTATGTAGACCAGGCTGGCCTCAAACTCACAGAGATCTGGCTGCCTCTGCCTCCAGAAATCTGGGATTAAACATGTGAGTAACCACACCTGGCAGGTGTTCTTTTTATAATTCGTTTCTATAACACTCTCTCATTTACAAGTTTTGACATGCTTGCTTGTGGGTAGGTATTCTCACAGATTTAGAAAGAGAGCATCAAGCATTAAAGCTGAGAATCACCAAAACAGCAGTGCCATCATGTGACCAAGCTGAGCCTTGAAGGCAGGACCCCATATCTATACATTCCTCCCCACCTCTGGCCCACAGTGGCAGAGATCAGTCTTTAAACCACCTTGCCTCTTTTCCTTTCAGGCTGAGGACATCTCTAAGGACCTCTACATAGAAGTGTATCCTGGGACCTATTCTGTCACTGTGGGCTCAAGCCCTTTAACCAAGAAGACTCATGTGGTCGAAGTTGACTCAGGGCAAAGTGTGGACTTGGTCTTCCCCGTATGAAGTTGACCATCACTGCCATCATTTCGCTTTTTTTTAAGTAGCAAGAAGAATAAAATCACCTATTAATTGTCTTAATAATGATAGATTGATGCTACTTTTAATGCTGGCTGTCAAGGGGCAACCTTTGTGAACTGGAGTCTGTCTCTTTCAGAGCTCATTTTACCTTGCGATTGATTATAGAAGTCCCCTATTCTTGTGTGCCTGAAAACAATAATGTAATGGTGCTGTCTGAACAGCTCTTACTACTGGCTTTCCAAATAAGTGTTAATTATGATAATAAAGGGAGAGATTTGGAACTAAAAAGAATTCATTTTATTGGTATTAAAAAGAAAAAAACCCAATGTTCCCCATGTACAACTGTAGGCTTTGTGAGAAGACAGCAGGTGGGCACACCCTGCCCCTTTTGTGATAGGTGTCCTAAGCCGTTCAGCAGGCCCCTGGCAGGAAGTTCCAGTGCAGGACCACCAGCTCCTGTGGCCCTCACAACAGATGTCTTCCAAATGCTGCTTCCCTGCAGGAGCTCTCCGGACCTGCAGGAGCTCTCGGGAGGGGAGCGGTCGCTGTTAGACATTCTCACCTGTAGCCTGTGCTCAGCCTCCTTCTGTTAAGGCTTTCTCAGACGCTCTTTTTAACCTCTTTTCAAGTGTTTACCTCATTTTCCTTAACTTCCTCTAGGAGAAAAATCTTCAATCTTATAGGCTGACTGTAATTTTAAAGATTTTTGTTTTGTTTCTGTTTTGATTTTTAAAATGAGACAGGATCTCACACGGTAGTAGCAGACCGGCCTAGTAAAAACCTAGGCTGGCCTTACACTTAGAATAATCATCCTGCCTCAGCTTCCCAAATCTTAGGATTTACAGACATGAACCACAATACCCAGTTTGCCTTTTAAGATTATTTCCATGTGTATGAGTACTTTGCATACATACCATGTGCATGCCTGGTACCCACGGAGGCCAGAAGATTGTTGTTGGCTGCCATATGAGTACTAGAAGCAAACCTGGGTCCTCTTTAAGAGCAGCAAATGCTCTTAACCAACGAGTCCACTCTGCCCCAAATTTTAAAATTATGTGTCTATGTGTGGACTTGTGCACCTGGAGTATAGGTACCCTCAGAGTCCAGAAGAGGGGATCTGACCCCTGGAGCTGGAATGACAGGTGGTTGTGAACTGCCTGATTTGGGAAACATTTTATAGGGATCCTTGTACATCCTTCCAGAAGCCTGGAATGAACTTTGTGGGTCCTCTCCATCTTCTGACATGCACAACAGTGGGTATGTGGTTTTCTCAACCATCCTCAAACAGTATATGACCCCAGGAAGAACTACTTAAGGAGTCCCTTAGATGCCCTGCCCAGGCATTCTGCTTTACCCAGATGCTCAGGACTTTTCTACTAAGGGAACTGTTTCTCTGGTTGTTCTAATGCCTGGCTTCGTTGTCTGTGTTCAGCTTCTGGTTGAGACTGCCGTGGTTTCTTGTTGGTGGCTTTCAGGGCTAGCTCCTGGGTAGTCCCCACAACTGCAGTTGGCTCTCTGTCCTGTTGGTTGTCCTTGTCTTTTTTCTTATTGTGGCAACATCTTGTTCCTAAACCCAAGATCAGTTAGTAGAGCCGGTGCTAGAGACAATGGGAAGTAACAGCCTGTCTTTTCCTTCTAGCTTTGTACCCTTGTAAGGGAATACAGAAGGCCATGTTTGGAGGGCAGAGGACCCACATACCCGAGGATCACAAGAGGTAGAGCTGAAGGCTGATGGTCAAACTTTGGAACTTGACAGACTGACATCAAGTACTGTCTGATGGAGTGCTGATAATTAGTACTGATTAAATACTAAGCCTGTTTAGAAGCCAAACAACACATTTCCTTACAAGGATGCAAAGCTGGAAAGGAAAAAGCTTTGTTACTTGCTGTTGTCTCCAGCCCTGGCTCGCACTTGGCTTTGTGCCTGTCAGTCATCTTTGCCAGTTGACAATGACAGGCAGTATGGCATCTGCATAATCCTAGAACCAGGCTAGTCTAGGTTTGACCCAGACCCTGTCAAAACTGCTAAAAACAAAAAGAGCAGGGATGGGACTTCTAACAAATAGATCTAAAAAGGAAGAAATAGCTGGGGGGTGGGGGTGGAGGGTAGGGAGGGGACCTTTCCCATACACCATCTAGAACATTCTCTGTGTGGATTTAGAATATTCCTGATGTTGCTCCATGCGCTACTCCAGAAGTTTAAATCTTTTCCTGAACTGTAACAAAACACCTAGGACCCAAAAGATACATTATTCTTCTTTATGATTAATTATTAGAAATATTTTATTTTCTTGAAGATTGATTTTTAGCCTGGCAGTAGTGACACACATCTTTAATCCTATCACTTGGGAGGCAAAGGCAGGCTGATCTCTTGAGTTTGAGAACAGCCTGGTCTACAAAGTGAGTTCCAGGACTGTCAGGGCTACACAGAGAACCCCTGTCTCAAAAAAGAAAAAAGATTCATTTTTATTATGTGTGTGTGTGTGTGTGTGTGTGTGTGTGTGTGTGTGTGTGTGTATCTGCATGAGTGTTATGTCATGTGTACTTGGGTGTCTATGGAATAGGCCAGAGAAGGGTGTCATGTCCCCTGGAGCTGGAGTTAGGTGATTGTGAGCTGTCTGATGTGCATGCTGGGCACTGAACTCTGGTTCTCAGGAAGACAATAAGCACGGGTTTCTCTGTGGAGCCCTGGCACTTACTCTGTAGACCAGGCCAGGCTGGCCTTGAACCTAGAGATCTGCCTGTCTCTGCCTCTGCCTCCCAAGTGCTGGGATTAAAGGCGTCCACCACTCCCGGGCAAACAATAAGCATTCTTAACCACTGAGCTATCTCTCCTGCCTCAGAATTTATTCTGACAGGAAAAACTGACTTGCATATATTTTAATACAATGATTGGGAAAGCGACTGAACATGGGTCTAAGCAGCTTTAGGTAGGAGGTGGTAGCATGGATGTAGGGCGGGAGAGAGTCTGCTTGTCCTTGACTGGTTTCTGTCCACCCTACAGATTTCAAATCACAGCAATGGAAACCAAACCCAGAAACCTGAGCCTGTCTCATCACCGCGGCCCCTCTGGTTAACCCCTGTTGCTTTTCCTTACGAGAGTAGGTACAGCCTTTCTTTCTCCAGGCTGTGCCAAGCAGGAGGTGGTGGAAGTCAAGAGTCAGTCAGCATGAATGTTAGATTTGGGAACTATTCTCTATCCTGTCACTGCTTGGGAGGAGGATTCCAGAAACAGCTGTTTCCAAGCTGTTGTTGCCAAGACTTGCTATAGTGAGACCTGGAGACCACTTTAACAGAAGTTCCAGACCTTTCCTCTCAGTTGACCAGAAATGAATGCTTGTCTTTCTAATTATTTCCCTGACAGGGGTGAAGGAAATATCCCCAACTTTGGATGCCAGAGAAATTCCTGAAAGCCTCTTGTAAAATACAACTGCAGGGGGCTGGAGAGATGGCTCAAAGGTTAAGAGCACTGACTGCTCTTCCAGAGGTCCTGAGTTCAATTTCCAGCACCCACATGGTGGCTCATAACAGTATGTAACCACTCCCAGGGAAATCTGATGTCCTTTCTGGCTTCTGAGGGTCCTACATATATGTGACACACAGACATACATGCAGGTAAAACACCCATACACATTTTATTTAGTTAAAAAAAAAAAATCTGAGTAGACTTAGGCCTGCACTGACTTGTGCCCAACCCTGGGATCTAGAGAAGTCACCCAAGAAAGTAGAAAAAAGATCTCAACCTCCTGGAACTGAAGACTTAGTCCTGTGGTGAGAGTGAGCTGCTCACACGCTGAGTAGTCCATTCTGGCTAAGTAGCTGTTGTAGGAACAGGCCAATGGCTTCAGGCCTGGGTCTCAGTTTGCATAGTGTCTAGTGCCCTGAAGCCCTTAACACTCAGAGCATAGTATGCCTGCCACAGATCCCTCCTCAGTGGACAGGGGATCAGTGGCAATGGGCCTCCAAAGTGAAGCCTAGGCCATGCTTCTCTAGGCCACCTGCCTCGTGCAACTCTGCTCCCTCACCTAGACTTCTGCTCTTTCTGCACTCTGATGGGAACTTAGATAGGATGGGTATGGGGCAGATAGTAACATGCATCTTCTCTAACCTACCAAGATGTGCTCCATAGTCCTCGGTGCAAGGTGAAACTAGGGGTTGCCCATCTATTCTAAAATGAGCAGCAAAAGGCAGTGCCCCCCCCCATCCTACTAAGGGGCCCATGTGGACAGTACAGGCTAATCCCTAACATTTAAGGTCTAGTTTCTATACTTGCTCAGGTCTTGACTCTCATCAACACCTGCAGTCAGCGCCCTGTTAGTAGATGAGTGGAGACAGAAAAAGGAAGATGTGGCTAGGGATGTTGGTAGAGAGCTTGCCTGGCATGCATGATGCCCTGGGTTCTACCCAGCACCTCATAAACCTGGCATGGTAGTACATGCCTGTAATCCCAGCCCTCAGGAGGTAGACGTGGGAGGATCAGGAGTTCAAGGTCATCTTTGGTTGCATGAGACCCTGTCTCAAAGAAGAGGAGGGTGTTAAATAGAGGTACCAATCAGAGCACAAAGATCAAGCCTATCTGTCCTCTCCTGGGGGAGCTGACATTCTCCCCCACAGCCTGCATTCCATACATTACTTTCAAGCCCACCAGAGTATACCAGATTCCCATGAGACCCTTGCAGCCCTTAGCCCCTGCCTGGGAAGCTAGCGCCATACCCCAGTATAACATACCTGGTTTTCCAGGGGGGTGGCTCAGGCCCATTTCTCCTCCAGTACCTCCACTCAAGCTGGCGGGGGTCAAATTGCTGCCGCGGCTTCTCAGAAAGGAAGGGGTCAGTGTTGACTGCCCTGCTTACCATCTGTCTCTCAGGAAGTCCCGTCTCCAGATGGCTCTCTGAATTCTCTTCCTCAGAGGAGGACATATTGTAGCTGAACGCGGCTGTGGCCTCCTCTTTGGGACCTTGTAGGGGCAGAAGCTGAGCTGTGGGCTTCAGCTCCAGCTCTGGGCGTTTTCTGGTTGTGACCTCTGAGGTCCCAGTTAGAGGCCACCAGCTAGGCCCCACCACAGGACAGCCGCAGAAACAGCTCTGATACAGAAGCTGGCAGCGGGCATGAGAGAGGCAGGGAGGGCATAAGAAGGAAGAGTTCAGAGGAGGCTTGTGTGTGGAGCATCCAGTGTTAGGTCCCCGCTGAGAGCAGTGAGGTACCCAAAGAAAAGGACTGTGGTAGTCCCTTGTGTGAGGTGTTTCTAGTCTCTCCACAGCCTTCTTCCAGACAGTGGGGGGCACACACTGGACCCTGTCTAGAGGCACCTTAGTTGTCTTGCCATTCCAGAAGTGAACAGTGATCTCTTCTTCTTTAGATGCTATGAACAGAAATGGAAGACATTTTTTTTTAATAATTCCTGGTTCTTTGGAATAAAGGTTTCCCTATCCTCAAAGCCAAAAGCCTCAGCCCCATCCCTCTGCTCTTCCTTGCTCTTCATGTGCCACTGTGACCAGAGAGCCTGTGGGAATGTCCCCCGCTCCTGTAGCACACTAACCACCAGCTCTGGAGGATGTGCTGGCACCTCCTAGGCTGAAGAGGACCTGGAGGGAACTGGTTTTCATGCAAAACCAAAATGCAGCCTCAGCAGAGGCTTCTTATTGTTCTCTGAAGTACAGCAGTGCTGATTGGCTGGCGTAAGAGGATGGTCAGTCTCTGGAGGACTTGGTGAGTGATCAGTCCCCATGACTAGAATATTTTCCCCGCCACCACACATAATGTCTTTGTTGGGTTTGTTGGTTTGCATTTCTGAGATAGGTCTCATTATGTAACCCACACTACCTTCAGATTCATGATCCCCCTGCTTCAGCCCACTGAGTGCTGGAATTAGAGACATATGACATCACATCATATGATGGTTTTGGTAATCAACATGGTAGTTCTAAGTTGTTTCTCTTGATTTTATTTTATGCATTTTGTCTTTTTGGTTGTTGTTTTGCTTTCTTTTCTAAACATTTTTATTTTTATGTGTATAAGTGTGTAGCTAGAGTTTTCCTGCCTTACCCACAGTTAGGACAAATCTTTGTCACCCACCAGTCCCACAGCCGCTCAGACCCAACCAAGTAAACACAGAGACTTATATTGCTTTCAAACTGTATGGCCGTGGCAGGCTTCTTGCTAACTGTTCTTATAGCTTAAATTAATCCATTTCCATAAATCTATACCTTGCCACATGGCTCGTGGCTTACCGGCATCTTCACATGCTACTTGTCATGGCGTCGGCTGGTGACTCCCTTTTCCTTCCTGTTCCCTTAATTCTCCTCTTTGTTAGTCCTATCTATACTTCCTGCCTGGCCACTGGCCAATCAGTGTTTTATTTATTGACCAATCAGAGCAACAGATTTGATATACAGACCATCCCACAGCATAAGTGCTTTGCCTGGATATATGTATGTGTACCACATTCATACCATGGTGCCCAGGGAGGCCAGAAGAGGGTACTGGGTCCCCTGGAATTGGAGTTCCAGAAGGATGTGAGCTTCCATGTGAGTGCTGGGAACTGAATCTGGGTCCTTTGCAAGGACAGCAAGTGATGTGAACTACTGAGCCATCCCTCCAGCCCTTGTTTTTTTTGTTTTTTGTTTTTAGACACTCTTACTCTGTAGCCCAGGCTGCCTTCAAATTTATAGCAGTCCTCTGGCTCAGCTTCCTAAGTGCTGGCATTACAGACACAAGCCACATGCCAGCTTCTGTCCTCTCTGATACTAAACATCACGTATCCTGGAAGATAGGACGGTGGATCTGCTGCCCCTGCAGGGTGAGGGAGCTGGGGAAGGTGTGAGGGTTCTGTTTGCTGTAGTTCTGAGACCGCTGAGCCATGACCACCAGCAGTGCCCCTCTGGGGAGCCATGACCACCAGCAGTGCCCCTCTGAGGAGCCATGACCACCAGCAGTGCCGCTCTGGGGAGCCATGACTACCACAGTGCCCCTCTGGGGAGCCATGACTACCACAGTGCCCCTCTGGGGACCCATGACTCCCAGCAGTGCCCCTCTGGGGAGCCATGACTCCCACAGTGCTCCTCTGGGGAGCCATGACCACCACAGTGCTCCTCTGGGGAGCCATGACCACCACAGTGCCCCTCTGGGGACCCATGACCACCAGCAGTGCCCCTCTGGGGAGCCATGACTACCACAGTGCCCCTCTGGGGAGCCATGACTACCACAGTGCCCCTCTGGGGAGCCATGACCACCAGCAGTGCCCCTCTGGGGATGTCAGGTCACAGGAGCTTCCTCACCTCTTTGGCCTTTCTGTTTCTTCAAGCCCAAGAGAACAGTGCCAGGGCCGAACTGCTGCTGCTCTGGTTCCCAGGGTGCCAGCACCTTGTCACCTGGTTGCAGTGAGTGTGGCCCAGATGGTGAGAACTGAATGACATCTTCTGGAAATACCACTCTCCGTTGTTGGGCTGGCAGCTTTAGGCCTGTGACAAGGGGAGCCTCAAATTCCACAACCAGGGCCCCCCGCCTCTCCAGCTATGGGAAAGGAAATAGAGGAAGATTTGACATTAGGGGCCAGGGAGATTGTTCTGTAATCAAGAGCCCTGGCTGCCCTTGCAGAGGACCATGGTTTGGTTCTCAGCACTCACACGGAGGCTCACAGCTATCCATAATTGCAGCTCCAGGGGATCTGACACCCTCTTCTGGCCTCTGTAACCACCAGGCATATATACATGATATACATGCATGTAATCAGGCTGTCTTAGTTACTGTCCTAACGCCTTGATAAAACACCATGACTAAGGCAACTTATAAAAGGGAGTGTTTACTGAGCTCACGGTTTCAGAGGGTTAGACTCCATGGCCATCATGGTGAGGCACATAGCAGGAAGCAGGCAGGGATGTGCTGAAGCAGAAACAGAGCTCACCTCTTGATCCACAAGAACAAGGCAGAGAGATCTGAGAATGGTGCACACAGGCTTTTGAAACCTCAAGCCCACCCCAGTGACATACCTCCTCCAACAAGGCCACACCTCTCATCCTTCCCCAACAGTTCCACCAACTAGGGACCAAACATTCAAACATAGGAGCCTAAGGGGG
Organism: Peromyscus leucopus; assembly: GCF_004664715.2. NCBI lineage: Eukaryota > Metazoa > Chordata > Mammalia > Rodentia > Cricetidae > Peromyscus > Peromyscus leucopus. The sequence goes on along the minus strand of NC_051063.1, from coordinate 95,513,378 downwards.
CCATTCTCCTTCAAACCACCACACAGACAAAGCACTCATACACATAAAATAAATCCTAAAAAAAAAAAAAAAAAAAAAACACATTTGAAGTATAACAATAGGGGAACAGAATGAAATACAACAGGGAACAGAGAGTGGCAATGCACACCCATAGTCTCAGTACAAGAGAGGCTGAGGCAGGAGAATTGCTCTTGAGCTTTGGGGCAGCCTGGGCTTTATACTGAATTCCAGGTCATGTTGAGGTACATATCAAGTGCCAGGGCAGCTGGGGCTACAGACCGAGACCCTGTTCGAAGCAAACAAAAAGATGGGGCAAGCAAGATGGCTCATTCCCAGGACCCACATGATGGAAGGAGACAACTGACTCCCCCCCCTTGCCTTCTGACCCACATCCCATGGCACACGTACACACACACACACACACACACACACACACACACACACACACGGAACCACATTCACAAAGTCTGACTCCAGAAAGTAAAGTACCGGAGCTGGGAATGTAGCTAGTCGGTAGAGTGCACACCTAGTATGTAGAAGACCTGGACTCAATGCCCAGCACTACACAAGACAAGCATGGTAGTGAAACATACAGTCACAGCTCCTGAGAGGCAGAGGCAAGAGAATCACAAGTTCAAAGTTCAGGGCATCCTGGGATACATAAGGTCCTATGTCAAAAAATTAAAACTTGGAACCCGAGAGATGGTTCAGTGATTAAGACCACTTACTACTCTTACAGAGATCCAAGTTTGGTTTCCAGCTCTCACACGGCAGCTCACAACCGTTTGTAACTCCAGTTCTGGGTGGGAGCGAGGATTCTACACGATCTTCTGGCCTCTGTTGGCATTGCACGCACATGGTATACTTAACATTCACACAGACATAAAATAAAACTAATTTTAAAAAGAGAATTCTAAGCCGGGAGGTGGTGGTACACACTTTTAATCCCAGCACTTGGGAGGCAGAGGCAGCGGATCTCTGTGAGTTCAAGGCCAGCCTGGTCTACAAAATGAGTTCCAGGACTGCCAGGGCTGTTATACAGAGAAACCTTGTCTTGGGGGGAAAGAAAAGAGAGAGAGAAGTCCAAGCCAGGTGGCTTTAGGGGTTCACTTTTCAGCATTTGATGATTTGCCCTTCTCTTAAATGTGATAAACCATTCATGTGCTACATTGTGGCAATTAAAAAGCTATGTCAATTGGGAGCACACACCTTTAATCCCAGTACCTGGGAGGCAGAGGCAGGTGGATCTCAGAGTTTGAGGCCAGCCTGTTCTATAGAATGAGTTCTAGGACAGCCAGGGCTACACAGAGAAACCTTGTTTCAACAAACAGAGAGATCCACGAAAGTCGCCACTGAAGTGGAGCCCAGGACTGGTCCTGGCATTTCAGAACAAGATTGTGTATGTGAGAGCAAGTGCCCACATGTGAGAAGTACATCGCGGTTCCTCTTTCAGGCTCAGGCCCATGATTCAACACACTGAATCTTCCTGAACAGAACTGATGTACATTTTTCTCACTGTTAAGGGATAAACTGTGTTCTCCTTTCTGCAAATTGATGGATTCAAGTCTTTTCCCCAGTACCCCAGCATGTGATGTCCTCTTAGGAATCAGGCCATTGCAGGTATAATTAGTTAAGGTCACAGTGAGCATGGCAGGCCCTTATTCTAACTGATGTCTTTATACAAAGAGGAGATTTGAGGGCTGGAAGGATTGCTCAGTGGTTAAGCACACTTGCTGTTCTTGTAGAGGAACTGGGTTCAGATCCCAGCACCCACATGAGGCAGCTCACAGTCACCTGTGGTCCAGCTTTAGGAGATCCAACCCCCTTATACACATAAATAAAAACCATTTGGGAAAGAGAGGAAATGTGAGTAGATAATAGAGAAAGCCATGTTAAATCGAAGGCAGAGATCAGGGTGCTGCTTGTTCAAGCTAAGGAAACCCCACGATTTTGAGCAAATACTTGAAACTATGAGAGGGGCAGGAAACAGACTCGTCCTCGTGGCCCTTAGAAAGACCCAAACTTGAAATGCCTGTCTTACAGCCTCAGAATGGGAAGCACAGAGTAGGTCTGTCAGTCATGGTGCTCATCTTGCAGCACTTCACCCCACAGCCCTAACAACTCAGCCAAGAACCAATGTACTTCCGAATGTACGCAACCAATACACATCGGGTGCAACAGCGCCACCCAGAGGAGTGTGTGGGGAGCTGATGGGGAGAAGCACTTGCCTCTGGAGCAGCCTTGATCTGAGCCAGATAATAAAAGCCGTCAGGTTCCCTCCTGGCCAGGACCCAGGGGCCAGCAGCATCTCCGACTCTTCCCAGCCAGCTAAGCCCCTGCCATGGTGTACCAGCAGTGTGGGTACATGGGTGACAAGAGGCATACCTGGGAAAAGCAAATGATATCAAGGGGTGAGCGCAAAATCCTAAAAACATCAATGGACCGTAGAAAGGGCTCAGAGGGTAAATGTGCTTGCCACCAAGCCTGACAGTCTGAGTTCAATCCCCAGACCCCACATTGTGGAAGAAGAAAACTGACTCCCATAGGTTGTCCTCTGACTGCCACATGTGAGCTATAGCGTGTGTCCCCATCTAGATAAATATATGAATATAGCATGAAATAATAAAACCAGTAAGACACATGCCTCGGGGTCTGATCTGAGGAGACTCACTGCATGAGGATAATAAGGGTGTGAGCAACAGAAATCCAGGGAGAATGTGGCAATCTATGACTTCCTGTAGGACCAGCTAAAACTCTGGAGTTAGAAAGTGAAGGACACAGAGGGCCCTTTTTTGGACTGCACATTGTTTCAGGATAACCAAAATGAAATCTGCTTCTCTACTTGTGTTAATCAATGCTTGAAAGACAGCGAGGGATTCTAGGATGAGGTGACAAAGTGACAGGGGAGCCAAACTGCAAGTTGCTTGACTCCAGGGGTCAGAGGGATGTGGAAGTGATGGAGTTGGGGCAGCGGAGGACCTCCTGAAGGGGCTGAGGAGTAGTGGAAGGCAAAGCCAATTCCGAGGATTCTCTGGCCTGGGGCAGTTGCAGAATGGAGGATCTGGCCTTTGGGGTTTTGTTTCCTTCAAATATTTATTTTTTACTTTTTGAAGTGTATGTGTTCAGATTCCCTGGAGCTGGAGTTACAGGCATTTGTGAGCTGCCTGATGTGGGTGCTAGGAATTGAAGTCAGGTTTTCCATAAGAATGAGTATGCACTCTTAACTGCAGAGTAATCTTTCCAGCCCAAGAGGGCCTGGGCTTTTGAAAAAGCTGTTTTGTAGGCAAGTCTGAATATAAAGGTGTTTAACTTGGAGAGAGAGAGAGAGAGAGAGAGAGAGAGAGAGAGAGAGAGAGAGAGAGAATGGGCGGTGGTGGCGCACTCTTTAAATCCCAACACTCAGGAGACAGAGGCAGGCAAATCTCTGTGAGTTTGAGGCCAGCCTGATCTACAGAGCGAGTTCCAGGACAGCCAGGGCTACACAGAGAAACCCTGTCTCAAAAAGATCAAATCAAACCAAAAGAACACCAAAAAAGCTTAACTTGGCCTTGAACAAGGTGTTCCAAACAAATAAATTAAGAACTTGAGCAATGGACTGGAGAGATTGTTTAGTGGTTAAGAGCACCTGTTGCTCTTGCAGAGGACCAGGATTTAGTTTCCAGCACCCACTTGGCTACTAACAATCTTCTGTAACTCCAGTTCGAGCAGATCTGCTGCCCTCTTCTGGCCTCTGCAGGTACTGTATGCATGTAGTACACAGACATGCAAGTGGGCAGAACACCCAAACACTTAAAAAAAAAAATTAATTTTTTTTTTAAGTTGAGTATTTGGGCTGGTATGCCCCTATTCCAGGAAGACTGGTCCCTGGAACTTGCTACAGGCTGAAGTTCCATTGCCATCTCATAGTCACACTTTAGCAGCTGACCGAAGATGCCATTCTGGAAAATCCCAGGCATTTGAGGCACTTTCAACTGGACCAGGAACAGAGGAGAAAGGAAGGACAGAGGGCAGAAGCTGGTACCTGGTGAGTGTGCAGTTCTTGGGCAGCCAGGGTGCCTGTGTGGCAAAGGGACAGGTGAAGGGGTCGCAGGGGGGCACGGCACCATCCAGGTCAGGGGCTTTCCGGGTGTGGCCACACTGCAGTATCTGGGCAGAGGCAGCCCAGGCCTGGGAGAGGGCTGCATGGCCCTCAGAGCACCCACCTGGAGCAAACACAAGCATCACAGTTGTCTCAGCCTGGCAGAGGACACTCCCCAGGGTTCCCACACACACCCAGAGTTTCCGCTTTGGAGTACCTATCTCAGAATGTCCCTCGGGATCTAGGGAGGGCTGAAAGAATGGAAGCTAGAAACTTCAAGAAGTCCTACTTTAATCCTCCTTCAAAGCTGCGTGCTCACAGCTTGTAACCACTCCAGAGAAGAGTCACAAAAAGCTCCCACTGGGCTTTACCTCCTTCCTCCTCCCCAGTGGCTAGAAACCCTCGAGCATGCCCTTTCTCTTTACACACCCTGCTCTGGCCACCTGACCCCCCCAAAAGCCACCAGTTCCCCTCCTAACCTGGTCACCTACAGGACTAGCACAGGGCCAACCCCTTTGTGGACTTATTCAGAGGCAGCAGCAGCCACCTAAGACTTGTTAGGGTCTACCATGGCCCAAAGCCACAGGTCTGATTCCAAAGGGACTTACCTGAAACCCCAAATCCAGCCGAGACTTCAGCCTTGCCACAGTCTCAGCCCCGCCTGGCAGTTGGCATTCATGGCCTTGGCCCAACAACTCTTGGTTCCCAGGCAGGTTGCCAAGCAGGTTGCTATGGATGTGATCCAGCAGGCTACACTGGGGCATGGGAGGGTACTGGGCATGTGCAGAGAGTGACCCGAAGCACTGAGAGACTTAGATTTGGGGGTAAAGTGGGGGAATCAGGGCAAATTTTGTATTCTCCCTCTATCTCAAGGGCTGCTTCCTTACAGTGGGAGCCTCTTAGGGATCTGGGGGGAGTCCCGTGAGGGGGTGCTGAGCTCTACAAAGACAGAGGGCTGTCTATCCACCTCTACCTAGTGAAGGCAGGAGGCTGGATCAGGAAGCTACTGAGCAGCCTAGGGACTCTTCATTCCTTGTAGTTTAAAACAAAGTAGCCTTGGGGCTAGAAAGGCAGCTCAGAAGGTAAACTGCTTGCTGTGTGAGCATGAAGACCTGAGTTCGGATCCCCAGCACCCACCTGGCTGCGTTTACAACCCTAGCATGGAAGGAAGAGCTTAATGGCCAACTACTGACCCAAAATGTGGAGCTCTGGCTCAATGAGAGATCCTGTCTATAAATAAATATAAATAAATAAATAAATAAATGGGAGAGCAACTGAGGAAGACACCTAGCCTCCACAGGCCCATGCATGTACATACATACATACATACACACATACACACACACACACACACACACACACACACACACACACAAACGTAACGGAAGAAGTGGAAGTATGTGAGCTGTAGGAGTATGGAGAACAGACTGGTGACCAAAGGAATAGAAGTCCAGATTCCTTGGGACTGGAGAGATGGATCAGCAATTAACAGCACTGGACCCTGGTTCAATTCCCAGAACTCACATGACAGCTCACAACTGTCTGTAACTCCAAGATCTGACACTCTCGCATAGGCACACATGCAGGCAAAACACCAGTGCACATAAATCATTAAAAAAAAATAAGAAGTCTGGGCAGTGGTGATTTGTCCATGCCTTTAATCTCAGCACTCGGGAGGCAGAGACAGGCAGATCTTTGTGAGTTCTAGACCAGCCTGGTCTACAAAGGGAGTTCCAGGACAGGTACCAAGACTACACAGAGAAACCATGTCTCAAAAAAACAAAAATAAAGAAGTCCAGATTCTGCTCTCATGCCTGTATCCACAAAAGACTGGTATGTCGAAGCAGTCACGGTGCTCAATGGAGAAGACCCAAGAAGGCACACAGGGACATGTGTGTGAGCCTCAAGATTGTGGCTGGGAATTTTGTGTACAGACTCTCTTTTTTTTTTTTTTTGGTTTTTTGAGACAGGGTTTCTCTGTGTAGTTTTGGTGCCTGTCCTGGAACTCACTCTGTATACCAGGCTGGCCTTGAACTCACAGAGATCTGCCTGGCTGTGCCTCCCAAGTGCTGGGATTAAAGGTGTGTGTCACCACCACCAGGCTCAGACTCTCTTCTTCTTGTGCAGAAATAAATATCTAATTCTAGAAGATTCTGTTGGCTACTTCCTGAGAAAGTCATAAAGAGAGACCTAGTCTCTTAGGCACTCTGTTCAAGTAGCCCACTGCCCCCTCACAGTGTGTTCTGCACTGACTTTAAAAATGTTCATTTACTTTTATTTTATATGTATGAATGTTCTGCCTGCATGTATGTATGTGCACTACAGGCATGTCTGGTGCCTGCAGAGGCCAGAAGAGGGCTTTGGATCCCCTGGAACTGGAGTTATAGAGAGTTGTGAGCCGCCAGGTAGATGCTGGAACCCAAACCTGGATCCTCTGCAAGAGCATCAAGTACTCTTAACCACTTAGCCATCTTTCCAGCTCCCTGTACTTCTTGCTGGAGAGAGAGAGAGAGAGAGAGAGAGAGAGAGAGAGAGGAGAGAGAGAGAGAGAGAGAGAGAAGAGAGAAGTTAAGGAGGGAATACATCTCTGTGTTGGTTGTGATGGTGACGGTTTGGGCTGAGTTTTCTCTGTCAACTCAAAGTGCCTTGAGTGATGATGCTGTCCTAAAGCTAGTTTTGCAGTCACCAGAATGACTGTGGCCCAGACACATGCCTTGAACACCAGTCTAAAAAAGACTAGTGAAGGGGGCGGCCAGAAGGGATTATGGAATGAGACCATGGGGTTTCAGTGGTGGTAGTTAGGAAAATATTCCAAGTTAAAATGGAAGAATAAAGAGAGAAGGATGTGTTTGCAAGACTGTGACTTCCCTTTTGTCCAGGGATGAAAGCCAAGTGGGTCCAGGCATGGTGGCACATGCTATCAATCCTAGGACTCTGAAAGCACAGGCAGGTTGATCTCAGTGAGTTAAATAGAATCCAGCCAGAGCTACACAGTAAGAGCAACAAAACAAAACAAAAAAACCACAAAGTAAACTAAGGGGGTACATTCAAAGGTAGCAGTCAAAAGGTAGTCATCGGTTTGTTTGAGCAATGATATTTTAATAACTTCACACGTATGTACACACTGACTTACAGGACACACACCTGTCGTGCACAAAAGGATAAAGAAACGACTTCAGAATGAGGGTAGAACCGTTGAGAGCAGAATCCGGGATGAAAGTTAATGGTGGCTTTGACACAGGTGACGGGATTGGGACAGGAAAATAGCATCAACAAATATTTACCAGTGTGAGACAATCACTGAGCGTCACTCTTCAGCCTATCCGTACTTTGGAGAGGACCTTTGGCCAAGGCTCTAAGAAGGGTGGGGTGGGAGGTGCAGAGAACCCTGGGAACTCTCTACCCTCCGAGTTCTTAAAGCTGTGAGGCCAGCATGCGATTCTCAGTCTGGCTGAGACCCTTTAGTACATCTGAAACCCAGGTAAGCAACATTTAATGAAGGTCGGTAGTAGGACTAGTTGTCCCCTCCCCCAAACCACGTGCGTGCATGAGAATCTACTGGATGCTGCTGCAGGAGACCCCGTTTTTGGAAAGCGCCAGCTCAAATGACTCTCAGAGACGATTCTAGGGGACCGCAGCTTGTGGTTCGAGGGTTCCTCTCGGCCTCAGTCTCATCCTGGTACAAGAGTGACTGCAGGTAGCTGATGTACTTGATGGCAGCTCTGAGGGTCTCCACTTTGCTGAGTCTCTTCTCCAGGTAGTCCTCGGGCAGGTGGCGCCGCAGCCGGGCGTAGCCTTCGTTCACACACTTGACTCGCTGCCTCTCACGCTCATTCCTCTTGCGGATGAAGGCCGGCCCATAGGCGTAGTCACAGCGCCTGTAGTTGGGGTAAGGCATGGGGAAGGGGAAGGGGTACGGGTCGCCATAATTGTCCATGATCAGAGTATCGCTGGAAAAGGGCAGCAGAGGCAGCTCGTCCGCGTAAGGGTTCGGCACCGGGGCCTCAGGGCACAGGTGGACAGTGACCATGGGGTCCAGGTAGAAGGGTCTGGACAGTGGCAAGTGGGCAGACTCGGAGAAGACGGAGAGCCTGTCTGGAGGGCTGGAGTAGCTCCTGGTGTCCATCATTTCCTCTTTCACCTAGAAACAGAGGCGTGCTTGTCAGTTTGGCCAGATTCAAAAAGAGCAGGTTTAATCTACTTTCTCCGAGATTCATGTCTAAGAGACTTCTGCTTAGTTTGGGGGCTCATATAGAAAAGTAAACAGGGTTATAGTCACTTGTGTGGGAGGCGCTGGGGTGGTGGCTTAGACTTGTAATTCCAGTACCCCAGAGGCTGAAGCAGGAGAATAGCTGTGAGTTCAAGGGCAGCCTGGGAGATATAGTGAAACTGTCTCAAAACATTACCACCACTAACAAGAAAGGAAGGAAGAAGGGAGGGAGGAGGGAGGACTCCCCTTTTTCTCTTTCCTTCTTCAAAAATTGTATTCTCTCTCTCTGTCTCTGTCTCTTTCTCTGTCTCTGTCTCTCTCTCTCTGGGATGGGTGGGGAGCGGGCACTGAATCCAGGGCCTTGCCCGTGATCAGCAAGGTGCATTGAGCTACATAGCCACTACCTTTTTACCTTTGGCTGTATAAAGTAGTCTCGACAGGTCTTCTAGGACACTGTTGCTAACTAGTTCCCTAAGAGGCAGGGAAGGGGTGCTTGTGTTTCTGCTGGAAATCCTTTAGGGGCTCAATCTGGACTTTTTCCTTTCCCTTGCTCTGGGTCCTCAGGCAGGTGTCTTAACCCTTTCTGAGCCTCACCTGCTTCCTATATCTACTTGCGGTCTTGGCCATCCTGCAGTGGTTAAAAGGTTTGCATTTGAAAAGTCCAAGCAATGCCTCATCCCGGAATTAGCTGTTTTCCTTTTTCTTCACAGATGGATACTTATGGACCCTCTCTTTCTCTGCACCTCATAAAAATCTAGTTAATATTTTCCCCCACAGTGGAGAATCAAAACATGAGCGTCTTCGAAGCACAGTTGCTGAGGTCTGGCCACGCTCATGATTACAGCACAGGTGCTGGATCTGTGGGCCTCGGACAGCAGATCCACAGCTCTGGGGCGACTTCTCGGGGAGTAATTTTCCAGTGTCTTTGGGAGTCACAGGCTTGGCATACAAAAAAGAGGCGAAGCAAAGCAAACTAAATGTTTATAGACAAGACTAGATAACGCTGGGGCCGCTCTCTCCGTTTGTTTGTGGTTTTGAGACCGGGTCTTGCTGTGTATTTGCTGGCCTGGCATTAGTTAGAGAGCCGAGGCTGGATCCTAGGCATGTGGCACCAAACCTAACTTGGCACTGGATCCTCTCTACCTGAGCATAGCAGGAACTCTACAGGCCTTGCTGGGTGATGGAAGGAATGGCCTTTAGGATCAGATTCTAGTGTGTTTCCATCCTTGTGAAGAGGCCTAGGCATGGCCTCCGAAAAGATAAGAAACTCGAATCTGAAATGGCGGTTAGGGGCTGGGGGCTGGGGCTGAGGGCCCGGGGCTGGGGGCTGGGGCGGGGGGGCGAGGGCCAGGGCCTGGGGGCGGGGGCCAGGGGGCCGGGGGCCGGGGGCTGGGGGCGGGGGCCAGGGGCCAGGGGCCGGGGGCGGGGGGCCGGGGGCCGGGGGCCAGGGGCCGGGGGCTAGGGCGGGGGGGGGGGCGGGGGCCGGGGCTGGAGCGCCGGGAAGAAGGGGGAGGGTTGTAGGAGGCCATGGTGGGACTGGCTGGAAAAGGAGTGAATGCCTGGAACAGCGTGTGCTAACGAGGCTGGGGAGGAGAGTGATGCAGTGCCAATGAAAACTAAAAGAGAGGAACGGGAAATGGGAGCGGCCAAATTACTGACCAAATGACCCACAATAACTAACAGAAGACAAAAATCTCTGGAAGATTAAACAGGAGCCAGAATTCTGTCAAATAGAAAAAGTTGCTGAGACAAGAAACTAGTTAGGAAATTCCCAAGCCAGGAATTCTAGAGGCGAAGAGAAGAGGGCAGGTATGTATGACAAAGCCACAGATCCAGCAAATGGGGACAGGGAGCGCAGCTCAGCCCTGGAGTCAAACCCCAGCACCAAGTGAACCGGAAGGTTAAGGTCACCCGAGGCTGGTGAGATTCATGAGCCCCTGTGTCAAAGCTAAGCAAAACGCCTGGCGAAGGGAATGCAGCCTGCACCGCTTAGTTTTGATAACGGCCTTTTTTGCCTACAGCTGACGAGTTAAATGAAACTATACTAGCGCCCTAGTTAGCTTTGACTATCACCTTGACACAGCCTAGAGTCACCCGAGAGAACAATTGTCTACATCTCATTGGCCGGTATTGGGATATTCTCTGTTTTGTTTTTCTTATTTTATGTATGTGTGCCTGCATGTCTGTATGTGCACCACATGTCATGTGTGCCTGGTATCCATAGAGACCAGAAGAAGGTGTCAAATCTCCTGGAACTAGAGTTACAGGCAGTTGCAAGTGGCCTGATAGCTTTGCAAGGAACCAAACCCAGGTCCTAAACAAGAGTAGCAAGTGCTCATAACAGCTGAACCATCTCCCCAGCCCCTAGGGTATTGTCTTGACTGTTAATTGATGTTGGGGGCCCACCCCACTGTGAGTGGCACCATTTCTTGGGCAGGTGATCCTGGACTGCAGAAGAAAGCTAGCTCAGTATGAGCCAGCAAGTCAGAGAGTGAGCCGCTAAGCAAGTGGTCCTCCGTGGTCGCTGCTTCAAGTTCCTGCTCCTTGGGTCCCTGCCTTGGTTTCCCTGGATGATGGACTGTAACTGTAAGCTGAAATAAGCCCTTTCCTCCCCTCAGCTGCTTTTGGTTAGAGTGTTTTTTATCACAGCAAACAAGATGAAACCAGAACAGTCAGGTTCCTCAAAAGTAAAGCAGATGTCCTCAAAGCCACTTAGGCAGAATTTTATTTTGAGTCATGGTTCTTACCCTGAAGAATAATTTAAATAATATCTTAGCTCTTGCCCCAGATGAAATCTGAGTGATTTGTATAGACCACAGGTAATTAAGATTCTAAGTTTTTATGAGATTTTTGAATAATTCCTAGAGCATGGTGTGTCTGAAGACACATTGATGACGAGGCTTTTCTATCGAGCATTTCCAAAAAGTCCTCCATCTGTGCAAGGACATTTAAGTGTGGTCGATTTTCATTCATGCAAGAGAATTTAAGCATAAAATTTAGGAAGATGAAAGCATGCAGCCATGAAGAGGGTGAAGATAGGAAGCCTAGTGGGGGTCTGGATGTGTGTATGGGGGAATTGAGTACAAGTTTATCTCCAAAGGAAGCAATGGATTTATGCTGCTATTTCAGGCTTCCAAATACACGAATGGATGACGAACACACCTACCTCGGGAACATCTCAGGTTTCTATCTTAGAGCTCTTCTGGGAAATAAATAATGAGGTCTTAATGATAAAATCCTGAGAGATTCTTGATGCTCCACTGAGCATAAAAACATTAACTTTCATAATTAAAAAAAATCTAGAATGTAAAAAATATAAAGTCACCATTGCACATACAATTGAATCATGGCATGTGAGAGCTGGGGAAGCTTAGAGATGCCCTCCTTCCCTCCCTCCTCAGAGGCTATGATAAATTGCTAAGGTTTCAAAGGCAGCAGCAATGCTGGTGCCAGGTGCCAGAACCTCTGTTCATTAGATTTCCTCACCAGGACAATCTGGGCCTTTTGTTGTGTGGGTCATCATCGACTTCTTAAGAGACTAGCATAATCCTACTGATGATAACTTTTATCAACTGTGCCTGAGGCTTTTCTTAAAAATGCTGTTCTGCAGTCTCCCCGTGGGCCAGTATGGAGAAGCGTCTCTTACCTGTTTTGTAGTTCAAGATGCTGTATTTGGAGCTGAGTCTGACTGAACCTGATTTATAGGTGGTCATTTAGTGAAAATATGCAAAGTAGCTTATAGTTAAACAGAACCAACTGGCTCTGGTTTAGCTGTTGTTTTTTTTTCTTCTTTGACCTACTATGGAGCTATGATAGCACCTGACAATCTAAGCTGAAAGGTTTACTTAGGAAACTGGATACTTGGGTCTGATTCTTTTGTTTAGAGGGTACTCCCATTCATCCGGATTTTATGGTTTTATAAAAAATTATTTATGAAAAATACAATAGTCTCATAATATGCAAACACTGGTCAGTATTTTTTCAGACAGACCAGAACTAAGAGGGTCCATGTAACCTTTGCAGCATGAAGTCTTCTGGGTAATGCAATACAGTGACGTGACCCTGAGAGCTGGTGCTTTGATAGCGCCATGTTGGCAAAATAACTCCCTTTAAAACAAACTGGGAATTGGCATACTGTAAGTGTTTAGTTTTCTATATAGGGAGAAGTTCTTACTGCTTCCTTAATTCAACAGAAACTGGTGAGTCATGAAGAAAACATATTCTATAATATAGTTAAGCATCATTGTGTTTCAAAATGTTTTGAAGGGGCTGGAAGATGGCTCATTAGTTAAGAGCACTTGCTTCACAAGCATAAGAACCTGAGTTCAAATCTCCCAGAATACACATTAAAAGGCCAAAAGTGGTTGTGTTTGTCCCTGTAACCTCAGTGCTGGGGGATGGTCAGGTGGAGACAAGAGGAGCAGTGGGCCTTGCTGGCCAGCCACCAGACTAGCTTCAGGTTCAGTGAAGGACCCTGCCTCAAAGGAACAGAGTGTAGAGTGATAAGGGCACCTGACACCCTCCATAACACACACACACCATGCATGCATGCATGCACACACAAGCAAAAAATAAAAAGCTGGAATTTCTGAAAATGTTTATTAAAATAAATAAGAAAGATCTTTATTCTAACTAGAAATAACCAAATATGTGTTATATTAGATTAAATTCAAGAAAGAAAAATCTAACATCTTAAAAGATTTTTACATTTTTATTTATATGTTTCTGTGCATTTGTGTGTGGGTATCTGCACCTGAGTGCAGATGCCTATGGAGGCCAGAAGAGGGCGTCAGATCCCCTGGAGCTGGAGTTACAGGTGGTTGTGAACAACTCAATGTGGGTGCTGGATACTGAACTTGGGTACTCTGCAAGGGCAGCAAGAGCTCTTAATCACTGAGTCATTTCTCCAGCTTATGCTGGCTAGTTTCATGTCAACTTGGCACAAGCTGGAGTCATTGGAAAGGAAAGAACCTCAATTGAGAAAATGCTTCCATAATATTTGGCTGTAAAACATTATCTTAGTGATTTATAGGGAAGAGTTCAGCCTATTGTGTGTGATGGCATGTGGTCCTGGGTTCTATAAGAAAGCAGACTGAGCAAGCCAGTAAGCAGCACCCCTCCATGGCCTCTGTATCAGCTCCTGCCTCCAGGTTCCTTCCCTGTTTGAGTTCCTGTCCTGACTTCCTTTGATGATGAAGAATGATACTGAAGTACAAGCCAAGTAAACCCTTCCCTCCCTATCTTGCTTTTGGTCATGGTGTTTCATCATAACATTAGTAATATTAACTAAGACACAGCCCCAATGTCAACATATTTTTTTTTATACTGAGACTATGAAGTCCTGGCTGGCCTGGAATTCACTACATAGACCAGGCTGTCTGCAAATTCATGGAGATCCACCCGCTCCTGCTTACCAAGTACTGTGATTAAAGGTATGCATCATCATGTCCAGACCAACATAACATTTTAAAACATTTGATATTTCCATTAATTCATGTTCTGCAATTGAAAGATAATTTCACATTTACTTTCTATGTATTCCAGGAGACATGTGTTGACATTCTGTTGTCCCCTTGATTGCTGGGGAAGGTTTCTAGCTTCTCACCAGTAAATATATTAGCTATAATTTTTTTGCAATTTTTTTCCCCTTGAGATGTTAGTCTCATCCTGTAGCCTATGCTGGCCTTAAACTCCTGGCAATGCTCCAGTTTCAGTTTCCCAAACGCTGGGCTTACAGGAAAAGCCACTGTATCCAGTCTGTAATTCTTGATCTGGTGGGGAAGTTCCCTTTCTTCCCAGGTTTCTTTCTTTCATGTGTGTGGAGATCAGAGGACAAGCTGTGGGTGTCAGCCCTTACCTTTCCACCTTGTCTGAGACAGAATGCGTAAGCAGGGTAGCTGGCCTGCTCACACTACTGCATACAGCTTTTCTATCTGGGTCCTGCGGATTCGAGTTCAAGATGGGCTTGTGTGGCAAGTGTTTATACTCGCTGAGCCATCTCCCCAGCCCCTGAGTTTTTATTTCTCATCCTTATGAATTTAATGTAACAATGTTAATATGAATTTAATGCATCTGTAAATCTGTAATTTTGCCAAGATCTTCACAGAAATCAGCACTCCTTTATGAATTGTTATATAAATGCATGTTTTTCATATATACATGTACATATGTTCGTATGCATGTATGGGTCTCATCACAGTCCAGGATGACTGAATTCCAAGCAACCCTCTTGCCTCAGCCTCCTGAGTGCTAGGATTATAGGCATGCACTACCATGCCTGGCTTATGAATTTCAAGCCTCTCACCTCATCTGACTACTTGTGTACCCAGGAATACATCATCTTTCTCTCTGCACCCATACACCTGTAATAAAAGTCAGTGTTTTAGGATTCGGTTGCATAACATGTTTTCAAACAACAGGGTACCAAAGGTCTCTGTATCACCATGGTTATCACATAGCACAAGAAGAAGGAGAGAAGGCTGGACAGCGGACACACTGATAGGGGTTTTGAAAATTATTTTATTGTTACATTCCAAAGAGGATGTAGGAAGAAAAAAGCCAGTTATCCAATAACTGTTAGACTTCTCAGAGAGAGGCAATCTGAACTCCAGTCCCAGTTCAAAGCTGCCCACATTAGTTCAAATAGCTGCCTCTCAGCACAATAGGAAATGCTGACCAGTATGTGTATGCCATTCATCCAGGGAGGCTTGGGCTTAAGAGAAAATGTCTTATTCTAAATGTTCAAGTCCTTAGAGATACTAGAAGATGAGGAAGACCACACACACGGAGACTGTGTTTAGTTATTAGAGTAAACTAGCAAACGGCCAGTTTGTTCTAGGATGTGCTGCATCAGACATCACAGCGCACAAACGAAACAAGTCTGCATTTCGTGAAGAGCCGCCAGGCATTTTAGATCCAACTTACCAAGAAATGCAGCCACAGGCCAACCAGAATCTTAAGTAATGTAGTCAGTGCAAGAATCATGTGTGGAGGCCAGCACGTGAGAGCTGGCTCCACTGGAAATACTGACGAGTGGAAGAGAAGGTCTGGTGTATTTACAAGTCTGTCTAGTAAAGAGACCTGAGGAAGCTGTGTCACACTCCCAAGGCCTCCATTCCTTCTCCCACCACGGAAAAACAGAAGGAAAAACCCACCTGGAAATTATCTTGAAAACCAAGTTAGAACTGTGTAGTGAGAAAGAGAGCTTGTTCCAGGCACAGGACTTCAAGATAACTCACAGGCAGCTTAATTTTATTAGTAAAAGTCACAAGTAGGAAAAGGTTTACTGGCTGACTTGGAACTGTGTGCTTTAAAAATGTCTCTATTAATACATTAACAAGAAAAAATACTAAGCATGTGGGTCTGCTTCCAACTTTGAGTCTTCCTCCATCCGGCAAGGAGTGTGTAAAAACAACAGGGTATTAAAACCCAAAGACACCCAGTCAATTCTTCCCAGTCGTCTGCCGTGGTTTTTCTAGTCATCTTGATTCCGATTCCCAGTTAGCTGAGGACAACATGTCGGTCGAAGACAGACTTTCGCTGCTCCTGAACCTGAAGCTTCCAGCGCTGCTGTGCATACTCCACCTTGTTTAGAACATTGGCTCTGCTGCGAGAGCGGGCCAGCACGTCATGGGCATTTGCAAAAGGCTGGTGATCCTGAAAGTCAAGGTGGAAACTGTCAGAGATGGGGGGAGCTGCATAAAACACGCGCAGAACAAACAGCCTGTGAGCCAGACCAGGGACAGGGGCTTCTGCCCTTCAACTATTAGAAGCAGGACAAACTCAGCTACAGAAGCAGAAGATTCCAGAGACAGGAGCAATAAAGGGTACGTGAGAAACACATCCTTAGGTCACCATTTTCAAAGGCATTTTCTTTAAGAAGCAGTCACCAAGTCAATGATAGTGGTCATTTTTGTTAAAGAGAAGTCTTTCCTGGTTAGTGGGAGAATAACGTCTATTTTCTTGGGCCAGTGAGATGGCTCAGCAGGCAAAGGCACTTGCCACCAAGCCTGACCTAGTTTGATCCTGGGGCCCACATGTTGGAAAGAACTGACTCCTTCAAGTTGTCCTCTGAGCTCCACATATCCTGAGGCATGCATGTGCCCACACTCCCACCCCTGTCCCCTAAATAAACAAACTAATTATTTTAATACAATTAAAATTTTTAAAGGGACTAGAGACATGGTTTAGCAATTAAGAATGCTTGCTGCTCCTCCAGAGGACCTGTAAGGCAGCTCACAATTGCCTATAACTCCAGCTCCCAGGGATCTGACGCCCTTTTCTGGCCTCCCAGGATACCTGCAAAAATGTGCACACACAGCCATATAAAAATTTTTAAAACCTTAAAAAATTTAGTCATTTTCTTGTGCCCTTCTTTCCTTTAAGATATGGTCTGACCACATCACCCAGGCTAGCCTGGAACACTACATTGTCCAGACTGACCTCAAACTAGTGGTCCTCCAACTGCCCACTCCCAAGACTAGAACTTCAGGCATACACCACCTATACCTCGATTAAGAAAGTCTGTTTTCAGGGCTGGAGAAATGACTCAGAGGTTAGGAGCACTGGTTGCTCTTCTAAAGGACCTAGGTTCAATTCCCAGCACCCATATGGCAGTTCAGAACTGTCTATAGCTCCAGTTCCAGGGGATCTGGCATCCTCACACAGACATACATGCAGGTAAAACCCTGATGTACATAAAAGATAAATCTTAAAAAAATAAAAATAATAACAAAAAAACCTTCAAAAGCTATGACTTGTAGGTCCCTTTAAAAAAAAAAAAAAGAAAGAAAGCTTGCTTTCACATTCCTATCTCCATGTAGATATTAATGTAGGACTTTCCTCTGTATTGGTCAAAACTTAATAGCTCATTTGTGGCAGAGGCGAGCTCTGTCTTTCCATTTCCCAACTCCCATTATATCAGAACTGACATGTCCACCTAGAGCGGCTAGAGCAGCCAGGAGCTCTCAGGGCCATATCTTGGCTGGTCTTAATGTCTCTCTACTTTCTAGTTTTCTCTCTTCCGGCTCTGCAGTGAGACAGAGCTCATGTGTTTTAGTGTCTTCTCTTATCATGGAGAGTGAGGGCTGGCTTACTTCAGCATGTCTAATCAACAAAAACTTACATCTTTCATTGCAGAGAACTCCACGGCTTCAACGTTAATTGCTATCTTAGGAAAGAGGCTAATGAAGGTTACCCTAGTTTGCGTACAAAGCCAGATTCTCCTGTCAAAATAAACTGATTCAACTGGATGTTTGTAGTCATTACACAGAAAACCACCCCACTAATCTACCTATGGATGAGATGTCAACACAGCTGCCCACATGACAAACAGCTTCAATTGTAATTTACTGCTTTTTATTTTGCTTTTTCCTTCAGTTTTTCCTCAACCCCATGTCAGCAAAGTTTCTAGATGTTCCAACACAGGCCAAGCCTCTTAAATTAGGTTTGCTGACAGGAGAGATACAACACTATTCTGCTGCGCGTAGGCAGCAGGCAGGAGTGGGCATGGCATGGCAAGCTATGCACAACCACCTGACTGCATTACAACTGCCACTGCCGGGGTCTTACCCACTTGTGTCTCTACAGCAAAGCGTTTCTACTGTGTTTACATTCCCGAGCATTTTCTAGAGATGTATTTATTTGTTACATGTGGGTGTTTTTCCTGCATATATGTCTGTGCACCATGTTCATACCTAGTGACCATTTAGGGCAGAAAAGGGCGTCAGATCCCCTGAGTCTGGAGTTAAAGATGGTCGGGAGCCAGCATGTGCGTACTGGGAATAGAACCCGTGTCTTCTGCAAGAGCAGCCAGTGCTCTTCAGCGTTGAGCCATCTCTCCAGCCCCTTACTTCTTTAATTTTTAAAATATTTATTTGTTCTTGTGTTTGGGTGTCAAAGGAGAACTTTACAGGGTCTGTTTTCTCTATGCATCGGTAGCTGAGTTCCAGGGACGGACTCAGGCTGCTCAGCTTGCTCAGCTTGCTCAGCTTGCTCCTGTAGTAAGCTCCTTTCCCCGCTGAGCCATCTTTCTGGACCTCAAAGCAGCTTTTTGTTTTACCTTTTAAAGATTTACTGTGTTTCGAATTATGTGCATGTGTGTAGGTGTGTACACACGAGTGCAGGTGTCCACAGAGGCCAGAAGAGGGTGTCAGATCCCCTAGAGCTGGAGTCACAATTGTGAGCCACTGGACATGGGTACTGGGAACTGAACTTGGGTCCTCTGCAAGAGCAGTGTTCTTAACTGCCAAGCCACCTCAAAGGCTTTCTATAAGGCATCCTTGTCTTCTTTATCAAAATGTCCTCCACTTTTGTTTAACTTAGGTGGTATCTTTTGCAAATCTCTTATTTAACTCCACAAATGAAAACAATAAAGACAATGCTATCAAGTCTAAGATGTTCCCCAGACACAGAAAGAAAGGTAAAGAAAGAGGACGGTTAGCTGGGCATGGTGATGTACACCCCAGTTCTTGGAGGGCTGCTGCAGGATGGAGGCCAGCCTGGTGTATACAGCAAGTTCTAGGTCAGTCAGGGTTACAAGTAAGACCCTGTTGAGAGGCAGAGAGAGATTGAGGTGGGAGGTAAGAGGGAGAAAGAGAAGAAAAACATAAAAAAAAAGAAAGCAAACGGCTAAAGTTGTAGCATTGCTTGGTTTCCAATAGGGAAATAAACTGGCCCAAGGTCACTTAACAAATTAGCATACAGAGACACCAACACTCTGTGTGCCTAACCTTAAGTTGGTGTCATGGCCTCCCAACACACCAAACTGTTTCGGGAAGATTACTATGGGAAAATGGTGCATCAGTGATTTTGTATATAAAATATTATTACCATTGGTTTATTTGGACATAAACAACACTAGCAAGAAGGAAGTACTTTATCAGAGACCCTCTCAGTTACACAGTCCTGTCACCTACTCCTCAAGGTAGGGGAAGAGAAAATCCTAAGGAACAAACTCAAATGACTAAACAAACCAGTTAATCCTTTTGGTCTGCAATCCACCTCCAGAACAAGATTAGACTAGCTGCTCACAGACACAGGGAGAATGCAAATAGAGATTTCCACTTTCGTGTGTTTGTTCTTTTTACACCTGATAAAATTACAATGAATACAAAGCATGCTTTAGTGGAATGTTTAGATAATAGTGATGATGTGTCCCGGATATATGATACAACAAATACTACCATTGTTTGAAGTGAACCTCTTGACTAATTGTAATAACTTTTATCTGCCTTAAAACAGAATAAAAAATTGGGGAAAAATTTAAATGCCTTAAAATTAACCTTTAAAAAGTACATACTGAAGAGCTCCCATGTTAGCTAAGCAGTTCATACGAACTGAAATTTAACTTCTATTTGTACAGTTAAACTCACAGCTTTGTTTGGAAAACCTTTCTCTGTCTAGAATCAGTTTGACAAATATCAGAGTCAGCTGTGACTCTTTGTGACAATGTTCTCCAATGGTCAGCATGTAGGAAGAATTAATCACCCATGAGCAAAGTGGTTACTAAGCACATGAGCCTATCAATCAGTGTCACTCTCCATGTTTACATCTACACATTTTTGCACCAGTTTACATTCTGCATGTTTTACACTAACATTGCCTCTGAGTCGGCAGCAGGTAATTAATGCTGAAAGATACATGTAAAGTCCGCATAAACTCCTGTGCTAGGAATGGAAACACTGTGAGGCCTCCGATAGATACTTTGTCAGTAGTTCTCAACTGGTAGTGATTCTCTCCCCTGCCAGGTTTCTTGAAGGCAAGGTTTCTTCACAATAAAGGGTAATTTAACTCTAGTATCTACAGAGTCAAGGCTGAGAATGTATAAATGGAAAACATTTGAGACTCTACTGCTTCTTACATATAAGTTCTCTCTGGCATTAATCTTACTGTCTGCTTTATGTGTGTATTATGTTTAAGATTTATTATTTTTAATTATGTGTATGTATGTGCACGAGACTGGAGGCCAAAGGCATTAGAGCCCCCTGGAGCTGGAATTACAGGTAGTTGTGAGCAGTTTGGCATGGGTGCTGGGAATGAAACCCAGATCATCTGCAAGAGCAATATATGCTCTTAACCACTAAGCTCTCTCTCTCTCTCTCACTAAGCTCTCTCTCTCACTAAGCTCTCTCTCTCGCTCTCTCTCTCTCACTAAGCTCTCTCTCTCGCTAGCTCTCTCTCTCTCCCTCCCTCCCTCCCTCCCCCTGGCCCTTTAGTTTGTTTTAATTTATTTTAAATTTGACACAGGTTCTTAAGTAGCCTAGGCTGTCACTGAACTTACTATGTAATCAAGAATGATCTTTAACTCCTAATCATACTGTCCCTACCTCCTAAATCTTGGGATCACAGGTATGTACCACTACACCCAGCCTATCTGTGCCTGTTTTTGTTTTTAAATTTTTACATATTTTATTATATCAGATCCCCAGACTTACCTTTCTCTCAGCCTACCAATCTACTCCTGGAATTATTTATTCTTAGTTAAAATGTTGGTTTGGTGTATTATGATGTGTATGTGCATGTATTTGTGTGTGGCAGTGCAGACCCATGGGCATGCCGAGGCACGTGTGTGGAGGTCAGACAACAACCTGAGGTGTCCCTTTTGTTTGAGGCAGGGTCCTTCCTTTGTTGTTCACTGCTGCATACACCAGGCTAGTGGCCCATGAGTTTGAGGATTCTCCTTCTCTGCCTCCCATCTTGTTGTAGGAACACTGGGTTTACAGACATGTGCTACTGCACCCAGCTTTACATGGGTTCTGAGATTCAAACTTGGGTCTTTCTGCTTGCACACCAAATCCTACTGAGCCATCTCCCCAAGCCTCCCCTTAGAATTCTTTAAACCTATCTAGGTGTTTTAGTAAGCTAGGTGTGGAGCAGTATGCCTGTAGATACCTGTAATCCTTGAAAGGCTGGGCAGGGGGTGCTAGGTGCTCTGCCTAGTAGGCTGCATGTATGGCTTGCTGGAACAACTTCTTCATAGAGAGATACACACTAAAGTTAGAACTCATTTCAGCACCTCAGTGAGGACCTGCACTTCCATGAAAACATCTGCCTATGGCCATCTTCACTCATCCCAGATGAGGGCAGAGACTGGCAGTGAGCACCTCAGTGAGGACCTGCACTTCCATGAAAACATCTGCCTATGGCCATCTCCACTCATCCCAGATGAGGGCAGAGATTGGCAGTGAGCAGCTCCTGCAGTGCCAGAACTTACCCCAACGTCATCATCACTCTGCAACAGCTGTGAGTGTCCAAAGAGGCGCCTCTTCAGGATTGGCTCAACTAAGGTAAGGTACACCATGTACAGAAGTAGAAGGCCCAAAATAGAGAGATAAATTATAATGGTAACCTAAAGGAAAATGAAAAGAAGTTACCCTCTGTTCAGGCCGAGAACTCTGTTTGTTTGGTAACAGTGACATTACAGTGAAGACAGAAAAACTACTCAGCGCACAGGATTTCTGTACCAGCCAGAGTCCAACAGGAGAGGCAAACTAATCCACCAAAGCAGGAAAGGAGGGAACAAAGCTTCGCCTTTGGATCTTTTTGTGGGTCCCCACCGACTGCTCATCATTCCCCAGCATGGCCTGCACAGCTGTTTTCTTTCTTCAGCTGAACACGGCAGCTGACATTCAGCAGTATCACTGCCAGAGCAACCAAAGGCGTCCTAGCTGAAACTGTGACTCAGGTGGATTTCAACAGACCACTCCTTGAGGTAAGTGGAGTTACGAAAAACACTTGTTAGGATAGTGATTTTTTTCAGGATATTAATTCACATGCTGCCAAAGGCACAGCATACACTCAGCTGGCTATAATAACACAGAAAACACCAACAGCTGGCCAAGGCATGGAGAGGAAGAACACACTGCTGGCAAAATGGTGCAACCACTTTGGAAAACTGTCTGGCCATCTCTTAGACAAACATAAACTTACCACTCTGAGGAATTTTTCCAAGAGAAAAACAAACATATATCCATACAAAGACACTCATGACAGTATTATTCATAATATACATATGGAGATAATCTAAATATTCATGAACTGAAAAACAGTCGTATAATGGAATACTATTTAGTAATAACATGAAGTCCTGGTGCATACCACAAGTTAAACAAAACAAAAAGTCACAGAGGACCACATATAACTTTACTTACATGAAATATTAAGATGTATGTGTACAGGTAGAAAGTTAAATAGTGACCATTTGGGATCAGGGACAGAAATGTTTTAAAAACTGAAGTTTAAGATGTTGTTTTAATCTACTAAATTATCTACATAAAAGTGAAAGAATTTTAGGATATAAATTATACACTTAAAAGGTCTGTTAAAAAGCATATGGGCTAGGCCTGCAGTTCAGTGGTTAAACATTGCCCTGTTAGGCATGAGGACCTGGGCTCCACAAAAAGAGGTGGGTTGGAGAGATGACCCAGCAGTTAGCACTGGCTGTTTCTGGAGGACCTAGGTTCAGTTCTCAGCACCCACATGGAGACTCATAACTGTCTGTAACTCCAATTCCTGAGGTCTGATGCCCTCTTCTGACCTCCACGAGCACCAGGCATGCAAGTGGTACATAGATATGCAGTCAAAATCAAAACATCCATACATATGAAATAATAATAAAATAATAATACTTTAGGGGGCTTGAGAGATGGCTCAGAAGTTTAGAGCATTTGTTGCTCTTTACAGAGGACTCAGGCTCAATTCCCAGCACCCAAATGGTGGCTGATAACCATCCATAACTCCAGTGCCAGAGGATCTGATGCCTTCTTCTGACCTCTGCAGGCATAGGCATGTACATGGTGCATAAACACACATGTAAGCAAAACACTCCTATGCATAAAGTAAAATCAGTAAATCTTTTTAAAAATTGGTGGAAAGAGGAAGGGCAGGGAGAGAAAAGAGCAGAACATGACAAACCCAAGGCATGATGAGATTTCCCTACAGGGCTGGGTCCTGCTGAAATGCTTGTGACTGATGCCCTGCATTCACTATGAGGCCTTTTTCTTTTTTCTTTTCTTTCCTTTCCAAGATAGGGTTTTTCTACACATTACTGTCTATCCTGAAACTCACAGAAATCTGCCTGCTTCTGCCTCCTGAGTTATGAGGCCTCTTTTTTTTTTTTTTAGGAAAGGAACGGGAAGCACAATCTTAAGACAAACAAACCTGAGAACAACCACCCGTCACCATAATAAAGTAATTGAGTTCATTAGTGACCTAATGTGGTGAGTTGTCGACACTCCATTTCAGGACCTGAAGACCTGGTTACATGTTTACAATAGTGACCAAATGCATAATTCAGTCAAGGGTTGTGAGGGCAGGGGCAAGATGACTTGATAATGTTGTCTCACTGGCCATTAGCATACATGATCCAGAGAGAAACTACGATATCTTTCCAGAATATGCTAATTATTTACAGCACATTTTAGAGCCATTTCACTTGTCTGTTTAACATATCCTAACTGATCCAGAAAGCAAGAGCAGGTCCATTATTACTTTCAAGAAAGTTCAAATGTTTCTGTCTTTTCTGGAGAGCATGTGCGAGTGTTTGTGCATGCATGTGTGCATGTGACTATATTTATATTTCACCTTGATTGTGACAGAGCTTCTTTCTTCATATTTGCATTCACAGCGTAGACAGTATGCTTCTACGTCAGGCCCCCGCACAGGCATGGGCTCCACAACATGAAGGCAATCACTGAAAAAACAAGGGCAAAAGACTGCAGAAGCCTGGCTTCATATTTTCCTGTCTCTGATCAAAACTTCTCCTGAAACTCAGAATGTTCATTGAGCTTACCCAAAGAAATAATATAAGAAATGAATAATTAATAAATCAAAGTAAAATAATTTCCTCTCTATTAGCATTTTGGTAAGATTAAACAGTGTAAGAAGCCAAAAGACAATGGCTGTCTATGTCCAAGTTGCTATTACTAACAGTTTCAGATGCCCTAGAAAATCCCAAACTGTATATAAAAAAAAAAAAAAACTATTTGCCAAAACAAGTCATATTTAGACTTGCCCAGTTACCAAGCAAAACTCCTTTAAATGCTTTAAAGTGACATAAGGCATTATTTAAATACTATCTCTTGTGAATTAATCACATTTTAAATTTTCATTCGTGTGTGAGAAGAAGCGTGGTGTACACGTATGTGTGTGCAGGTACACATATCAGAGGTCAGAGGGGAGTATCCAATATCACTCTTCACCTTGTTCCCCGGAGACAAGGTCTCTCCCTGAAACTGCAGCTAGGCTGGCAGCCACAAGCCCCGGTGGTCCTCCCGCCTTTGCTTCCTACATCTCTGGGGTGACAGGCACACACGGCCACACCTGGCTTTTTTATGTGGGTGCTGGAGATTCCAACTCAGGTCATCATACACAGCCAGCATTCTTACCCACTAGGCCTTCTTCCCTATCCCAATTAACATCATCGTCGTCGTCGTCGTCGTCGTTGTCGTTATATATTATTATTATTTTGGCTTTTCAAGACAAGGTTTTTCTGTGTATCTCTAGCTGTCTTGGAACTCATTCTGTAGACCAGGTTGGTCTCAAGCTCTGTCTGCCTCTGCTTCCCAAGTGCTGGGATTAAAGGTGTATGCTCCCAATTAACATTATTTTTAATTGCCACAATATAGCATATGAATGGCTTATTAAATTTAATAGAAGAGCAAATTATGAAATGCTGAAAGGTGGACCCCTAAAGCGACAGTTAGAAATAATTACATTCTTGGCTAGCCATGCTGGCACATGTTTTTAATCCCAGCACTTGGGGGGCAGAGACAGGCAGATCCCAGGCCAGCCTGGTCTACAGAGCTAGTTCTGGGACATGCAGGGGCTGGAGAGAGGCTCAGCAGTTAAAAGCACTTCATGTTCTTACAGAAGACCTGGGTTTGGTTCCCAGCCTTGCTATCAAGCAGCTCACAACCACCTATTACTCCAGTTTCAGAAGATCTGATGACCTTTGACCTCCAAGGGCACCTGCATGTATAAACCCATTTTATATACATATAAATTAAAATTAAATTTTAAAGTATTTTTGAATGAAAAATGAAGTATACAAAAAATAAGATAGAGATACCTTATTTTTAAAAAATGCTACCAAAAATATCTTTTCTAGGAATCTGTCATTTTCTAAGAATCTGTCATGAATGATTACTTTCCATTTTGCAACCGTGTATGTGAGGTGTGTGCTCATGCTTGAGCAGTCTCGCCGGCCCTTGCTTCCACTTTGGTGTGTCTTCATTAGTCATCTCTGACTGCCTCGAGAATGCTATGACAGCATCTTATCTTAGCCAAGCCATCCCTCTTGGGGGCACTCGGTGTTCTGAGATGATTCCTTCTTTGACCTACCAAAATGTACCTTTGAATGTTCTGTTGCTCTGAACTATACCATTGGAAACAAAGCTCAAAATGGTATAAGTAATAAAAACTTCAGGTATCGACAACAAGTAATTTAATTTGAACAAAAGCTGGACACGGTGGCATATACCTATAATCCCAGCACTTGGAAGGCAGAGGCAGGATGATTCAGAGTTCCAGGCAGGCCTGGGTTATATATCGAGACCCCGCTTCAAAAAAGGCAGGAAGGAAGGAAGGAAGGAAGGAAGGAAGGAAGGAAGGAAGGAAGGAAGGAAGGAAGGAAGGCAGGCAGGCAGGCAAAAGGAGAGAAAGAGAGGGAGGGAGGGAGAAGGAAGGGCTGTGCAGGGCTGAAGCAGCAGGAAGGCTGTGTCTGACTAACCCATAATAAACAGAGCTAGCCCCAAGATGTGGCTCAGCCACTCTCAGCAACTAGGAAACACCCCCACCTAGTGCTCAAAGGAAGAATCAGCTTTGACTGCGATCCCAAAGACAAGCCAGGGCACTACTTTTAGCTTTCCTTGTTTTAAACCAACTATCCCAAGTCAATGAAGAATTAAAGTCAACAACTGGACAAAACAAAAGGCCCAGGGAACAAAAGGTTAAAGTGTATTTAGGGACTAACAGATACCCGGATCCTCAGGGAGCCATAGTATCCTGGTAGACCATAACTTGCCTGTCTTTCCAAACAAGTTAGAAATCTGCACTATCAGTGGGAACATACATGAGCAAAAGACGTACAAGTAAGGGAAAGTAGAAGAGATGGGAAAAAATCCTATTAGGTCTTGTTTTCAATGATTTTCTTTTTTTAAATTTATTTATTTTTATTTCAGGTCCATTGCTGTTTTGCCTGCATGTATGCCTGTGTGAGGGTGTTGTATCCCTAGAACTGGAGTTACAGACAGCTGTGAGCTTCCATGTGGGTGCTGGGAATTGAATCCAGGTCCTCTGGAAGAGCAGCCAGTGCTCTTAAGCGCTGAGCCATCTCTCCAGCTCCTCAACTATTTATTCAAAGCTCCTTATTTTAATTTATAGCCAGGGATGAAGACATGGCCCTGTATCATCATAGAATAATAAAAAGTTAACAACAGAAATTAGTATTAAACACTTAAAAAGTGAGTTCAGTTGCTACTCCACTAATACACATCACATCTGTTACTGATAAGAAAACAAACTGATTATACACATGTTCAACATTTTTGGGAAAATTATAGAAGTAACTTAAAGATGTATTTGAGGACTGGGGATACTGTCCGGTGGGGGAATGTTTGCCCAGAACTTACAAGGCCTTGGATATTATCTCCAATACAAAAAGAATTTGAGCTTGCATGTATCATATAAAATAACCTGCTGGTACAACAACTTTAAAAATATACCCCGATCATTAGCCCGGCATGGTGGCACATGCCTTTAATCCCAGCATTCAGGAGGCAGAGGCAGAGGCAGGCAGATCTCTATGAGTTTGAGACCAGTTTGGTCTACAAATCAAGTTCCAAGACAGCCAGGGCTGTTACACACACACACACACACACACACACACACACACACACAAAAAAAAAAAAAAAAAAAAAAAAAAAAAAAAAAAAAAAAAACCTGTCTCCAAAAACAACAACAACAAAACAATAACAACAACCAAAAACCCAACCCCAATCACTTTGTAACATAGAGATCTCTTTTAAGAGATCTCTTAAGTGGAACACAGACCTTCACACACTAAACAGACTAAACCTAAATGCGTATTGTGGCAAGAATAAACAATGGCACCAGAGAAACTAAGTGTGCTCAAAGTCAAACAGGACAAATGTGACAGAACAAATTTAATCTTGCTTTCAGATTGCTGCTCACCACAGAGCTGTGAAATCAGGCACATGCCGAAGCACCCATTACTTGGTGCTACTCCCCGTCAATTTCCACTGTGGTGTGACATCACAGTCCCACTGGGGGAAGGACATCTGTCCTGCTGTATAACCTGCCCGCTTCTTGTTTCAGGCACGTAAGAAAAATCTGTCATTTTTTTAAGGTCCACTGGGATAAACCGAGAAAGCTGTTGGTAGTCAACTAGTTAATCAGGATCCCAGTCATAGGCCTGCCTGGCTGCCTAAGGGCTGAACGATCACAGTCTCAACGTTCTCCGAACCCACTGACACATACCAAAGGAGAAATTCCGACACACATACTTCATTCTCATTCATGCCCGACTCTCTGAAACTTTTAAATATAGTCTCCAATATTTCACAACATATCATCAAAACTTAAAAACTGTAGCCTGGGAAGTAGAGGCAAGAGGAGCAAGAGCATGAAGCCAGCCTGCTGTCGAAACAAGTGCCAGGTTGATCTGGGCTACATAGTAAGATCCTGTCTCAAAACAAAAAACAAAAGCAAATTCCAAACCAAAACAACCCCCCACTCCCAGAAAAAACTGTATGAATTGTAAAAATTATAAGCCAGGAGCTGGAGAGAGGGCTTGGTAGTTAAGAGTGCTAGCTACTATTGCAGAGGACTCCAGTTCGGTTCCCAGCACCCAAGTTGGTCATCTTACAAGCACCTGTAACACTAGCTCCGGGAGTTCAATATCCCCTTCTGGTCTCCACAGACACTCACACATGTATGCATGAACACATACAAAAATTTTTAAAGTGCTTAAAAATTATACATCAGATAAAGAAGGCTCAACTTATCTTTCACTGAGAAGTGAGAGATCCCTGACCAAAGTTTAAGAGGGCACAAGAGACCTTGGTAGTTCAGGCACAACAAACTCAGTCCCATCCCCATATGAAACCTCCCAGCCTAGAGCTTTCTGTTTGGGCTACAGCATTCCTTTAGATTCATATCATGCACTCAGGACTCTTGGAGTCTCATTTTTTCCAGATAGAGAATTTAACACTTTTGCTAAAAAAAAACTAAATGAGACAATGTATGAATATTCTGAGTTAACTGTAAGAACTACAGAAAGAAATGTGACAGGTGATTTCTTGACCCATAATACTTACCAATCTTTCTGAGATATGTTCTTATTATAAATATGTCCAGGATTCTCTTTATAGGGAGGGCAGATACATTTACACCTCACATCTTCAAAATTCTGTAATGAAAATGAAAGCATCATAACTTGGTTGTATTAGCATCAATAATTAAAAAAATCTGGACACATCCACTTTGCTGAGTATCTTGTCAGGTGTTCTAAAACAATCATAAAGATTTAGTTTTGAGAGACACAAGTTCCTAAAGCCCACAAGTCCTGACCTGTGATTTATTAGACCCACTTATGAACCCATGACAATCCAGTTGTGTCATCATCTCCTGACACCAGAAAGACACGTCAGTGACAGATAATGGGGCCTACCAAGAGAAATGCTGGCATGAAAGGACTGGGGAGAATCCAATTCAAAATTATTTATAAGCAAGTCCCAATTCTAGGCTGGGGGTGGATGCAGCTCAGAGCTAAAGCATGTGCAGCATGCAAAAGGCCAATTCAACCTGCAATGCAACAAAAACGTGGGGAAAGCCAGAATTCTTCTAATTTCATTTTCTCTAACTTTTTTTCCTTTGGGGAGAAAGGCACCAAGCATGGCTAAAAGGGCCACGTTGGCTACTGACAGGATGAAGACCCAGAGGCACTCAGCCAGTGCTAGGAGGGCAGTGAAAGGGGAAGCAGCTTGAATCCTGCTGAATCTTGCTAACCTCCGTCCCCCCAGGAAACAGGGAGGACAACTCCTAGCAAAACGAGTTTCACCAAGCAGAGGAAACAGCCATTAAATGCTGGATGGAGCCAAGAGATGCTTCTTCAGCAAAGCGCTGTCTATTTGAGATGGCAGTGGCTCATTAGTCCCCAGAGAGACATGTCCACTGCTCCTATGTACAGAGCAATGTCTGGCAGAGCTGTTGACAGCTCCTAAATGTATTCAGCAACCACTGTGCCAGACCCGGTGTTCAGTGAGGGGTGACTCAGAGAAGCAGGAGTGGCTCCTGTTTACTGGGACAAATCCTATCAAGGAGAGATAGACAAATACATGTATTACATATATCATGACACACTACATAAAATGGTGATGTATGACATCCATGCAGAGTGTGCCGACAATATTTCAAAAGTTGGGAGACTTTCTGCTGTCCCTATTTCTGATAACATCAAAAAGATTGGAAAAAAAAACTGACCAAAACCATCTGCCTTCCTGTAACCTGTCTTTCCCAGCCCTTAATAATATTTAAAGATGTTATAAACCTCTTCTTTTAAAAATGCAGTATCACTATTTCCCCACCACATGGTGAATTCTTTCTATTTTGCCCCATGATGAGTTAGCTCATTGGGAAGAGAGCATATGTTTTCTTGATTCAGGGCAGCTCTGGGGCACCAGATAACGACATGAGGGGACCAGAACGGTTAAGAAACACCATGGGAGAAAGGATATGATCTCCCTCTCTTCTAGACCTGTTCTTCCCTTACCTTATCAGAAGAGGGAGGTGTAGGGTGTAGGGGTGTAGGGGTGTGTGTTGTGTGTGTGTGTGTGTGTGTGTGTGTGTGTGTGTGTGATTTCGTTCCTGGAGGGGGGCTGAGAGTATCAAGCTGGTGAGATGATTCTGTAGGTCCTCCTGGGGAGGGGTGGTTGCCACAAGAGGCGAGCCCCCACCATGGCAAGGAAATCTGTTCATGGATGAGTTGAGAGGAGCTAGTCCTTAGTAGGGAAGACTTCGGGGAGATGAGGGTTTCCCATCATTTGGGTTGGGGCCTGAGGGCTGGTGAAGGGCGGGAGTGGGCTGCCGGAGTTTAGGGGTGGAAAGTTCAAAGCTCCCAGGGCTGGAAAGCTCGTCAAGTTCCGGGTGTGGGCTGTCGGGGCTGGGAAGGGACGTGTCAGGAGGTGGAGGAGTTGCAGACCCGGCTCCGGGCACTTGTCAGGGGCTGAGGTTTAAGAAGCTCTGGGAAGGGCCGGCCCGGGCTGTGAAGCAGGGGATCTGGCTGTCGGATTGGGAGAACCTGGGAGTGGGGAGCTAGTGGGCAGCCCCAGTTTCAGCCAGGCCAGAGGCAGGGGCGGAGCTCCTGTCAGGAGCCGGGCGGGGCGGGACTCACCTTGGCGGCGCCTGTCAGCTGCGCGAACAGCAGCACGGACAGCGCCAGGCAGGACAGGCTGAGCCCGGAGCCCAGGCGCAGCAGGCCTCCGTACCATAGGCTTGCCATCGCGGGAGCCAGCCGCCCCAGCGAGCCCCGAGCCCCGCGCCCGGCTCGGGATCCGGCTCGGGATCCTCCGCCCGCACTTCCGCCTGGGCCTGCGCGTCACCGTCCGCGCCGGGTCAGCTGCGAGAAAGCCTCCGCCCCGGAAACGGTTCCGGGAGCGCCAGGCCTGCCGCGGCCGCTGCCACGGGACTGCGCTGCGATCTAGGGGCTGCCCCGGCCAGGGCTGCCGAGTCCTGCGGCTCCAGGAGCAGGCCACGCGGGCCGAGTCCTGCAGCCCGATGAGCCCCATCCCCGGGAGCTGCCGAGGCCGAGAGGGTGCTGGGCGCGGAGACCTGGCCGGGAGTGGCCCGGCGTCCCGAGCTCCGAAGCCCACCCGGCGGCGGGGGGTCGGAGCTCACTCAGTCCCTGGACTTTGGTACTAACCTGCGCTCTGCGCCTCCTGGATTCAGCTCCCTGCCGGGCTCCCAACGGTCGCTGTGGCTGCCCACGTGGGTGTGGCTTCCACTAGGGGCTGGCCGCCTTGGTGCAGCTTGGGGTTGGAAAGTGGGCCAAGACGGTGGAGCTGGGCTGGCTCAAGTCAGGCTTCCCTAGATGTGGACCGCCCCGGCAGCATCCCCCGCCCAGGACTGCTGGAGGTGGAGAATCCTTCTGGTCGCTATGCTCCTGTGAGGCAATGCCTATTTAAACCCCCTCAGTTCGGGGAGCGCTGACCATACTCTGCTGATACTTTAGAAGCACCTTGGAGAGGACGCAGTGCCTCATCACAACCTTTAGGGATTTACTGGAATGCCATCAGGGAAATCATTTCCCTTCAATAAGAGGGGACTGGATTCTATGAATTTTAAAATCTATTCCCAAGATACCCATTAATAAATAAATAAATGGGCCAGGCAGTGGTGGTGCATGCCTTTAATCCCAACACTTGGGAGGCAGAGGCAGGCGGATCTTTGTGAGTTCGAGGCCAGCCTGGTCTACAGAGCGAGATCCAGGAAGGGCACAAAGCTACACAGAGAAACCCTGTCACGAATCCCCCCCCCCCAAAAAAACAACAAAAAAAAAAAAAAAAAAAAAAAAAAAAAAAAAAAAAAAAAAAACGGTCCTTTCCTGGTTGGTACAAATGTTTTAACTACCGGGTAGAATTTTCTCAACATTTTTCTGCTGTATGATTCTTGTTGATGCTAGATTGAGATCCTACGCAAGGTGCTATAGCATTAAAAAGTATTTAGCTCGTTTTAGTCTTAAATGGCAACCAGCCCAGAGTGAAATCAGCAGGACTGGATGCTTTCTCACCAGTTTTTGTTGTTTTTTTTTTTTTTTTTTTTTTTTTTTCCCAGAGCTGAGGACCGAACCCAGGGCCTTGTGCTCGATAGGCAAGTGGTCTACCACTGAGCTAAATCCCCAACCCCAAGTTCTTGTAAAGATGCTGTCACACTGGGGCACTGGGACAGTTCAAGTCCTTCTAAGTGGTGTCCTGCTGATCACAGGACTGTCAGGATGAAATTTGTTGGTGAGACACTGTGGATCTGATTGCTAAAAGCTGACTTAGTAGCCAATTTGGATCAGCTTGAAGCTATAGATCTGACATCTAAAAGGAATATGTACTCTTTTGTGTGTGTGTGTGTGTGTGTGTGTGTGTGTGTGGTTTTTCAAGACAGGGTTTCTCTGTGTAGCTTGGAGCCTGTCCTGGAACTCACTCTGTAGTGTAGCCCAGGCTGGCCTCGAACTCACAAAGATCCAACTGCCTCTGAGTGCTGGGATAAAGGCACGTACCACCATCCAGCAGGAATATGTACTCTTGAGATAAAGCATAGGAACCCTCCTGTGCGACTCCTTCAAAATTCTTTTCAAAGGTTTGAGGGGGTGGCAAAGACTTAGAGGACCACAAGTGTCTCAGGCTGGTGGGTTATTTTCTTCTTTGTCTATGCTGTCTCAAACTTGGGGGCTCAAGTGATCATTCTCTCTCAGCCTCCTAAATAGCAGACTACAGATGTGAGCCCCCAAGTTAGGACCACCTCGTCTGTTTAGTGAAGAAGCACTAAATGCACTCGGTATGGGCAGAATATTAGAACTACATGTGCCAACTGAACATCTGAGGTGTGAGTAATCTAAACTGAACTATGCTGTAATCATATACTGTGTTTCAGAGTCAGCATGAGAAAAACGTAAAAAATGCCTTTATTTTAAAACACTGATTAAAGTTGGAGCTGGAGAGATGTCTCAGCAGTTGTGAGCACTTGCTGCTCTCGCAGAGGACTAAGGTTTGGTTTCCAGCACCCCCATGGCAGCTCACAACCTTCTGTAACTCCAGCTGGAGGGATTGGTTCCTCTTTTCTGTTCTCCAGTGGCTGGTTGTGCTGTGGTGCACATTCATACATACTGGCAAAACACTCATACACATAAAATAAACATTTTAAATAATGATTAACATTTAAATATTTTGAATATATTGGATTAAAATAATTATTAAATTTTACTTTAAAAAAATCAATATGGCTACTTGAAAATGTTTTGTTCTAGAATGCAGAATGTGGCAGCCATTAATGGAGTGCAACTGACCATAGACTGGAGGTTTAGTTTAAGGTCAAAAGAACAGCGATTGGGCAAAGCTGGTACAGGTATAGCTGAGGGCTTGGAAGAAGTGTATCTGCCAAAAGTAAATGTAAATTTCAGCTAACTTTAACAGAAGTGGAAGGCGCAGCTCCCCTTGCTCTGTGCTGCTTATACATGTATGACTCTTTCATGTACGTCAGGGATCTTTAATGCCAGAAAGCCTTCCTTGAACGTGTACATGTCTGATTTTGCAGATCTCTTTCCTAACTTACTTCATTATTGTAAAATTGTGTTTTCATATATGGCTTTGTGTTCCCACCCACTACCAAAATCTTGTGGGCCCTTTGAGCATAGGAACCTTTGTCTTAGTATCCTTGGATCTGGAGACTGAGAGCTAAGCATTAATATGGGGACCAGGGGAAGAGAAAAGAGGAGGGAAGGAAATTCCTTTAGTTGTCACAGGGATAGCAGGTACTTCCTCGAGTCCTTGTTTGATTTCTTTCTGATGCTGAGAGATGAGTGAGGTGTCCAAAGTGCAAATGGCAGAACCTGGGGAACTGAGGTAGATGAGGAAAGACCTCGACCAGGATCACTTTAGAGCCATTCTGTTAATACTGATGTGAGCACCCGTCCTCCTCCCTGCCCTCTTCCTGCATTTCCTGTAAGGAGGTTTTCCTACTCCCTTTGTTATTTCTTTTGTCATGCTAGGGATGGAGCCCAGAATCTCACACATGCTAGGCAAGTCCTTTTCTACTGAGCTGCATCCCAAGCCCCCACTCCATTCCCCTTGATTAAGAGGGCCAGGGTACTCTACAAGATCTGAGTTCTTACTTCTTAGTAAAGCCTAAAAAATTCTCTGTGGGCAATGATTAGGAAGGCTGGAGGAGTCAGAATTAAGAAGCCCCAGTGATGACTTTATCATGTGCCCCTGTCGGCTTGCCCTTATTAGTCTCCTGAAATACGAGGCTTTCTGCACTCTGTGAAACACGTCAAGTGTGCCTTACCATACGTGTTACCACTGACTGGTGCCCTTCAGTACCAGTAATCATGGGGCCAGAATGTCACTTCTGACCCTGGAGCTGCTGATGCCACTATGGCTGCTAAATTCTTGGGTTCCTAAAATACCAACAGTTGTAACTGGTGCCAGTGCTCTTAACCACTAAGCCATCCCTAGTCTCAGAACATTCAAACACATGAGACAGTCTGCCCTTTTTCTTCCCAAGTGTTGCTCTCAGGGCTTCATGTGTTCCATTTATGACTTTAACTAGGGAATCTTCCCAGAATCCCTCATTGGCCTTCACACTGATGACATTTCTCCATGCCTACTGCATAACTTTTGTTCTGGAATAATTTACCTTCCCTTCCCCGTGCCCCCCTTTTTATTTTTCTGTAGCGCTGGTGATCAAACCCAGGTTTTTATCCATGCTAGTCACTCCACCATTGGTTACATCCCCAGCACTAGTCTTTCCCCCATTAAAAAATTTCTCTCTCTCTCTCTCTCTCTCTCTCTCTCTCTCTCTCTCTCTCTCTTCTCTCTCTCTCCCTCTATCTGGAATGGAGTTACAGGCTGTTGTAAACTGAGTGATGTGGGTGCTGGGAACCACACTCTGGTTCTCTGCAGGAGCTCTTAACTGCTGAACCATCTCTCCACCTTCTCCAGTCTCCCCTTTCTGAGACAGTCTTCCTATGATGCTCATGCTGGCTTTGAATTCACAATCCTCCTGCCTTGGCCTCCTAAACCCTGGAATTTGCAACACCACACCTGGCTTTCTAACTCTAGTGTTCTAGTCTTTTATAACACACCACACCCTAAATAAAAAGTCTCTGAGAAAACAAATAAGATTATTTAAATAATTGTGTAGGTTTCTGGAGGTTAATTGGTAGTTATGACTATTGATTTTGTCATTCATTGTTAAAGAGCCTGGTCTGGTAAACTTTTGACATTTTTCATAATTAGGATAATTTTAAAAGCATAAGAAATTCTTTGAGGTGGAGTGGCAATGCCTCCTGAGCAGCAGAGCATAGTTCTAGAGTGTGAGAGCCACTGTCAGAGTTGAAACACCCTGCTTGCTGGCTTCTTAACCTTACGTTTAAGTGTTAAAGATACATACAAAATAAATAAATGTAGAAGAAAATGAAAAAGATATGTATCCCTAAAAGGTAAGTTTCTATCATCTGTAAAATGTATTTATTTGGAATATCAACTAATGACACAATTATATAGTAAGATTAATTCAACCCTTTCCCTTCCAAACCACTCTCATTTGTTATACAAATAAACACTTCCATTTCTAGAAGTAACTGTTCTCTCATACACTGCCGATTGGGTCAACATGACAGATTGTTCTTGTACTTTACTTTGGATATTCTCACTTTACACTATGAGTTCAGTCCTTTTTCTACTTGTGTTATAGACACAAAGCCAGGCTCAGTGAGATTCACTAGTCTGTCCAAAGACTTTAAGAAGGAGCTGAAGGAGCAGCAGCAGTTGAGCTGGAACCCACAAAGCCTTGAATTCAGAAGGCCCTAAAGCAGAAAGCCGATGCAGCCAGGCTGTGCCCTGGCTCCTCCACCTTCCAGGTCGGGACCCTGGCACAGAGACCATCAGACAAGCACACAGAGGGCAAGGTCCCAGTTTATTGATATATCAGTGTCACAAAGAAGCCCAGTACAGCCAGAAACACTGAGCAGATAAAGTGCTAATGCAGAGACCTGGCAACAGAAGGAGAAGGAATCCAGTTCATCTCCTCCATGTCCCCAGCCCGAAAAGGTATTTCTACTACACAAGAGTAAGGGTAGCTAGGTAATCCAATCTATAGATGCTGTGAGCTAAGGAACAGAAAATCAAACTAGTGGGCTGTGTGCAGAGCAAGGAAAAGGGAAAGTCAGAAAATAATCCTTCCTCAAATTAGATAAAGAAATGCCAAAAGTAATGTTTTTCAACTTCTTGGATGCGTCATCTATTTAGAAATGAGACAGGTCTGCGACCACTTTCCAGGAACTCAGAACTATGATGTGGTAGGCACTTTCCTACACCCTTAGAAACACTAAATTTCTGATAGGAAAACTCATTTACCTCCTTGCTTTGCTAGCTCCCAAAAGCAGAGCCAGTATCCCCTTGTGAACATTGGGGAGACAGAAGCTATAAGAGTAATTAATTTGGCAGCATTTAAAAAGCATTAAACACAGGAGGCAGAGGCAGGTGGATTTATATGAGTTTTAGGCCAGCCTCATCTACATACTGAGTTCCAGGCCAGCCAAGGATACATAATGAGATCCCGTCTCAAAAAAACAAAACAAGTATTAATGAATCTCAAGACTTATAATTATCTTGAAGCATTTTAGGTGTCTCTATTATGCCTGGGGATTAAAATAATTTGGTTAAAGAATTCAGACAATTTGAATGAGCTGAGTGAACTATGAGATGGAGTCCAGTTCACCCCCGCTGTTTCTATTTCCAAATTAAAGAATCACAGACTGATTTTCAGAGACCAGAAGGAACACTGGAGGCCATCTAATCATCCTAGTGCCATACAGTGCTGAACTCAAAAGGGCCAGGATCAATTGCATCTTTCAAGAGCCTGAGAATTCCTGGCCTCACTGGGTCCTCGGGAAATCCAAATAAGAAGACACTAGAAGGAGTCTGCAGTATGCTTCCCTTGCAGCCAAGCATCAAGGCCTGGGGTAGAACTCTCAAGTAGGCACAAGGGGCGACATCTTCAGCTCTGTCCTGTGAGAAGCAGGCTGATCTGATACTGTGATAAACAGAAGTGCTGGGAGGCCTCAGTGAAGGGGCACATTCCTCCACATAAGGAGAGCTGCTCATAGACAGGCTGACGGCTGGGACACTAGGCAAGACACAAAGTTTGAGAACTGCTATGAGCCAAGGGTAGACTTAGGAATGTCTTGAAGGGATACTCATGGTTGGTTAGTTTTCTGACTTAGTCAAATGCTTCTGTAACTGAACTGAAGATGCCTGAGATGACACAAGAGCAAAAACAAAAAACAAACAACCATCCCATGATTTCCCCAATCCACTGAGATGGGTCAGGAAATACTGGGCAGTTATAAAGTTTGTTCTGTTTTGTTTATTTGTCTTTTGAGACTGTTTATCTCTGACTGGTCTGGAACTCACTTTGTAGACCAGGCTGGTCTCATACTCTGAGATCTGCCTGCCTCTGCCTTAGTGCTGGGATTAGAGGCATGCAATATACCCAGCTCTTAATGGTTCTTAACACCTTTCCTTGTACTGAGGGTTTCCCAGTCTTCAATTCCCTGCCTGGAGGTTTCACTCCCTATATTTCAATGCCAGGCAAGTTTTCCAGGTAGGCTTTCCCACTGACTGAGTGTACTCAGTCTCCTCCCTTCTATTCTGGCCCCACTTTGGATCTTATTCTTCCTTTTTACCTCTCTTTCCAGATACTTGAATCATTGTGACATGTAACCAGACAGACAGAAATTCTTGCTGGTTCTTAGGGGTAATCAGTATCTGATAGTGACAATTAGATTATCTATGGTATGTCTGGAACTAATATTCCTTCCTCTCTGTGGTTTCTTTTTTCTCTTGTTAAGTTCCCTGTTTTTCTTTGTAGCCTGTTGTTTCTCCCCAACTCTCCTTTTCTTCTGTGGTGTGTCTATGAGAGGGTGTGTGCAGGAATTTGTACAAGTGTATGTGGAGCTGTGCACCTGTGCACACTCACATTGGGTATCCTCTATTCCTCTATCACTCTCTACCTTGTTCCTTTGAGACGGGGTCTCTGGAGATAGAGCTCTACCTCTCTCTTCCTCGCTTTCTCTCCCTCTCTGGGTCGGACTGGCAGCTAGAAAGTCCCATCAGTCATCCTGTCATCAGCCCCCTCAGTTCTGGGGTCACAGGTGTGTGTAGGACTGTGCCCAGCCTTTGGGTACTGGGGTCCAAATAGCAGTCTTCATGCTTATGCAGCAAGCATTCCTAATCACCAAGCCATCTCTCTTTATCTCTAGCGCTGGATTGAACCCAGGACCTCGTGCACATTAGGCAAGCACTCCACCACTAACCCACATCCAGTACCCCTCCTTTTTTTTTGCACTCTAACCTTGCTGCCTTCCTCGTAAGGCTTGGGAAAAATGAAGCAACACAAAAGCCTTGGTTTGGATGTCAGGCCAGATTCTGTCTGGCTTCTGCTACTGACTTAATATGTAAATTTAGACAATTCACTTGACTGTCTGTGTGTTTAAGTGAAATGTCTGGATCAGATGATCTCTCTGAGACATCTCTCAGATCAGTTCACATTGGAAAAATCAATTACTTCATTGGAAGAGATTCTAACTTCAAGACATGTCTATATAACTCCTTGAAACAGCTAAAAAGAGAATCCTATTTACTATATATTTTACTATTAAAAAAGCAAGTTTTATCTGTGGAGAAACATGGCAGCCCCTACACTGGACTAATAAAAGCAAATTCTTGGAATAAGCAGAGAAATAGGCCACAAATAAGACCTGGCAGTGTCCAAAGGGTCTATAAATTAAATATTCAAAGAAGTAAAAAACAATGGCTGTTTAACCATTAAGCCATTAACTAGACAAGATCTCTAAGCACAGACTATAGTCTAGAAAGGTCTGAGTGGGAAGAAGCCCCTGCAGGATGTACTGGAGGGAAGGACTTGGTCCATAGCAAGTTGCTACTGCATTTCATTCAAACCCAGTTTTCTCAGTCTGTCAGCCTGGTGTGTGCACATGCAGACACTCTCCAGGCTGCAATTATGCTTCTGAAGTGCTGAAATGAGAAAGAAACAAAGAACTGATAGCAAATTCAAAGAAGTTAATCTGAAGGCAAATAAACTGGCTTAAAAACTTCTCATGCATACACTTATTTATAATCCCAGCACTGAGGGGCTGAGGCAGGAAGCTCATGAATTCAAAGCCAGCCTGGGCTATACACAAAAACCCCATCTCAATGCCCCCACTTCCACTTCACACCCCATTCCATGCCTGGGCTACATACTGAAAGTTTGTTTCACATGCACATACTCTACCTTAAAAAGCTTTTGATTTCTTCCGCCATTCTGTGTGCTATCGTTTTTTATTATAACATGTAAACTACAGAGTTTTGTGGGACAATGGACTCTGGTCTGGGGAAGGGCAGATTTGGGCTAGGAACCCATGCACTGTCTGAGAAACCCCAACTCAAGACAGATGGATTTGACTTCCCTGACTAATTTCGGTACTCACTTGGCTTCATTCAAAGACACTGTCTCCACAAAAGGGATTTCTTCTTTGTCTGTCTTCCCAATGATCAGCCGGTGCTTGTCCAAATTTATGATACACTGAAACAAAGGGGGACCACTGGTCACTGTCAGTGA
Source organism: Peromyscus leucopus (assembly GCF_004664715.2). Taxonomy (NCBI): domain Eukaryota; kingdom Metazoa; phylum Chordata; class Mammalia; order Rodentia; family Cricetidae; genus Peromyscus; species Peromyscus leucopus. The sequence goes on along the minus strand of NC_051063.1, from coordinate 95,473,680 downwards.
TGCTACTCTCAGTCCCCTGCCTGTGAGAGGAAGCATCAAAGGAAAAGTATCAAAGGCCTACCTTCAGGGATCTAAGAGTCTGAAGCCCAAGTGACAAGTTTTTTTCATTATCATCTAATAAAAGCAAAACAGTAAGATTGAGACATTTCCATGCTGGCTTGGATGTCAGCCTAATCACCATTAGGTTCATTTGTCCCACCTATCCATCCATCCATCCATCCATCCATCCATCCATCCATCCATCCAATAAACCAGCCAGCTAACTAGACAATAAATATCGGTTGAACATCTTTTATTGAGTACTTTTTCAGATCATTATAGTTAAAAGAAGGTAAGAGCCAACATTCAAACCAGTCTTTTTCACTCTAGAGGACAGAGGCCTTCAGCAAAAAATAGGCAGATAGTCTAACATAGAACATATGAGAAGCAGAGGGAGAGTAGGCAATTAGGCATTAATGGCAGAGGAGGAAGAGGATCAGTGCCCTCACCAAATGAAAAGTGCCCTTGGGGACATTTTAATATCTGTCTTCAGGCAGGTAAGATTGCTCAGTGGGCAAGGTGCTTACTGCCATGTCTGAAGACCTGATTCAATCCTTGGAATCCACATGGTGGAGGGAAAGACCTGACCTCTGACCTTTATACAAGTGTCATGTCACATGAGCATACCCCCTCCCTAAATAAGTAAATGTAGATAAAAATCTGTTCCATTGTGGCCGATATGCACAATGGAATTTTTTTTATCCATAAAGAAGAATGAAGCTATATCATTTGTAGGAAAATAATGCAACTGGAGATAATCACTGGAAGTAAATTAAGTCAGTCCCCAGAAGACAAATACTTCATGTCTTCTCTCATTTGCTTGTCTTAGATTTCATATGGACACATAAAATCATATAAAAAAAGATAACATAAAATAGTGGTGAAGCTGTCTAGGGAAACAATGGGGACTAACTAGATAGAGAAGAGTAAGAAAGGGAAATGGGATATGCTCAAAGCACATTTATATACTTGTGTGAAAATAGCCTTATATAATCAAGTATTTTATTATCAAAACATCTAGTTACATGTATTTATTTGGGTGGGAACACCTGTGCCATGGGTCACAAGTGGAAGTCAAAGGATGATTTGCAAAAGTCAGTTTTCTCCTTCTACCATGTAGGTTCTGGGGATCAAACTCAGGTTGTCAGCCTTGAAGACAAGCATCTTAATCCACTGAGCAATTCCACTAGCTCCGTTCTGTTTCTAAAAATTTATTTAGTGTTTATGTGTATGTATGTACACCACATATGTGTACAGGAGCCTGAGGATGTCAGAGGAAGGTGTCAGATCCCTTGGAACTGGAGTCACAAGTGGTTGTGAGCCATCCTATATAGATGCCCCAACCTGAGGCTTCTGCAAGAGCAGGAAATACTATAAACCACTGAGTCATCTCTCCAGCCCCCAGTAAATACATATTTAAAAATTAAAAAAAGTAATGTGCTGGGCTGATCATGGTGGTACATGCTTTTGATCTCAGCACTAGGGAGGAGTGACAGGAGAATCTCTGAGTTCAAAGCCAGCCTGGTTTGTATAGTGAGCTCTAGGATAGACAGGACTATATAGAGAGATCCTGTCTCAAAAAAAAAGTGCCAGGTATGGTGGCACTGGCACTGTAATTACAGCATTTGGAAGGGTAAAATTAGCACAAAGGTATACAGCACAAGGAAATATGAACCTTGGATTTTGAAGAAGTCAGTATTACAGGCATGAGACCTCAGGAAGGTTTATGTTAGGTCCATAGATCTAGTCCCCAATTTAACTCACCAACCACAGCTGCTGGGCAATCCAGACGGAGAGAGCCCACTGTAATCAGTAGGTGCTCAATCTGGCCTACTACTTTGAGATGCCGTGGCAGAGAAAGCTTTTCTCCTTCATGCTTGTGAGATTTAACATGGTCCTTTAGTCTGAAACACAGGAAGATATAATCTCATTGGCAAAGGTTTCTGATTGACAGTAGGGATTCTCTCGGGACTTCCTGGGCTAGCTAACCTGTACTTGCTTCAACCCTTTTTCCTAAACATGCCAGGGGAATACAAAAGAAACCACGAGACTTGTTTCCTATTTTTAAGAAGCTTACATCACTACCCACATTTGTTAAGAGAGGAGTTGACACATTCAGAGAATTCTGCTTACATCCTCACATCCCCATATGTGTGTGAGATAGTTTAATTAATGTGTCTCTTACCCATCTGTGGATAACAGATATCAGAGGACAAATTAATCCTAATTTAGAAAAGGCCTTATTCAAGGTCCCATTTCCCCCTCCTTTCTATTTCAGTTTATTCCCATCAGATTGTCTTAGGCCGTAAGGTTAATAGGGACAGGCATCTATTTGGTAAGGGCATAGACATTGCTATCAGCAGAGAATATTACGGAGGAAGTTCTCACTAATTTGACTTGCCTTTGCCGGGAAGGAAAGAAAGGAATAGCACCAAGTGCTCGCACGGTTACATAAGCTGGTTGGAATAGCTAGTACCCAAGCTATTATGGGTTGGTGGATAAATACTTAATTATGGACTTTCTATGCCAATACTTCGGCTCTCCTCCATTTCCTCTCTTTTGGTGTTACAGCCCATCCAAAAGAACACTAATTGCAGTTTTACAGATGGTTATTAATTCCTCCAGAATCATGGCAGTCTGCTGCCTAATTATGCATCAGGACATTATTAGTCTTTCTGGAACAATCAAATTGTACATACCTCATCTCTTTACCACATTTTAAAAAAAATTTAAGATTCATCGCACTTGAGTTCTAGAATCTACTTTACCCCAACCCTTAACTGTAATATGCAAAATCCACAGCGCTAACTTCAGAGAGTCACAGCAGTGATGAGTGAGAACAAGGTAGATGTAGAAGATACACAATGCTGTCATTAAGAACCCAAATGAAGCCCTGGGTAAGCCCACTTGAGAATTTCCATGTCTTGGATGAAGTTCAAAACAGGCCACTTGGTCTGTCTCAATAACTGTTTAATTGCAGAGATTTGGTCTGAGGAATGATTTACTGTCTACAGGGAAATATGGAAAACAATACTAGGTTGATTCTATTCATTTTAGGCTGGATGCCTCAGGGGCCATCTGGTACTTTAGAAGAAAGAGTAGGAAGAAGGGAAGAAGAACAGGGAAGGCTGAGTGAAACTGCAGTAAGACAGAACGGCTTTCTCTGACCAGGAGAGGGAGAACCTTGGGTTCTCTCTCTCACCCTGCAGTCTAGAAGTCTGCTCAAAATGTAGAAAGTGGGAGTTAGCAGAAGGCCCGAGGTGTCCTGGATCTCTTCCGCTGTCTGACAACTGCCACATGTCCCCTCTATTAAGGATATGGTTCTGGCCAAGATAAAACCTTTACATGTTTTTCTGTGCTTCTGTAGGTACATTCAAGCATCTATAACCTTAAACCAGATTCAAACAAGGAGTATAATTACATCTGACATGCACCCAGCACAAGTGGCTGCTTACCCCAATCTGTCCACACAGGCCGAAGAGATGAGATTATATTGACAGCCGGTGTCAACCAGAGCTTTCACATCCTTTCCAGCACACTATGGGAAGGAAAGATACTCTTTAATAGGCTCTGGAGAAGCAAAGAGCAAGAAGCAGCAGTCAAAGTTCCAACTGGTGGGTCGGTGCTGTCCCATTGTCCTTCACTGCTAAATCTGTCTTTGATTGGCTCTTTTCCTGCTAAGTCTAAGGCTGATAGAATACCCATAGGGAACTTTGGAGATTTCATTCTATATACTAAATATTACATTCACAATATTCTAAAAACAATCATCCTGGGGGTCAAATACAGGGCCTTGAGCATGCTAGATGAGCTTTCTACCACTGAACTACATCCCAGGTCTTTAAAAAGATGACACGTTCTTTTGTATATCTGACAAAAGCGTTGGTACTTATTGCCACTCAAATGTGCACACATATAAAATATCGTATGCATTTCTAATATAGAGAACTTTAAAACCCATTTATTAATTCCATGTGAAGAACCATTGTCTATAAAGTTTTGAGGAGAGAGTCTACTATTGGGATTATAAAGGGTACCCAAATCCTACTTTCTAAAAACTTCTAGAAAAGCTATTCCTTGAACATTACCTGGCAAGACACTAAAATCATGTCATCATCTTCACACTTTTTTAGCCCTTCAGATTTTGTCTGATTGAATTTGTTGGTCTTGGAGGCCCAAGGGACTCGACTGCTCCGGAGCTTGGACAGGTTGGTTTCCATGAGGCGCCTCTGCAGAATGTTATGAGGTTGCTTGAGGGATAGAAAGCAGAGGCTTCTTACTGTCAGGCCACTCCCTCCTCTCCCATCACCCCACCCGGGATCCACAAAAGTAATGAAGGAACCTCATGTAACAGCTCCAACTTTGCCCTCATATTCTTCCCCCGGGTGAGGATGTCACTGGTACTGTCAGCACAGGTATTATAGATCAACATGTAATAGACTACTCTGGAGTGTGCTTCTTAGTTTTTTGTCAACCTGACACAAGCTCATATTATCTGAGAAGATGGCCTCTCAGTTGAGAAAATGCCCCCATCAAGTTGGCCATAGGAAAGCCTGTGGTGCGTTTTCTTGACTGACAGTTGATGTGGAAGGGCCCAGCCCACTGCAGGTAGTGCTGTGCCTGGGAAGGTGGTCCTGGAGTGTATAAGAAAGCAGGCTGGGGGGGGGGTGCACGCCTTTAATCCCAGCACTTGGGAGGCAGAGCCAGGCGGATCTCTGTGAGATTGAGCCCAGCTTGGTCTACAGAGCGAGTTCCAGGGCAGGCTCCAAAGCTACACAGAAAAACTCTGTCTTGAAAAAAAGAAAGAGAGAGAGAGAGAGAGAGAGAGAGGAGGAGGGAGGGAGGAGAGAGGAAGGAAGGAAGGAAGAAAGAAAGAAAGAAAGAAAGAAAGAAAGAAAGAAAGAAAGAAAGAAAGAAAGAAAGAAAGAAAGAAAACAAGCAAGCAGGCTGAATAAGCCATCCAGAACAAGCTATGAGGAGTAAGCTGCTGTGGGATGGTCTGTATGTCAAATTGCTCTGATTGGTCAATAAATAAAACACTGATTGGCCAGTGGCCAGGCAGGAAGTAGGTGGGACAAGGAGAGAGGAGAATTCTGGGAAGCAGAAGGCTGAGGCAGAGAGACACTGCCAGCCACCGCCATGACCAGCAGCATGTGAAGACGCCGGTAAGCCACCAGCCACGTGGCAAGGTATAGATTTATGGGAATGGATTAATTTAAGCTATAAGAACAGTTAGCAAGAAGCCTGCCACGGCCATACAGTTTGTATGCAATATAAGTCTCTGTGTTTACTTGGTTGGGTCTGAGTGACTGTGGGACTGGCGGGTGACAGAGATTTGTCCTGACTGTGGGCAAGGCAGGAAAACTCTAGCTACAGTAAGCCTTTAAGCAGAATTCACCCATGGCCTGTGCTTCAGTTCCTGCCTCCAGAGGTGTGTTCTTGTGGGAGGAAGTATATCATGAGGGGAGGCTTTGAGGATTTCAAAGCCCTGCTATATCCCCACTGTGTCCTCTCTGCTTCCTGTTTGTGGGTCAAGATGTGAACTCTCAACTTCCATCTCCAATCACCATGCCTGCCTGTCACCACACTTGCCCACTGTGATGGTGATGGACTCTATCCCTCTGGAACCCTAAGTTCAAATAAACCCTTCCTTCAATAAATTGCCTTAGCCATGGTGATTTATCACAGTAATAGAGAAGTAACTAGTACATGGAGATAGGACCACTATGCTTAAGAGAACTGAAGTGCCCCAGTGATGTGGACTTGTGCCTTCCTCCCTTTACAAGGGCAGGTCAGGAGAAAGAAGCTTTATTTTACAATAAATGATCTCTGTTTTCCTGAACAACTGTAAGTCAGCTTACAGAAAGGGCAGCTCATTGTCATAGGTACTTAGAAGCTCTGCTAATTGCTATGTTAAATGTCACACCTATATAGTCTTAACTTTTCAAATCTATTTTGCAGGTGCCTTGTGGACCTGGCTCTTCTGAAGGTGGAGTTACCAGTTTGGCTGATAGACTAGGAAGACAGTAATTCATGGCTGAGTAAACTTAACATGGACATTTTGGAACCAGGCAAACCCCACAGGAATCATCCTCACTGACAACTTGAAAATACTGGGCCTATCATGTTATTCACTTATCTAATTTTCTTCTCTTATTCCTCCTCCTCTTTCCTGTCTTCTGTCCCTCAACATCCTCTTTCCACAGTATTGAGGATTTAACTTAGGGTATGCTAGTATTTGCATACTAGTCAAACACTCTACAACTATGTGTAGTGAACAGGAAAGTGGGGACTTAAAACAGACACTGGCCAAGAAGAGAATTTAACAGACTTTATGTATGTGTCAGGAACCAAATGTTAGGAAACAGAATGGCAGGTCTGAGTTTTGCTAGAACTTGGTAGAGTTTCTAGATAATGTTCCTCTATTCCTGCTCAAAGTGGCTTCCAGACCATTTAGAACGATCTCTCTCTCTCTCTCTCTCTCTCTCTCTCTCTCTCTCTCTCTATCTATCTATCTATCTATCTATCTTTCTCTCTTTCAAGTCATTTGACCTGAGAAATTTTCTATGCACATGTATCTTGTGCCCACTTTACAATAATGTTTCAAAACTCTCAAATGATGGCACTTAGTCCCAAGATTCTTCTACCACATTCTTCCTCTGATTCAAAGAGTAAGAAGTTACTCTTAGAGGTCTAGAACCAGAAGTTCCTGGGAAGGATAGCAGGGGAAAGTCTTTATTATAAGCTGTCTTACAGATTTCAAAGGAAGAAGGGAGTCAGAGCTGTGACTCGCTGTCACTCTAGTAAGGAGAAGAAATAGATTCCCAAATCCACTGGTCCTTGGCAAAACAGGATATAGATTAACATCCCTGAGGAAAGGAGAAGAAGAGCACTGGTGAAGGCAGTGCATGTTTCTTACTTGGTGAGGATGGCTAGGAAAGTGCTGGCTCCAGCGGATTTTGTGATGCAACACTGAGGAGAACACTGTTCTCAGTAGAAATCAATTCCTCACTTTAATCTCAGTCGGTAAGAAGATGGATCCCAGCTTGAGCCATACTAAAGCAGAGTGGTGGTTTCTGCCAAGTCCCACTTAGCAGGACCTACCCAGACAAACTGAATTTGCAGATGGGACTTTAAGGGCCACCTAATCAAAGCCTCATCAAAAGCTTCTTCCTTCTACACTGTCTTGCCGAACACAACAGTGTCTGCTTCTTCTTAATCTTGCAGAGAAACCTAATCATTAACATTCTGAATTCATTCTTAGTACAGCCATCCTTCTGTATTTTCCTCTTTCTCCTGGAGTCTTCCTCTGTAAGCTAAAGAGCATCCTCAACATTCCTAGATCCTGGGAAGAAGACATCTTCACAAAACTCAAAAACATACAGGAATACTTATTGTTTTTCTTTTGGTTTTCTGAGACAGTGTTTCTCTGTATAGTCTTAGCTGTCTTGGATTCATTCTGTAGACCAAGCTAGCCTCGAATTCAAAGATCTGCCTTCCTCTGCCTGCCAAGTACTGGGATTAAAGGCAAGTGCCACCAACGCCTGGCTCTATCAGTTGTTTTTTTAAGTCAAATATAATATGGCTCATAAATCTGGTTTCAGTTAATTTAATATAGAAATCCCAATACAATGAAATGATAAAATAAGGGAGCCAGACATAAGAAATATGATTAATTTCCACAGCAGATTTGTAGCAGCCAGCTAACCCATATTAAACTTAGATATTTGATCATTTTATTATGTCCACATAATTTTTTACAATTTATTTTTTTATTTCATGTGCATTTGTGTTTTGCCTACATGTATATCTGTATGAAGGTGTTAGATCCCCTGAAACTGAAGTCACAGGCAGTTATAAGCTGCCATGTGGATGCTGGGAATTGAACCCAGGTCCTCTGGAAGAGCAGTCAGTGCTCTTAACTACTGAGCCATCTCTCCAGCCCCATGTGTACATATTTTAAAATTTTATGTATTTATTCATTTTTATGTGTTTGAGTGTTTTGCTTGCATGTATGTATGTGTACCATGTGCATGCCTGGGACACTCAGAGGCCATAAAAGGACATCAAATCCTCTGAAACTAGAGTTACAGATGGTTGTGAACCACCATGTGAGTGCTGAAAATTCAGCCTGGGTCCTCTGCAAGAACAGTCAATTCACTTCATCATTGAGCCATCATTTCAACCTCATGCCTACATATTTTAGGAGGCTGCACAGCTGACATTTACCTTACTCCCAATCAAAAATTTCCTAACATTATAGTAAAGTAAAAAGAAAGGCCTAAATCCCACAAGAACAAAAAAAAAATAGTAAGAGAAAAAGAAAATAGATTTTGACAAAAATTTGACAACTGAACAGCATATAGCTAAACAACAACTGGCTTGGACTAGAGAAAATTTGAGTGCTTCACACTATTTTACGTCACAGACCACAGAATGGCAGCGGCTGATAGATGCTCCTTAAAATCCTAGTTCCTTCCATCTCAGGCAGTTAAGTAGATTATGCTTTCTACCCTCCTTTTGGCAGAGCCCTGTGGCGACTGCGTTCTAGAGGATTGAGTGTGGGTAGAAGTGATATGCATACCTTTAAGACTGGCCCATAAAAAGCTCCTAAACATACTGCTTCAGGAATTCTTTTAATTCTGAATGACTAGCAGAGTTGACTGCCACAGCAACCTTTTCAGAGGTCACTGCCAACTTAGGTCTCTGGAAATACATGCAAAGTTATCTTGCTAACTTTTCCACTAGTACATTCACCCTCAGAATTTATCCCAGGACCCTCCGCAGATATCAAAATGCATGGATACTTGGCCCTTATATAAAATGATGGCATTATTTGCATATAACCTGCTCATATCCTCCCCTATATTTTAATTATCTCGGGATTGCTTACAATACATAAGGCAATGTAAATAGTTGTTATACTATATTGTTTAGAGAATAAGGACCAAGGAAAAAGTCAGTCATGTTAGTACAAAAGCAGAGTTTTTTTTTTTAATTTTATTTATTTATTTGGTTTTTCGAGACAGGGTTTCTCTGTGTACTTTTGGTGTATGTTCTGGATCTCGCTCTGTAGACCAGGCTGGCCTTGAGCTTAAAGAGATCCACCTGGCTCTGCCTCCCGAGTGCTAGGATTAAAGGCATGCGCTACCACCACCCAGCAGTTTTTTTACTTTTAAATAGAGATCATTATGTAGCTCTGGCTAGCCTGGAACTCACAGAGATCTGCCTGCCTGCCTACGGCTGAGATTATAGGTATGCAATACCACTTACAGCTTAGAGGTTTTGTTTTTGAAAATATTTATTTTATTTTATTTTTTAAATAATTATTTAATTTTAATTGTGTGTGTATGTACACGTGAGCATGTGTGTACATACACACACATGAGGTCAGAAAAAGGTGTCAAATCCCCTGAAGCTGAAGTTATTAGGCAGTTGTGAGCTGGCCAAGATAGGTACTGGGAACCTAACTTGTGCCCTCTGGAGAGCAAGTGCTCTTAACTGCTAAGCCATTTCTCCAGTCCCTATAAACAGTTTTCTTGTGTTTTGTTTTTTACTCTTTTGGGGGGCCCACCACCCAGCTCCCAAATAAATTCACACACTGAGGCTTATTCTTAATTATGAAAACCCAGGCTTAACTTGGCTTAGTTTCCAGCCAGCTTTTCTCAACTTAAATTATCCCGTCTACCTTTTACCTCTGGGCTTTTCCCATTCTCTTACTTCTGTAAATCTTACTCTTACTCTGTGGCTTGCTGTGTAGCTAGGTGGCTGGCCCCAGGAGTCCCCTTCCTTCTCTGGCTACTTCTTCCTTTTCTTCTACCTCTTCCCAGATTCCTCCCTCTATATACTCTCTCTGCCTGCCAGCCCTGTCTATCCTTTCTCCTGCCTTGCTATTGGCCAGTTCTTTATTAGATCATCAAGTGTTTTAGACAGGCACAGTAACACAGCTTCATAGTGTTAACAAAAGGAACACACCTTAAAATAATATTCCCCAACATTTTTTATATATATTTTCATCATACAGTTGGGTGAATCTGTGGATACAAAACCCACAAATACCAAAGGCCATTGTACAATTACTTAAGAGAATTATGTTTGAGCTATTACACGTATAGTGGTGTCTAGCTGTAAAAGTAGTTTTCTCAATCAACCTAAAATCCTGGCAAAACTGAGAAGTTAGAGGTATTGCAACTTCTACCCTCAGAGGTGTGATAGGGATGGAAACACAATAGTTTAAAGCAGTGGTTCTCAACATGTGGGTCGTGACCACTTTAGGGGTCGAATGACCCTTTCACAGGGGGGGGTGCATATCAAATACTTACATTGCAGTTCATAACAGTAGCAAAATTACAGTTATGAAATAGCAATGAAATAATCTTATGGTCACCACAGCATGAGGAACTGTATTAAAGGGTTGCAGCATTAGGAAGGCTGAGAACCACTGGTTTAAAGTCTGCATTTGACTCCCACTTGACCCAAACAGTTGGGAAGAATGCTAAAAGTTTACTCTTTGTAAGAACAACTTAAAAGACTCTGACTGGTTAATAGTTTGGCTTTCCAGATGTATATAACAGCTTTAGAATAGTACTGAGTACCACACTAAGAAGAACTGAAGGCTATGGAATTAAAGATTCAGAGGGCACACCCTAGCATGATGAAGGAAAAAAAACTACCCCAAGATATTACAGCCTTAGAAAAGAAGAGGCAAAAAGATATCACATCACCGTGGAATATCATAAATGACACGAATTCCAAAAGCTTCCAAATGGCCCAAATACAAAGGATTGGGAGCCAGAATGATAAAGATTCTTCAACAATAAAAAAACAGATGCTAAAAAACAATGGAATAATACCTTCAAAAATCTAACAGTGGGGCTGGAGAGATGGCTCAGTGGTTAAGAGCATGGGCTGCTCTTCCAGAAGACACAGGTTCATTTCCAACACCCACATGGAGGCTCACAATCTCCTATCAGTCCAGTTCCAGGGATACCTTCATCCGGGACTTTGATGCCTTTTTCTCTATTGGCACAGACACATGCAGATAAAACACCCATATACATAAAATAAAAACAAATATTTATTTATTTATTTATTTATTTATTTATTTATTTATTTATTTATTTATTATGTATACAGCATGTATGACTGCAGGCCAGACCAGATGTCATTACAGATGGTTGTGAGCTATGTGGTTGCTGGGAATTGAACTCATGACCTCTGGAAGAGCAGTCAGTGCTCTTAACCTCTGAGCCATCTCTCCAGCCCTAAAAAACAAATATTTTAAAAAAATCTAAAAGTAAACCATTTCATACCTAGCCATGCTATCAGTTGGCTTTTAAGGAGTTATTTACCACATAACCATAAGAAGCTACTGGAAGATACTCAACCAAAAAGAGGAAGACAAAAGGCAAAAAGCATGGGATCCAAGAAATAAAGGATCCAGTAGAGGGGGTCTGGAGAGCTGGCTCAATGGAAAGAGCATTTGGCTGCTCTTTCAGAGGGCCTGGGATCAATTCCTAGCACCCACATGGTGGCTCACAACCTTCTGTAATTCAAGTCCAAGGGATCTAACGCCAGCTTCTGGCCTCAGCTGGAACCAGGCATGCACACAGTACACAGATATATATGCAGGTAAAACACTCACAGGCCAAAAAAAAAAAAAATACACATAAAATAAATAAAACTTTTAAAAGGATCCAGTTGAGAAGGACAGCAAAGGAAATTGAGAGCAGCATTAGAAAAAAAACGTTTGCCTATAAAACGAACAGCAGCCAGCCCAAAATGAAATGAGAAAATGGGAAGAACGTCTTTAAGAGGGAAAAAAAGGACCAAGCATGGTGTCACATGCCTGTAGTCCCGACACTTAAGAGGAGGAGACAGGAAGATCAAGTGTTCACGGTTAGCCTTAGCTACATAGTAGTTAGTACAGGCTAAGCCTGGGCTGCATGAGACTCTGCCTCAAAAATAAAAATGAGTACATCCTGTGCCGGAGTCCAGCCACATATCTCACCCCTCATCACAGAACCTTCTTTTTGCAACAGACAGAGAGCATTACAGAAAACCACAACCCTTCAAAATGCAAAAAACAAGTGATCATATGATGCTCAGCTCTAACTGATACATCTATAACACAACTTCTGCCCCTCAGGAGCAGGGAATCTGCTGTGAGATTGCATCTTCTAGGAGTGTCAGGGAAGCTATACCCGTGAAATCTCAACATAGCTGCCTAAACAAGACCTGAACAAGAACACCACCAACAGACATGCTAACATGGAAGGGGGAGATCTCATGGAGCCCCAACCTAAACAAAAATCTATATGCAAATAAGGAAAATTGTGAATGGGAGAAATAGTCTTCTCTGAAAAGAACTCCCCTCAAAACCAATACCAACTAGTGAATATAACATTATACAGACTGAGAAGGTTGTATTTATATATTTATTAAGGAAAAAGAAGACATGAATTTGAGAGAGAAAAAGGGAGTACATGGGAATGGTTAAAAGGAAGAAAGGGAAGGGAGAAATGAGAAATATATAATCATATTTTAGTTTCAAAAAATTTTAATGAACTTGTAATCATCTATAGTTTTAAAGCATTTTTACATTGAAAATTAAGTAAAGAAAAAACTTCAAGGAATCAATTTTGGAAAAATACATGATAAAGAAAAAAACATAATACATTTGTCTCAGATATGAACAATATGAACATAGTCATAAGAGTAAATACTGATTTGTTCCAAAATGATAATTCAGCAGAATATTAATATAACAGGAGAGAGGATATGGTGTGAAGGTATAAGAGAATGGAACTCTTACCCATTGAAAGAGAACTTTTTATTTTTCTTTTTTGAGACAAGGTTTCTCTGTGTAGCCCTGGCTGTCCTGGAACTTACTCTGTAGATCAGGGTAACCTGGAATTCAGAGATCCACCTGACTCTGTCTCCTGAATGCTAGGATTAAAGGCATGCACAAACACTGCCCAGATGTTGTAACCATGTTTTGCACCATACATATTGGGGCCAGGGACAAATCTCAGGAGTGTGTTCTCTCCTTCCCCCATGTGGATTCCAAGAATAGAACTCAGGTCATCAGATTCAGTTGTAAGTGCTTTTACTTGCTGAACCATATTGCTGCTCCATCTTAATCCTTTCAACAAAACCAATTTAGTAGTATGTACTAGTAAAATCAAAAAATCAGGAAGCTGGGCAAGGTGGTATATGCCTATAATCCCAGCAAATCAGGAGGCTGGAGCAGAAAGATCACAAATTCAAGGTCAGCCTAGACAATATAGCGAGACCTTTTCTGAAGAAAAAAGTTGGCACATTACCATTCATTTAGAAATATGGATGACAGGTAGAAGAGTTGGCCCTGTCCCTCACCAGCTGCCGTACTTGTAAGAGTGGCCCCTGTACCTCACCTAGGCAGTACAGTAGAGCTGGCCCTGGTGGTTTAGGTGTGGGAGAGCCCACCCAGAGGGTGGAAAGGCAGAAGAACTGACTCTGACTCTCGCTCATTGTTGCAAAGAGTAAAATTAGCTGGGGCAGTGCTGGAGAGTTCACCCTGGTGGTGAGGACAGGGGAAAAGTGGCAGGTTGACCAACCCTGCAGCTGCCCAGGCCCAGAACCAGGGTTATGACTTGGTCTGCCCTAGCATCCACCCCATCTATGATCTGCTAGAGCACATGAAGGGGCCTGACACTCAAACACAAAGCTGCAGGATCTTCACAACACAGGGCAACAACAGGATACCCAAGAGGAGTCCCAGTGAGCGCCCAGTAGTAGAAACCAGAGCCTCGAACCAGACCAATGATTCTTTGCAATGAACACTTGCAAGTAAAGATATATGGACAAAGGGGTTTAAAAAACAAAGAAATCATAGGAAATAATGAAGCCACAAGAAAGGCCAGCTTACAGAGGTTTAAGTGGAGTGTTATTTTTCTAAAGCAACAAGAGATTTGAAGGTAGACATTGCCTACATTAACTCAGCAGATGAGCAATTTCATTTCTCTTGCACATGCCCGCATGGTAATAAGCAAGGTGCCCTAGATCCAGGCATTACGTCCATATTCAGAAGAAGAGGGAAGAGGGTGGGAACCATGCTGATGCCATCCATCCCTTTTGTCATGAAAGCAAAGGTTTTTCTAGAAGCTTCCTTAGCAGGTTTCTTTTCCTTATCTTATTGATGAAATTCAACAACCATCTTCACTGCAAGAAATCTTGGAACAGAATTTAGCTTTCTAATCTCTATAGAGTCAAATAGAAAAGGACTGAAAATGGAAAACCAATTAGACAACTAAAGCATCTGCTAGAACATGCAAAAACTAAATATGTTTTGTATGCATATACAACACTATTTTTTCGAGATTTAATTTCTAAGAGTATGTATATGCATGCATCCGTGTGTGTGTGTGTGTGTGTGTGTGTGTGTGTGTGTGTGTGTGTGTGTCTGTTTCTTGACTGCAACACAATGGACCAAGGGCCTCAGGTTCTTACTGCCATACCTTACCTGCCATGAAGGACTGTCCCTTCAACCCATGAGCCAAAATAAATCATTATTTCCTAAAGTTCCTTTAGTCAGGCATTTTGTCACAGTAACAACAACAACAACAAATAACCAATACACTTGCTTAACATCTTTTCGCTCATAGCTGTCCTACTTGGTTTATTAAAAATTGCTTTATTTTCTTATTTATAAGTCTGTGTCAGGGCAGGGAATACGTGCACGTGAGTGCGTGTGCCCTCAGAGAACAGAAGAGAGCACTGGATCCACTGGATCTGGAGTTACAGGAGGTTGTAACTACCCAATGTAGTCACTGCTAAATAAACTCAGATCTACTGGAAGAGCAGTGTGTGTTAATAAACCCTGAGCCTTCTCCCCAACCCATACTTGGAGATATCATCTACAGGTACTTGAGTTTATTATACAAACATATGTCTATTTAGCTACTTAATAATGGATTTCTTCCATATATTTGTCATCAGAAATTCTGCAATAAGCTCAACATTTTTTTTCTTGAATGTCTCTTTCAACTAGCTTCTAAAGCCATCCTTCTGTTTACTTTTTGCCTTGTCTACTGGTTCCTTTACCTCTGTTCCGTTTTAAAATGTCAGTGTTCTTCAGTGCTCTATATTTGGCCTTTTTCTCACTCTACATATTTGCTATTGGCAATTCTATCTGTTTTCATTGCATAAATCACTACCTTTATAAGGACTTTATCTCAAGCACAGCTCTCACTCTTGAGTTTCAGGCCTATAGCCCCAACTGTGCCCCACTACTTGAACATTCCACAGGCTTCAGACTGAACTTGTCCTACCCATATTTCCCATAAAGGATGTTTTTTCTTCTCTATCCCCTCCCTGTCTTGGTGAATGAAATTCTGCCTCCTCATATATTACTCTATTTCTACTGCTAAATCTAAGCATCTGTAATCCTAAAACATTACCTTCATGATCTCTTCCCCTTACAATGGTTCTCTTGACAGCTGGGTTAAACAAAAATTCTCACTTTAGTATTCAAGATTTACTAACTACCACTCATCCTCCTTCCCAGTCTCATCTATTTAACTATCCCTGCACCAAGGTTTCCTACTTTCAGCAAACTACCACCTGTTGCATATTACCTTGGGCAAATCACTAATCTCACTAAGCCTTGCTTTCTTTTTTCTTTTCCTTTTAAGATTTATTTATTTTTATTTTACATGCATTGGTGTTTTACCTGCATGAATGTCTGTGTGAGGGTGTCTGATTCCCTGGAACTGGAGATACAGTTATGAGCTGCCATGTGGGTGCCGGGAATTGAACCCAGGTCCTCTGGAATAGTAGCCAGTGCTTTTAACTGATGAGCCATCTCTCCAGCCCCAAATTTTGCTTCCTTTAACAGTAATAAAGGATATTTGAGCTCCACATTCAGTTAGTTACTTCTTCCTGCCAACCTTAGCAAATGGCACTACCATCTACTTGTTTTGGTTTTGTTTGATTAAGTTTTGAGATAGGTCTCACTGTGTTGCCCAGTCTAGTCTTAAGTAGCTTGGAACTATAGGCAGTATACCCAACTCATACACATTCTTTCTTTTTTCTATTTTATTTAATGTGCATAGGTGTTGTGCCTGCGTAAATGTCTTCACAGCCAGGAAGGTCAAAAGATGGAAAGAGTTGGATCCCCTGGAAATGGAGTTACAGAAGGTTATGAGCCACCATGTGGGTGCTGGGAATTGAACCCCAGTCAGCTGCAAATGCTTTTAAGCACTGAGTCATCTCTCTGGCGTCATACACATTCTTGATTCTTTTCTTAGTCTCCCTTTCCAAGTGCTGTTGCTCCTGCCTCTAAACCACATCATTTTCTCATCTCTACTACCTCCAATCTAACCAAGCTACCATCTTTTCTATCTGTAATGCAACAGCTTCCTAACTTGTCTTCTGATTTTTACGCTTCCATTCATTCTCTGCATCGTGACCACAGTGAGGTTTTGTTTGTTTGTTTTAATGCATGCCAGTGGCTGGAGATGTAGCTGGAGTGGTAGGATCCTTACCTAACAACATGGAAAAAACAGATCTAGCTTCCATTGTTTGTCTGTTCCTATTCCCTATCACCACACTCCTTGCTCGTTTTGCTCTGGCCATGCTGGCCCTCTCTCAATCCTCTAATTATATGAAGCGTCCTGATGGTCAGACTATTGCACCTGCTGTATCTTTTGCCCAGAACATTCTTTCCTGACATATTTTACCCCCTCGTTTCCTTCACTATCTCCATAAAAGTAATTCTTTTAAAATGGCAATTTATTTATTGATAATTGCATACATGTATACAATGTCTCTTGACCATATCCACTCCCAACTTCCACTCCTTCTCTCCCCCATCCCTTCACAATCCCCTTCCAGAGGCTGGTTTTATACTGCATTTAACTCCTTTTCTAAGGCTACCAAGTTCTCTAGTCCTAGACCTTTGGCATTATAAGTAGCTAATCTACAGGGCACCAGGCTGAGCTGCTCTAATTGACAGAGAACTAGTCTACTCAGGTATGTAATAGTCAGTTTCCTGCACTATGTTCTACTATCTCTCCCCTGGCCTGAATTATAGCTAGTTTGGATGAAGTTTTTGGTTATATGCAGACTCAAACACAGAAAGAAAAATTCTCCCTCTGCTACTAGGCCAGGAAGGATATAGCCAAGCAGGTCAATAATAACATCATATAAGAAATTCAGCATATCATCACATGACATAACTGCTTTAAAAAAGTAAAGTCTGTAGTACAACAAGAACAACTTTCCTGGTTGCCAAAACAAGAAAAATTACAATAGGCAAAACTCCAAGAATAAGGATGCTTTTGTCTAGCTCTGTCAGGTTTTTTTGTTTTTGTTTATTTGGTTTGGCTTGGTTTGGTTTTTCCAAACAGGATTTCTCTGTATAGCCCTGGCTGTCCTGGAACTTGCTTTGTAGACCAGGCTGGCCTTGAACTCACAGAGATCCACCTGCTTCTGCCTCCCAAGTGTTGGGATTAAAGGCATGCATCACCAACGTCTGGCTCTATCATTTTTTTAAGTCAAATATAATATGGCACATAACTCTGCCTTTAGTTCTTAATTTAATACAAAAAATCTCAATACAATGAAATGATAAAAATAAGTGAGCCAGACATAAGAAATATGATTAATTTCCACAGCAGACTTGGTAGCAGCCAACTCCACACACAAAGCAATTGGGTAAAGGCACTATCCTGGGGCCAAGAGAACATGACCATCTTTGATTGCCTTACAAGTACCATCTGCCAAACCAAAAATGTCAATTTCAAACTGCAAACATTACAGAAAGAGCACAGTACAAGGTACTAGATAATTCAGGAAAGCTAGAAGCATCATTAAAACATGGGATACTTTGCTGTGGGATGGTCTGTATGTCAAATTGCTCTGATTGGTCAATAAATAAGACACTGATTGGTCAGTGGCTAGGCAGGAAGTATAGGTAGGACTAACAGAGAGGAGAAAGGGAAGAACAGGAAGGTGGAAGGAGTCACTGCTAGCCGCCACCATGACCAGCAGCATGTGAAGACACCGGTAAGCCACACGCCATGTGGCAAGGTATAGATTTATGGAAATGGATTAATTTAAGCTGTAAGA
Organism: Peromyscus leucopus; assembly: GCF_004664715.2. Lineage (NCBI taxonomy): Eukaryota > Metazoa > Chordata > Mammalia > Rodentia > Cricetidae > Peromyscus > Peromyscus leucopus. Next base: position 95,455,530 of record NC_051063.1, on the reverse strand, counting down.
ACAGTTATCAAGAAACCTGCCACGGCCATACAGTCTGTAAGCAATATAAGTCTCTGTATTTACTTGGTTGGGTCTGAGCAACTGTGGGACTGGGGGGTGACAGAGATTTGTCCTGACTGTGGGCAAGGCAGGAAAATCTAGCTACAATACTTGTGTGATGAAAAATAATCCACAGATTTAACATTGCTCAAGCCCCAGAGTCAATAAAAGCTGAATTTGTATTCTCCTCTCACAGCTCTTTTTTGCCCCCTTTCTGCTGGGGTTGTTGGATAAACTACTTCAAGTCAAAACTACTGTTCAATTTTAATGCCCTCCAAATTCCACATCATGGAAGAAAATGGAGCCAGCATGGTCTATCTTGTCTGTAAAGTGAGTTGATAAGACTGTGTTTTTAAAACCCTTTCTGAGATGGTACTGAGGCTGCCACGTCAGTTCCAAGTGCTGCTTCACCCCAGCACTTGCGCTCTGCCTGCCCTCCTCAGTCAGCCTTGGTTTCTGTGATGCTCTCTGGTTCCTCCCTTCAATAACTTGCACATTAAAGGTGTGAGAACAGTGAGGGAGGGAAATTAACTCTCCGAAAATGGGGTACGGGAAGTGTGAAACATGGTTCAGGGTTTGTTTCACAGTCAACTGCCGCCGTGTGTCATACCCATGGCTGTCCCCTGGAAGCCCTCTCTGTGGTCTCAGCTGTGCTCTGTGCTGTCCACTCCCTGTGGTTCAGCTGGGACAGAGGGAGTCAGAACAGAACTGTCCTACATAGTTCATAGCAGTATCAGGAATCTTAGGAAGAAGGATGTGGTAATTCTCATCAGGGAACTCCATAGCCACCCATGGAAACCAAACATCTATGCCTTAAATCCAGCGTTTTAAAAGTCCACATTTTAATTCTTCCCATACTACCTCCCACCTTGTTGAATAGGATTATTTGGTCTGAAGGGGAGAAGATTTGGACTGAGTTTGACAAATGAATCATGAATGTTTTAAAGTGATAGAAGGCAAAGAGAGTTGTCTCTTTGATAGGAATACATTTTAATCACTCATCACTCCGCGCTAGCACGACTAGATCAACTATACCCAGGCTCAAGCCGAAAAACAGCTTTTAAAAAACAGAGTAAGTTACCTGGGTAGCTCTTTCCTTTCATGAGAGTATCTAATGGCAGGAAGGGAAAATCTTTGGTATTGATGAATCACTAGAACCATTAAAAAAAAAAAAAAAAAAAAAAAAAACAGAAGCACTAGCTTCCATTGCCATACTGGGGCCAGAAATAGCAATTCAGTGAACCAGGGCCAACAACCACATTCAAAATTAAGTATCAGAAGCTCAAAATATAAAAATACTAGAAAGATTATATAGAGCATTTATTTCTGTTGTAAAAGACATTTAATTAATGTTCCATAATTTTCTCCACAAATAATAAGCAAATTATAGATACAAGAAAACAATCAAGCTGGGAGTGGTGGTGCATGCCTACATAATCTTAACAATCATGAGACTGAGACAGGAGGATCCAGAATTAGAGGCCAACTTGTACTGTGTACTGAGGGCCAAGCCAGACTAGGTTATATAGCAAGACCCTGATATCTCATTAACAACAACAACAAAAAAAAAAATCAAAGTACAAGCAAACTCCAGATGAAACTACAAAGTTAGATATAAATTTGTGAGAAAGGGATGAGAATTAAATATAGGTCACATCCCTCAGCCATTCACCCTTATTCAATAGCTGGAGGACAATATGGTTTTGGATTCTGGCCCACGTCCTGGACTTCTACTTAATACCAAGAATAATCCTGCCAGAAATAAAAAAGACTGCACCAACCCCAGCTCCAACTATGTACATGCATTAGCTGATCTGTGAGATGGAGCAGTCAGGGCTTCCTCCCTCCACTCACTCTTTAGAGGGAGGACTGAAGAAGAGGAAGAGATAAGAGGGATGAGATGTTTAGGTTCTGGGAATATTCAAGCTAGACCCCCTTTTCCCTTGCTCGCCCCACCCCACCCCACCCCACCCCCAGTCAGGGTAGAAAATCAAAGGTAGATTAAGGCCAGAACTAAACTAAATAGATTTGGGGCGGCAGGGAGCCGGGCGCAGTAGAAACAACCAAAGTCATCTAGATTCAGCAACTGTCACGAAACCTCGCTCTCCACTGTTTCTCAATCCCCCACTACGAGTCACCTCTGTCTGGGACACAGGACTGGCCACGCAGCCTGTGAGGAGGCAGTGGGAGCTGAGACTTCGCTGCGAGGTTCCAGCCCCGGGAGCCAAATTTGAGATTCCGAATAAGCGGGAGGAAAGGAGATCTGAGAGCAATAGATCCGGTCAGGGTCTCTTCCTTCCTTGTACTGGGGAGAAGAAAGCCGGGCTCCCGGAGAAGGCTACCCTGAGGGAGAACAGGCAGCTACAAGGTCCCCAGGGATGTGAGACAGGGGGGATCTCTGTCGAGCACCCGCCAGGGAGCGGGCAGTGACAGGCCTGGCCGGTGACTCAGTGAAAGCGGCCCCGAGGGCCTGGGCAACAGCGGCGGCCCGGAGGCCGGAGGCAGGCGTGGCCGGGGATGGGGAACTCACCGTGTCCTTGGACGAGCCCAGCTTTTTGAGGCCGTCCAGGGGGAGCAGGTCGGCGGAGTCCTTGTGGATGAATTGCACCGCCTGCTTCATCCGGCGCTGCTGCCGCAGGGACGCCGCTTCCCGCATGTCCGTCTCCTTGCGGCCGCCCTCGGTGAGGAGTCCTGAGTAAAACATTGCTGAGGAGCCCGCGGCCCGGCGGCCGGGTCTCCCGGTCCCGAGCACCCTCAGCCTCGAGCTCCTTGACAGCGCCGCGGGAGCCTTGCTCCCGCGTCTTTTATAGCCGAGCGTGACGTCACGGGGAGCAGCCAGTGCGCGCGGGAAGGGCGTGGCTGGCACAACGCCCCGCCCTCTGGCGCCCCAGTAGTGGGGGCAGGGGGCGGGGTGTCTAGCGTCAATCACCTACCTCCGCTCCATCATCCACCCTGAGGAAAAAGCCAGCCAGGAGCAAGAAGCCCGCGGTGGCCCGACTGCCCCTGGGGCGCTGAGTGTCCCGCGGGGCCGCTTCGCACAATTGTCCCCTCTCCCGAGTGGGTTGCCCTGCATGCCCTGCATGCCCTGCATGCCCTGCATGCCCTGCATGGGATGGGCTGGACGGCCCTGTGCTCCAGCAGCCTCTTCCACCCCAGCCGCCGCCCGCCCTCCGATGCCCAGCTCACCTGTCCACGCCGCTGCAGATCCGGGAATCACTGACAGCTGAGCCATGCTCGGCTTCTCAGAGTCGTGCCTCAGTGATCGAAGTTGAGAGAGCTCCGGATTCCTCCAACTTCAGGTTGGTCCCCACCCACAGGCCACGTGACTGAGGAGGGGGGCAGGAGGGCGGGCTGGATGGATGGAGCCTTTCGAGGACCCTCCTCCCCCTGGCATCAGCACCAGAGGTGGGGAGGCAGGTCTGGTCTGGAAACTCCACCTGGCTGGGTGTACACCTGCTCTTAAGAACACCAAGAAAGCGCCTGCTTTTCTCTGCAGACGCTCGATTATACGTTTGGGGATGGAAGTGGAGTGTATCCTTATGGGAAAATTGAGAGCTGTTTTTCTTTGAGACTCATTCATGCTTTCTAGCCATTCTCAAAGGAGTGTTCTGTTCCTTCTGGGTTGGAGTCTTGACATAGGACTTAATACAAATCACATTTCTATGTTTGGGAATCACCACACCTCTCTCCACCTCACAGGAGCAGGCATGAATCAGAAAGATCTGCACCCTGAGAGCACTGTAAGTCGCAATAATGACACTTACTGAGCTCTGATGGTTGTGAGCTAGATACTAGAATGAACACTTACAAGGCAGTGTCTTAGTGAAGGACAGCAGCTATGAGATAGCATCACCATTCTCTTTATATAGGCAAATACCCAAACCACCCAATCTGCCTCCGGAATGTCCCTCACCCCTTCCTTTCCATTGCTCATGGTGCTGTTAAAGTATTCCCCAAGTACCATTAGCACCCCAAAAGGCGTCTGCTCTTGACAGAAAGACCCTCTTCTGTGGTTGCATTCTGCACTTCAGCCCCGTGAGTTTTCTTCCAGTGCTGTGGAGAAGTCTCTCTCCCTGCTGCCAAGGGACTTGCCTTTGGAGGGCCCTCTGAGTGGGATGGATTCCCCTCTCACCCTCTTCAGTGGTTTGTGCTTCTTCTAGACTGGTTTTTGCTTCTTTAGAGGATGTCTCTGACTTTGGTGCTTTCTCCTAATTGCTTAGCATCAAATCCCCAGTACCTGGAAGGCTACCAATAAACACTAGTATAGGCATGGCAAAACATTAAGGTTATGTCTAAGGAAAACAAGAAACAAGAGCTACAAGGTCTATCCTTAGAACCTGTGCTGGCCTCCCAGACCTGGAATGGCTGGCCTTGACCTCCTGGGGCTGCTAATTTACCTCTGCCCTCCCTTCAACACCTGCCCTAGTTTGGGGAGCACACAGACTGTTTGCAGGAAAGCAAATCCAGAAAGCTGCTCACCTAGCTTTGAGGAAGCCCCAGGGCAGGGGGCTTATTCTCATGCAGAGAGCAGGTGGAGCTGCTCATCTTCCACTCCTCTGGCACACTTCCACAGCGGTTGCCCTGGTTCCTTTGTCCTGTTGTTTGGGTCCCTGCCTGGTTGCTCCTCCAGTGGGTCAGCTAGGGAACGGTGACAGACAACCCTGCCTTGTCTCTCTAGGACAGGTGCCTCTGAGCTTGGCAGGGTGTCAGCCCAGCCCAGCATAGAGGGTCCATGTGGTTTGGATTGGGACGTCTTTCCTCAGGAAAGAAACCAGGCAGGTAGATGCTCTGGGGAAGGAGTTGGAATCCTTGAGGCAGTTCAGCTCAGTCTTGCAGCCTTTTATTGCTGAGGATGTTCTGACCGAAGAAAAGAGCTCTTGTCATAGCTAGACTCCCCCGGGAACACCAGGAGGCAGATTCTGTCTGTTAAACTGGAATTTGGCCATATCAAGTGTTGCTGAAAAATCAGTGGGCCCTGGCTGGAGCTGGGAGCCTTTGTGTGAATTCAGAGCTCATTGCTGTAGCGGGGTTTGTGCTATGCAATTGGATCTGTGGTACCCATTGGTCCCTTACCTCTTAAAGGCCCTCCTTGGCAGACTGAGTCCATCACTGTTCTCAAGCATGGTTGATGTGATGAGATTCGCTTCCTCTATGTCAGCACACACAGAGTTTCTGCAGACCACAGCCTGGCCCCTCAGGTTGAGAAGGCTCACCTCTGGGTGGTATATTCGGTTCCCAAATGACTGAGCAAGTCATTTTTCTACTTCTGAGTCTGTTTCCATGTGCACAAAAATGGTTTAGTGATATTGCATATTCAGTTTTGCATTATAAACTCTGAGGACTGCACCAATAGGAAAGATTGATATTAATTCTTCATCTAGCCAAAGCCCTCTGCAGCTCTAGACCATGGATAACACATAGTAGTTAAAAGCACACGTTGTGGGTGTATAATGCACTGAGTTTAAAGCATTGCTCTGTCACTAATAAGCTACGTGACTTCCTGACTATGAGAATTTGGTTTCTTCAATGTTTTGGAAAATTGTCATGTACTTGAGCTCACCAAGAAGCTGGCTCAGGAAGCAGGTTGCCCCCCCCCCCACACACACACACATACCACTCCTTCAGAACAAGTATATTTGTCTCAAAGTGTCCTTCAAGGACTCTTATCTGGAGATGATCTGCCCACCCCCAACTCCATGACAAAGGGTGAGGGAGAACAGCTCAAGAATAAAAACACTGTGTCCTTGAAACCAGCTGGAAGGTAAATGATTTCCTGAAGATGCTCCTATTGTTTATCCCGTGGCATATAAGAGCCAACACTGAGAAAGAGAAGCCAGTTCATCCACAGAAGGCTTGTTCACTGGCAAAACTCAGCTGGGAACTCCAGATGACTGCCTCAACATCTGCAGTCAATTTCTGCTAGATGTTGTGAGCCTCAAGTTGGTGCTTTTTGTTACTTTTCCTGGAAACCTCATCCAAAAGGCCTCATCCTGGACTCTATCAGGATCTCCAGCCAACTACCTCAACAGGCTTCCTGAAGTCCATTTCTGCTGGATGTTCTGAGTACACAATTCGGTAATGTTTTTCTGTCTGTCTGTCTGTCTCTCTGTCTGCTATGTGTCCTTTTATTTGACTCGCTCTAAACTTAATAAACTCACTCATTGAAAACTAGATCATTCTCTGGACTATATGGAAGAATTCCTAGAAAATGTGCTAGGACCATCTCTACCTATCAGGGCTGCTATGAGGATCACATGAAATTATCCAGATAACATATTGGCTTGTACCAAGAGCCCAGAAGGGAGCTATTATCATTAATTGGGACAACCTCAAGAAAACCCATAGGCTGCTATGATATGAATGGGTATGACTAATGCTCCTTATAAAACTCCAGGCACACAAATCAGACCTGAAAACTCTCCCTTGATCTTTGGGTTTGAGACCTCCTGAGGCAGAGATTGGCCAGCTCTCTTCTCCCAGTGTCTCCGGATTCTGGATTGCCCATGTGTGCAGGCCAGTTTATGTCAATTTGACACAAGCTGGAGTCACTGGAAAGGAGGTAACTTCAATTGAGAAAATGCCTCCATATTTCAGCTGTAAGGCATTTTCTTAGTTAGTGATTGATGGGGGAGGGTGCAGCCCATTGTAGGTGATTTCATCCCTGGGCTGTTGGTGGTCCTGGGTTCTATAAGAAAGTAGGCCGAGGAAGCCATGGGGAATAAGCCAGTAAGCAGCACCCCTCCATGGCCTCTGCATCAGCTCCTGTCTTCTGGTTCCTGCCCTGCTTGAGCGTCTGTCCTGTCCTGACTTCCTTCAGAGATGGACTGTGATGTGGAAGTGTAAGCCAAATAAACCCTTCCTCCTCAACTTGCTTTTGATCATGGTGTTTCGTCATAGCAATAGTACCCCCAACTAAGGCACCATGTTAGGTAGCTACCATCTAAAGTTCTCTGCACCCCACCTTGGCTGTTGCAGAGGATCTGTACCTAAAACTCATAGCGAACAGGCCAGTACTGTTTTGTAAGATGTTTTTAATGATTTTTCTCTTTAAAAATTATTTTTATTTTGTGTGTATGGATGTTGTGCCTGCATGTATGTCTATGTAACATGTGCATGAAATACCTGAGGAGGCCAGAAAATGGGGTCAGGTCTTCTGGAACTGGAATTATAGATGATTGAACTGTCATGTGGGTGCCAGAAATTGGACCCAGGTCCTCTAGAAGAGCAGCCAGTGCTCTTAACCACTGAGTCATCTCTTCAGCCCCCCTTTTATGTTATTCTTATAGTGAAAAAAAAAATTGTAACTTTGTTAAAACAAAAACTCAGACTTTCCTTTCATAGAGATGCCAGGGCCTCAGGCATGGCTGGATCTACAGGCCACGTGGTATTATCCATTTCAGCCCTGCTTTCTCCTGAGCTGTTCTCTGGCCATGCAGGTGGCTCCTGTCTTAGTTGTCAGTAGTTCCTGGCTTACAGTCTCTTCTTCCAGAAATCCTCTTTGACTCTCCAGTCGACAAAGAAGCCTTTGAGAATGGAATACCGGAGGAGAGCTCAGGCTGGGAAGCCGCTTTCTCACTCCCTGGAGCGCTCTTAGATCCCCAGACCTATCCTTAGAGCTGGGAACAGAGCAAGCTCCCTCCTGGGTGTCCTTAACACTCTTGTGGCAGGCAGAATCCTCAAACATTCGTCCTCTGTAGGAACCAGGTGTGTGCCAGGATGTCTTGGCTCTAGCCTTGGAGACCTTTTCTACTTTGGCAGGTTAAAGCAGAAACGGGGGAGGGGGTTTGCCCCTTCAGAGACATTCTGAGCATCACCGCAGACTCAAAATACAGAGCTGATGGCCGCCTTGGGCTGCTTTCCAAAGTCTGCTGAGCCTTTTTGTATCTGTTCCTGTCAGCAATGATTTGGTTTCATTTCCTGGGATGGGGGCAGATTTTGACCTCATATCAGACAGACAGCAAGAGGGGGCAGAGAGACAGACAGACAGACAGACAGATACCTCCGCATCAAAGCAGTGGTCCATTTTGAAGGTCAGGAAGGCAGGCATCTGGGCTTGGCTTCGAGTTCAGCTCCGCCCCCTGCCTGCTGTGGAACACGGGACGTGCTGCAGAAGGGTTTGAGCCTCGGTCCACCCATCTCGTGAGTCTGTGTAGTTCGGTAGAGCACAGAGGCCTGACCCAGAGTGGACCTCAATAAATATGAGCCCCATCCTTTTCCTGCCCACCTTCAACACACAGGGTCCAGACACAAATGAGTGACCCTCCTGAGGCAGGGGAAATAGCACAGGGTGGAAGAGCTATGAAAACCACAGACCTCTCAGAATCCAGTGAATCCGAGGCACGACCTGCCTGCTCACTGGTGGACAGCCGGAGTGTGCGGCTCACCCTGTAACCAGTGAATCCTCAGCACGACCTGCCTGCTCCCTGGTGGACAGCCCGAGTGTGCGGCTCACCCCGTAACCAGTGAATCCGAGGCATGGACCTGCCTGCTCCCTGGTGGACAGCCCGAGTGTGCGGCTCACCCTGTAACCGTACCCACCTCAGGTTCCACCTCCCTCTTTTAAGCATGATGTCAGGGAAAGATGGTGACAGGCCACAGGGCCTGGGGGCAAACAGCAGAAAGATGAGGGACTCTGTGCATCACAAGTAGACTCCCAGAAATGTCGATGTGTACAGAGAGAGAGAGAGAGAGAATTCACTCTGACCTACTTTCATGCTCAGTTCTGCACTGTCCAGAGAGAAAAAGTCATTCCTAGCTAATCTCCCCTGCCCCTGTCCCCCCACCTTATTTTAGGTTTAGGGCTTTGAGCATGCTAGGCAAGTGAGTGCTCTACTACATTTCTAGACCCGTTCCTGGCTACTCAAAAAAAAAAATTTGTTTTATGAACAATTCCAAATTTTCAAGTCACAAGCATAAAATGCTACAAAGAATACCTGAATGTCCTTCCCCCAGGTTACCTGTTACTAAATTTTTATTACACATGCACCTTTTTTCTTGAAACATTGAAGGACAGATTACATAAAGTATGACCTTTTACTACTAACTTGACATTGCATATTTACCAAAAATACAAGTGTGGTGGTGTCCACCTATAATCTACCTCCTACTTGGGAGGCTAAACAGGAGGATTGAGAATTAGGGGCCAGCCCTGGCATGGTGGCGCCTGTCTTTAATGCCAGCACTCAAGAAGCAAAGGCAGGTGGATTTCTGCGAGTTCACGGCCAGCCTGGTCTACAGAGTGAGTTCCAGGACAGGTAGAGCTATATAGTGAGTGAGGCCCTGTACAGAGAGAGAGGGAGAGGGAGAGAAAAAGAGAGAGAGGAGAGAGAGAGGATGTGTTAGGGGTCAACCTGGGCTACACAGACAGTTCAAGAGTAGTGAGGCTACATTTCTAAAACTAGAAAAGATGGAGGAGGGACTTTTCTCTCATGTAACCACACTACAGACATAAACTTCATAAATTTACATTGATATAATATTTTTATCTAAATTATTCATGTTCCATTTTTGTCAGTGGATGTAGTAAAGTTCTTTATAACATTTTCCTCTAGTACAGGAGGTACCCAGGGTCATGTCTCCTCAGCTTATTTAATCCAGGATGTTTGCACAGCTTTCTCTGTCCTAAAGAATACAATCCCCACAGGGCAGTGGTGACGCACACCTTTAATCCCAGCACTTGAGAGGCAGAGCCCAGCAGATCTCTGTGAGTTCGAGGCCAGCCTGGTCTATAGAGGGAGATCCAGGACAGGTACCAGAACTACACAGAGAAACCCTGTCTCGAAAAGACAACAACAACAAAAATACAATCCCCTGTGTCCCTTGCTCTTTTCTGTGCTGTGACTAAATTCCCGGTGAAAGCCATTTAAGGAAGAAAGGTTTATTCTGGCTCATAGTTTATGGGGGTAGAGTCTACCTCGGCAGGGGAAACATGGCAGTTTGCAGGTCAGGAGCAGGCAGCAGGGCTCCTCACATCCTGGAAGCCCAGGAAGCAGAGAGGTGAGTGCTGGTGCTCAGCTCACTTTCTCCTGTTTTCCTTTTTATTCAGGACCCCGATCTATGGCATGGTGCCACCCACATTCAGGGTAGGTGAATGTTTAACTCGTGGGCTAAACCTGTCTGGAAACATCCTCACAGATGCACATAGAGGTGTGTCCAATATATTAGCAGAGCTGTATCACCATCACTCCCAAAGATACCCATTTTTGATCATTCCACATTTTCTCCCAAATTACCTGCCCTAGAAAACTTGTAATCTACTTCTGTCTTCATGGATTTACCTATTCTGGACATTTCATATACCTGGAACTACACAATGATTGGTCTCTTGTGACTAGCCTCTCTTAATTAGTATGAGGTTTCCATAGTTCATCTATTTTGTAACACACCAGTGCTTTTTTGTGTGGCCAAATTACAAGCCATTGTATAGACATGTCTTGTTTTGTTTTGTTCTTCATGACTGATGAACATTTGAGTTGTCCCTACCTTTTGTTTGTAGTCTGTGTGTGTGTGTCTGTCTGTCTGTCTCTTGCTTCCCCACCCCATGTGTATGTGTGTGTAGTCTGTGTGTGTGTGTCTCTGTCTCTTGCTCCCCCCCCATGTGTGTGTGTCTCTGTGTTCTCTGTCTCTGCATCTTGACCCCCCAACCCTGTGTGTGTGTGTCTGTGCGCGCGCATGCACACACCTGAGTAGACATGTGTGGAGGCCGGAAATTGATACTGGCTGTCTTCCTCTCTTGCTTTCTCACTGAACCTGGAGCACACTGATTGGCTAGCCTGGCTGGCCATCAAGCCCCTGGAATCCTCCTGTCTCTGCCTCCAGCTGTGGGATTATAGGCATAGTCTCCCAGCTCCCATGCTAGCTTTTTAGATGGGGCTGGAGATCCACACTCAGGTCCCCATCTTGCTGACCTAAGTTGTTATAACTTGCATAAGGCCACACAGCTGATGAGTATAAGTGGACTAGCAATCCAGGAGCATCAGTGGACAGAAGGGGAGTTGAGGATGAGCGTGATGAAAGTTAAGCCTTGGAGAAAGAACGTTTCTGTGTGACCAGCAGACAGGACAGATTCTCGGAAAAGCACGCTAAGAACACCAGGAGGGCTGCTGCCGGGTGACTGGTGCTCACTCCTTGAGTCACCCTAGTTCCTCATAGGAAGTCCTGGCTGAAGGTTTATTGGCTTCTTACTCTCATACCCACATGTGTGACGCAGCTGCTCAAAGCTGCCTTCCTCAAGCTAAGTCACCTGGAACCACCACTCTGGTTGGCTCTCTGCCACCATCAGCATCTCACTGCATTGTCCTCAGTTTTGTGCCCTGTTCGGGCATTGCACACACCAGCTGTATCAGCATCTGTGCCTGTGGTAATTGGTCATCATAGATGAGGCCACAGAGACAGCAGGCGTGGCCAGGGTCACCAAAGCTCTTCTTGGTGGCACCATGCTCTTTTGCTGTGTGTGGTTTGTCACACGTGACTGCCCTTCCTGTGGCATCAGTCCCAGTTTCTGCTCAGGAACTATTCGATTTTTCCACCTCCAATCAGGTTACAGGGCAAAGTCAGCATCAAAGCTCAGCTTTGAGGCAGGTTTGTGTTTCTGCCTCAGGAATTTTGTAGGGAGTGTTAGTCAGACTTTTAATTGCTGGAACCAACTTCCCAAGGGAGGCAGCTGTGTTAGTCAGAGTTCTAGAGGAATAGAACTCATAGAGTGAGTGTGTGTGAGTGTGTGTGGAGAGAGCCGCAGACACAGACAGGGAGTCATTAGAGTGGCTCACCCGCTGCGGTTCAACAATGGTTGTCTACCAATAGAGGGTCCAAGGATCCAGTAGTTGTTCAGGTGTCTCTGCTGGCCTTGAGTACACGCTGGAATCCTGAAGAAGTCGGCTCTAACGCCGGAGAAGGAATGGACTTGCCAGCAAGAACAAGGGCAAGCAGGCAGAGAGCAAGCTTCTCCTGCCATGTCCTTTATACAGGCTGCCAGCAGAAGGTGTGGCCCAGGTTAAAGGAGGACCTTCCCACCTCAAAAAATTCAGATTAAAAGTGGATCTTCCCACTTCAAATGATTTAATTAAGAAAAAGTCCCTGGAAGATGTGTCCAGCTGCTTGGGTGTGGGGTGTTCTGTGTTGTATGGTTTTGGTTGAAGAAAGAGGTCACTCCAAGATGAAATTTTAGGGCCTGTGTGGCAGCAGGAAGGTCCAGCCTCTGATGAACTGACCTGAACTCCAAACAGCCATAGAAAGGTGTATTTATTGATTGTTATACAAAGTTGTTTGTTGGTTAAAGTATTTCCTCACAGCAAGGTCCTATCTAATCTATATGTCTCTCTAAAGGAAAGCATCACATGCCCTCATGACTTTAGTCCTTTATTGTATATCGTTTACAATACATAATAATCTAAGAGCTAAAGTGTACCAGAGGCTGCGACACCCCTTCAGAAAAACAATTCTATAAATCACGGGGGGGGTGGGGGGGGAGATCACTATATTCCACAAAGATTCTTTACTGTTTACCTCAATGATTCTCCAGGTCAAAGTACTTCTAGAAAACAACTACTCATTCTAATGTCTCTGCTAAATTCCTACAACACTGGGTTTTAGTTCATTCCAGATGTGGTCAAGTTGACAGCCAAGAACAGCCATCACAGCAACTCAAAGGAGGGAGGCATTGCTCTGCTCCTGGCCTGCAGGGATCATATCCATAGTTACTTGGCTCTGTGTCTCTGGACCCATTGTGAGGCAGAACATGGTGGTGAAGGGTGTGTGTGGAGCAAGGAGGCTGTTCACCGGGGACAGACAGGAATCAACACAAGGAAAGGACTGGAGAGACCCTCAAGGGTACATTCCTTGGAGGACCCACTTCCTCCAAGACTGTACTTCCTAAAATAGTGCCACCAGTTGGAGACCAACACTCAATACCCGAACCTGGGAAGATGTTTCAAATGTGAACCATAACACAGGGAAGAGACAGAAAACACCAGACTGTACCTCAGAATTACCCTTCAGTCTCGGAAAATATTTTGAGATAAGAGAACAATCCAAGTTGGGGTGTCGTAGCATCTGGAGCCACAGATGCTTCACATTAGGCAAGATTACAAATTACTCTTTGCGGTTGTTTGAAAGAAAATGCCCCCCAAAGGGAGTGGCACCATTAGGAGGTGTGGCCTTGTTGGAGGAAGTGTGGCCTTGTTGGAGGAAGTGTGTCATTGTTCAGGCAGGCTTTGAGGTCTCTGTTCTCAAGCTTCACTCAGTGTGAAAGTCAGTCGACTTCCTGTTGCCTTCTGATCAAGATGTAGCCAGCACCACATCTGCCTGCAGGGTGCCATGCTCCCTGTCATGATAATACACTGAACCTCTAAAACTGTAAGCCACTGGCTCAATTAAATGTTTTCTTTGTAAGAGTTGCTGTGGTCATGGTGTCTTTTCACAGTAATAAAACCCAAACTAAGACACTCTTCAATTTTTAAAAATGATTTAAATTATGCATAGATGTGTCTGTGTGGGTACATGCACCTGTGTGTGAGTACTGTTGGAAACCGGAAGAGGATATCAGAACCCCTGGAGTGAGCAGCCAGACATGGGTGTTGAGAGTTGAATTCTGGCCCTATGCAAGAGCAAGTGTTCTTAACCATGGAGCCATCTCTGTAGCCTCCTCTTTCAATTCCTTTTCCTCACCAACTCAGCAATATATATTCAGCCTACCCTAATGCCAACACCATAAAAAAGAATGAGTAGCGATGGTGTGGGTGGGTGGGGGGTTGACAGTATTGTTGATAGCTTGAAATCACCTAAACCAATGACTAATTATTAGGCCAGGCAGAGTGGGGTTCTAAACCAATACTCTCTGTGGCCTATATCAATTCAGCATGTGGTCAGTCATTTCTCAAAGATCAGCCCTGACCTTCAGAGCCCCATTTGGTAGCATTTTATTTTGAATTTTAGGCATTTAAGTTCTCAGGCAAATAGCATGAGCAACTGAAACACAGGTCAACTCTTTTTCAACCACTAGGTGGCACCAGATCCAGGACTTGCTGGTTCACTTGGTGCTATGGTTAGCCCGGTGTGTCCACACAATGCTAAGTTCTTGCTGGGTGAGTAAGGGAGCTTGCCAGGGCAGTGCTGCCAGGTTTCGTTTGAGGAGCCAGGGCCCTTGGTGGGCCTGGACTCATGACTCCAATGATTAGCTTATCCTAATGAAAATAGCCATTGCAAACTCATTGCCCATCTCCAACACTTCCACCACTTGCCTGTATGTTTGTTTGGTGTCCGCCTTTCTCCACTGGACTCTCAATTCACCAAGGACAGAGATTTATTTTGTTCAGTGCTGCACCCCTAGCTCCTACAATGCCTAGGACTTACTAAGCCCTCAGTAAATATACATTGCATAAATTAATGAATAAGCAAACATGCAACAGAGTAGTATAGTAACTAAGGATTGTAGTTGCATTTCCCTGGGAAACTGAAAACCAAGTAAGTAATACTGTGCTGTTATCATTGTGGTAACTGGGTTTAATTTGTATTGCTTTAATTCAACTAGAACAACTTGCCTGTAAATTAAAGTGGTTTCATTTTCTAAATCTATTTTGTTCCAACTGTACTGTTTGAGGAGATCCTTGATAGATAATTGTGTCTTATTTTTCAGAGTTCTGCTCTGTAGCCTTGGCCAGTCTGGTGGTTACTATGTGCCCAGGCAGACCTCCAAATGACAGCCACACGGCTGCCTTCCCAAGTGCTGGGATTACATGTGTGAGCTACCATGTCAGCTTACTTACTTCTTTGTGGCTATATCCTCTGCCTTTAATGGTTGGAATAGCCCTGCTGGACCACCAGTCTGTTTCCAGCAGGCTGATATGAACACCTAGAGAAAGGAGATGGGGTACCAGGAGTTCACACACCCCTCTGTGACAGGTCACAGAAAGGAGCACTAGTGGTGGCCTCCAATTCCTATGGATGAGTCCCTCTGGCCTCTTCCAGGATCAGCTTTGGGGACAGCTCGTAGCTGGCCTGTTAGCTAGCCATGGGTAAGGCGGCTCCCTCTACTTAACAAGGAACCATTTAGCCTCAGTTGCTCCATTTGCCTCTCAGATGCTCCTGAGAAATGGTGTAGACCTGGGCAAAGCTCCCAGAACCCACCTCAGTATGGAGCAGGAAACAGATGCATACAGTCCTGCACCATGGCATCCCTTCCGGGTTGAGAAGATTGTAGCTGGGCCTGGAGGGGGATCACTGGGTGCACAGGCTGACCAGTCTGAGGCAGCCTGCAGCAGGGGACAGCCCTGGTCCATCTTCCTGCAAAGTTCCACCCAAGGGCAAGCGAAGCCTTACTTCTTGCATTCAGCCTTTGCCTTTCTCAAGTTCCCACATGCCACGTGAGAATCACCTGCAAACTTAAATCCAGCAAATGCCTGTAGGCATTGCACTTAACAGCTCAGAGGATGATTCAGAGGAAGCAATTTCCCCAGGGGAAGGGAATCATCTGCTGGTGTGAAAAGACAGGCTCTCATTAGCATTGGAAATGGAGGAGAATGTCGCTGGATCCACAGAGGCAGGACTGCAGTGTGTGGCTGCATTACAATAGCCACAGCTGGAAGGTGGGACTCCCGGACTCCCACGCCTACTCAGACCTCACCCACAGAACCAGCTCGAATGGCAGGAAGGTGGACACTCAACTTTGGAGCCCTCCCCCCTCCCACCCAGATGAGTGCCTGCTCCGTGGCACCAGCCTCCTATACAGTTCCTGGGCCTGCTTCCCCAAAGCCAGCCGCCGAGGAGTTGTGGTACCTTTTAAAAACATAAGCCTGGGGTGCTGAGGAGGTGGGTCACAAGCTCACTTGCTGTGTGAGCATGAGGGCCTGAGTTCCATCCCCAGAACCCTTGTAAGAAAAGATAAGCTGGGTGTAGTGGCATGTGCTTGTCATCCCATGCCTGGCAGGCAGACACCCTAGGCTCATGGGCCACCCTATCATACTTGGTGAGCTTTAGGCTGGTGAGAGTCCTGGTCATAACAAACAAGGTAGACAGCTCCTGAAATGACATCAAATTGCCCTCTGACCACCACATACACACGTTACATACACACACACACACACACACACACACACACACACACACACACACAAGTATAAGCCACCCCATTTCTCTACTTAACTCCACCACAGACTTCAAAGGGTATTTGGAATTAAACCCAAAGCTCTCCTTCTGATCCCACAGCTGATGGAATCTGGCCCATCTGTGGTTCTCTGGCCTGGTCAAATGCCACTTGCCTTCTGACTAGACTTCATGCACACAGACATGTCCCTGCCTATATACCTCTGCCCTAGGATGCCTCTCTCTGGAATGCTCTTCTCCCTAGTTTCACACATAGCTCTGGTATGGGGTCGGCTCCTGGAGAATATCAGATAAGGCTGGCTCCTTATCATGTAGTTTTCAGTTGAGAGGTCACATCCCCATATAGGCTAGTCCCCAAACCTAAAGTAGCCACAGAGCCATTGTTACATCAGTTTTAGTTTATAACCTAGCACTTACCACTAGCCAATTCAAGTTCATTCTCTTCCTTCTAGAATACAAGCTTTATGAGGGCTAAGACCCTATCTACCTTATTACTGAGCTCTTTGATTAATCTCTAGGGCCCAAAATAGTACCTGGCACAGACTGGATATGCAATGTGGGTTGACTTAGTAGGTAGCCAACTACCTGGCTAGCCAGGCAGTTTTCCAGCAGGGCCACAGAATCTCTCAGGGCGGCTGATATGTCTAGAGTAGAAACTTGAAGAGTTTCTACTGAGAGGCTCACACTTGTACCAGAAACAGCTCTGGGGGAGGGGGGGTGTCTGCTCCTGGAGGATACTTCAAAGCCACTGGTTCCATGCAGCCTCCAGCCAACCCTCCAGTTATGCCCACCCCCAGCCTTCTGGAACGGCAACACAACACACTGTCCTGAACACCAAGTCAGTAGGCTCAGCCCTCCTATCCTCCTGACCAGCGGGTCACTAACTCAGGTGAACTCTGAATTTCCACTTTATGGTCAAACTCAGAAATACAGGTCAAACTGTAGTATATCAAATTCATTTTAATGATTTTTTTTAAAAATTTATTTTATATCCAGGTATGGTGGTGCACACTTTCAGTCCCAGCACTCAGGAGGCAGGAGCAGGTAAGCGAGTTCAAGGCCAACCAAATCTACACAGACAGTTCCAGGCCAGCCAGAAATACATGAGACCCTGTCTCAAAAAAATAAAATAAAATAAAAATGATTAAAGGCTGGAGAGCTGACAAACAGTTAAAAGCACGGATTGCTTTTCCAGAGGACCAGGGTTTGATTGCCAGCACCTACATATTGGCTGAAAGTCAGTCATCTGTAACTCCAGTCCCAGTGAACCCAAAACCCTCTTTTGGCTTCTTTGGGGCAGGTATGCATGTGGTACACAGACACACATGCAAACAAAATAACCATACACATAAAATAATTTGTTTTTGTTTTTGTTTTTTTTTGAGATAGGGTTTCTCTGTATAGTTTTGGAGCCTGTCCTGGATCTCGCTCTGTAGACCAGGCTGGCCTTGAACTCACAGAGTTTGGCTCTACCTCCTGAGTGATGGGATTAAAGGCATGTACCACCACCACCTGGCCTAAAATTTTTAAACATTTAAAAACAAAGATTTATTATTTTTAAATTGCATCTGTATGTGTATGGGTATATGTGCACCACATGCATGCAGTGCCCAAAGAGGCCAGAAGAGGGTGACAGATCACCTGGAAATGGAGTTATAGGCAGTTGTAAGTTGCCTAGAGTGGATGCTAAGAACTGAACCTGGTCCTCTGCAAGAGCAGCAAGTGCTCTTAACTGATGAGCCATCTCTCTAACCCCTTAATAATTTTTTTAACTGAATATGTTTGAAAACTTTTTTTTTTGATAAAAGGTCTCTTGTAGCCCAGACTGGCGTCAAACTCCCTATATAGCTGAGGGTGAGCTTGAACTCCTAACCCTCCTGCTTGTACTTCCTGAGCGCTGGGATTACAGGTGTCACTGTGCCTAGCAAGATGTACAAATTCTTGAAGAGAAATTTCATCCAAATAAAAATTAAAAGTTCATTAGAGCTTTAAAAATGTCAATGTCTCTGGATATGATGGCACATACCTTCAATCCCAGTACTTGGGAGGAGGTAGAGGCAGGTGAAGCTCTGTGAGTTTGAGGCTAGCTTGGTCTACATATAGATTCCAGGTTAACCAGGGCTACATAGTAAGACACTGTCTCCCCCACAAAAAAGTCAATGTTATTAATAGATTAAAAACAACATTGAGGTGGAAAAACAAGTCTAATAATAATGAAATATTCTGTTTTCTTTTTAAAATGCTTATTAAACATTCTTTTGGACTTTGGTATACAGAATGATGTGCTATAATTGCCACAGAAAGAATAAAACCCTATGGCTATGTGTAGTCAGTCCATCCATTAGGGAGACAGCTTGATTGACAGGATTCTTTTGGAGGAGAAAGTGGTATTGAGGGCCAAGCCCAGGGCCTTGTACATCTTAGGCAAGTACTCTACCACTGAGCTACATCTCTAGTGCAATAGGATCTTTCCTTCATCTGCTGTAAAGAGGTTTTTGCCTACCAGGGGTGGGGGTAGAGATTAAAATGCTTAAAAGCTCAGTAATATTGAAAAGTCAAGTTCATGCGGGAGGGGATCACTATACGGTCCCACTATGCAAACCAAAGTGACTTAACTGTGTGGCCTGTGAAGAGGTGTGTGGCCCACCATCAGAGAATGACAGTGTCCTGCATGATGCCACTTCATCTCAGACTGTTTCACTCTGGGAGAATGAAAAAGGAAGGCACTTGTGCCAGTCACTACTGGCACTGGGGGGAGCCTGGCAGTGCTGACCTTAGACTGATGAAGTCTCCCTTCCATGATGATGGATAACTGTCATCCATCAAAATCGCCTCCAGGAGTTCTCCAAGCCCTAGCACAGTGCTCAGTGTGCCGGAAGGCATGGGGGATGCTACTGCAGCCAGCCCCTCTGCATTTGCTGTGTGTGCATGCACTACTGATGTCGCCTTTTGATTTCTAATTCTTTCTAGTCTTTTTTTTAAAAATCATCACTGCTTAGAATTCAACACATTTGGGATTAAACTGGCATCATCACAGAGGCTGAGAGGATCGGGATCCTCCCACGACTCAGAGGACCTGGGTGGCTCCTGGAGTGCTTGCCTTTGCCTCCTGTGTGTCTGTTCGGCCTCTGCATGAGTACAGATGCTCCCTGGGAGAGGACTGGCCTGGAGGACATGGAACTGCAGCCAGAGTGGTCCTTCTGTGGCCTCCTTTCTGCTACAGACCATCAGAGGAGTGAGAACCCAAAAGGAGGCCAGTTCAGCCAGCCCCGGACACACCCAGGACACATGCCCACACAGTGAGAAGCTGGTGCTGCTCAAAGCCATTTGAAGCTGGGAAAGAAAACCCAAGTTCAGTTTACCAAGATGTCTGTATTATCTATAAAAACTGAACTGTAAGGAGTCACTGATACTGGGCATGATGATAATCCGATGGCTTGCTGGCATGTGGAGGGTAGACAGCTTCAGCCCACTGAGGCCACAGTAAGACACTGTTCTGAGTGGCACGTGGGAAGAGTCATTTGTAAGGCCTCAGAAACCTTGCCACTTTGGAGCGCAGCAATCGTATGAAAGATCTTGGAAACATCTCTCGGGACTCCTGGGCTGTGTACTTGAAATAGTTCTGGGGGTGTGCCAGGACATCAAACAGAGCCTTGATCAGTTTCTTATCCTGAAGAGAACAGAATTTTTGTTACCAGGCCAAAACACTCAAACCTTCTGGCATTTTGCCAATGGAATCATAATGACTCACTATCAACAGGAGGTTCACTAGCTAGAAAACACTTTGTGAAATTGTTTCCCCTGATTTTTATCTTCTTTCCAGTTTTAATTTTTCTTAATTGTTAATAATAAGGATGCATCACTTTATGAAAGAAAACTTAACATATGAAAACTGTTTTTTCTCAACCGTATGAGCTACAACATAGAAATTTGGAAAACAGTTTAGGGGTAGTGATGAGCAAGTCTTTGCTATTAATTACAAGTATCTGAAATGTGGTGGGCTTTGAGTTCATAAACTAGGAGACAAAGGTCTTTCACTATTCAAGTTGAACATAAAAACACTATATGCCCGTGACTTGGATTTGTAAGCAAGCACCCCCACACCTGCCCCTCCACAAATGCCCAGTGTAAGTAGAACCACTGCATGCCTGAACTCCTGCAGCTGTGTTTGCCGGCAGAAGACCAGTACGAGAGGAAGCCAAAACCCCAGGGTGGGTGGGTGAAGAGCTCACAAAGCCCGCCCTTAACTGAGGAGCTATTGGCAGTTGATGGCTGCTGGAGGAGAGAGACGCAGTTCTCTTTAGAGGTGTGCTCCTTCACAGCTTGCCCATACTCCAGTGGCTGGACCTGCAACCGTGTGCATACACTAATTGTAAGTGCTACAATTGGACTAATTGGACTCAGTGGGTTATTTTAAAAAAGAGAGAGAAAACATGAAATTGGGAAGGGAATACCTTGAGCAGGGTCTAGCAGGAGTTAGGGGAAGTATAAATAAGATCAAAATACATTGTGTGTGTGTGTATATATATATATATATATATATATATATATATATATATATAATGTATTTTGATATATATATGAAATTCTCAAATATATGATATATATATAAACACTAATGGTTATATATTTTTTTTAAAAAATTAAAGAAGCCAGGCAGTGGTGGTGCATGCCTTTAATCCCAGTACTCAGGAGGCAGAGGTAGGAGAATCTCTGTGAGTTCAAGGCCAGCCTGGTCTACAGAGCAAGTTCCAGGACAGCTAGGGCTGTTACACAGAGAAACCCTGTCTTGAAAAATGAAAAACAAAACAAAACACTAAAGACAGGAAGGATGGAGAGGACCTTGGTCCCCATAGGCTCAGTGTCTGGAAGGTAGAGCTGTATGTGGAGAGTTCATGGCTACCTTCCTGTCTGCTGAGGCCAGTACTCACCTTCAGTATTTCCTGGTGGTTCTCAGACGCATAGAGCCTGCCATCTCGAACTATGTCTTCTATGAGTTCCTGGTAGTCTTCTGTGGAAACAAAGGACACGTTTTGCTTCTCACTGTTTAATTATTTCCAAACCCACACTTTTGTCTTATGTAAGCCCTGAGAAGTCCCCTCAGTGGCTGCTCTCAGAGAACTTTCCATTCTCAGCTGGCATCTGCCCTGCCTCCCTCCCCTCCCCTCAGAGGAGCCTTCTGTGCCTCCAGGCAAGACCCATCATCTGCCTCCCCCACCAGCTGCACCTTCCCTCCCCAAGTCAAGGACACTTCAGCCAGCAAGTCTACACTTTCCCCTCCACAGAAATCTTTCTACTAACTCCCATCAGCATGAAAACTGATCTTAAGGATGCTTCATTTAACTTCATCTTTTCGGCCAGTTTCCATCTCACATCTCTCTTCCCTGTTGTGCCCAGAGCAGGGTCGGCTCTCAGTTTACAATTGGACTTTTCTTCTCCTAAACCCACTGTGCTCAGTTTTGTCCCAAGCACCCCTCCAAAACTGCCTACTGAGCTCAGCAATGAGCTTCATGCTGTGTGTCCCAAAGTCAAATGCTGGTCCTCACTTCCCTTCATGATTAGTAGCATTGACCTGGCTGGTCACCCTCTTCCTTCATCCAGTTCCTCTCTCATCATCTAGAAAACTCTGCACTTTGGTTTTCCTGCTGTTTCACTGGCTGCTTCCTGGGGAGTCTCAGCTCTCCTCTGTCCATGGCCTTTTCCTGTTGGAGGGTCTTGGGACAGCTCCTACCCATGCTCCCCCCCACCTCCCCCAGCTCTGAGCTCATCCGGGCTTTTCTTTCCCTCTCTACACCTGCCCACCTTCACCATCTTCCTGTCCTTGCAATGTATATGGTGACCAAGCTTCTAAGCACCAAGAAAGATTTCTCTTTAGGTGGAATAGGGTTGGGGATGGAGAACTTGACTGTCTGAGAAAGATGAACGGCCTTTTTGCTTCCTCATTAATCACTTCTTTGGTCCTGGCCTACACATTAAATGCAGTGCACATGGTATTCCTTCTCCAAATGCAATCTCATCCCACTTTGAAGTCTAGCCTGCTTCCCATAGTCATAACTCAAATAAGCATATGCAGAGCACAGTCTTCTCCAAAGCCAAGACACATCAAAAATTGCCTTTTTGTATGCATACCATGTGCTAAGAAGCCACATGAATTGTAAGAGCATCCGTGGAGGGATACTGGAAGCACTCCCAAGAAGTTTCTGCAGTCCAGAGATGGTGATGGAACACCGTCACTGCACAATTATATTTGATACACGCAGTATCATTGCTACCACTGATGCGGCACCTTTATCCTCACTGTTTTATTCTAATGAATATATGATGTAAGTACACAAGTTCAAGGCCAGCTTGGCCTACAAGGTGACTTTGTGAGCTATAGGACCATGTTTCAAAACAAACACATCAACAACAAAGCCCAAATCAATAAACAAAATCAAGGGAATAAGTTTTATTTGTTTCTCTTAAAAAAAAAAGGGGGGGGTCTAATGTAGTCCAGGCTGGCCTTAAAATTGCTATGTAACCAAAGCTGACCCTCCTGCCTCTACCCATCAAGTGCTGGACTACAGGCATGTGCCACCATGCCCTGCTTATTTTAGTTTTAGTTTTGCACCCTTGTTCAGTGTCTGGACCTCAAAGGACTGGCTTCTTTCCATAAAAGGAATCTGCTGTTAGGAATGCAGGTTATTGTGCACTATGGTGTAACAGAAAACTAGACTGTGCTTTGCCATTATGCCAAATGCTTCCAAAATGTTGTCTTTAACACACACACACACACACACACACACACACACACACACACACACTGTTTCTAAGAGCTCCTGTGTTTCCTGTCTTCCTTCTGCCTTTCAAAACACAGAGAAGCTCATAGGTAAGAACTCAAGTTCTGAAGTCCCTAGACCTGGGTCATCCTAGTTCTGCAACTTTGCCATGTCATAATCTCAGGTCAATTATTTAACTCTCCAAGCCTGAGTGGCCTCATCTGTAACATCAAAAGTGACTGGGTCCAATTCATGAGGTGGCCATGAGGAATGTGCCCCATAAGAGGCACTGTGGTGCATACCTGGTGCTCAGGAATGCCCAATGCCTGTCACCATGACTCTTGGTTCCCCTTCTCCAGAATGTCATCTGTAGTTGTCACCGGCACCCCACCCATCCCCGCCATCTTCTGCTAGGATTTCAAGTGCCACCATACCTGGCTTATACAGTGCTGGGCAACTGAGCGAGGGCTTCATACATGTCATGCAAACAATCTACCAACTGAGCTACATCACCAGCCCTTGTTTTCATATTTGTTCAATTAAAAAAAGGGGGTGTTTGGGGGACTGGAGAGATGGCTCAGTGGTTAACAGCATTGGCTGCTCTTCCAGAGGACTTGGGTTGAATTCCCAGCACCCACATGGCAACTCAAAAGTGTCTGTAACTCCAGTTCCAGGGCATCTGACATCTTTACCCCAATGCACATAAAAATAAATTTTCTAAAAAGGGACATTTAGAGGGCTGAAGAGATTGTTCATAGGTTAAGAGTAATTGCTGCTCTTCCAAAGGATCCAGGTTTAAATCCTAGCTCATAGCTGTCTGTAACTCCACTTCCAGAGGATCCGACATCCTCACACAGTCATACATGCAGGCAAAACACCAATGTACATAAAATAAAATAGTTAATTATTTTTTTAAAGGGGGACATTTAATATGTCACAAAGGCAGAATAAATTGTGACATGTGAAAATGTCTCAACACCTTGATAACATTTGCCCAAGTCTTAGTTAGAGTCTGCTTGCTTTCCTCCCTGACTTCAGACAGGAGAGCTTGTTGGACATCTGCTTCCAGGCAGGCACTAGACTCAGTGTCTCCTTCAGCAGAGTCCCAGGAGTAAGATTCCAAGAGCCTGGTCCTGGCCATTGCACATTATTGAGGCAACTGCAGGGCAGGATGAGTCTAGTCTAGTCACTTGTTAGAAATAAACTATGGAAAGCGAATTTAGGAAAACCAAGGATGTCATCTCTTTGCCTAAAATTCTTTAATTGCTCCCTATAAAATTAAGCCTACTCTCCTGAGCTTGTCATTCAAGGCTACTCACTGCCTAGCCCCACCCTCACGGATCTTCCTGTGAGCCCTACCCACTGGCCAAATCAGACCCTGGTTTTGCCAAGTGCTCTATCTTTGGCCTCTTCCTCTCTATGTCCCAGCCCAATTTACATATTCTTTCAAGCCCCGAACCTCTTAAAAGTGATTCTTCCCTCCAAGCCTATCCAGAATAGCCGCTGCCTTCTCCCTGTGCATCCACAGAGCTCTGTTCCTATGCGCCCTGTGAAAGCACCTATGACAAGATACACACCTTTGTGTTTTGGGCACTAGAAATAATTGTTGACCAAGTCTCAGTCTAAGTAGGTCTCCAGGGATCAGAGGATCCTGAAACATCACGTGACTTGCCCAAGGTCACAGAGTCAAAAGCAGGCCCAAGACCTGGAGTTAAACCTCTTCCCTTTCTCAGGAGCTGTCTAATAAATGTCACAACCTTAAAAACATTAATATACTTTTGAGCAATTACTGTCTTGCAGGAACTTTCCATGTTAAACTCTTAGTGTTCATTCGAAGGATTTTCTTCATCACTCATTAAAAAAAAAATAATGGCTTGCAGGGGTGGTGGTGCATGCCTTTGATCCAGCACTCAGGTGGCAGAGGCAGGCGGATCTCTGTGAGTTCAAGGCCAGCCTGGGCTACAGAGTGAGTTCTAGGACAGCCAGTGCTACACTGAGAAACCCTGTCTCAGAGAGAGAGAGAGAGAGAGAGAGAGAGAGAGAGAGAGAGAGAGAATCCGGTTTGACTAGAGGTGTATCTCAGAGTTAGAAGCCCTGGCTTCGATCGCCAATGGAACTGAAGAAAATAACTCTTAGAGATGGTAAATCACCAACACAAAGTCCCGAGAGAGACCATGTTCTCACACCTGACTCCATTCACTTTTCCTGTATTTTCTAGACCATTCTTTTTCATTCCTACAGTAAGTGTCCCCAAATGTCTGTTTAAAATGTGGCCCCAGTGAGTCAGCCATGTCCTTTTGCCTCACCCTGGCTGGCTGGTTGAGTGGGTGTGCTTGTCAGCATCTGTCGGCTAGCCCAGAAGCCAGTTCCTTCAGTTCAAAGCAGAGCCACACCATGCCTGCCATGGGCTGCACTTGCTTACCATCGTATGTCACATAGGGGATCTGGAATCCTCGGGCACTGTTCCCTTCGTTGGACTTGAACTGAATCCAGAGCTTCTTTGACCTGGAGGTGAAGGCGATGGGGCGTTCGTAGGTCTGGCAGGTTTCATATGTGGTCACAGAGTTGGATGAAGCTGCCGAGGGAAGTTGGAGGGAGTGGGGTTCAAGAGGTGTCATGGAGCCAGCAGTCAGGAAATGCTTGCCTTTGAAAACACTTAGCCCACACAGTAAGTTCAGCTCAAGAACTCTTGGTCGGGGAGATGACGGCTCCCTTGGTAAAGCGCTTGCCTTGTTTGTTTGTTTGTTTTGAAGCCAGATAAAGTAGTCATGAGATAGCTGAGACATGTAGACCCCTGAAGTTTGCTGCCCAGCCACTCTAGACTACTTGATAAGTACCAGGCTAATCAGAGAACCTGTCTCAAAAACCAAAATGGATGGCATCTGAGGAATGACAGCTGAGGTTATCCTCGAGCCTCCACAAGTACCTACACGTGCATACATGCATGTTCTCACTTGCTCTCATCTCTCTCTCTCTCTCTCTCTCTCTCTCTCTCTCTCTCTTCTCTCTCTCTCACACACACACACACACACACACACACACACACACACACACACACACTCAGGCTCATCCTAACAGTAGAAAGCGCTGGAAATAGAGAAGTTTCCACTGGGGATTATACTTTACCCCAAGGAAAGGCTAAGCCCCACCTGCCCTCTGCAGACAAACGGCCACAGCCCAGGCTATCCCATCCATGGTAGGAGTGGAGAGATGGCCCCAGAGTCCAGACCCAGTTGCTGATACCCAGCAAGAGTCACCCCTACTTATTGTAGCTTTCTGAGGGTACACTAGGCATTTTAAGGGCTTGATCTCATTGCTTCCTCTGAAAACCATAGATGCTGACCGATTACTACCTCTGTTACAATAAGGACTTGTGGCCCAGGGCCACAGCCAGTATGTGGTGAGGACAGGATTTAAACCCTCATCTGACTTCAGGCATTTTAACCACTAATAATGGTCATTGCACTCTTGAACTCACAGCATCTGTATAAGACTGAGCTTATCAATATTCCGTTTTGGAGTGGGGACGAGCTTATGATTGTACCACCCCCCCAGTGCCCCTGCTCCATGATCTGTACAGTTATTGGTGGCATGGGAAAGAGAAATTTGTTTTAGGGTGTAGTCATTGGAAAGGTGTCCATGTTCCTGTAAATAACATCTTGTGGCCGGGTGGTGGTCACGCATGCCTTTAATCCCAGCACTCTGGAGGCAGAGGCAGACAGATCTCTGTGAGTTGGAGGCCAGCCTAGTCTACAAAGTGAATTTCAGAACAGGCTCCAAAGCTACACAGAGAAACCCTGTCACAAAAAAACAAAAAACAAAAAACAAACAACAACAACAACAAAAAACCAACAACAAACAACTTCCTCCCCAAAGACAAACACAGAAGAAAGACTAATTGGGAAGAGGAAGGGAATTAGTTGGAGGGAGACACAAGAGGGTAGTGGAGGGAGAATATGATCGAAATATATCATATACATGTGTTAAAATGTCATAATAAAACCCATTATTTTATAAAAGTAGTATATACCAGTAAATTTCAAAGAAGGAAGGAAGGAAGGAAAAGAAAGCACATGGCTTTTCCAAGCACTCTGCAACTTGAACTCTTTTAGTCCTAACAGCCCTACAAGGCAGTGGCTGCCGTTTCTCCAACACCCCCTCTCCAAGAAGACTACAATGAGAAGCTCCCAGTGTCTACCCAAGATCACAGACCCAGTAGGAGGTGAATCTGGGATTGAGCCTGTTCTCAACTCTGTCATCAAGCTGCATTGATGGTAGCATCCCTTTACAGACACCAGAGACTGAGTCAGGATAACAGGAGAGACCTTCCTTTCTGGCTGGACCATGCCTTTGGCCTTGGACAGTCCCTAAACTATATGTTGCTACCTAGAGTGAACAATGTCAAGTCAGCCCCACTTGGCTATAAACTCATGTCCCATCTCTGTTCTACTATGAAGGAAAGAATCTACTAGACCTGCTTCTCACATTTAAATCTGGGGGTGGTAGGGGGAGGCCATCAGGTTTCCCAGGCTGCCTTGGGAGGGGAGGGAAGCCCAGGGAGAGACGCACAGGTTTTCCGCATCACCAGGTAGTCACCACAGTCATCTTCTATGGGCAGGAAGATCTCAGGGACCACAATCAGGATACGACGTTTAGGGGGTGGGTTGATGGTCCAGGTGCACTCCGAGTTGGCGGGATAGTTCCCAGGGTAGTTTGGGGATTCGATATATCCTGTGAAGTCCCCCAGCTCTCCTCCACACTTTCTGTCTGGAAAGGAAGTGCCGTGAGTTAGAAGGGCAAAACACTGGCATTGCTATTATAGACACCCCAAGGGGAGCTGAGATCCGTAGACCCCCTGTTGAAAGGAAGTGATGCCACCTAGAGAATGTGCATCCTGCCCCCTAGAGAATGTGCATCCTGCCCCTAGAGAATGTGCATCCCGTAGTGCAGGTCTCTGTGGGAGCCAAGCAGCACCAACTCCCCAAAGCAGCCCACCTTGCTAGCCTGAAGACACCAAGGTCGACACTTTTAATCTTTGCTGTTTTGTTTACAATTCTATTTATCAAGGGGACATAACACTGAACTCAGAACACAGCTCACAGCTCAGTAGAGAATATTTGATGAAGATAAAACAAACTTTTTTTCACTCTTCCTTCTGTTTAAAGCCACATTTTATTTTTCAGTGGAGAAGGAAGTTTCAGCTAACTATTGGATGCACTTGGACATGCAGTATGTTTACACCTGGCATCAGAGGAAAAGAGACATGGGTACATGCTCACTACCTCAGCTCTACTGTCAGACACTGAATCCCCCACACGTCGCCCAGAGATCTGGGGCTCAGTACAGACATAGTCAGGAGTTCCTCAGGGGACTCACTGTTTAACACTGTTAGGTAAACCTGTACAAAAGACTTGCGGGGGGTGATTTTCTTCTCTAACTATGACTTGTTAGCAGTAGTAAAAAATAATAATAATAACTAGGCTTTTCTTCTGAGAGAAAAAAGAGAAGGGAGAGTCATGGAATCCAGGGTTGCCCGAGAAACTGACTTGGGGCTCCTGATGGACAGCCAAGGCCCAGGGAGTGGGAAGACTAGGAATCGAGTCATCTTAGTATGAGGAAGACTTCCCTAACACTATGAGTCTTCCCAAAGTCTAGTCTACCAACAGATGAGGCTCTCATGATCGGTAGTGAGAGCGCTGTTGAAGCATGTATCCAATACCACTGTCTATGGCTACAGCTACATTGAGACAGAGAGGACATTTGGGGCCAGGGCTGTAGCTCAGTGGTAAAATTCTTACCTCACATGCACAAGGCCCTCGGTTCAATCTCCTCTTCCGAAATGAAAACAAAACACAACAAACAAACAAACAAAAAACCACCTAGGAGAGAAATCTAGATAACCTTTTAACCATAAAACTCCCCTGGTTCAATGCTCCTCTCAACCCCAAGCTTCTCCAGTTTGGGGAGGCTTCCTCACTAGACTGGATGGCAGTCACTATTAGATGAGCTCTACTTTGGACCTTTACTATAGAATTTCATATAGCAGGTAATGCAGGAAAAACCCACATTAGCAAGTCCTTAAATGGTTCAGTTCCCCATTGGTGAAACTACAAATCACACTCCTTAGCAGGGCATCTAAGGCCTCCTTTTACTGACCTGCCAGCTCTTCTATGCTCAGATTCAGAAGTCTGCTCCCAGAAGGCTTTTTTTTTTTTTTTTTTTTTTTTTTTTTTGGTTTTTTGAGACAGGGTTTCTCTGCATAGCTTTGCTCCTTTCCTGGAGCTCACTTGGTAGCCCAGGCTGGCCTCGAACTCACAGAGATCCGCCTGGCTCTGCCTCCCGAGTGCTGGGATTAAAGGCGTGCGCCACCACTGCCCGGCTCCAGAAGGCTTTTCACTTGCCTAAGCCTTGGCTTCCCTGAGGGCTGTCTGGAACATGAAGCTCTCCTATGTGCCCCATCCTCCTTCCATGCTCTCCAGAGACCTGTCCTCCAGACCAATCGCTTGCTCCTTCTACAGCCCTACTGCCTGGCTCCCGGCAGCTTGGCCAGGCTGACCTAGCAGGATGCTGGGAACAGGGCTGGCCCTCAGACAATGCATGCTGAGCTAGGCTGACTTAAATTATTCTCCAGGGACAAGGACAGTTGTAAGTGTAGAGAAGGAGCTGAAGTGGGGCTCAGGGGGACAGGGTGCAGTGTTTTAAGCACTTGGTTCGATCCTCTACCCCACACTTATAAAAAAGGTGAGTACTTCTGGCTCATAGCTAGAACTTCCGTTTTAACAGCCAAGACACTGTGGCGTCTCTCTCCCATGGCACTGGTCCACTTAGCTGTGAGTGGGCCTAACATCACGCACATGATCCTGAATGAACCTGGAACCCCGGCTGCTCCCCACACCCCCTACCCAAGTCTAGTCTTGCCCTCTAGTCCAGCCTGTGAAACACCTTCGAGAAAAGCCTACTTTTACACTGCGTTATGTTGGTAGAGCCATCAAAGTCAGTGGTAGTATTGCCCGGGCAGGAAAGACAGTTATTTTTTCCAAATGCAGGCTGGTATGTCCCCAGTGGGCAACGGATACATCGGTGTGTGGTGGTGTTGTAGACGTGCCCAGGCGAACATTGAACTGTGAAGAGAAAGAGTTTTTAATCAAATGCTTCAAGGTTTATGAAATAAATTATGCCTAAATGAAATACTGCTTTCCGGGCAAGCTGGGATTAATTAACACTTGATTCCCTCAATAGCCAGAGTAAGAGGGATTCATAACCTCCAAATGCACTCAAATGCACGTGGCCAGCAGCAGTAGTCACCTCTTAAATCTTCGGGGTGGGAACACTGAGGGTGCTGGCCAAGGCTGACTTAGACTTCCCTTGGGAGAAGCAGGGAAGTGGGAATCTGGAGGGGGCTGGCAGGACTGAACGGAGGTGCTGTGGGAGCAGCTAGGCCCAGATATAAGATAAAGGAGGTCTAGAGGGGTGGAGCTCAGGAGATCAGTTTGTCAAACCTGCTCATTGCTGCCTAAGTGGCTGGAGACATCTAAAGACCTGCCATAGGGGCAGCCCGGACTGGGTCACATCTTCACTGGATCCTGCGGAACTCAAGGAGAGAAGTAGAGTTCCAGAAAGGGCCAAGCAAGTACTCACCTCTGGTTTCACAATCCTGGAAGGAAGTGGCTCCTAGATGTTTAGTGGGAAGACCTCCTCCACATGGGAGGCATGATGTACGGCCCTCATCAGGCTGAAAGGTGCCCAAGGCACAGAGTTGGCAAGGGGCAAATCCATCTGCTGAATATTCACCCGGTTGACACAGGCCTGCAGGAAGTCATGGCCCTGGTGAGTGAGGCTCCCCAGGAAGGCCATTCCCCACCTCTCTGCAGAAGTGACGGCCTTCGTGAGGCCTTATATCCCATGCTGACTTCAGCTCACACATCAGTGAGAAGCACCCAGCCAGTCTTGCCAGGATCTTTTGGAGGTGGGCAAAGATGTGCCTGAGGTTTGCACATAGACCTACAGAGCCCAGTACAAAGATGGACACCAAGAGGCCATGCTATCTGCTTCTAGTATGAGAAAGACCTAATATGTGCAGAGCCTGGCCTGCACACTACCCAGGGACCCCTTTAATGGGGTAGCCTTGGGGTGGGAACCGAGTAAGGGACATGAAACAGTCTCTGCTGTGGAGTCAATCTGGTGATTAGACACAAAAGCCCAAACTCACTTAGAAACTACATGAACTGATCAAGAGTCTCCCATTTCACCATTTATTCAACTGCAGCTTCTTCACTGAGGTATGTCCTGGCCTACTTCACCCAGTCTACTAAACCCAACTAATTCACTCCACACAGGCAGAGGGACCCAGTGACACTGATTTTAAGCATGGCTCCTTTCTTCCTCTCAAGATTAGGAAAGGAGGCAGCCATTAATGAAAGACACAGAAGCTCTGTTCTTTAGGAAGCTGTGTGTCATTAGCAAGATGCTCTATAGAGTCTATGTCTCTCACGGCCCTACCCACATTCTATTTTCTGTTTATTTGTGGGATTTTTGGTTTATTTTTGGATTTGATTTATTTATATTTATATTTATTTATTTGATCTATCTTGGGATTTTTCAATTATTTTTTATTAATTTTGTATCAGCATGTATCCAATGTATTCTAATTACTCTCTTCTGATCCATGTTTCTCTCCGTCTCACTCCTATTAATGCCCCCTCATCACTACCTGTCCCTTTTCTAGATTCATGTGTTTTGGTTTTGTTTTGTGACCCATTTCATTTAACCAGAGCCCTTTGGACCAAGAGATGGCTGAGGTCTCCAGTGTGCATGTTTACAGAGTGAAGAAAGCATGTAAGTGTAACATTTATATTGTTCTGTCAACATCATCCCCATCTTTTTGTTTTTATCTTTGAGACAGGGTCTCATGTAGCCCAGGCTGGCCTCAAGCTCACTATGTAGTCAAAGATAACCTTGAACTCCTAATCTTCCTGCCTCCACCTCCCAAGTACTAGGATTACAAATGTCCGCTGCTATGCCGGGTTAATGCAGTACTGGAGCTCCAACTCTACCAACGGAGCTGGGTCCCCATCTTCATTCATTTGCTCGTGTGGGCATCAGCCCGGTGTGTCAGGTGCCAACCCAAGCACTAGAGAACTAATAATGAACCCAACATGCTCTCTGCTTGTGGAAAGACCAAGGTCTAGTGTCCATTGTCCAGAGTCTTTGGGGGGCCACCGGCCTTAATCTGAACAATGACTCTAGGGATTGGAGGAGTAAGAAGGGACAGCAGAATCCTTACCTCCACATTCAGATGCATTCCAGGCTTCTGAGACTTTCAAGGCCCCAAGATTTTCTGGTCTTGGGCATGGCTCACAAGTGACTTGTCCTTCCTCATTTTGGAAGGTTCCATTTGGACATAAAATGCAGCGTTCCTGTGATCCATCGTAATACGTCCCAGCCCTGCAACTGACTAGCCAAAGGGGGAACAATCTGATCAGTGTGAGACAGAGGCTGAGGAAGCATGATGTGAGCGCTGGAGATGAAAGTGTCAAGATGAAGATGGACCACACTCCTCATGCAAATCCCTTAAAGATAGAGTGTGCATTGTCTCTGGAATCCCCACTCCTGACCCCTGTCTAAAGGGTCTGTATCTCCCTAGACCAGATAGCGGGACCATAGGAACCTTACTTATTTTGTAGCAGAAGCACTTAATGAGGAAATGTTGGGTTGTTTTGTTTGTTTGTTTGTTTGTTTTGCTTTGCTTTGTTGCTTGCTTGTTTGTTTAACTTCTGGGTTGTCCTAGTTTACAGGGCTATCAAAGGAGTATAAAGGTGAAAGTTTCTCATTCTGTGTGTGTGTGTGTGTGTGTGTGTGTGTGTGTGTGTGTGTGTGTGTGTTTCCCCTGAAAGAATTAGGGGCCTACAGCTTCACACATGCTAGTCAAACACTCTACCACTGAGCTCCATACAGGTCCAGTCCTGAGGAAGGTATTCTGAATGCTGCCTGGCAGGATCCTGCAAGGCTTCCTAGAGGAAGTCACATGAGTCAGGCCTTGAAGGATGAAGAGGATCTCCCAGTAGAAGTGGGCCTTCCAGGAGGTTCTTGCATGGCATATTGGAAGAAAAGGAAGGAGAGCTGGGGTTAAGTTAAAGGAGTTCCTGAATTCCAGACCTTGAGATTTTATTCTTGGGTGGGTGCGGGAGGCACTGGAAGGAGGAATCCCATCAGAAGCTGTGTTTTCTAAAGCTCCTCCTTCAGTCACTGTGTGGGTAAGATCTTGAGGGTCTCATAAAACAGCATACTTCAGATGCACAATAAAATGCATTCCAAAGCATAAACCGTTGTAAATGTTCCAGAAAGAATAAGCAATAAGAAAATTCACGACTGTGCTTCTGATTGCGAGTTAATTCGAGATTCTGATGGTGCTAGTTAAATCAGGATTTATGCCCTCTTCTACTGCATGAAAGTGAAGTAAATATACCCAATTTGGCTTCCTATTTCAACAGTTAAACATCATCCGTATAGCTCCCTAAATAGCCTTTCTATGTAGCTGACATTAAGTACCTACTGTGTACACGACACCACACCAGACACCTGTAATATGCCTAATGTATTCCTTAGCATAACCCTGGAGAGCAGATGACATCACTGGCTCAGATTAACAGAAACAGAGCCTAGGAATGACTTGGTCCAAAGTCTCACAGCTACTGTGTGGAATACATCTTTGGTAAGGTTTAGAGCCTTGGCTCTAAGAGAGGGTATTTCTCTGGTGTAATGATTAGCACCCTGAACCCTGACTTGGGAGAGGAAAAGGTTAATTCGCACAAGAGGAGACAGAAGAAGCTCAGGCTTTGTTAAGCAGCTGAAGGTCTGACTAGAACAAAAACGTTCTTTTTAAAACTTAAACTTTCCAGGAAATAGAAGGACCACAGGACAAAGTTGACCACCCCACACCTCAGCTGTCTGAGGGGATGTTATCTCCATCCTATCCTACAAGTGCAGATTGTGTGTGGAATCTTGGGGTTAAAAAAATCTATCATCAGTAATCAAAACGTTCAGTGCTCGATGTCCCAACTCTCGGGAGGCAGAGACAGACCGATCTCTGTGATTTCAAGGCCAACCTGATCTACACAGCAAGTTCAAGGCCTACGTAGTAAAACCTAGTCTCAAAAACAAACTAACAAAAAACAACAAAAATCGTTTATTTCCCACTTTTCATTATTCTCTCAAAAAATATTGTTTAAAATAAGGTTTTATTTTTATCAGAATGAGGCTATGCGATATTCCAGTTATCATTTCTACAGTACTCAACCAATAGAATCTACACTCATATTTAAATCCTAACATCTTTTGGTATTGTTTGCGTTTTTTGTCTTAAAATATTTGTGGGCTTCTATGAGTTTGTGATTTTTTTTCAAAAAGATTTATTTTTATTTTATGTATATGGATATTTTGCCTTTATGTATATTTGTGCACCATGTGTGTGCCTCATGCTTATAGAAGCCAAAAGGGGGTGTCAGGTCCCCTGAAACTGGAGTTACAAATGGTTGTTACTACCATGTGGGTGCTATGAATCAAACCCGGGTCCTCTGGAAGAGCAGCTAGTGCTCTTAACCATTGAGCTCTCTCTCCAGCCCCCAAGGAGTCTGTGATCTTGTTATAACTGAAATCTTAAATGCGATCCTCCCATGCTTCCTTGGCACTCAGCATTATAATGAACAGACAGGATGCATTTATCTGTGGCAGAGTCCCTATTTCAGACTTACCCTCTACACGCAGCCTCATTGCATGATGGTTTCTACAACCACACTGCTTCTCACCCACATTGCATGAAAAGCTAGGCTGAGTTACAGACAAGACATTCAGGTGTCATGCTGTATCTCACCTGTCCATTCCAGTGTCTATGGTGGGCCAGTAAATAAGAAAATAACTTTTTTATGGATTTCTCCAGCCAAGCTGTCATGGAGGCTAGCAGATAGCAATCAGTGCTGGCCTGACCAGAGTGCCTCTGGCCTGAGCCATTTCCACTGGAGGAAGAGCTGTTGGCAGACACCCAGGTTATAACTGTGACCCCAGCAGCACAGCCAATTCTCACATAGAGACAGATCAACATGACTGTCACCACTGGCTCCTCTGGAGGAAAACACATGCCCATGTTCAGGCCTAGACCTGTGTCTCACGGAACAGGGTACCAGGATGGACACAGGGCTGTCCACCTTGGAGCTATTTACCCAACCCCCAATTCCTGTCAAGGTTCCACTTGAAGAGGCCTCACATCATCCCATATCAGCTGAGATTTCTTAACTGATCAAAGGGTTGCCCTGTGGTCAAGAAGGTCTTGTTTTCTTTCTTTCTCCCCACAGTGAGAGGCCTGCTTCACATAAACAGCCTCATCTAGTCAGTTTCCATACAGAAAGACCTTAGGGAAAGAATTCGTGCCACATACATTTGCTTCTTCCACGGGGTAAACAGAGTGAAGCCCTGACTGTCGGGATGGCTGCCTGGGAACAGCGCTGGGCCTGCGTGCTGGATGGGACCTCAATCCCAGGTCCCGGTTGCTTCTCTTCCCCTTGAGTGGCCTGCTTGTGTTGCTGCCCTCAGACAAAGGAGGCCATTGCCCCCAGAACACTTCGCCGTCACAGTAGAGCTTTTGTGCGCTGTCAGTGACCATTAAAATCCCATTCTCAAATCCCACACAGCTGTTTCTCCTCCTCTTAAAAAAAGAAAGAAAAATACCAGAAAGCCTTTCTGATGCAAAAGGGTGGAAACCAGCAGGGCCCAGGATTAATGGTGACAAAGAGGCCTAAAGGCCTGCCCTCTTTTCAGCTCCCTGGCCTTTGAGTATTTCAGGCTATGGGCAAACACTATGGTCCCTCGGCAGCTAAGAGGGTGAACCTAATAAAAGAGGCCACTCTCCAGCATCTCACCGTTGTCTGAAGGATTGAGTCTTGACTTCTGAAGGAGAGCCACAAGCAGCCCATGCGGATTCCCAAGGTATCCTGGGGTGGCTGCTTTGTCCCAGCTCAGAGGCAAGTCCCAAGAGTCCCAAGGCAGTGCAGTGGCCTCAGGATCCTGGTTAGAGCCTCCTTTAAAAGAGTACCCCAGGATAACAGGGCACAGCAACTCCTTGGACTGAAGAATTGTTTCTTCATTGTCTTTGTAGGATTTTGAGGTACGATCAGTTGCTGCCTGAAAACATAGTCATGGGTGAGGCCTAGAAATGAGCCCAGCTGGGTGCCTTCCTTGCTGGGGACCCAAGTGTGTGTTATGTTCTCTTCATGCCTAGTTAAGTGAAGCCAAAATTTTGCTTCCTTCAAAGTGACTTTTTGGCCCTCAATCTAAATCCCCCCCCCACACACACACACACCAGAAAGCTAGGCTTGGTATACTGTCTTTGCATACTGTCACCTGTCCTTAGGGGTTCTTTCTTTCTTCTTAACTCTTTTTACATTTTACTTATTTTGTGTGTGTTTTAGGGGGCAGGGGAGCGGGGGATACACGCCAGAAGACTACAAGTGGGAATTTTTCTCACCTGTGGGTTCCAGGGAGCGAACTCTAGTCAACGGGCACCTTCACCCCCTGAGTCATCTTGCCAGCCCTGTCCCTTGGCGGTGCTCGTGAAGAATCGCTTGTGTCTTCATTTAACAAGGATACCAAACAAGAACTGTGTGTCTAGTGTTATTCTAGGAGCTGGAGATACAGCAGGGATGCTGACAGATATGGCCTTACCCTAATACAGCCCTTGTTCTCATGGAGAGTATTAACAATAGGCAGAGGAATGCACAGTAGCATGCCCGACAGTGGCGTGGTACAAAGTAAGCAGGGTGCTGGGCCCCAGTGTCTGTGTGTGTCTGTTTCAGTAAGGTGACGAGGAAAGACCGCTCTGGGAGGGAAACAGTCTTGCTATGTGACTGTCCAGTACAGAAGACTTGTGTCACAGGAATAGGAGGAAAGGGGCAAGGTGAGTGGAGGTGTGTTTTAAGAGACTGGACCAGGAGAATTTACAGGTTTGAGGCCAGCCTGTACTACACAGTGGGACCCAATCTCAAAAATAAAGAGCATACCTATAATCCTAACACTTGGGAGGCTGAGTCAGGGAGATCACTAGGAGTTCAAAGCCAGCCTGGGCTATATAGTGCAACACTGAAAAACAAACAAACAGACAGACAGACAAACAAAAACAACCAAACAATACAAAACAAGCAAGGCAGCTTGTATGGGGTCTTAAAGGCCGTGATAAGGAAAGCAGGCTGACAGTGTGTAGAGGTCCTGAACTGCCAGGCGGTGTGACAGAATTTCTGTCTCTAAGCCATCTTTTGGCTGCTGTATGAGAACAGACTGAGGGCAGGAAGGGGAGGAGAACACTCAGAGCCTGTGAGGACAGACAGGGGAAAGGAGGTGGTTTGGAAGCCAGCCAGCCGTGCCAATGGGGAGGGTCACTAACTGGTCGCAGGAGCCTGCCTGCAGGCAGGGCTGACAGGATTTACCAAGGAGGGGTGAGGGGTACAGCAGGGGAGATGCCAGGCCGACTCCAGCTTTGGGGTTGAGCCACTGTGTAAAGAGAAGGGCCATTTCCTGAGGGGAGGAAAGGCAGGTCTGTTTGGGAAGGAGGAGGAAACAGTAAGTGTTGATCCTCAGGGGTACTAGCTAAGCTCTCTGTGTTCTCTGAGGCACATACTGCACTTTGAGGGCTTTCTGGATGACTCAGAGGGGTAAGGAAAACATTCTCAGATCTCTATATACTCATCTCTCCCTATTAAATAAGAAACAAGCCTCCACCAGTTAGGTATATAGTATAAGACTGGTCCCTCAGTCAATCCACCTGTCCAAAAGCCTTGAGACAGACAGTTGTGGGGTTGATCTTCCATGTCTCTAAGAAAAGAGAATTGTGGGCATTCCACAACCCTGGGTATGTAGAGGGACTGATAGACTCACTTTTTGCTATACATTTTGAGGAATTATGGCTTAACTGTGCCTAGTTAAATAGACGTAATTGATTATAATATGTAGTTTCAAACAGAGTGATTGGCCACCATAAAGTCACAGAAAGCAGCCATGGATGACTCCTTCGAGGCCATCCGCACTGAAGATTTACAAATGGCACTCCGACAAGACAGGAACATGCGGGGTAGACACATCTTCTACCAATATCACTAGCTCTTGATCGAGCCATATCACAAGACAAAGAGTCATGAATCAATCAGATCTGACAAGTGTTCGCACAAAGCATTAACAACAAATGAAAAGTCTGCTTTAGAAGTGGATTCACACCAGTACAATCAACAGTGAACCTTGCCAAGTTGGAAAGAGTATACCTGAAGAGAAAAGCCAGCTAAAATTTTGTTTATTTAATCTTTGCCTTATTCTGTCTTTTATCATTTATTGTTTATATTAGCTAGTAGCTAGTATACCAGAAAACAGTCATAAATTCAAATATATATTAAAGAGACAGAGAAAGATACACACTTAAACCACAGAAAGAGAGGAAGGGGGAGTATGAGAGCGAAAAAGACAGAAAGATAGACAGACCTATAGCTGGATAGGGCAGTTAGGGCGTTGCCACTATATAGTGGTTTTTTTTTCTTTTTTTTTTCTTTTTTCTTTTTTGGTTTTTCGAGGCAGGGTTTCTCTGTGTAGCTTTGCGCCTTTCCTGGAACTCACTTGGTAGCCCAGGCTGGCCTCAAACTCACAGAGATCCACCTGCCTCTGCCTCCCGAGTGCTGGGATTAAAGGCATGCACCACCACTGCTCGGCATATAGTGGTATTTATTTATCTATCTATTTATTTATTGAGAGCATTATTGCACATTCATGTATGTGTACACACACATCTGTGCCCATACATGTGGAGGTCCGAGATGGACATCAGGTGTCTTCCTCTGGCATTCTCACCCTGTGTTTTGAGGCAGGGTCTCTCACTGAACCTGAAGCTCACTGCTTTGGCCACCCTGGCTGTCCAGTGAGCTCCTGCGCTCTGCATGGCTCTGCTTTCCAACACTAGGGCTACGTCATATGTAGCCATGCCCAGCTCCTACGTGGGTGCTAGGGATTTGAACTCAAGTCCTCTTGCTTTCAAAGCAAATGCTCTTACCCATTGAGCCATCTGCCCAGTCTCTACAGTGGTATTTAAAGCAGAGGTCAGCTAAGAAAGCTTGACAGAATTTGGAATCACCTAGAGACAGACACACCTTTGAATATGTCATTGAGATTGTTTCCTGAGATGTTAAACCAAGAGGGAAGGCCCATCTTAGCTGTGGGTGGCACCATCCTCTGCACTGGGGTCCCAGAATAAGTAGAAGAAAGTGAGCTGAGTATCAGTGTTGATCCCTTTCTGCTCCCAACTGTAGACACGATACAACAGCTGCCTTACGTCCCTGCCACCATGATGGACTGCGTCCTCAGACTGAGCCAAAAGCAACTCTTCCTTTTGACAATTGTTTTCTGTCAAGTATTTTGTCACAACAGCAAGAAGAATTTTAATAATACAATACCTCTGCCTGGAAATTACACTGGTCCACGGGGCACGGGCTTTCTCTCTGAGGCCTCTGGCTTTACTCTTTCAATAAGTGGCCTCTCGTCTCCCTGCTGTTAATACTGTAAACCACAGCTGTCCCTCACTCTACTGTCCACTCCACCACTCAGCAAGCCTTCTACTCATCTCTAAAAGGACAGAATATGGACTTGTAGGGATTGTAGGCAAAGCACTTAGCATAATACTGAACACATTGTAAGTAATTGATAAATGCCAATAATTTACTAAATTCTGTTCTTGCTATTGTTGAGACAAAGTCTCTCTATATAGATCTAGCTGGCCTCAAACTTCTTAATCTTCCTGCCTCAGCCTCCTGAATTCTGGGGTTACAAGCATGTACCGCCATGCCTGTTTTATCAAACACATTTCTTTTTTAAATATTACTTATTTATTTAATGTGTATGGGTATTTTGACTGCATGCATGTCTGTGAACCATGTGCCCACCCTGGGACTGGAGTTGCAGACAGTCATGAGCCACTATGTGGTGCTGGAATCAAATCCAGGTCCTCTGATAGATCAGGCAGTGCTCTTAACTGCTGAGCTACCTCTCCAGCTTCCCCCCCACCCCCCACCCCGATCCACCCCAGGGCCTCACACATGCTCAGCAAAAGACTCCGCCATGAGCTATAGCCTCCACCCAGGAATCTGTAGTTTGTAAAATAGAACTGCTTTCCTACTTATTTGTACTTATTTCTGTATGCTCGTCTGTGCACATGTTCATTGTGTACATGTATGTTGGGTGTATGTGTGTATCTTTGTCGATTGCGCTACACCTTAGTTTTTGGGAAGGGATTTCCCACTGAGATCTGGAGCTCACTCATTAAGCTAGACTGGCAGGCCAGTGTACTCCAGTGACTCTCCTGATTCTGCTTTCCCAGCACAGGGATTACGGGCACAGACCACGCTTTCCACATGGGTGCAGGGGATACAAACACATGTTCTCATTGTTG
This sequence comes from Peromyscus leucopus, assembly GCF_004664715.2. Lineage (NCBI taxonomy): Eukaryota > Metazoa > Chordata > Mammalia > Rodentia > Cricetidae > Peromyscus > Peromyscus leucopus. Next base: position 95,415,168 of record NC_051063.1, on the reverse strand, counting down.
CACAGCACGCACTTCACTGACTCAGTCATGTCTCCAGCCCCAGAACTGCTTTTCTTTTCTGACATCTTGCTAAAATTGATCACAGATGGTAGAAAGGTTACTTAAAGAACAGGCTGTCCCCAAATGCCAAATTCACAAATTCATCACTATGTACAAATGACAATAAAAAAAGTTTTCCTATTTGATCAGAAGTGAATCTTTTCTTTGGTGTAACTTGTGACTTTAAATTTTATTTTTACAAAAGTTTAAATTATTTTGTGTAAGTGTGTGCGCATGCACGAGCCACAGCCTGTGTGGAAGACAGAGGACAACTTGTGGGAGCTGGTTCTATCCTTCCACCACGTGGAACTTGGGGATTGAACTTACCCATTATGGTGGGGTGAACAGGAATGGCCCCCATAGACTCATGTGTGTTTGAATGCTTGGCCATAAGAAGTGGCACTATTAGAAGATGTGGGCTTTGTTGGAGTAGGTGTGGCCTTGTTGGAGGAAGTGTGTCACTGGGGAGGCAGGATTTGAGGTCTCATGTATGCTCAAGCTACACCCAGGGTAAGACCTACTTCATTTTCTGTTGCCTGCAGATCAAGATGTAGAACTCTCAGCTCCCTCTCCAACGCCATGTCTGCCTGCATGCTGCCATGAAAATAATGGACTAAACCTCTGAAACTGTAAGCCAGCCCCAATTAAATGTTTTTCTTTATAAGAGTTGTCATGGTCATGGTGTCTCTTCACAGTAATAGAAACCTAACTAAGATACCCATGGAACCATATTGTCAGCCCTAAGTTTTATTTTGATTTTTTTATTTATTGTTTTGCTTCAAGATATGGTCTCACTATGTACCCCTGGCTATTCTGGAACTAGCTATGTAGACCAGGCTGGCCTCAACTCAACAGAGAACAGCTTGTCTCTGCCTCCTGAGTACTGAGATTAAAGCTGTGCACCACCATGCCTGACTAATTTTTTTAATGATATTGGGAAGACAATTTAATGTAACTAGACAAAACCTATAAAGTTCTTAGTAGAAGAAATACAATTAACTTAAGACTGTGTATTTGTGTGTTCTTACTGATCAAAACAGTTATTGATTTTATTACTATTTTCACTTATTGGGTTTGCAAAGATTAAAAGGACCAATGGTAAATAGTTCCTGCAAGTGAAGATGTGGGCACTAAACACTCTGATGCAGTTCTGGAGGCAGTGCGTGTTGTGGGGGATTTGGGAGGATGAGTTGGCAGTATCTACCATTGTTTACAAATGCATGTCCTTGATTTTGCAGTTACACTTCCAGAAATCTAGCTTTCGAGAATATTGGTGTTTACACAAAGAAGACATCCACAGTAGCTCTGTTTGTAAAAGGAAAATTAGGAATCACGCCAACATCTACTCATGGACCAGGGCTGACAGATACTGCTATCTTAGATACAGGCTGGAAGTGGAGAGTGTGTAAGGCCCTGGGTTGAGCCCTAGAACAATGGGTAGGAAAGCCTGCTGACTTCTGTCCTGGAGTGAACTGGGCCTCCGCTACTGCCCTGAGGTCATTCCCCCAGCCCTCCAGCCCCCCAGCCCTCACCATCCTGTGCTTCTTTCTGATACTCATAGGGGTTTTTGTTTTACTTCTTATTCTTTTGCCTGAAAGGCTTTTCTTCCAAGCATCCCCAAGTTTTCTTTCTCTTCCTTTTGTGTGTCTGCACCATCAGGCTTTGCAATGGGGCCTTCCCTGACCTTTTACATCAGATATGCAGAATCATAAGCCAAAATAAACCCTTTTCTTTGGAAAGATACCCGATCTCTAGTGTTTCATTACAGTAACAGGAACAACAATAAACAGAAGCTGAAAATATTTTCTAAAAAGAACCAGGGACATTCCTAGGCTTGTCTCCATTATATGTGCCAACTAGAGTTCAAACATATCAATAAGCCTGGGTAACTTTTAGGCGTTCTCTCCTTCCGCCAAGTAGATCCCTGATCAAAGTCAGGTCATTGGTCTTGGCTGCAAGTGCCTTTACTTGCTGAGCCTCCCAAGTCCTTTCTAGTTAGTATGCCTGACCCTTCTTTGTACCTATATCTTCCCTCCCTGACCATGCCTGTGCTGTGTTCTTCCCACAGGACAGTCTTCAACACTGTTCCTGACTTGGTCCCATGTTGAGTACAGGATTCATTTTTAGTGTTAGAGAAAGCTTTTGGGAAAACACACTGCCTCTTTAAGAAACAAACCCATGTTGGGCAATGGTGGTGCACACCTTTGATCCCAGCACTCAGGAGCAGAGGCAGGTGGATCTCTGTGAGTTCAAGGCCAGCCTGGTCTACAGAGACAGCCAGGAAAACAAACAAAAAAACCCAACCAAATTTAGCTCATAGACATGTCAGGGGCACATTGCATACCATAACAATTTAACTCTATCGGTGTCCACCCTAGGCCTGTGTTAGGAAAGCTGTTCCTCTTCTCGGGCTTTGCACAGCCAGCACTGCTCACATGATCCCTGAGAGTCTGCAGGCCTTGACACTAGTGTTTCTGAGACTCTTCACAAAGTCTCCTTGATGAACCCACAGTCCTTACCTCAACAGGCCTGGGAAGGGAGGGCTGCAGTTCAGCTCCAAGAGACCAGAAAGAGGACCTGCCTGGCTGCTTGCCTGAGAGCTCATTCCACTCACCCTGGAAAGCAGGGCCACCACAGCCAGCTCTTGTCACTAATTTGGTATGGAAACTGGAACTCTGAGGAGTCCAAGTGAGAAGCCAGCCAGCTGGGTTTATTGCCCTCTTTTCTTTTTAAGAAAATCAGCTGGAGTAAGAGTCAAGACCATCTGGGAACTGGCCCCTTGTGAGCAATCACATTCAGTGTTCTCTAAGCTTTGGCAAAGCAGCAGTTTGGAGCTGTGATTCTCGGTGAAAGTTCTCCAGAACGCAGCTAGCTTCAGCCATGCCCATACAGAAACACCAACATCCTACCCCTATACCTAAGCTCCATTGCTTGGGCCTAAGAGTCTCCTGACCCTTTAGAATAGACACCTGCTTCTTCTTCTTGGGGGAATCTAGTCACTGAACTTCACCATACACAAGAGTGAAAACAAGCTTTGCAATTAGACTGAAAATTCAATCTTTAGGAAAAAACTATTATCATCATTATTTGGGGCATGCACAGGGTATATGTGGGGTGTATATGTGCATGTGTGCTTGTACATGCATGTGCATACATGTGGAGGTCAGAAGACAACCTAGAGCTTTCCAATTAGGCAAGGCTGGCTGGCCAGCAAGCTCCAGTGATTTCTGTCTCTGCCTCTCCGGCACTGGGATTACAAATATGCACCACCAAGCCTGGCTTTTAACATGAGTGCCAGGGATCAAATTCCGGTCCTTGTGTTCACATGGTAAGTGCTTTATTGGCCCAAGGTATCTCCCACCAATGAGGTTTCCAGCAAGAGAACATAGACCTCAGCATTCATTTTATGACCTGTAGGAGATGCTGGTCCCTGCCCGGTAAGATTATCGATAGATCAAGGAAGCTGGGGCAAGGTTTCGTTCCTAGCAGATAAGAACCAAATCAATTACACTTATCACTATAAAGGGAGACCCCAACTTCCTTCTGTGAGGCTCCTCAGACAGTCTCTCTTGTAACTGCACAGAACAGATCTCACATCTGACCACCCTGGAGTCTCTTGCTGGATTTAGAACTGCTATTTGCTCTGAAACACACACACACACACACACACACACACACACACACACACACACACACGAGACTTAAACCAACAACATGTCATGGACCTGACACTGCTTGAAGCCCCAGCCCGAAGCCCAGGTGTCTCCAAGGCACCTACATGGCCTCTACTTTGTCTTCGCACAAAACCATGGACAGAAATGAGTTCATTCATTACCACCAGGGGCCAAGCCAAAGAGTAGTAACTACAGAGACTGTGACAACAGAGTTTGTGGAGGCTCACACTAGCCAGGCAGCATGGCCAAACCTACATTTGCTTTTCTCTCCTTGAGTTCCACAAACACCGCCAGATATGAGGAAAAGACAGGTAAGTTACACCTCAGCTCCTGGGGAGCTCCAGGGCTGGTAAATACACAGCAGCTAACAGATGAGGAAAAAAACCTCCCTGGTGTTCTCTGGAGTGAGCCCAGAGAAGGAAGGATGGCCCAGGTCTCACTGGCTCCCTTGTTCACATGTCTAACCCTCCGGGCAGATCTGTCAGTCATCACACCTTGGGCTACTCACCACACTGGTTTTCTTCCTGGCCCTGACCCACTCCACAGGTCTCCTCCTGCTGTTCGGATGCTCGGAGGGGCTTTTTAGCTATCTTGAGGTCCATGCCCGAGAGCTGCAAGTGAAAGCGTTCCCTGTGGGCAGCCTTCTTGAGCGTGCGGATGGCTTTCCGGAGCCGCTTCTCCGTCCGCTTTGCTATGCAGCTCAGATTGCAGGAAGCTGTGGGAACAGGGGTGACAGCTGCATGGGGACAGGTCCTCTCAGGCTGCAGGAAGGATGTCCAGGCTAGACCCACCAACACCCCAAGTCCCCTGGAGCTGGGAACCCAGCAGGCTGGGCAGCATTTAATTCAAACACAAATTTGGGGGACCCAAATGGTAGCTTTGGGTTTTATGAAGTGGAGGGGAAAAAAGACTCTCCATCGGGTTCTAAACCAATTTAGTGTAATTTGTGAGGGTGACATCAAACAGGAGATACTTGAGGGCTTACACTAGTTTCTGCCCCCCAAGAATGATGGGAAATGACAGGCAAAGAGAGAAGGAATGGGTCCTGAGAAGTCCGGCGCTGCGGCTAACTTTCAGACCAACCTGTCACCTCCTTTTTGTAAGTTTCCAGTCCAAACTCAACCGTGATAAATACTTCCTTAGGGGCGTTCAGTCGGCCAGGGGCTCCCAGGATTTGCTTGCCAGAGCTGCATGTAAGGTTTGCGTACTGGAAGCTCTCTTTTACTGAGCTGTGCCTCTCTGTATGAAGAAACAAAACGATCGGAAGCCAAGTCCTGGCAGAGCACTGAGCTGAGCATTCGCTAGGGCTCAGTAAACATTTCATTACAACCCTCTAGGGACCGTGTGATTCACTCCACATGCAGAGCCATTGCCAGCCCCTAGCCTGGAGCCCCGGGACATTTTCATTACTATGTAACTTTACAGTCTAATTCTTGAACATTCTTTTCACGGGTACAGGCTGGGTGTCTCCCACTGGCCAGCCACATAAATGCAGAGAACAAGAACCAGGGGCCTCGGGGGGTGTTTTGTATTTTTGATGATGGTTAGCTAAGGTGGTGGGCATTCTCAAAGCTAGACTGGGATGGCCTGATGCTGAAGCTTCAAACAGGGAACGAAAGGAAACCAACCCCTGCTTCCTGTCCATCTGACCTTCGTGCAGCTCCATCCCAGAACGGACATCAACAACGATGTCTCGTTTTAAACGACCGCAAACAGTAAACGGCACAAAGACTCAACAGAACCAAACAGTGCCGTGAAACCACGTGGGGTGGCAGTGGAAATGCTTGCCCTAGGACAGGCTTTGCAGCCAGGCAGTGCTGGCCCATGCCAGCAATCCCAGCCCTCGGGAGGCAGAGGCAGGTGCATCTCTAGAGTTAGAGGCCAGCCTGGTCTACTGAGTGAGTTCTAGGACAGCCAGGGCTACCCAGAGAAACCCTGCCTTAAAAAACAAAACAAAAACAAACAAACAAACAAACAAAAAGAAGATAGGCTTTGTATATCCCTATTCTTGATTTTCGTGGTGTCCCCTCTGCCCAGAGCTTCTGATGAATCTGTTGACTCAATAGACAAAACTAAACCAAATCAAACTACAGAGCAGAACAACAAAATCTATTTGCATCTCTTTTAAAACTGACTGTATTGAACTAAAGGTTATCTGTGCTATATATAGTCTTTAATTACAAAGCAATAGAGACCATCAGGGCCAAAGGAAGAGACAAATTCATTTTCTACCTATATTTTCCCCCAAACATATTTTTTATAGTTTTAAAAAGTGTTTTTATTTTTATTTATGTGTGTCTATATGCCACATATGTGCAGGTGCCTAAGAAGAGGGCATCAGATGCCTTGGAGCTCAAGTTACAGGCAGTTGTGAGTTGCCCATCATGGGTGCTGGGAACTGAACCTGGGTCCTCTAGAAGAGTTGCCAGTGAGCATTCTGAATCTGAGCCATCTCTTCAGTCCTGTTCTACATTTTTAAAGAGCTAACCTCCAAGCTTAAATAGATGTTTAATTTGAACTTGTTTTCCTTTCAATGTGTGTGTGTGTGTGTGTGTGTGTGTGTGTGTTTTCATGACAGAGTTTCTCTGTGTAGCCCTCGCTGTCCTGGAACTTGCTTTGTAGACCAGGCTGGCATCCAACTCAGAGATTTGCCTGCCTCTGTCTCCTGAGTGCTGGGATTAAAGGTGTACAACACCACTGCCCGGCTTCCCATATCTATATTAAAACTACTTTTACATTATTTATTTATGTTGTGGTTACATGTATGTGTAGTTGCACACGTCACAGCTCACATGTGCCATGGGGGAGGGGTGCGTGTGGAATTCAGAGGACAACTTGCAGGAGTCAGTTCTCTCCTTTTACTGTGTGTGTGGGTCCTGGGGATCGAACTCAGGCTGTGAGGCCTGGCAGCAGGCTCCCTCACTGCTGAGCCATCTTACTGGCCCTAACACTATTTTTATCTATTTATTTTGTTTTTATACAAATTTTCCTCTGTGTTTCAGGCTGACCTAGAATTCACTATGTACTGAGAGCTAACTTTGAACTCACAACAGTCTCCTGCCCCAGCCTCCCAAGTGCTGGGATTACAGGTGTGAGTCACCATGTTTAGCTTAACACTTTGTATTTTGAAGTAAGTTTAGATTTACAGAAAAATTGATGAAAAGTAGACTTCTTGCACACCCTCCTCTCGGTTCCTCCCAGTAACATCTTACTTCATACTGGTCCAATCTATTAAGTAAACTCCAGACCAAATCTAGTTTTTTAACTAATACTTTCCTGGGCTGGAAAATTGGCTCCTACCACAGTATGGTTAAGAGCTCATGCTGTCCCTGCAGAGGCCCAGAGTTTGATTCTCAGCACCCACATTGGGTGGCTTTACAACGTCTACAACTCCAGCTCCAGAGAGAGCTGGCCCGTCTGGGCTTGGCAGGCACCATACTCACACACATGGACACATAATTAAAAATTAAAATAAATCTTTAAAAACAAGTAATACCACACTCCCTGGGTGGTGATGGCGCATGCCTTTTAATCCCAGCACTCGGGAGGCAGAGCAGGCGAATCTCTGTGAGTTTGAGGCCAGCCTGGGCTACAAAGTGAGTTCTAGGAAAGGCACAAAGCTACACAGAGAAACCCTGTCTCAAAAAACCAAATAATAATAATAATAATAATAATAATAATAATAATAATAAAAAAAACAAGTAATACCGGGGTTGGAGAGATGGCTTAGTGACTAAGAGCACTGGCTATTCTTTTAGAAGACCCGGGTTTGATTCCCAACACCCACAGGGTGGCTCAGAACTGCTTGTAATTCCAGTTCCAAGAGATCAGACACCCTCTTCTGGCCTCCTTGAGCACCAGGCACACATGGGGCACAAAGATACACATGAAGCCAAAACACCTATACACATAAAATAAAATTTTAAAAAAATAAAAAATAAATACTTTAAAAGTACAAAAAAATTGACTCAGCCCTAAATAGAACCACCCTTGTTAAGGCCCAAGGAACAGCTCAGAAAAGGGATAGCGTGAATGTAAGAACCGGAAGGCAGGGAGAAGGGCTGTGGAGGACTGTCTTCCGGCCAGGACACAGCCATCAGGATCTCACAGCAGCTGCAGCTACTCACAGTGAGCCCGCCAACAGCCAATCACGGATCTCAAAGGGACTCATGGGGCCCTACCCCTCCCTCCCGAACTGTGTCCTGACAGATCCCGAGAGAGCAACAGCCATTCTCTGTGTGCCTACTGATGGGTCCAACAGCTTCCAATGGTTAGCTCCAAACCCACGGGCATACAAATGGCCCTGGTTAGACTCAGTTGGTCACAAAGCCAAACAAAAAGGCATGGATGTGGGAAATCGACTCACAGGGAAGGGGAATAAGGATAGGGTGGGAGGGAGGTGAAGGATGGCGGAGGGGTATCAGTCATCAGGACGCACTATGTACATGTATGAGATTTTACAAGAACAAATTTAATAAAAGTTAGAAAAGTGTAACTATGAAAGGAGAATATGAAAAATACAGAAGAAAAAAAATCAAAATCACCATTCTCCTACTCAGACATAATGACTAATGATATAGTCAACTTTCTAGAGCTTTTTTTCTTCAACTTTATTTATATACAATTTCAATTAGTTAGACATATCGAATTCTACTGTCCACCTTTCCATCTCTTTTTTTTGTTTGTTTTCATTTTGGGAGACAGGATCTCTCTGTGTAGCCTTGGCTGTTCTGAAACTTGCTCTGTAGACCAGGCTAGCCTCAAACTCAGCGATCTGCCTGCCTCTGCCTCCTAACCCTGAGTGCTGGGGCTAAAGGTGTGCGCCACCACCCCTGACTATGATCTCAGCCACATAACAAGACACCTTCCTATGTCATTAACATTCTTTGAATACACATAGTTAATAGGTGTACACGTTCCGTCAATGGAGGCACCAAAATGCATCTCGACTGTTCACCGTAGGCAGTCAGAATAGCCAGCATGAGCTTTAGGTTTATCTGTTTCAGGGTAGATGGGGGAGAGAAAAACCTTCCTAATCTGTCCTGATTTATCTTAAACTCCAGAGGCATTCTCTGAGGTTCTGATGGAAAGGAACGCTAGGGAAGAAATCAGCACAGTCAGTTTGCTTGTTTGAATAAACCCGGCCCTCCCCGGAAGGCACGTGCTCTACTACCGCCCTGGGGGGGCCACAGTTTTCAAACACCAGAGCAGCAAGCACTCTGGATAGTCTCTCTTTGTTCACCAGTGTTATCATTTCCAAATCAGCCCCCTTTTTTCAGAACTCATGCTGCAACCAAACTCTAAGATTAGAAACTTAAACCCAGTGCAGGCACAAGTGGCTGATTCATCTCAAGCCCACGACTCTAGGAACTCCAGGTTTCCCTAGAGCATCAACGGTGACCTCCTGAGGCATAACCCCAGAACTGCACAGGTGGGGGTCACGGCAGGCTCTCCTCCTCCTGGAGAAGCAAGTCCCCGCAGATTCTGAATGGCTCAGTGCCGTCTGCCATGTGCTTGCATCATCAGGACGGCCATTTCCAGCTCAGCTGGTCCCTTACCCAACATGCAGGCAAGCTCCCTGCACCAGCCATCTGATTCCATACCTGGTAGTGCTGCTCGCAGGCCCTCAGGAGACAGCTTGACCTTTTGCAAACTACACTTGCTTTCATTTAGCTTAAAGGTTACACTTGTCCTGACGGTGACGACATCTTCAGAAAGAAATAAGTAAAAGAAATTACCTTCATAGGCAAAGGAAGAGAACACCCAGCGGGCGGTGGCAAGCTCCTGCTGGCCGGGTCTCGCCACATGCTATAGTCGATGAACCCCTCTAACCCTTAAGATGAACCAATAAAGGTTTGGATCACGAAGTGTCCGTTAGCATGCATGGGTTCTCCTGAAGCCTCCTCAGAGTTAAACTTATCTCAAGGGAAAGATGGATCCAATGTTCAAATGTAACAGAGGAAGGGCCCCCAACAGTCTCCACAGTCAGATGAAAGATGAGGTCATTTTTGTGTCTTCCTGAGAAAGAGGACAAGTATCCTCCCACTCAAATCTGGATAAGATTGTTGAGGGGAGTCTCTTGTATGTGTGGCTTCCTGGAGAGGACAGGGCTGAGGAGGCTGCCATTAGATGTGGCTACCACTTCTGGAGTCTGGGATGGAGTGAGTGCAGATTTCTGTTCTCCCAAAACTGATCTTAACTATATGTTGGGCCCATGCCTCTAACCGAAAGCCCTCTGATCTGTAAAAACTTCATCATGATCCTTAATCTCCCCCGTCTCAGATTCCTCAGGTGTTAAATGCACACAGTTAAGCACCCATTTTACCAGGATATTGCTAAGGATTAAATGAGATAATGGCAAAAATAAATGTTTAGCTGGTTGCCTGGTAAGGATGGTTAGCTATTTGCTTGCCAATGCTTAGAGCATCCCAGATGACCAAGGAATTACCACTGAGGGATTTGGTGAACAAGACCATGTTGTCTCCTCTGGCTTGGTCCTAACATCCATCAGAACGGGCAGCAAAGAGCAGCACTTAAGACTCCAAACTCAAACTGCTTGAGTTCAAATCCCGGCTCCGCTAGTTATCTGAGTCACTTTAAGTTCTTCCACCCCTCTGTGCCTTGGTTTCTTTGGTTAATAAGGATAATATAAAATCGATGCAGCCAAGTGTGGTAAACTCACTCCTATAATCCCAACACTTGGGCAGCTGAGGCAGGACTGTCATGAATTCAAGGTCATCCTGAACTACGTAATATGTTCCAGGGTAGCCTGGGTTACAAAGTGAGACCTGCCTCCAATATTTAATGCAGAGAGTTTCGAGTGGATTAAATAGCCTAGTCTATGAACTATAGCATATAGTAGCTGGAGTATTTTAACTTCTAAACTACCATCTTGCTTGAGATTTCAAACTTTGGACATCTTTATAATATAGACAATATAGTCAAGATATAATGTGGTTCTCAATTTGGACAATTTTGTAACAAAATGACAAATGTGTCCTTATCTGGAAAGATGAGACCTCCAGAAAACATTTGGACTTTTATTCTTAGTACTGTGACAAACTGAAATAGGTTCAGGTCTCTTTCTTGAGACAGAGTTCCACTTCCCCTATTCTGTCCATGCCACGTCCACCAACATCATATGTCCCAGGCATGGTGTCTACTGGGCCTTTAAAGTGCTCTGGGATAGAAAGAATTTGGGATCCATGAAACCGTTCTCTCCGGAGCTCTGTGGACCTCTTGCCAATATGGTGACCCACCCAGGTGGAGCAGGACTTCCAAATACACAAGGAACACTCAGTAAGTATGGTTTCCACAGGTAAGTCAGAGATCAGACCCCAGAGCTGTGGGCAAGAACACCCAGTAACATGCTCACAGCATCCAGTAAGAAAAGAGCAGACAAAGCCACCCCCATGAGCAGCACCCCATGGAAGGAGCCATTGAATGCAATGAGCCCCTACAAGAACACAGTTTGGTAATTACCCCCAAAATCAGAGTCATTTGGCTTTTGCTGTCTGCTTCTGAGAGAAGAGGAAGAGCCGCAGGTGACAGAGTAGGCCTCTTGCAGTCCTGACGGATAGAATGTGGAATTGTCAAAACGCATAAACAAGATGACAGGCTATCCTGGGAGCAGCTAAGTCACCCCACCCCGCTCCACACAGGCCACTAGAAAAATACCAGGACATGGACTCTCAAAGCAAGGGCCTCTGGTGTTCAAGAAGTATCTGGTCCAGAACCAGGAAGCCCTTTGAGCACATCTAAACCTACAGGCCCTGCCATGAGACCCTCCCCAGGGATTTATGCCACTCACCTGAAGAGAGGTGAATGCCAGAGTGACATCTGAGGAAGCACCTGTCTCCTCCATCACTCTTACCACAGTGCAGAGACGCACGGGGGGTCATGCTAGTGGGCAGGAAGCCCTTCACTTCTAGACAGGACAAAACACAGATACTTGAGGTAAAAGACGCATGTACTTAAGTACGTAAGTGTGATGAAGAGTCAGTGCGCCAAAGCCCCAAGAAAGGAAGGCAGAGATGACCGACCTCCCCTTCCTCACCCGGCTGACTCAAGCCTCGCCTCGCACTGAGGTCAAGGAAGCCTTTGTCTGCTCTTCATGCAGAGGAGCACCCACGAAACAGAAGGAAGCTCCAATCTATGCGAAGCACAGAGCTAAATGTCAAGGAGCCTGCAAAGTATCTCCTGTTTTTTGGACTTGTTAAAGACCGGCTGCTGCCGCTTTGGGGAGGAAGAGCCAATGGGAAAGTTCTACTTTGGGCCCAGTGGGGAATGGAAGCATACAGAGTCTCAAACCCCTGGCTCAGGGTGAGCCTGTAGCCACATGTGAACTATGGAAGGGTGGAGCCTCTTACCCACACAGTCTTTTTTATTCCAGTGGAGCTTGAACCCTGGATGACACTGGCACTCATAGCCACCCACTGTGTTGACACAAACGTGCTGGCAGCCTCCATTGTTGACACTGCACTCATTGGTGTCTGTGGAACAAAAAATCGGTCCCCTGTCACAACAGTACATCAAGAGCTGACTGCCTCTCCCTTGAGGAAGAAGCCGTAGGTGAGTCACATGGTTGACAGTCGTTTACAGGGACATGCACTTGGCACCTGCTGACTGCACTCTGCACTCGACTGCATGAGCCTTGGTTGGCAGGTTTAGACATTGACAGGAACACTCAGAAGGGAACACACCACTGTCGGGTGTCCAGACTCGGACCCTGCCTAGGCTTTGAACTTGAAACTCCACCATCCTCTGGGCTATATCCCAAGGGAGACAGACAGAATTAAGACTCCCTACTTGACTGTTTCCACAGTTGAGAGAAGAAAAACTGTGTGCACCTACCTGTCTCCAATAACTTAGGACTGAACCCAAGCTAGAAGGTAGCTCCTAACTAGGCTGACATCTGTGTTCAAGGGGTATCTCACTGGGTCTCATGATGGATGGGGTAAGGTGGGGATATGCTTTCAGATGTGCCAAGAATGTGTGGGGAGAGAGAAGGGAGACACTCTCACCTCTACTAAAACATCATTATCTGTTCTTTTCAAACACAGGGCACCCTCACAGGATAGGCAGGAAGTGTTCCAGCCCGTGGTCCCCAGTCCCACCTAGAATCACCATGGTGACCTTAGACAAGTTGTTCTGGAGTCTAGATCTATTCTCAATGACTTCTGACTGCCAGGAAAGTAGTATACCACAGTCTACTTGACCATAAGGGTATGAGACATGAGCATAGACTGTTAACTGGGCACAGGATGAAGAGAGAGAGTCAATGTCACTAGAATTGACTAGTTCTAGACCTAAGCCTTAACCACAGGGCTTGAACCAAGGCTTTGCAGCTGGTGCTCAGGCAGAGCAGAACTAGGGGTGCCCTGCCAAGCCTCTCTGAAGACAGCAACATTATCTTCTGCTGGGAAGAATGGGATATTGTCTCAGCTCCTGCAAGACTCCCATTCTCCACATATGAGCACAAGTCAGTTCACTGGTGAGTCGATGGCTGACAGAGCTCAGGGCCCCGTTCCACACCTGATGTGCTCACGTGGTAAATATTAGCATATCCCTTTTAACAGGATTCTTCTCTTGTTGCCACTCCCAAGAGTGTACCCTTTGTCCCAGTCGAGGAAGACAAGCCTCAACTGTGGCCCTGCTCCCAGGCTCAGGCTCCCCATAGAGGGCCAGTCCACTCACCTCCACAGTGGGTGAAGCCATAGAGTGTGTACCCTCTTTTGCAGGCACAAACAAATGTGCCAGGGTAGTTGATGCAGCTGTGGTCACAGGTCCTTTCCAATGAGCACTCGTCCACATCTGTAATTATCAAAGAGAGGGGAGCCGATGCCCACTCTGCCGTGTGAGGAGAGGTGTTTATAGCAATCACAACTTGATGACTAACTTCAAAACAACACAGGTAAGGAAAACTGATCAACCCATCACTTTGCTCATTCGTATCAAAGAATGTGTTGAAGGGCCCATCTTAACTATCGTCATTCCCAGGTTTCTTGGTTGTAAATTCTTTTTTTTATTAAGATTTATTTATTTTTATGTGCATTAGCATTTTGCCTGCATCTATGTCTGTGTGAGGGTGTCAGGTTCTCTCAAACTGGAGTTATAGAGAGTTGTGAGCTGCCATGTGGGTACTGGGAACCGAACCAGGTTATCTCTCCAGCCCCTTGGTTGTAAATTCTATTGTAAAATATACTTGCTTTGAAGTTCGTGTGATCCTCTCATTCATACTTATTTGCAGGGCTGAGAAATTTAAGTTATATAAATTGTGGGTTTTTTTTTAGTTTTTGACAACTTGACACAAGCTGGGGTCACGAGAAGAGGGACTCCATTTGAAAAAAAAAAATGTCTCTATAAGACTGGCTGGTAGACAAGTCTGTGGAGCATTTTCTTGATTAATAACTAAGGTAGGAGATCCAGCACACTGTGGGTAGTGTCATCCCTGGGCAGGTAATTCAGAGTGGTGTCAGAAAGCTAGCTGAGGGGCTGGAGAGAGATGGCTCAATGTTAAGAGAACTGGCTACTCTTCCAGAGAACCCTGGTTCAGTTCCCAATACCCACATGGCAGCTCATAACTGTCTGTAACTCCAGTTCCAGGGGATCTGGCATCCTCACACATACATACAGACAAAACACCAGTGCTCATAAAATAAAAATAAATAAATAGCCGGGCGGTTGTGGCGCACGCCTTTAATCCCAGCACTCGGGAGGCAGAGCCAGGAGGATCTCTGTGAGTTCGAGGCTAGCCTGGGCTACCAAGTGAGTTCCAGGAAAGGCGAAAAGCTACACAAAGAAACCCTGTCTCGAAAAACCAAAATAAATAAATAAAATAAAAATAAAAATAAAAATAAATAAATAAAGTTTTTTTTAAAAAAAAAAAGCTAGCTAAGCAAGCCATGGAGAACAAGCGAGTAAGTAGTGTCTCTCCACGACCTCTGCTTCCGTTCCTGCCTCCAGGTTCCTGCCTTGCTTGAGTTCCTGCCCTGACTTCCCTCAACGATGGGCCATGATAAGACATGTAAGCCAAATAAACCCGTTCCTCCCCATGTTGCTTTTGATCACAGCGTTTCGTCACAGCAATAGAAGGCAAACTAACACATATGAAGGCAAATAAGATACCTAAAAATAGATTCATAACCTATTCTATAAATAATAAATGCTAGCTATTCATGATTACTTTTCTATTTTTGTTTGTAAATGGTGAAACAAAATGAGAAAATGCTTTAACTGGAGACAGTTCTGGTTTCTACCTCTTCCTCATCTTTGCAGAATTACTCTTCTGCCCCCAACAGGCCAGTTGATCTGTGTCTCAATGCCCTCTGCATCAACACTCATACCCTCGGGGATTTTTCGATGAAAGATGCTGAAATCAGGTTGGTTAAGGCATAGATTGGATCTACTTGGAAAATCTCTTGGTTTTGTTACTCTTCTATGGTAGAGAATTAACATGTTACTCTTCCCAGTGCCCTCTGTCTATGTCCCTGGCTCAGTGGGGATATATCCCTAGCAGCAAGCGGGGCCATGCAAACCAGCCTCTGGAAGCTGCATCTATAGACCTGATCATGTTTTTTCTCTCTCACTCCCAGAACTCTTGGGATGGTTTTAACTGGTGCCTCCAAATAGATAAACCTGGGTCATACTTAGTGGATGACAACCACATCATCGGACTGGACCACTTTTTCTATATCCAACATGCCATGAAAAGTTATAGTAATAAAAGGAAAAATAATAATAATTGCCAGACGGTGGCGCATGCCTTTAATCCCAGCACTTGGGAGGCAGAGGCAGGCGGATCTCTGAGAGTTCGAGGCCAGCCTGGACTACAGTGAGTTCCAGGAAAGAAGCAAAGCTACACAAAGAAATCCTGTCTCGAAAAACCAAATAAATAAATAAATAAATAAAATAAAATAAAAGGCAAACATGTTAGCCAAATGTGGTAGTGTGCCTGTACTTGGGAGGCTGAGGCAGTAGGATCACCATGAGTTCAAGGTCAGCCTAAGCTTTGGCAGTTTCCAGGCCAATCAGGACCTGATTCAACTCAAAATAATAACAGTAAACGGGGCAGGGGGCTCATGGATCAAGAAAAATGAAAACGCAAAACACAGAGGGCAAATTCTTGTAAAGCCCTTCTTCCCTGGGTTTTCCCAGCAATCCCAACAGTTTCTTCAGCAAATTCACTCTGTGAAAATATTTGTTCTACCAAGAGCAATGGATGGAAAATGAGAAAAAGTCAGTTTCTTCCCTAGGACTTGATGCCCATTCCGTGAGATCTGTTCTCAACTTCAGCCAGTTGCTGACAAAGTGCCCTCGTTCAGTAGCTGACTTTGGCTGCTCGCTGTGGATGTCTGCTTTGCCAAAAATAATGAGATCACTTTCCTAATTCCTTTTTAATGTGTTTACACAACTTAAACATATTTCTTGCCCTATACATTAAGAAACATTATATGGAACAGCAAATTTGCTTTCCAAGTCAAACCAAAGAAAAACCACAAAATAATGACCTAGAATTAACTCACTGAATTTAAAGGAGAATGTATTTGAACTGCCAGGCAAATTTTGTATTGAGAACAAAGAAAATAAAAGCCTAGTTTACTCTGTAAAGTGTCTTTTTTTCTCAATTGTTACATCTTTTGTCTTGTGTGTGTGTGTGTATGTGTTCATGTGTGTGTGTGCACATGCATATAAAGGCCAGAGGTCAACATCAGGAGCTTCTTCAATTGCTTCCCACCTTATTTTTTGAGGCAAGGCTTCTTACTGAACCTGAAACTTGCTGATTCCGCTAAACTGGCTGGCCATTGAACTGTAGGTGTTTTCCTGTCTCTGCCTCTCAGGACTGGAATTAGAGGCACATACCGCCACACTCAGCTGTATAAGTGGGTGATGGGGACCAAACCCAGGTCCTCATACTTACATGGCAAGCACTTTGCCGGCTGAACCAGCTCCCAGCTCCCAGTGTTACATTGTATATTCTGATTTTTATACAGTGCTGGACTTTGTTTTGTTCTTTGGTTTGAGGTTTTTGTGGTTTTGTTTGTTTGTCTGTTTTGCCTGGGTCTAGCCAGGCTAGTCTCAAACTTGACATGTAGCCAAGGATAGCTTTGAAGCTTTGGTCCTCCTGCTTCTACCTCCCTAGTGCAAATGATCAGGGGTGTGACACCCCATGTAGGGTTTATGCAGTGCTGAAGTCCAACGCAGGTCTTTGTGCATGCTAGGCAAGCATCTACCAACTGAGTTATACCTCCACCCCTCGATGAGCCCCAGATGCTGAGATGCCTAATAAGATAAGTAAGGCAGTCCTTATTCCCAGAAATGGAACAAGACAGTATATCTTTCCTGAGACTTTCTTCTTTATATAGTAATAAGGCATGAAAGCTGTTCATTTACAATAGGAATGATGCTTGTCCTAAATCAATTGTTAACATTGACAACTGCTGCTCACCTTATGTGGGAAGGATACAGTCGAAAGGGAGTCTCTAGGGGCTAAAGAGATGGATCAGCATGAAGAGCATATACCACTCTTCCAGAAGACTGGGTGGAGTTCAGCTCCCAGCACCTACACCAGGTGGCTCATAACTACCTGTAACTCCAGCTCCAGGGGATCTGATGCCTCTGTGGGCACCGTACATGTACCCACCCACACACAGACACACATACACATATTTAAAAATTTAAAAAAATAAGTCTTTAAGTAAAAGAACGAAAATAAAAGGGGTTGTCAGGTCTATAATCTTCCCATGAGCCAAGCAGTATTTCTTCCACTCACTCCCTTTCGCTCACCTCAAAGAGTAGTCATCCATGGTAAGGGCTAGAAGAGACCAGCTGCTTCTGGATAAATTGACCTCAACTTTTTGCTAGGAAGAAGTATTATCCCAATCTACAGATTTTTGCCACCAACTTTTGTCCAATATTCAATTGCAGTACAATAATTTTTAGAAAAGGAAAATGACCTCTAATCTCAGGCCCCAGCTGTGACTCGGCTCGTATCATGTGTTCTGTTCCCTTTCTAGCAGCGCGCTCTGCTGTAGTCAGACCTGATGGACTTTCTAGGGTATTCTCGGATGCCGAAAGCTTAGTTTCCAAAACATAAGTGAGCTACACCCTTGTTTTCACTCAACGAAAGATGAAGCAGGTGCCATCCAGGTTGGAGACTGGAATCCATGACTCCATCAGGAGCAGGGTGAGCCGGTCTCTACCAAAACCCGGGCTCCCTCACACCTTCTCAGTCCCACCCAGGGGCTCCCTACACACCTCAGCTACCGTTTCAGCACATACCTTGGCAAGACTTCTCATCTGTTAATAATTTAAATCCTTTTCTGCAGCTGCAGTCAAAACTGCCCACGGTGTTTTTGCAGAAATGATTGCAGCCTCCATTCCGGGTCTGGCACTCATCGATATCTGGAACAGGCAAGCACTAGGGAACCAGGGAGCAATAGCTGCCTGGCTTTCCCCTGGTCCCCAAACTGCTGTTGTGTGTGTTGCTTATCCTCAGAAAGAAACAGACCCACAAGAGCACGTAAGCATGTTCACTGATGGTTTCAATCTTACAAGCATTTTCCTTTCTGACTGAAAGACAAGTCCCTCTTCCAGTTACAATTTTGACTTTCCATGCCATTGAAAGCATTAAGGAAAGAACCCCTGGAAAGGAGTGGTGACATCATGTCTTATTTTATTCTCATCCTCTAATGTTCTCCAAAGATGAGACAACCTCCATTAGCATACTTTCTAGTCTAGTCTAATGACTAAATCTGTAAGGGACAAGAGCTTTTGTTTTGGCAAATTACACAATGACCAAATGGTCTCAACGTTTTTTAATGATTCCTGATACTTCATCTTATCTTTCCCCAGTTTCATCTCATAACCAGTTTATCTATCTTTTTATCATGCTAAAGAACTAACAAACCCTTTGTACTCTTGCCCATGAAAGACCAGCAAGTCATTAGGGTCTGTCTTCATTACTAAAAGTTAATGGTACAGTTATTCGTTAAGTGCCCTGGATAATAATCTCGGCCGTTATTTACATAGTAATCTTGAGGCTATTATTTATGATAGGTTGATCTTATCTGCTGCCAATGAATGTTCCATGAACTGCCTTTTGCTAATAAGGCCACTTGTCTGAAATGGATTATCTGATGCTTGCAGAGGCTGACCTTCTCAACAGTTAGTGTAATTAAGTCATTTCTAATTAAGCTTACTCAATTATAACCGTCCACTAGGCCAGGGAAGAAAAGCTCCCATCAATATGAATTGTAAGCAAATCTGGAAGCACTCAAATGGTATGGAAGGACAGAACTACCTCTATCCACACATCAGCAGTGCAGGGCTCCCTCAACCCAGGCCCCCAGCCCCACAATCCCCCGGCTCCTGGACAAGGGAAGGCTACCTTTACATGTCTTCCCATCCACCTGGAGAGTGAATCCAACGGGACAACTGCAGTGAACGCCTGTCGACGTGTCCTTACAGGTGCGATCACAGCCTCCATTGTTGACAGCACACGTTTCTGACGAGAGGTGGGAAGGACGGTTAGCTTCCTAAAGGAGTGCTGATACAGATACTACTGTTTGACCACCCTGAAAGCAGAGAGGGGTGCTCACGGTCACACCCCCAGGCCTCTGCCACCTGCAGCTGAGACAGAGAGAGATGGCTGCTGCTGTTTCTCCTGTTCTTCAAGAAGGGCTGCTCTAAAAACTGGTGACCAGAGGAATGAGGGTACCTCCCAACCTGTAGAAACATTCTCCATACACCACAGCTCCCTGCTGACCTACAGCCAACAGCCTGCTACGTATGACCACTCAACCTGGCAGATTGAGTGCTGAACATGGCAAAAGAGGATGTTCCTTTCTTATTCCAGAAGCTTCTCTTTCATCTGTGTGATGGGCCCTTTCCCCATCCTGACCATTCTCTAGCTACCCACTAATGATTTTGTCCTTGCAAATGCCAATGTACTCACAAGTCTCTCTCTGAAAAGGCCTGTCGTAACTACTGAAAATGAACTCCAGAAGTTCTTCATTTCTCATGGTCATTCTCAGTGACAGGCAAGTACTAGTCAACATGCAATGTTAGCACCCAGATGTCCAGAAACTTCCGTAGCTACCTCATTTGAAAGCCTAGGGGAACGAACTTAGTACTAATTAAACGTGATAGCTGTACTCTCCAAACTTTACTCCACTGAGATTGTGTTTAAACGTGTAGCTCCTCAAGGACAAGGAAAACGGAAGAGAAGGCAAAAAAGATGTCAACTATTAGGATGTGGCATGTCAGTGGAGTAGGAAGTGAATCCCTCAGGTCTGCAGAGGGGCTATTGACAGGCAAAGCTATATGAACTCCAGAATCCAGGAAAGCCAGGAGTTAGAGATGGGACGCTCTTCTAGAAGCAGAGGTGAGGATGGTGACCGGGTCCCAGCTACGGTGCCGTTCACACTGCAGTTCACACTCTGAGAAGTCAGACCAGTGAGTGCATCAGGGAACACAGAGAGGGAAAGGCAGGCACAGCTGATGGGATGAAAGTCTGAGCCTGCAAAGACGACTGTTAAACCCACCCACCCAGACTCAGCCAGGAATGCTGGGGGCCAAGCTTCTATCCCCAAGCAAGAGACTAAAGGACTCCTCAGATGCTAAACCAACTCGCCCAAATGGAAAGATGTCAGATGGGAAGTCACACAAATACAAAGCCCATCGATCAATATAAGATCCAACTGGATTTTTAGTTTTTCCTCTATCAAATAAGAAAAACTAGTCAAGGATTACCAAATATTTAGGCTAGTTAGAATTTTAGATACATACCAAATCGAACAACAACAACAACAAAGAAACTTAGAGAAAACAAAGGTAACAGAGGAAGGAACTTGGAGAGATGGCTTGGTGGTTAAAAGTGCATCAAACTCTTGCAGAGGACCTGAGTGCAATTCCCAGTACCCACATTGAGCGGCTCACAACTGCCTGTAACCCCAACCCCTGGGGGAATGGATGCCTCTGGCTCCAGCCTCCGCAGGCATCTGTACTCACATGCAGATACACACAATGAAAATCATAGCCATTTTAAAGAAGATAATATGGGGGAAAAGAGAGAGTAAAACACAGTTTCTTCAGGGGGGCAAGAAAAGCATTCATGAAATACAAGCAGGCCCCTATAACAAAGACCAAAGTAAATGCTGGAAAAAAACAAGAAAGTGGAAATTATTAAAAAGAATCTTGCAGGAAGATTAGAAGGTGGAAAAATGAGAAATCTAGAAAGTGAAACAAAAGATATAGAGAAGAGAGAAGAAAATTAGAGGATCCCGGGAGTTACTACTGTCAGCAGGCAAAGAACAAGGGACAAGAGGCAGCCAGAGCAGCTTAAAGACCTAGCGAGCACAGAGCGCACCAAAGCGGACAAGGTCTGAAATCTCAGACCACCGAGGACAAAGAAAAGTCCCTGAAAATGTCTGGAGTGAAGCTCTTACAGGTCTCACACACTGGATCAAGAGTAAGACGGAGAGAGCTGGGGTGCAGCTCAGCAGGGTGAGGGTTTGTTCAGCATGCATGAAGCCCTGGGCTCCACCCAGAGCAATGCACAGACTGTGGCACAGGTAATCCCAGCGCCTGGGGCGGAAGCAGAAGCTCAAGGTCACCCTTAGCTCTGGTGAGTTCGAGGCCAGCCTGGGCTACATGAGATGGGGTGGAGGGGAATGAAAGGAGGATGGGACAGGACAAGATGAAAATAATGAGCACTGGTGTCAAAATTCTGAAGACAGAATGTTCTTTCCAACTCTGAATTCTATAATGAGCCAAATTCTCCATGAAGGCTGAAGGGAGAATGCACATGAAGGCACTTTGAGGGACATGAGGTTTTTAGAAACCTTTATCTCATCCACAATATGAAGTGCCAAACCAGGAGATCAGCAAAGGGGTTTCCTAGGCCCCTGGGAAAGGCGCAGCTGACCGAGCTGCAGGCCAGGAGTCGGCTCCGCAGCAGGCAGCGGCGGGAAGCCTCAGAGGAGACTGACGGCCAGAGAAGAGAATGGAGCTGAGACGTGCCGCTGCCTCTGAACACACTGGGAAGGAAGGGCTTTCTAAAGCCCTGCCAAAGACTCCCAAAGGAAAAGGAACCGGTGGGTGGTTCTTAGAAAACAGCTCTCCTACTTGCGACCAAAGAAAGCATAAAACAACAGTGCATTAGAGGACTTGGGCAAATTGTGTGTAGATGCTCACAGTAATGTAAATACTTAATATTGACTTAAATTTCGATAAGGACATGGGAGGAATGTGTGTATGTGGGGGGGGGTGCCTGAGTTTGAATCCCTAGCACCCTTTATTTGGGAGGGGAGAGGAAACAGGAGGCTCTGAGGAATTCAGTGGTCAGCCAGTCTAGTCAAATCTTGGTGAGCTTTGCATCAGTTCGAGAACCCTGTCTCAAAACATAAAGTGGACTGTGCTAGAGGAAAATACCCAACATATAGATAGCTCTGGCCTCCGAGCTTGTGTTCAAGGGTGAGTGTTGTGCATGCACACACACATGCACAAAGGAAGAACGAAAAGAAAATTCAGCAGTAAGAGATCAGAACAGTCCCCTGCTTGGTAACCAATGGTTGGTCAATATCTTACCTGACTAGTCAACCCAGGAGCTATTAGATGGACAGTTTTAGTTGAGCCAAACCAAACTCTCCATTATAACGTGTCAAAAGATCTGTCTGGCCCCATCCCCACAGCTACTGCCTCTTCTCTCTCATCTCTAGCTTGGCTGGTGGGGCTGAGGGCCAGCTGGCTCATGTCCCCCAGCCAAGTGCTGCTCTTCTCCATTCAGCTCCGCTAGCGCTGACATTGGCTGAGTCAGAGATGGAAGGCTGGTGGGCACAAAGACAGATAAATGGCCATGCTAAGCTGGAGGCTGCCCAGAACGCTCTGTCATTCCAGCTAATCAGAAAGAGGAGAGGTAGCCTTCCACGGCCACCCACTGTATCCCACAGCCTGGATGGACTCTGGGCACTTCTGCATATTATTATCTTTAAAAAAAATCTATTATGTTTATTTATTATGTATGTGTGTAGTGTGCATGTGCCACAGCACATGTGTGGAGGCCAGAGGACAACTTGTGGGAATCCATTCTCTCTTTCCGCCATGGAGGTCCCAGGATCAAACTCGGGTCATCAGGCTTGACTGCAAGCATCCGTTCCTACTGAGCCATGTTGAAGACCTCACGTTATTATCTTAATTGACTTCCCTGAGAGCCCTAAAAGATTTTATTACATCCTATTTATTTTTATTTATTTATTGCTCAGGTGTGGGGGGGGTGTCTCACTATGTAGCCCTGACTACTGGAACTCATTATGTAGACCAGGATAGCCTCCATCTCACAAAAATTTGCCTGCCTCTGCCTCCCAAGTGCTGGGATTAAAGGTGTGCGCCACTATGCCTACCTTACATTTATTACTACTATGTAAGCAAGGTGACCTTGAACTTCTTGTCCTCCTGCCTCCACTTCCTAAGTACTAGGATTATAGTCATGGGACATCAAGCTCAGTTTATGCTGTGGTGAGGGTCAAACCTAGGACTTTGGACATGCTGGGTAAGCACTCTGACTGAACCCACCCTTACATCCATTTTAAAGAGAGACCGACAGACAGGGAGAGTCTCGGAGAGGCTTGCCACGTCTCACAGCTAGTTGGGCAGTGCTAGGACATTAACCTGATTATTCTAATGACTTGGTACAGACCCAGGGGTCCTGGACTATGACTAAGGGACAGTTTGGGGACAAGGAAAAACATATCCTGGCTTCAGAGAAGCTGCTCATCCCAGTCCAGTTGGCCTTGGGACACGTGGGCTCTGAGCTCAGGCCTGATGCAGTGAGCTAGAGAGGGAGGGGACCATGACAGGCCGAGGGGCAGAGAAGGTGGCATACCCATGAGCAGCCGCCGTTTCACCCGTTTATCTCCGTCTGCCGCTGACGAGCCATTGCTCTCTGGGCCCTCCAGGATGGTGCCCTCTTGCTCTACAGGAGAAGCAAAGCCACAGTTGTCAGGCTGCATGATCCGGTGTGGGGTAGGGGTGGGCAGGCTGAGGCAAAGCCTCCCCCGGAATGAGGGAAAACCACTCACCAAGGCAGCTCCTCCCATCAGCCTGCAACCTGTACCGTGGGTGGCAGCCACACTCGGGGCCTTCGGCTGTATCTTCACAGGAGTGCTGACACCCACCGTTTCCATGGTTACAAGTCACTGAGATCAAAATGAGTCAATACGTAAAGCACTGAGGTTTCCACAACCAGGGCCGGGTTTGTTTCCAAAGAACTTCTTACTTTTCGAGACAGGGTCTCACTATGGAGTAGCAACTCCATGTGTAACTCACTATGTAGCCCTCGCTGCCCTTGAACTCACAAAGATCCACCTGCTTCTACTTCCCAAGTGCTGAGATTAGAGGTGTGTACCACCGTGCTTCCCCCCAAAACTGATTCATACTCTGCAGGAATCTGAGCACCTGGTGCACATCTGACACTCGACACAGAGACGGACCTTCCACTCCGACACTGTCCGCGTCTGTGTGTGCAATGGCACCGTGTCACAGGAGTACCAAAAGCAAGGCCTGAGCCAAGTGACACAGAGAGGGAGATGGGTGGGGAAGCAATTCACTGCCTGGGGAAATTATGCCAAGTGGCTGATGCTAGACTACTGCTTCCCTCTCTCTGGTGAAGTGTGCCTGTCACCCCTGCTGTACTCAGGGCTTCTGGGAAATTCTCTAGCACTATGTCTGGGACAAACTGACAGTATTTAATTTGCGTGTCTATGTAAGGGCAGCTGTCGTCAAAATTCACCTGGTTTCCTTACAAGGGAAGGTAATCATAGGAAATGGCAACTCTTTGTACACCGTGAATGCAACATCAGCCAAGCATTAGGAAGATTGTATGTGAAAGCACTCAGAAAAGCCAACTATAAAACTGTGTGATTGCACCAGGGAGGTGGCGCACACCTTTAATCCCAGCACTCAGGAAGCCGAGACAGGGGGATCTCTGTGAGTTCCAGGCCAGCTACACAGTGAAAACCTGTCAAAAAACAAGCACCAAAAAAAAAAAAAAAAAAAAAAAAAAAAAAAAAAAAGCTACCTATCAGGCAGCTGACTGAATTACCTCTGGCAAAGGAAATAGGAAAGAGGATACAGATTTTTCACTGTATGCCTCTGAGTGTTTAAATTTTTGCATATGTAATTTTTCTAATTTAAAAGAACTAATTATATATTTGTGCTATAATCACACCTATGTAAGAACTGGGCATGCATATGAATGATAACTAAATAGGAATGTGGGGAAAAAGTACAAACTATGTTATGTGATTCTGGGTTATGTTCCCCCCCCCCCCTTTTTTTTTTTTTTTTCCGAGACAGGTTTTCTCTGTGTAGCTTTACACCTTTTCTGGAACTCGTTTTGGAGACCAGGCTGGCCTTGAACTCACAGAGATCCTCCTGCCTCTGCCTCCCAAGTGCTGGGATTAAAGGTGTGCACCACCACCACCACCACCACCACCACCACCACCACCACCACCCAGCTTCCCCCTCTTTTTGTGGTCTTTTGAGATAGGGTCTCATGTAGCCTAGGATGCCATCCAACTCATTCTATAGCCAAGTATCCAAGAATGACTTTAAACTCCTGATCCTCCTGCCTCCACCTTCAAAGTGCTGGGATCACAGGAATGTGGCTTTTAAAAAAATTCCTCAAATGTTATGACAAACAGTATTTAAGCAGTGAAATCTTAAAGACGTTTAATTTAAAAAGAGAGAGAAAAAAAAAAAAGAGCTGGGTGGTGGTGGCACACACCTTTCATCCCAGCACTTGGGAGGCAGAGGCAGATGGATTTCTTTGAGTTTGAAGCCAGCCTGGTCTACAGAGCGAGTTCCAGGACAGCCAAGATGACACAAAGAAACCCTGTCTCAAAAATAGGTGGGGGGAGAAAGAAAGAAAGAGAGAGAGAGAGAGAGAGAGAGAGAGAGAGAGAGAGAGAGAGAGAGAAAGAAAGAAAGAAAGAAAGAAAGAAAGAAAGAAAGAAAGAAAGAAAGAAAGAGAGAAAGAAAGAAAGAAAGGAAAAGAGAAAGAAAGAAAGAAAGAAAGAAAGAAAGAAAGAAAGAAAGAAAGAAAGAAGGAAGGAAGGAAGGAAGGAAGGAAGGAAGGAAGAAGAAGGAAGAAAAGGAAAGGAAGGAAGGAAGAAAGAAAGAGAGAAAGAAAGAAAAAGAGAAAGAAAGAAAACGAGAAAGAACGGAGTTTTTTGGTCTGGTGTGAGCCCAAGGGGCACCGGCACCTGTTACTGAGTCTGGTGACCCGAGTTCAATCCCTAGAACCCGGTGGAAGGAAAGAAAGACTCCTACAAGTTGCCCTTGTGTCCCTGAGTTGTGGCTGTGCCTGATGGTTGTTCTGACCTCAGGGTAGGCTGTCCCCACCTCAGCTGAGTGACAGTTCATACTTACAGATACAGTCTCTCTGGTTCTTAGCCAGCTCAAAACCAGGCCTGCATTCACAGGCAATGCTGCCCCTCGGGGCCTCCTTGCAGAGGTGACTACAGCCATGGTCCTTGTTCATGCAGCTCAGGCCCTCTGTAAAACAACAGCATGCAGCAGGTGACACTGGGAAGAGCTGCCAGGGAGGGCAGTGGGGAAGGCCAGAGGCTTGCCCTCCTGGGTCTCTGCTGCCCCCATGTTTCATTGATTTTTATTTTTTGAGACAGAGTCTTGCTTTGTAGCCCAGGCCAGTCTTGAACTCCCTATGTAGTTCAGACTTGCCTAAAACTCATTTTGCTCCTGCCTCTACCTCCCAAGTACTGGGTTTGTAGGCCTGTGCCACCCTACACAGCCCCAGCCACACTGTTTTAAAGACTGTGTCTGGCTGGTGAGATGGCTCGGTGGACAAAAGACACCACCAAGCCTGGCCAACTGGGTTTTATCCCTGAAAGCTACACAGTAGGAGAGAACCAATCCCCACAAGTCGTCCTCTGACCTTCCTTCACACATGTGCAATGGCCTGTGGGTATACACAGGAGTGCACGCACGCACGCACGCACTAAACAAATAAAAAGAATATGTATTAAAATCAGGTAGGACAATTAACAGAGACATGAAAGACTTCTTTTGTCACCTAAGAGACAGAATGCCTCAGTTTTCCTAAAGAAGAGACGCTGAGGCTGGAGAGATGGCTCTGCTGTTAAGAGCACTGGCTGCTCTTCCAGAGGACCTGGGTTCAATTCCCAGCTTCCACATGATGACCCATAGCCATCTCTAACTCCAGTTCCAGAGGATCCAGCATCATTTTCTGGCCTCTGTGGGCACCAGGCATGCCCGTGGTTACTGACATACATGCAGGCCAAACACTCGTACACATAAAATAATCCTTTAAAAATAAAGAAAAAAATAAAAATAATAAAAATAAAGAAAAGGAGCCCTCCCAACAAGCTGGTGCCTTCATCCCAGAAAGCAGTATCCAAATTTTTATGTTTGCTATATATTTACATTCCTTCATCAGGCGTACACAGACAGCTGCCTAGAGGCCTCTCTTAAGTGACCCTCAGTTTTTCTCTTGGCCCCTCCCTCCACATGCTCGGAGCGTCATGCCTCTCACAGACAGCATGATACAACAACCACGAGAATTAAAGGAGGGGGGAGGATTTCACGCATGTGGGCTCCTTTAGCTGCCACATAATGAAGGTAGCTGTTCTGTAAGAGTCCCTCAGACCCAATCTGTGCTAATGGTGGTGGGAAAGAGGATACATCAGGGAGCTGCGATCCTTGGTGGTTTAACAAACATCTAAAGCAGCAGTTCTTTCTCAACCTTTCTAATGCTGTGACCCTTTAATACGCTTCCTCATGTTGTGGCGACCCCCCCCCCACCATAGAATTATTTTCATTGCTACTTCATAACTGTAATTTTGCTACTGTTGTGAATCGTAAATATTTTTGGAGGTAGAGGTCTGTCAAGGGGGTTGCAACCTATGGGTTGAGAATACAACAGCAGAAAAAGCGCATGTGTGCGTTATCAGCAGCCTGCCTCGTTAGGAAACCAGTTCGCCGAGACCTTGCTGCCTAGGTACCCAAGCCAAGCATATGCTCAAGATGTCTTCTCGGTCAGGACTGTATTAGCAAGGATGTGCACACATGTTGTTTCTTGGCATTTGTGTGGTACAACTCAGAAACACCCCTGAGAGAGGGGTTTGGTTCTCAGTGCTTAGAGAGCCCACAAGACTTTCTAATTCTAGACTTAGGAGGACTGTTTTAAACTTGAGTTCTGGAAGGTTTTATTCAGCTTCACTAGGACTGAACACTATTCTGTATTCTGCCCCTAAAGCCATAGCCAATAGACTCTGGTGAAGCGAGTGAGTCTCCTCTCTATGCCTGTGTGTCTGGGGAAGAGCTACTTCCAAAGACATTTCTATTTCAAAAGACAGCGCAGCAGTTAGGGCATCCTCTGCTCTCTTGGGTCTGTCCAAGACCACCTTGGTTTTCGTCTGACAGTTCTGAGCTGCATGCCCCCGCACACAATCTGCTGCATGCTGCTGGGATTCAGCGCCCCTGCCAAGGGCTGCTGTCAAGGAGTACAGAAAGAGGTTTGCACTGGGCTGCTGCGGAGCTCTCTCTGCTCTGGCTGGTCCTTTATGAAGATGTCATTCCCGCCCCAGTACTGAAATGGCACAGGAGGTGAGCGCTGCCCGTGGAGGGAGTGGCCTTCCCTCCCCCAAAAGACCCAGC
This sequence comes from Peromyscus leucopus, assembly GCF_004664715.2. Lineage (NCBI taxonomy): Eukaryota > Metazoa > Chordata > Mammalia > Rodentia > Cricetidae > Peromyscus > Peromyscus leucopus. Next base: position 95,386,759 of record NC_051063.1, on the reverse strand, counting down.
AAGTCTTGCATTTGTCTTTGGGTCAGTGGAGCATTTGAAGTCATTGAGTCGGGGTGATTCTTGCAGGTAATTGTTAACAGTGTTCAAAATACGGTGGTAGGAACCCATAGAAACTCTATCCGCAAACAACTTCCCTTCACCTTCGGGATATCTTACTCTGTTTATGTGCCTAAGCCATTTGTAAAGTGACCTTTGCTGCCCCAGAGCCATTCATTTATACAAGAAATATTTTTTTTCATAAGAAAGACCAGAAGCCATCAGAATATACAGAGAAACTGTCTCTGGTGTCCCCTCATAGCAAACTGGACCTAAAGTCACCAGGAGGTGAGAACTGTGCAGGTGGCTTTCCAAGAGGTGACCCCCAAAGCATTTCCCGGCACCCCAACTCAAAACACAGCCATGGCTAGGAGGCAGATGGATCTGGTTCAAACCAGGAAGCCCAGCCAGGGCACTAACTCTCTTAAGACCTGGTCTGGTAGTCATGTCTAAAGCTAAAGATTCACCAAAAGGGAAGATGCTCAGAAACCCTGGAGATACCCCAAATTTTGCTCCCTGACCAGGCTTCTACTTTAGGATATTTCTGGAAACTTAGAATAAGGAGCCAGCCTAGTCTACAGAGTGAGCTCTAGGACAGCCAGGGCAACACAGAGAAACCTTGTCTTGAAAAAAAAATTATTAGTATTATTAAAGTAAGGATATTATTTGGGAATGTGACAGAAAATATTATATAAAATGAGAAATATGCATAGTCTTCCTTATGGCCCCGATGTCTCCCAGCAGCTTGGCCAGGACATCAGTACACTGTCCAAATACGCTCAGAGCAGACAAGACAAAAGAGAAATGCTCATTTTGAGAGCCTGAGCACCCCTGAATAGGAACAAAGGCGGGCTGAGGGTGATGTTTCTCTCCAGCCTACCCTTCATTACATGGGTGAAAACACACGTTCTCTTTATCACAGCTTTGGGCTTTCTAAAGATTTCCAACAAAAAATGCAGTAGCTTGAATTTCCATCAAAGTCAGCTACTAGTTCTCCTTATTGAAAAATACTTAGTAAATTATTATTTAAAAAAAAACAGTATCAATAGAAAATACTTGCCTGTGATGTTAACTTTCTTTTACCCACTTTCCATGGTGAATTTTAGAGTCTGTTTGAATACAGTCTCCTCTTGGAGACTGTATACATGAAGGAGGGAGTCCTAAGATTTTTTAGAAGTCGTTTAGTTGAAGAATGAAATCCTCAGGAGGAAGGGGGTCACCACTGCAAACCGCTGTAACCTGCTGGCTCACACTGGCAGGAATCTGCCCAGCAGTCAGGTTGAAACACAACAGAGAACCAGAGAGCTTCCAGACCACAAAGGCAATTCTTGGATTTGGGTTTTAGTTCCAGACATCTATGTTCATGTTAAGTACTCATCAGGGGATCCAAGAATGTCTGAATTGTGGAAGGGTTAGAATTCTAATACAGCTCGCAGAATGAACTGCCTTGGTGTTTACCTCTGCTCTGAGAAACCTGGTTCTCAAATCAGTCTAGGGGCTGGTAGGAGGGGAGAGGAGGCTCAGCCAGGGGTCTGGAACACAGTGTAAGCAGGAGACCAGAAGCCCTGAGAGCTGCTGTGGGTGGGCGGAGTCTATCCTGGGGGTGGAGGCAATGGCTTTTCCAGCAGCAGCAGGTCATTGCCTGCCTCCCCAGCCACCAGAGGGGAAAGTCAGAGCAACTTCCCTGGAAGCAGCTTTGAGCAACTGAAAGGTGAGGTGCTCTGAGATTCCCATCACTCTCTGCCTGACTCCTTAAATGAGTCCCATCTTGTTCTGACTTCCTGTGAAATGTCATTCAATGCCACCAGAATCCAGAGCCCCCCCCTCCGCCCCCCGCAGGAAGAAAGAAGCCATGGCCACCCTTCAAGGGCCACGCCTAACATGAGAAGAAATCAGAACAGTGTCTCTGACTCTCCCCACATGAGCACTGAGAATGAGGAGACGAGGGTGACAACGGCCATCAAACTTCCCCAACGCTCCTATCGGGTGTAACCTAATGCACCATTCTTGGAAAATGGGGCAAAATCATCTTCCATGAAGAAACCCGTGAAAAGTCCACTAAAGCCACGATAAACAATAAATGTATGAGTTTGTAATTAAATAATGGAAAGAACTTTTAAAGAGACTCCACTCTTAAGATGTGGGAATCCATAAGCATCATATGCTAAAATGAATTGTCTAATATTTGGGCTCCTAAATCTAAAAACAGTCAGATGCAACAGCAGAGAAATGCGGCCACTAAGATGTGCCATTGGCTTAAGAAGAAGCAGAGAATAAACAGATGACATTCAGTTAAAAATAACTGATTGGCCACTTGCTCTTAATGCTCTCCCTCCCAAGTCATAGGAATTTAAAAACAGTACTAATAGAAGACATAAGCTCTATGCAGTGAGTATGGGGGGGGGGCGTCAGAGAGTGGTAATAGCTGAATGGGTGAGAGGAAGAGAACATAGGGGGCCTCCAGTCCAGAGAGGGAGTCTCACCTCTCTTCCACCCCTCACACCCCCACAGAGCCCTAGAAGCGTAGAATACAAGAAACTCAAAACTCAGGGAAGGGCCAGATGTGGCTGGAGGCTGCAAGAGGCTAGTCCCGGGGGAGGATGCAGCTCCCACTCCTGCCCCGACTCCCAGCTCAGAGCAAGGGGCAGGCTTGCACTGGTACTGTGGTTTGCAGCATCCTTTTGAAAAACTTGGCAAATAATACACCTTATTTCTCCAGAACCATGTACTGATGTTTGAAATGCACTCTATTTAGAGATTAGGATCAGAGGGTGTGAAAGTTTGCAGGGACCTCAGAGACCCCACAGACTGCCACGTTGCTAGGTGATGAAGATGAAGGTAACAGAACTTGCCATGTCTCTCTAGCAGTGCATTCTGGACTTGTTCCCAGCCTCCAAAACTTCCTAGCACTCTGCTTCCCTGATTGTGTATGACTGGGAGTGGGGACTCGGATAAGACCCTGCCTCCCACCCTCAGCCAGACTAAGGTACCTTCTGAGCGGTGAATGCAAGTGTGCTGATTGTCACTCAAAAAGAAACCTTCTTTGCAGCGACACTCGTAGCTCCCCACGACGTTGATGCAGGTGTGTTGGCAGCCACCATTGTTCTCCAGGCATTCGTCCACATCTGGAGGGAGAGATGGATCAAGAGTCACTTTCACTGCTGTTTCAAAAACCCCACCCAGCCAGGGGGCTCAGGGACTCCTGCTAAGGGACTCCCAATTGTCCCTGTTTTGCAGAAACTCTCAGAAAGCTACAGCCCAAGGAGGCTATGGTTGATTCACCCAGCCCCAGTGGGTCCATGGGTCTGAGGCTCGCTCACCTAGACAAGCCCCTGAGACAATAAAAGCCATGGAACATCTTCACTTTCTAAAGCACAGGGCTAGATGGGCAAGATAATGCTTTGCTTCCCCAGAATGCCTTCAGGAGAGAAAAGGACAATGTACAATGGGTCCTAAGATAAGAGGAAGGGTGGGACAGGAGAGAGCAGGTAGGTGGCATGTGATTGCGTGCTATCAGCATGGCCTTTATGGGAAGAGCTGATAAGGGATGGCCCTTAGGATTCCTTCAGTTATAAACCTGGAGAAAAGAGATTTCAGGCTGTAGTGCCAGAGCCCTCCCCTTGCACAGAGGCTGGGAAGCTCTGAGTATATTGGATAGCAGTGAGTCATTCCATTTGGCTGGAGCCTGGGAGACGTGGAGGGAAGTCACAGGAGATACATTCAGGAAGATAGATTAAGGTCACAGGGCTGCTGGGTCTTAAATATCTAGAAACTTCTGTTTTATTTGGGAGGCAGTTGGGAAGCTCTGGAGTGGGGTGACACAGTCAGGCCCCCTCACTGGGAAATCTAAGGCAGCAGTAGGGGTAGAAGGGAAATGGAAAGCCTAGGGTCTGGCACACATGTGTACCCAAGACCACCCAAGCCAGTACTGTGGGAGGAAACAGAGCAGAGCAGCTGCCCTTGGAAGCTGGAGAGGCAGACATAGGAAACTGCTGGGTAGACAAGATGCCCCCAGGAGGGTGTCACTTTTTCAATGCTTCCTAGAGGACAGGAAGGAGGTTTCTAGAAAGACCGACACTGGTCTCAAAGACAGGGTTGCTCCCTTCCCCCAAGGTAGAAAGAGACATTGTAACACGCTGAAGTTACAGCAGCATGAGGGAACAGACGGATAGCGGGCAGAGAACACTGTGGGGTGGTGTGAACACAGCTTCGAACACCATTCCCTAAGCCAGAAATGTGGGAAAGCAGAATGGCACAAGGCATGTGGAGAATTCTGAACAGTGCCAGGGGCCGGGAAGATGCAGAGGAGTCACCAGGAGTCCCCAGAACCTGGGAAGGCCCTGTCAGAAAGGAAGTAAGGCTCCCTTGACCTTTACTGCAACTCACCCCTTAGGGAACCCTCCTTCCACTATGGCTGAGACCCTGGCACAGCTGCACTGAGCCACTGGACGGCCTCCTCGGTACTCTCTGTGGGTCCCCACTACGCGTACATTCCTGGCAGATGCAGATTTTTGTGATATAATATAATATGATATGATATATGATATGATATGATATGATATGATATAATATAAAACAGCATTCATTTGTAGAGACTGGACATAATGTCATGTCAATGGATCAGCAACAAACAACAGAGTGCAGATGACAAAGCCAAGAAGAAAACTTTCAAAAGTACCTCAGATATCACAAAGGCTCAAGAAAAAAAGCTGATTTAAAAAAAAACAAAAAACAAAAAAACAAAACCTTCTCCAGCTTAATAAGTCATGTGCCTATCACTGAGTCCTGGGTGTATCTGTAACCAGAAAACTCACATTTAAATGTCTGTTATCTGGTTTCAAGCTTCAGATCTCACAGGCATGGGTCCTCCTACACTACCGAGCAACGTTCTCCTAAACTGATGGGACTGCAGCCATCCCCTGAAGCCTAACAAACTTGCCTTGTCTACGCCAAAGGGTGAAGGGAGCACATTCCAGAGCAGAAGCCCGTGCCGGGACACCTGGCCTAGGCATTCTGCAGCCAGGGCTCATGGTGAACCGGAGAGGCCTAGCTAGCTCCCTGGCATGCCTGAAGGTGAGCTCTCCTGAGCCACAACAGCCCCCGCCCCCCATTCCACGTGTCGCTTACTACGTGTTCTCTCCAAACAATCAACAATGTGGTGTGCAGCTGGGTGACACTCTGAGATGGAATAAATACAGTGTGTGTTCAGATAACAAGTCTGGGTCAGGAGCTAGTGGGTATCTTCAGACTGACATAATTTGCCATACCCAGAAGTGAATCAGGTGGGTGGCTGCAGGCAAGAGTTGTATTGTTTCCCGTGTCTTTGCTTCCCAGACTACGGTGCTGAGGGCCTGGGAGCTGGAGGTTGTGTCAGAGCCGAGAGGTGTTTGTGCGCTGCACACTGCCTGGTATATTTGTAGCTAATGTGTTTAGGGGGCTGGCCACGGGGAGGGAATCACCCCAGAGAACACAGGAACCTGCCACTCCAGACATATCTGGGCTTTGAGCTCTTTCTTGCCACAAATCGTTTGTCCACAGCGTGTGTGGGCCTAAAGAAGTCCCTCTGGGTGCTGATCCTACTCCTCCAAATGGACAGCATTCGCTCATGTCTTTCTTCCTCCTCCCTCTCTTCTTGCTTCTCCTTCTTCTCTTCTCCTTTAAGATAGGGTCTCATGTAGCCCAGGCTGGCCTCAGACTCACTATGTAGCTAAGGATAATCTTGAACTCCTGATCCTCCTGCCTCTGCCTCCAGAATCCTGAGATTACAGATGGGCACCACTCTATCTGTTTTATGGGGTGCTGGAAATTGAACCCAGGGATTTGTGCAGGCTAATCAAACATTGTACCAAAGGGCTCAGAGGTTGAGATCACTGGCTGCTGCTCTTCCGGAGGACCATGGTTCAATTCCCAGCACCCACATGGCAGCTGTCTATAACTCCTGTTCGGACACCCTCACATAGACATACATACAGGCAAAATACCAATGCACATAAAATTTTAAAAAGTAAAAAGAAAGTTCTCCAAACTGAGCTATATCCCCAATCCTCTACTACCTTCCCTTGAGGGATCTTTAGCCTTTGCACACAGGCTCAGTGGACACCTGGGGTCTCTACAAAGTAGATGTTTGTCAGAACCCATGAAGAGACCCCAGGTAGGTGACAAGGACATTCCGCTGAGCCATCTGTTATTGGCTAAGGCAAGACTCTAGGCCTGGAAATCTGTGGGCATGCTTGTGTTCAGAAAGCCCCAGTCAGCCTTGGCTGACATTGTTAGGCCTTGGATTGTTCAGCCTGTTGCTCCAGGGAGCTCCCACCCTACCCACAGTGATGACCAGGTCAGCCATCAGATACCAACCCTCAAAATGACCCTTTTGGCAAACCAAAAGGGAAATCTTCCTCCAAAGATGGAAGACAAACCAACAATAACAACAGAACCCTATCGTGTATGTTGTCCCACAAGTTGAATTGTCTGAATTTTAAACGCATTGTGACTTATTTCCGTTCTATCTCGATGTATTCTTTTGAGGTGCTGACTGCTTAGGAGGAGTTTTTACTCCCCAACCACCCACGACGTCTGACTGACAGCTGCAGGCCCGGAAGCCCACTGGCCCATACACTCAAAACCTGGCCTCTCTCATGGGCACAGACAAGAAAGGCCCACACCAGGTAACACTGGAATCTCATATCAGGGCTGAATCCCAAATAGAACGTTCTCCTTCTCTCCCACACTCCAGAGCCCAGCCTTTCAAACACAGTTCAGCCTGGACTTAGAGAGAGAGGAAGGGATGTGTGGGTGTCCGCATGTGTGTATGTGTGTGAGGTCGGAGCTCAACGTCAAGTGTCTTCCTCAGGTGCTCTCCAACTTATGTTTTTGAGTCAAGGTCTCTCACTGGACATGGAGCTCATTAACTGGGCTGGGCCATCCGGTCAATGAGCTCCAGGGATCTGCCCGACTCTGCCTTCCCAGTGCCAGGATTGCAAGTATGACCAGCTTTTATATGGATGCTGGGGATCTGAACTCAAGTCCTCAAACTCCCACAGCAGGAACTTTGCCAATTGTGCCAACTCCCTGGAACTTCTAGGGCTCTTTAAGCTAAACTCAAGACATTTGATCAAGTGGCCATTCCTACCACACCATAAAAGAAGATCGGAATATCTGTCCCCCAGAGACAGAGCCTGGGTCAAGTTGCACCTTAGTTGGTTGGCGTGCAGGTCAGCCCCAGGAAGGGTCATCAGCATAATGCCCTCCTACAGAGCTGATGTGAGCCTAGCAAAGCAAAACGCCCACCTGGTGTGCCGCATCATCCCAGACATGCAACCTCAGCCCCATCCACTGGGACCTCTCGGTTCTGACCTGGTGCTCACACGCAGAACTGGTGGGAACACTCGGCCCTCTTCACTTCAGGGGGAAGAGCCAGGGAGTTATTTCTGCTTTGTGCAAGTCATGGAGGATGCTCACAGAAAGCTTTTGTCTTTCAAAAAGGAAAAAAAAAAGCATGGGGATCTTCCTGGCTGTGACCCAAAACATATCTGAGGCAAGAATAAAGACACAGTACTTAAGTTGGGATAGTTAGGATCCTTTCAATGGAACACCTAAGGTGTAAACAGCAGGAAGGCAATGTCAGAAAATCAATAAACAGTAATGGCAATGTCCATCTTCTTGGACTGAAGCAATTTACCTACCCAGTTTTCTGTCACATAGACTAATGTCTAGGGGACCAAAACCCACATGTCCCTAATCCTTTGATCCCTTTTCATCTTTTTAAAATATGTATTCGCCGGGCGGTGATGGCGCACACCTTTAATCCCAGCACTTGGAAGGCAGAGGCAGGTGGATCTCTGTGAGTTCGAGGCAGCCTGGACTACAGAGTGAGTTCCATGAAAGGCACAAAGCTACACAGAGAAACCTTGTCTCGAAAAACCAAAAAAAAAAAAAAGTTTAAAATATGTATTCAGGGTCTCATGTAGCCCAGGCTGGCCTCAAGCTTGCTATGTAGCTAAGGACGATCTTGAATTATTGATCTTCCTGCCTCTATCTCCTGAGTACTAGGATCACAGACATGCACCACCATGCCTGGTTTTGCAGCACTGGAAATGGAACGCAGGGCTTTGTGTTCACTCTGCTGACTGAAATGTATCCCAGGTAAGTTTTCAGAAAGAAAGGGGATGGGGAGAGGAAAACTGCCATGGTCAAATGTTTTCCTTACCAAGACAATTATGACCATCGTGAGCCAACATGAAGCCATCGAAACAGGTGCAGCGATAGTTGCCTGGAATGTTTAAACAGTCGTGGACACAGCCCCCATTGAGCTCACTGTCACATTCATCCACGTCTGGAAAATAAAACAGAAGTGAGCCAGTGTCACTGTTTCTTTGGGAGACTTATGTATGCATTTACCTACTAGCCAGCCATTTCACTTCTTAGAATCCACCCAAACAGAGAAATAAACAAGCACTCATCATTCGTTGTTTACTGTCTGAAGCTACAAAATACTAGAAGTAACCCAAAAGTTCATATTAGGAGAGCAGTTTAATGGATGTGTTATGTGCTGGCTGACACACAACTAGAGTTATCTGGAAGGAGGGAATCTTAATTGAGAAAAATTGAGATCATCTGTAAGGAATTTTCTTAATTAGTGATTGATAGGGAGGGTCCAGCCCATTGTGGGTAGTGCTATCCCTGGGCTGGTGGTCCTGGGTTCCGTAAGAAAGCAGGCTGAGCAAGCCATGGGGAACAAGCCAGTAAGCAGCACCCTTCCATGGCCTCTGCATCAGCTCCTGCCTCCAGGTTCCTGACCTGACCAGAGTTCCTCCTCTGACTTCCTTCAGTGATGGACTATGATATGGAAGTGTAAGCAAACAAACCCTTTCCTCCCCAAATGCTTGTGGTCAATGTGTGTCATCACAGCAATAGAAACCCTAAGTCATGGTACATCCACTTGATATAGTACTATGTAGCTCTTAAAGAGAATGAAGATGGTCTCTATGAAATGACTTGAAATAATTAATAGAATATACTATTAAATGAAAAAACAAAATGCAAAAGAATGCATGTTAAATTCAAGACAACATCAAAACACACATGCATACAAAAATTCAATACGCATAAAGTTTCTGTAGGAATGAAGAGACTCAAAAGAGCTAACATTGTTTGGAAACACCCAGAGGAAATTACTAGAAAGCTCTCCTTAAGACAGCAGCCTGAGGATAAGCAGATCATGGAACAGAACTAAGAGTGTAGAACCAAATACAGAGACCCACAGCCAGACACTATGTGGAGGATGACAGACTTGGACCACTCAGCCCTAAGCGGGATGTCTCCATCAAATCCCTCCCCTCAGGACTTGGGGAACCCTGCAGAAGAGGAGGCAGAAAGAGTGTAAGAGCCAGAGGGGACAGAGGACACCAAGGAAATAAGACCCTCTAAATCAACAGGATCGACACACACATGCTCTCACAGAGACTGAGACAGGTCTGCACCAGATGGGGTCCTAGAGCTGAAAGGAGATGTAGACACATTTCCCATCCCTAACTCGAAGCTATCTCCAATTGATAACCATTTGTAAATGAAAATTTAGTTTCCTCAAGGGAATCTCACTGGAGGAACAAACCACTCTTAAGGGTAGGCTGCATGCCTAGCAGTAGATGGCCAACAGAAAATGAACTCAATGACATCCTTGGAGATTCCTTGTCTCATTATGTCATGAAAGGGCTTCTCTCTCTCTCTCTCTCTCTCTCTCTCTCTTTCTCTCCCCTCCCCATGAAGGTCCTTTGAGTATATATCATGGGCTTCCAGTTTTGTGTTTTATGGGATTCCTGAGTGTGGGAATGAATGGGTCTCTGCATCTGTATCTGTTTCTTGTGCCTTCTCTTGGGCTCTTTTCTTCTGCTTGTTCTGTCCTATTCCATCGTGTTCATTCTTATTTTATTTTACTATTGTCCCTCAAAAAGCCTGTTTGTTTTCTAATGAGGGACAGAAAGGGAGTGGATTCAGATGGGAGGTGGGGAGGAACTGGGAGGGATAGAGGGAGGGGAAACTGTAATCAGGATTATTGTGTCAGAGAAAACTCCATTTTCATAAAAGGGGAAAGACAGGAGGTCACAAGCTTGAAGCCATCATGGGCTGCAAGGTGAGTCTGAGGACAGCCTGGTTCATATAGCAAGACTCTGTCTCAAGAACAAACAAAGCTCATGGTAGATCTGTACAAGAGGCTACTTATTCACTGACAAAAAGGAATGAAGTGTGTATACAGACTACAGCATGACACTGTTTCAAAAGCAGCAGTCTGAGAGAAATCATCCAAATACAAGGAGTTCATCCAGGAAGGGTACTGGAACTAGGTTGCTGGTTAGCTGCAGCTGAGACTGTGAAGGTACAGGAAGTAGACTATTGGTTAGCTGTTTAGCTGTTGCTGGGGCGGGGTTGAGCAAAGGTAAATACATCACAACAGTAAGAGCTGGATTTCTTTCTGTGGGAAGAAAAAGCCGCAAGCGAAGGATGGAGTGACATGGTACTAATACAGAGTTCAAAATGCCAGTGCCACCCATAGTTTTTAATACATATGCAGAAGAATAAGAACAAAGAATAGGTAAGCCAGGTGAGGTGATGCATGCCTGTAATCCCAACACTGGGAGGCAGATAGGTGGAGCTCTAGAAGTTTAAGCCCAGTCTGGACTACATAGCAAGTTTCAGGACAGCCAGGACTGTACAATAGAGAGACTCTGTCTCAGGAAAACACAACAGTGAAATGACTAAGCAGCACATGTGCCTGGACATCCTGGCTGGTGCACTGAGGAACCCCAGGAACAGTGGTACCCCTGAGAATGCCATGTGCTCAGGTCCTGGGTTCTGTATACTCTTACCCTTTTCCATTCAAAGGGACCAGAGCTCACCGTGGGAAGTGGCTGATCTCAGGGCAAGCAGAAAGCATAAGGGAGGTGTGGAGGAGCTTACAATACAAAACATTAGGGAATTCAAAAAAAAAAAAAAAAAAAAAGGCTGTTTAAAAAAAATGACACAGGCAACAGCGAGCAGGAGCATCCAATGGCTGGAGCTGGAACAACATGAAAATAAACGTTATAAAGCCAATATGAAAAGATATACATACAGTGAAATAGATGAAGGAATGGATAAGTGAGCAAGAAGGGCAGAGCTTCCTTAAAGAACCCCAGGATAGAGACGCATAAAGGGGTTCAGGGCGAAGTTTCAAGGAGGTGCACACCACAGTGATAAGTGCTACAGACAGGATCCCACAGTCAGATGCTGACTAACATCAGTGAACAAAGACTTGAGGGGCAAGTAGGATACTGGCTCCCCCAAATATGCTTCCGCTATAAATGGGGGAGGGTGTAGTAAATTTGCAACAAGCACCATTTTTTTGTTTTGTTTTTTGTGACAGGGTTTTTTTGTGTAGCCCTGGCTGTTCCAGAACTCACTCTGTAGACCAGGTTGGCCTTGAACTCAGAGATCCACCCACTCTTGCCTCCTGCATGTTGTGATTAAAGGGATGCACCACCATGCCCAGCTCACCAGACACCATCTTAAACCAGGGGATCATGATTAGCATCACCCGAATGGGACACAGTGAGAACATATATCGATGATGTGGTTCACTGGAAAGGTAACTGAGGTATTTCTGTGGCAGCCTTACTGAAATGCCACCAGATCATATTATGAGAAGACAGACATTTCCTTCTGGCTTATCTTAAATTCAGTGTACAACCAAGGCAATCCTCCTGTCTCATGCCAAGCCCTATCAATTCTTTGCCTCTAAATAAAAGGCAAATGAACATAACAGTGTTCATCAGAATGTCGGTGTTGGTCCTGGAGAGATGACTTAGCAGTTAAGAGCACTTGCTGCTCTTGCAGAGGACCCAGGTTCAGTTCCCAGCACCCACATCAGGCAGCTCACCATCACCTGTCACTCCAGGGGATCAGACACCCCTTTCAAGCCTCCATGGGCTCCTGCATATGTGTGGTGCACATACATATAAAATAAATAAATCTTTTTTAAAGTATTGATGTCAGGGCTGGAGATACAGCTCAGTTGGAAGAGTGCTGGCCTAGCGTGAATGAGACTCTGGGTTCAACCTCCAATATTACATAAGCTAGGGGTGGCGTCCAATGCCTGTAATCCCAGAATTTAGGAGGTGGAGGCAGGCTCATCAGGAATTTGAGGCATCATCTCTTCAGCTACACAGAAAGTTCGAGGCCAGCCTGAGCTACATGAGACCCTGTCTCAAAAAAGGTTGATGTGCAAGACAAAGAAAGACTAAGAGCTGGGGAAACAAGAGACACAGATGCTGGCTCTGTGGATCGGGACCTGGAATTGGATTCTGGAATCTGATGAACTCTGAATGGTGTTTACAGTTTGTTTGTTTGTTTGTCTTAATGACATTGTGCCATTGTTGATTTCCTGGTTTGGGTGACTACACTGTGCTTTTGTAAGCTGATAGTATCGGGCTAAGATGAGCGAAAAGTACCCAGGAGCCTTGCATGGTTTGTCAACCTTTCTGGTCTAAAAGTGTTTCTAAGTGAAAAGTTCTCTTAAAAAGAAAAAAAAATTTTAGAAAAGGAATAGAAAAATAGGGGCTGGAGAGGTGGCTCAGCAGTTCAAATGTGTGCTGCTCTTAAAGGATGAGAGCTCAGTTTCCAGCACTGGGTTTAATAACTGCCTGTAACTCCAGCTCCAGAGGATCTGACGCCTCCAGTCTCCAAGAACACCTGCCCTCAAATAAGCATATCTATATACAGACACATGCAAACACATGATTCAAAATGTAAATAAGTAGGGGGCTGGAGAGATGGCTCAGTGGTCAAGAGCACTGGCTGCTCTCCCAGAGGTCCTGGGTTCAATTCCCAGCTCCCATATGGTGGCTCATACCTGTCTATAACTGCAGTCATGTAGGACCCCATATCTTCATCTGGATAGACACACACATACATAAAATAAGATGCAGATATACATGTAGACAAAGCACATGCACACATGTATATATAAAATAAAATAAATAAGTAAATCTTTTATAAATAAATAAATAGAAAAATACAGCTGGGTGTGATGGTACACACCTATAATCCCAGCACTTGGAAGGTAGAGCCAGGAGGATGAGCCTTGGTTGTATATCTGAGGACATACTGGGCTACCTGAGACTATACTCAAAAAAAAAATTTAAAATCAAAACAAGAACAGCAAAATCCAAGAATGAGTGTATATCACACACATCAGGTACCTCTGGATGTTATACACTGTTTTAACATCAAGAACTGGACTTCTCAGAGGCCACAGGACGAGATAGGGTCATTTGAAACTTCAAAATCAAATCCCACCCAAATAGATATGCATTAAGTTTTCTCCTGCCTGAAGAAGTTAATGCGGTCTTCCAAGTGCTTAGAGCAGACTTTCTAACTCCCTATGTAGGTTTTGTTCCTGCAGCCGCTCAGAACACCTCCCACGAGGAGTTAAGCACAGTTGTAGAGTTTCAAACCTCTCAGTGAAAGAGGCCTCCAGTATGCTCATCAAGGTTGGGTCCAGGGGCAGGAAGAAGCATCAGAGCTGAACTCAGATACCTTTCATTAGTTTTACAGGGATGTCTTGTCCAAGCAGAGGCAGCTGCAGACTGAGTGAGTATGAAAGGCCAGGGACAGAGAGGGGATGAGGGTATGACTTTTGCCCACAGGCTAATCATGTGTTTATGGTCCCAAGTCCCTGTCTTCAGTGTTTCCATCCATAAAATGAGCAATGGAAATGGCCCAAGGTTCCCTCAAGAGCCCTGTTCCAGGTTAACATTCTGCTTCCCCTTATGAGAATAGTTTCCACCCAGTTGTGAGCTCGGGGTCAGACATTGAACTAATCCCTAGTGGGCAGAGTCCAGACTTCAGGGCTTCAGGTCTGGAGCATTGAAGAGCTAAAATCTCCCTCTGCACATATCTTTCCAGAGTGAATTTGCCATTGAAATAAGGGCAGTGCCTGGGTATAATTCTAAAGTCTAGTAGGTCCCAATCAGTCAGCCCAAAACACAGACAGGATGGATCCTCCAAAGACAGCAGAAGGCAGGACTCCAGTCTAGTCTCCGGGGAAGCAGGATCCTCGAAGCTCTGAGAGTCTGGCTCTCCTGGTAGGTAGAACCAAAAGATAGAAAAGCACCGCACGTTCTTTTCCAGAGGCTACACAAAAGAACCTTTTGGAGCCAGATAAAACTGAAATCAACTCTGGGGAGGAACTAATGTCCCAGCTCTTTGGGGATCTGAAAATCTTTTCCAAGAGCAGGTGCCAGTACTCTAGGTAGAACTGCTCATTTAGCCAACATGAACTACGAGCTAAGGAGAGGCAGCTTCCCTGATGCCCCCTTCCCCAGGTCCCGAGTCACTTACCATCACACTGCCTGCCCTCCCCTTTGTAGCCAGGCTTGCAAGAGCACTTGTAGGAGGTGGGTGTGTTCTGACACAGCGCATCAGCATGGCAGTCATCTAGCCCTTGGGCACACTCATCCACATCTGCAAATAACACAGCAAGCACCTGGTACGGTTTCCAAGTTATGAGTGATCCTGGCTCTCTCTAGTGTTATCTCCCACCGGCCCACCCGGCTCTACTCCTCCAAAGCCCATACTGCTAGGACACCCCGGGATAAACCACACCACATCCAGGCCCATTTCCAGACGCACTGTTCTAAGAGGAATCACCCAAGCATCCCTTACTGGCCACCAAGATTCGGTTCAGATCTGCCTCCTCTTGGAAGTGACCCATGATCCTCTAAGGTCGGGTAGACATCCCCACCACATGCTCCCACATATTTAGCTCATTCCTAGCACTCCATGTGCAGGGTTGTCGCTGTCCACTCTTACCCGTCTCTCCACAGTGCTCTAACAACTGAGCCAGGTCCTTGTTGCTAAGCCAGCACCGTGCCTGGCACATGAGTATATGGTAGACTGCCTGCTAGAGGAGAGGAGCAACCAGCAGGGCTGCCTGGAAAGTTCCGGAAGACGGCCAAGAAAGCTGTCTCTCAGCTTTCTCAGAGTTTGGGATGTGGGGCTAAAAGTTTCCCTGGTCTCTGAGCAAACAGTATCCTGAGCTCTCAGACCACCATGCAATGCAGGAATGATGTCCCGGAGGCTCCAGCCCCAACCCTGCCAGTTCTCTCAACCCACTAGAGCCAAAGCATTTCCGGGGTCGACACCACTCTGGGATATGAAGATAAAAACGAAAGAGTTTTGGAAGAATTTTAAGACCGATCAGAGCAGATTGCCCAGAGTCCTAATCTATGGCTGCTCCGAACCGGGAGGTTTAGGGACATTCCTGGTCTTGGCACAGTAACTGTTCCATGCTCACAGAACTGTAGCTCATCCTGGAGTTGGCAGGACTTAATCAGCCGCAAAGGAGAAAAGGGGGCCAAACTGCCACGAACCCGACCCTCAGTTTCCCTATCTACACAAGGGGGAGCTGGACCCCAGATTCAGCCAGCGACAATCTGGTCAGCAGTCAGGAGACCCCGAAAACGACAGGTACGGGAGAAGGGCAGGAGAAGTCAACAGCCCGGAGCAGGAGCCTCTGGCTTCCTCGACGGTGGGGACGACCGGTGAGGGCTCCCGCGGGCAGGGGACCACGCAAGGGGACCCGGGAGACCCTGCCCTGCGACCTGCCAGGTGCGCCCCGCGGCTGCACACTCACCCTCCAGCGGCCGGTTGGCGCGGCCCCGGCCGGAAGGGACGGCGGTGGCCAGCAGCGGCGGCAGCAGTAGCAGCAGCAGCAGCAGCAGCAGCGCTCGGGGCGCCCCAGGCCGACCGCGGCCCGCGACCCCCATGGCAGCCGCAGCGCGCGGAGCGGCCGTGAGCGGGCGACGGCGGCACGGGGAGGCGTGTGCGGGCTCCCCGCCTCCGCGCCCGCCGACACCCCCAGCCCCGCCCGCCCCCGAGCCCCAGCCTCATTTTCACACGGTCCTCGGTGCCGCCCCGCCCGCCTGGCCCCTCCCCGGCCCGGGGCGGAGGGGGCGCGGCCGCCGTGGCCGGAGCTGCTGTCAGCAGCGCCCCGCGCTCCATGAGCCTCTGCTCTCTGGATGGAGCGCCCTCCAACTTGACCGGGTCCTTCCAGCCTGAAATAGTCACGGGACACCCACAGAGTGTCCCCGCTGAGTCCCCACACGGTGGGACAGTGGATCCCAGGCCCAGCACCCGCCCCTCAACAACACCTTCTCGGGGTTCCACACACCCTGTCGGGAGAATTCAGGACAAGGGTATGAGTGGGGCGAGTGAACCCAGCTGCTTTGCCCAGTCCAACACACTCAGCCTCTCTGATATTCCAGCCAGCGGCACTATGAGAACCCTGCCTGTCTGTCTCTCTGTCTCTCTCTCCTCTCTCTTCTCTTCTCTTTTCTCTCTTCTTCTTCTTCTTCTTCTTCTTCTTCTTCTTCTTCTTCTTCTTCTTCTTCTTCTTCTTCTTCTTTCTCTCTCTCTCTCTCTCTCTCTCTCTTCTCTCTCTCTCTCTCTCTCTCTCTCTCTCTCCCTCCCTCTCTCCCACCCTCCCTCTCTCCCACTCCCCTCTCTCTCTGACACATGGCTGGGCTCAAAGTCACTTCAGAGAATGGTTCCTCACTTCAATCTAGTTAAGTATATCTTAACAGCAAGGAAGCGAAAGAAAAAGGGGTCCAGAGGTCAAGGGTGGGCACCACAGGCAGCCGAGCTCCCAACTTTGTCTAGGGCATAGGTGGCATCCATGACCACAGGAACTCAGAAACGTCAGATTTGGGGAGCTGCAGATAGAAGCAATGCCTGCTACCTGTTCCTCCCAGCCAGGCCTTCCCATCTTTTTCCAGGCACAGGTGGCTGAGGCCGCTACAATCAGCATCATTCCAGAAACAGATGTTAAATCAGTAGTTCTCAACCTGTGGGTCGAGACCCCTAGGGAGTCAAATGACCTTTCACAGGGATTGCCTATGACCATCAGAAATACAGGTGTTTGTATTACGATTCATAACAGTAGCAAAATTACAATTATGAAATGGCAATGAAGATAATTTTATGGTTGGGGATCACCTCAACATGAGGAACTGTATTAAAGGGTGGCAGCATTAGGAAGGTTGAGAACCGCTGCTCTAGAGGAAACAGATGGCCATATGCGGAGATATGAATGTTCTTATCTGGGTTTCTCCGAATGGTTCTTATTCCACTTTCTCCTGTGAATATTTACATACATCCTCATGTGTATGTGGACACATGTCTAAATATACTCACTGCACACTAACTCCTTGATAGAACAACTCATCAAAACCCCCCACCTAGCTCAAGCACAGGAGACACAGCTCTTCTTGGGGCTCTGGCTACCACCTATAGCTTCCCACCTTAGCTCTCTGGTGTCAGCTCAGGGCCCAGGCTGAGCCTGTCTCTTTGCGGGTGTTATGTATTCTGCTGCTGGATGGAGACTGAGAAAAGAACGTCTCTGTGTTTTCTCTTTAACCTCTCCGGCGCAGGCTGTCAGGTCCCACCCTTTCTCTGGCTCTGGCCCCTCCCTCCCACTCCTTTTGTGCTTGGTGCTGAGAGAGACACTGGGCTCTTTCTGGTTTGAAGGGTGGTGTTTTGTTTTGTTTTTAACACATTTGTAAATCTTCACTTAGTGAAACGTTCCCCCAGCCTTTGTCTTTGTGTCTTTAATGGTGGCCATAAATTACCGCCTCCCCCCCCCATGCATCAGGCTTCACTGCTTTTGAAACGATCAAAGTTATTTCTTCTGAAAATCCAACTCAAAACTTCCCATTGTGTGGCCCAGCACTCTTTAGCTCCAGTAAAGCACATAAATACATAAAGCTGCCCATTAAAGTCTAAGGAGCCTCCTCCAGCCCCTGGGCCTGGTAAAGGAGACAGCTGCGGTTTGTTTCCCTCCCGGGTACTCCAAGTTTGTGTATCAACAGGAATACAGATTCATAATGATCAGACCTGGTGCTTTTTGCCTAAGACAGTCTTTTTTGTTTGTTTGTTATGGTTTCTGGAAAAACACACTCCTGGCTCAGATGTCAAAATTTGCTCTGAATCTGGTTTTGTTTGCTCTGGCCTCCACACTAACCTGTTTTTAGTTGGTCAGCTCCCAGACTCCTGGGCAACCTTTCTGACACTTGAGATTAAAGTCAATATGGTTTATGACTGCGGATTTCCATAGGGGAAAAGGTCGGGGGGGGGGGGGGTGACTGTGTTTAAATGTCACCACTGTCCTGTCTCCAGCGACCTGATTGGTCCTGCAGTAGCTGCTTTCTGCTCTGTTGTCTAGCTGAGGTCCCCATGACACTGTGTCTGAACTGAGACTTCTCCCTGGTCATCTTCCCTCCTGCAGGCTGCAGTCCATGAACAAGGCCTGAAGGGACAGGTGGCCCAGCCAGTATGTAGCACTCTGGCTTTTCTGGAGAGAGCATAAGTGTCCTACAACTGGGTTAAATGTGGCATCATGGGCAGCTTTGCCCATCTTTCTCTGTTACAGAGTGGCTTCTGAGGGGATGAGCCCTCCCAGGGCTTTTACAACCCCAGACTCCCAAACTTCCTCTCACCTAGCTGAGACGTCCTTCTCTACTGTCTTCTTGGAATGCTCTTCCGAAGTTCACTCATTCCCTCAATTCCACAACATAAGCCTCCAGACTGAAGTGTCCTTAGCTGCAGGCCCAAATAGCATCCTATCACCTGCCTCAACTGCCTGTAATTCCCTCTGGTCCAAAATCTTCAAAAGGGAACTCACTGCTCTCTTCAATATATTTTTCATGTTCAGTGGCCCTAGTGTTTCATCTCTTTAGAACTGTCTGTCCATTCTTTGATCAAGTTGTTCGATGTCTTGTTTCACTTTCACTTTTTTTTTTTTTTTTTTTTTTTAGTTTTTTGGCCACTCTGTATGTTGAGCTCCTCATGTACAGCTAGCAAAGATTTTTCTCCCGCTCTATAGGCTGTGTCCTCACTCCATTAACTGTCTCTTTTGCTTTTTAATCTCATGAGTCCCATGTGCTAAATGTTAGTAGTAACACTCTCCGGCCTTGGATTCCAAGTGTGCACACATTTGCTTTGCAGGGCTGTGGGAGTTGTAGACATCCATCACCCATCCTAAACTTGGTCCATGAATTTGCTTTGTTTTGTAATGAGTTTTTAGTTCTTTCTTGTCAGAGTACCCACAGCACCCGTCTCGGGGCTCAGATCAGAGAGTTCACATTGGTGCAGACATCCAAGGGAAGGCTCCATACTGCCCCCATTCAGATTCCCTTTCTTCTGTGGCCCTGCTGCTATTTCCACAGCCTCTGGTTGGGACAGCATGGGCCCAAGAGCCCCACAATGCTGTGCATTCAGCCCAAGGCATGCACAAGTGCCAGACAACCCTGAGCCCACAAGTGACGACTCTTATCCAGGTGTCTCAGCCACCCATATCTGTGCACTATTATTCCACCAGACTTCACTTACAAAGCACCAATGTGGCCAAATGTCCACCTGTAATCCCAGCACTCAGGGAAATGAGGCCACAGGACTGTGGTTTTGAAAACCAGCCTGGGTTTAATAATGATACCCTATTTAAAACAAAACAAAACCCTCAGTTGTTGAAGATGAAATTATTAGCAGTTTTAAGGTGGCCAGAACGAAGTGTAACACCAAATGTGGGACCTTTCCGTCTGATTCCCCAGGATGCACTCTTAAACCAGCCCATCATGAGTACAGCACTCGGGAGGTTTTATAACTGACTCTGTGTGTGTGTGTGTGTGTGTGTGTGTGTGTGTGTGTGTGTGTGTGTGTGTTTAGGTAGCCCAGACTGGCCTCAGACTCCCTATGTAGCTTAGAATGAACTTGAACACCGGGTCCTCTTGCTTCTAACTCCCAAGCACTGAGGTTTGCAGGGATGAACCACCACACCCCGCTCTAGAGTCAGCTTTAACAAACCCCCTTCCTGGCTGACTTAGGTACATCGGCCTCCCCACAGCCACTGCAGCCACCACACTGCCATAAGTGTAAGAGTCCCTGGCTGCCCTCCCAGCTGGACTTGGAGCTCCTTAAGAGCTGGTGTTAACTGATTTATTCTGTATTTCTCAAGCTCGGCTAGGTCAGAAACACGACAGGCATTCAGTAAAGGTTTATTGAAAGTAAACACAGTTTCCTAAGGGGAAAGGGTAGTTAAGTACAAGCTGCCTTTATTCCCCTCATGTAAAAACAGCATCGATCCTGTGCAATCAAACGAGGCGTAAAGAAAATCACAGGCTATCATGAGACAACGCAGAAGAAAAGGCCAAGATTTCTAAACAGCAAAAGGGCCACATGCACAAAACTGTTCTCAGGGGAGAGGTGATGGCAGCCTGTCTGTATGGAAGAAACAGAGCAGGCCCGAGGGTTCCCGTTCCCCCCGGAAAGGCAGCCCCCCGGAGCTCCAGTGAGAAGTTAAGGAACCTGCGTGTGCGATACAGCACAGCAGAGCAGGGCAGACACCTTCAAGTCCTTCCTATTTTATACCAAAACTCAGTGATCCTAAACACAGAAAAGCAAGTCATATCAATGTCACCGGTGGCCATTAATTAAAAATCCTTAATAAAAAATTCACAAACAGCAGCAAGAGAGATGGCTCAGAGGTTAAGAGCACTTCCTGTTCCTGCAGAGGACCCGATTCAGTTACAAGCACCCACACGAAGTAGCTCACAACCATCTGTAACTCCAGTTCCAGAGAATCTGGCCACCTTCTCCTGACTTCCTCTGGCACCTGCAAGCATACATACATAAGTTCAGGCATACATACATACACATAAAATAAAAATAATAAATTTTAAAAAGAGAAAGAAAGCATCCAGTCATGGTGGCACTTGCTTTTAATCCCAGGTAAGCAGATCTCTGTGAGTTAAAGGCCAGCCTGGTCTATACAGCAAGTTCTGGGCTAGACCCTGTAAATAAGTAAGACCCTATGAAAAGAAAAAAGCAACCAGAATCCAGGATCCATCCAGGTATGTTGCTATACTCCAGTAATCACAGCCCTTGGGAGGAAGAGGCAAGAAGATCAGGGGTTCAAGGACATCTCTGACTCTCTGGCTACATAGTTTGAGGCCAGCCTATACTACATGAAACCCTATCTCAAAAACCAAAGGGAATCCAGCATCATGATAAGTGGAGTATTATTTCGGGGGTGCAAGGATGGCTCAATATTATGAAATGTGCCTTTGTAAATAATCATGATGCATAGATTTCAGTGGGAAAACTACAGAATCCTCTCCATAGATTTTTTTTTTAAACATAATAGTAAGAAATAATATTCACTACCTGGAAATAAACCTAGCAGATAATACTCAAGACCTGTGTGAAGGAACTTTATAAAGCATAACCCAAATAGATCATGTTCTTAGATACAAATACTATCACAATGATGACAGGCCTCTATAACGTATCATTTGTTTGTTTAGTTATCCTAGAGATGGAACCCAGGGCCTTGTGTGCACAGGTAGGTCTTCAGTCCTAGTTAGCTTTAACAGTTAACTTGACACTTGTACAGAACACTGGCAAATTGTTGTGTACTGTCTGAGCACTGGGAAGCTGGCTCTGGGGGTGAGGTCGTGCCCCCCATTTCAGATCTACACATGTTTGTCTTAGGGTGTCCTCTAGGGTCCCTCTAGGATGAGGAGGGGAAGAGGCAAACAGCCCAAGAGTAAAAACACTGTGCCCTTGAGAACAGCTAGAAGGTGACCATCTTCAACGGAGGTTACAGTTGTTTGTCCCATGATATAAAGGCCCCTGCGGCGGCGGGGAAGCGCAGCTGAAAGCTCAGTCAGGAACTCCAGCTGACTGCCTCAGCTTCCCCAGATTTCACTGGATGTCCTGAGCACCCAATTTGATGATGCCATTGTTTCCCAATTGATTTCTGCTGGATGTTTTGATTACCAATTTGATGGTATCTATCTATCTATCTATCTATCTATCTATCAGCTATCTATCATTTGCTATTTATTCTTTGACTTTGGCTTGCTGTATGCTTAATAAATTCACTCATTCAAAACCAAAACTATGGCTATCATAGATCATTTTCTGGACCACATATAACAAAACATAAAATGATGTGACACCCATAAAACAGAGCATTGGGGGCCAACGAGAAGGTTTAGGTGCTGAGGGCACTTGCAACCAAGTCTGATGGCCTGAGTTCCACCCCCGAGATACACATCATAGTGGAATAAGAGACCCACCTCCCACAAGTGGTCCTCTGACCTCCGCATGTGCACCACAGCATGCATCCTGCAGCACACATGCCCTCCCAATAAATAAACCATTAAACATAATAAACATGAAGAACATAGAGCATTATACAGCCGTACAAATGGAAAGAGAAACTTTCTGTGTTTCAATATGGAGAGCTCTCATGCCCATAAATGGAAAAGATTCAGAACATTATATGCAGTTTGTGACCTTTTTGTAAGTAGAAGGAGGTAGAACAAAAGCCCATATTTGTACTTGCTTGCAAATATAGGCATGAAGACTCTAGGAAGACAGGTGAGATATGAAGAAGGCAATTGGCAGAGGTGCGGGGGAGGGGGCGCTGGGAAACGGACTGTCAATGATAGGAGGAGACTGGGTGATTATCTCTCTACACTTCTCAGCTGTTGACAATGAGACTATCAGCATAAAAGCAGGAGGGAGGTTAACTGGCAGTGGGACTCTGTGACGTAGCTCCCACAAGGTCACTATCTGGGGCAGTGCAGGACTGTGTGGCAATGCAGCAGTTTGGGGGTCACCCACCTTTTGTAAGTCATCTCTTATCCATGTTCCTGAAGTAAGCCCAGTAAACTCACTGGTTCACCAGAAAGAGGAGGAGGAGAAAGGGCAGGGAGGCCAGAATGGTGGTGTTTTTTATTCCATAAGCCAACCACAGTGCTCTTCACAGGGGACTTTTCTCTTGAAAAAGTGTTTATTTTGTGTGGGGGTTGGTGCCAACATGTGGAAGTCAGAGGACTGCTCTCAGGAGTCTGCTCTCCTTCCACCGTGTAAGTCCTGGGAATTGAACTCAGGTCAGCCCGCTTGGTGCCAATCATCTTACCCAAAGAGCCGAGATTCACTTGCAGCCATAGAGTACCACGTTGACTTTCACCTGTAGTCTTAGAATTATTGACGAAGTCATGGTGAATTATCTTCCTGGACCAATTAAGGCTGAATAGACAATATTGCCTGCAGCTTGTGGGAAAATACTAAGCATCAAAACTCTCTCTCCTGGTCAGTGTGATTTTGTGAGATAAAAATCATCACATAAGAAATGGTGCAATCTTTTTTTAATTACCTCCCAGAGCCAATTAATAAGATAACAAGGAAAGGTGTGAGCTGCTATTCCTTGCAATTATCTGTCGGTCTGTTTTGCAATTTCATTACAGGTTGCTGTCAGTGCCTTTCATTTATTAATAGGTGAATGCAAAGGCAGTTTGTCAATTATTTATCTCGGTGCTCAAGGGAAAAGAAAATGGAGTTCACATTTCTTCTTTCAGAAACTGAGCATGTGTGACAGAGCAGTGAGGTCTCCACAATTACGTACAGATATTTATTAGGAAAGTTGCTCCTGTATCTGAGGATGTGACTCATTTGGTAGAGCGCTTGTCTAGCAGTCAAGAAGCCCTGGATTTGATCCCCAGAAGTGCATACCCCAAGTGTGATGAGGCTTGCCCATAGTCCCACCACTTGGTAGACAGGAAGTTCAAGATCATCCTTAACAACATGGTCAGTTTGAAGCTGTTAAAGAAAAGGTGGATTTGGGGGGGAGAATTTATTTGCAGGGTTGGAGAGATGGCTAGAGGGTTAATTAAGAATGATTAGTGTTGCTGGGCGGTGGTGGCGCACGCCTTTAATCCCAGCACTCGGGAGGCAGAGCCAGGCGGATCTCTGTGAGTTCGAGGCCAGCCTGGGCTACCAAGTGAGCTCCAGAAAAGGCGCAAAGCTACACAGAGAAACCCTGTCTCGAAAAATAAAAATAAAAAAAAAAAAAAGAATGATTAGTGCTCTTTGTAGACCAGAGTTTGGTACCCAACACATGTTGGATGGCTTACAACCACCTTTAACTCCAGCTCTACGTGATCAGACAGCCTCTTCTGGCGAGCATACACACACACACACACACACACACACACACACACACACACACACACACACATTTAAAATAAATCTTTTTTTTTTTTTAAGTTGCCAACAGACTTCTAGAGGTCCCTTATAGTGCAGATTCCACAGGATTCAGCGACTTCCAGAAACCCCCTCCACATTCCAGGCTCTGCTGGACCCATCAGGACTAAGGCTGGTTCCTGAGAAATTGGAGGCTGCTCAAGAGTCAAAATGGAGGCAGCAGCACATCTGATTGGAAGCTTGAGACACTCGCGGGCACTACACGAAGGGACAGGAAATGGGAGCCTGAAAAGCCCCCCAGTCCCCCACTCAGACCTGACTGGGAAACAAACTTCCTTAGGAGGAGAAAGTGGTTGAACACGAAGTCAGCCTCAGAGGGGAAAGAACCACGAGTGGTCTAGAGCTATTTCTGAGCATGTCTATCAGAGGAGCAAGAAAAAGAGCTGGAGGGGTTTCTATGTGCTGAAGAGCGGCAGGGTTGATACCAGACAGTTCTGTGAGGCCAAGAGGAAATCAAGGAGTGAGCCCTTGTTCTGTCCTTTGGAGAGGCCCTGCACAGGATCCTGGGATGGCGACCCTGGGACACGGACTTCACTCTTCCCTGATGGCAAAGCTGACCTCCAACCTCCCGCCTCCCCTCAGCCCCCAGTGTTCCTGGACTGTGGCATCCCAGTCCCTCTGGGGATGAAAGGGGAATGAAGGGGGGGCGGGGAGATGGGGGAGGGGTATGGGGCGGTAGGGGTGGGGAATGGGGGGATGGGGGGGCTGCAGTGGGTCCTCCTAATGGTGATCGTCGAAGAGTCTCCTTTGGTACCCTGGGTGGGAGGCCTTGGACATGAGCCCTCCATGGCAGTTCCTCATGGCTTCCTTCCATCATCCCAGGAGATCCCAGCCTCCACAGTGGTGGTCAACCTCTAGTGACTACCCCAATAAAGATGAACGGAAACGGTTTTCTTCCCTCTAAAGATCCACAGACCAGTGCAGTTTTGTAAAGGGTGGCTTCCTTCTCCATTTCATGTGAGAGTAAAATGAGAAATGAAAAGAAAAAAAAAAAGAGTTGCTTCTGCTTCCAATTTGCAGCCATGACAGCAAAGGCAGGTTATCAACACTTCCCTAATGACTATGCATCACCTTCATAATGAAAGTGAGAAGACATTTTTAATGCAAATGAGCTTAGGTGGAGGATGCAAACAGACCTGGATGTTAACTCTAATCTTGTCATTTATTATCTGGGACATCTTGAGTAGGTTACTTTAACCTCTCTGAGACTCAGTTTCCCCAGATGTAGACTGAGGATCCTTGGTTTTTGAGGTTTGCAGTGAGCTGGGACTGGGGTGGATGTAGGCTTTGACTCTGTTGAGGTTTGCAGTGAGCTGGGCTGAGGTGGATGCAGGCTTTGACCCTGTTGAGGTTTGCAGTGAGCTGGGCTGAGGTGGATGCAGGCTTTGGCGCCGAGAAGGAATCAGTCAAAGGAATTTCCACCTCAGCAGAGCCAGGACCCGCAGAAGTCAGCCAGCCTGTACCACCACATCGCAGTCCCTCCATCACACTGTGCCAGGAGCTGCAGAAGCCCAGCCTGCACCACACTGCAATCCCTCCATCACATTGTGCCAGAGAACAGACACTTACCCCAGCTTGTTGGAAAGAAATGATTATTGATCTACCTATGGCACATTGTAATTAGGAAACGTGGGGCTTGGGGAGATAACCAGCTCTGACCAGATCCCAGAAGGCATCTGCCTGTGAGGTCTCAGCACAGGAAACCAAAAGGCTCTTGATATTTAAAGCAGACAGGCAGTGGGTAGAGAGGACTGAATACTGATGGGCAGAGCTGAAGGATGGAGCTCTAGGTTGAACCTTCTGGAAGAATTCCTAAAGATACAGAATTGGACCCACCATGGAAGCTACTACCACATCAGCAGCCAGTGGACAAACTTCAAGAGCTCACGCAGTAGCCAGGCATCATAACAGTAACTTTGAACTTGTGCTTGCTAGCCATGTCACCTCAGTCATATCAGGCCAGGTGTGGTGGTGCATGCCCTTCAACCCAAGCAGAGAGGCAGAAGCAGGTGGATCTTCAAGTTAGAGACTAGCCTGATCTACACAGCAAGTTCCATGCCAGCCAGGGCTACATAGACCCTTTCCCAAAACAAAATAAAAATTGGGGGGAAATGAAACAAAATCTGAACCTCTGAAGACTCACGCCTCATCCCAGCACTGCTTTTCTGCACCCCACAGTGGAGGGAACAAACAAAACCGAAACAGTTTGGAAAACAACACATGCCTCACCTTTCACATCACGTCACCAGTAGAAAGGGAGTCACATCCCAAAACCAAGGTGCAAGGGAACCTGGTTTTGCCTCAAAAGCTGTGCAGGACAGAAAGGCATCCCTGTACCAAGCTCTCATGGAAGCCTCGGACAATCCTGACCAGTCGCTGTTTGTCCTGGAAAGGCTCCAAGCCCATGGAGCCCTTGGCCAGCTGTGCTCTGTGGAGATGTGGTGAGTGCTGGGTTGCTTTGCAGGGATACACGCCCCTCTGTCTTCCTAACAACGTATAGATTCTCCTTTATCCCTGTCTTCTCACCGTCGTTTCTCTTCTAGCAACACACTGGCTTTAGAAAACCACTCCAAGCCTGGACTCTAGACAAACCGGCGTGTTCTGTCCTTCCAGCCACAGAAGTGGCCCAAGAACAGACATGCTAACAAAACCAGAAGAATAACAACGATCCTCGAGAATCTTGCTGGGACTTCCCTCTCATTCCTGCTCTGTGAGCCCTGACTTCATCTTGCCACCCTGAGTGAAGTTAACCTGAGGACAAAGTCTCCACCGCCAGGAAGGCCTCCAGCATCTCAGAGAATAGAATCAGGCTAGATCAGACCATAGCTGAACTCCTGCATACCACGGAAAATACAACAGATAGAAACCCACACACAGACAGCCAGGCCCAGTAGCTCAAGCCTGTAATGGAAGATTTCTGTGACTTCAGTGCCAGCCTGGGTTATAGGGTGAGACTGTGTTAGGTACTGTTCTGTTGCTGTGATAAAACCCCATGACCAAGGCGACGTATAGAAGAGTCTCTTTGGGCTTACAGCTCCAGAGGGGTAAGAATCCATCCTGGCTGTGACGTGTGACAGCGAGTGGCAAGCATAAATGCCAAGACAGAGAGCTGAAAGCTCACTCCTCAAGCACAAACAGGAAGCAGAGACAGCAAAACCCACCCCCAAGGCTGACCCTCTCAGACCTCCGCAGTCAGCACCAGCAACTGGGGAGCAGCTGTCCAATCCAGGAACCTTTGGAGGACGGTTCATCCCAACACCATAGACGGTCCCAAAACAAAACAAGCTGGGAGTGGTGGTGCACACTCAGCACTTGGGAGGCAGAGACACGTGGATCTCTGTGAGTTTGAAGCCAGCCTGTACACAGAAAACCTCAAGCCAGCTAGAGCTACACAGTGAGACCTTATCTCAAAAAACAAACCAAAGCAAAACACAACAAAAGAAATCTCAGACCCGGGAGATAGCTCAGCAGGTAAAAACACTTGTTATGCAAGCCTGATGACCTGAGTCCCATCTGACTCCTATAAATTATCCTCTGACCTCCACAGGTTCATGTACACACACATACACCCCCCACACACTCTCTCACATACACCCACACCTAACCACACACATACACTCACTCTCTCTCATATATATATATATATATATATATATATATATATATATATATTCAAGCTAACAGAAGTGGGAAGTAGGATAACTGAAGATTCAAAGAACTGAAGGTACACAGATGATCTTGGGCACAGTCTGAGCTGAAGTCAGGACCTGTTCCCTAAGGTCTAGGTGACCGTGCTAGGCCAGGAATATCCGGGGACGGCACCTTCCTGGTGAGTCACTGCTCCGTGCACAGACGGCGGTATCAAATTAAAGTTGCCAGTTCCTTTTGGCCCAGAAAGAGTGGGGAGACAATTCTCTCTGGGGAGGGGAAGCTCCACCCTGTAAGGCCTGCAAGGACCCATACTTCTGTTAGCTCCCCATGCAGGGGCAGTAAAGCTGTTTTCTTTCATTTTGACTTTGAATTACGACTTTTTTGCTATACACCCCTGAAAATATGGCCAGAGATGAGTGTTTATTGACCTGGAAAGGCGCTCATAACAGTACGTGAGGTAGAAAAGGCAGACTGCAAATGCACAGGTTAAATCTCACTTCAAAAGTCACATGTGCAGGGCTGGGGAGACGGTTCAGCAGCTGAGGGTGCTTAATGAGGACAGGAGTTCTGCTCCCAGCAAGGTATCAGGTGCTCAAATTGACTGTAACTCCAGCTCCAGGGGATCTGACACTTTCTTCTGGCCTCCAAGGGCACCCCTACATATGTGCACATACACACAAACTTAAGCTTTTAAAAAATTTGCCAAGCCTGATAACCTGTGTTTATTCCCCAGAACTCATGGAAGGAGAGAACTGATTCCCAAAATACACACTGTGGCACCAGTCCATGCTCCAGACACCCACCCCCCCCAAGCATGCGCGCGCGCGCACGCGCGCGCGCGCACACACACACACACACGAATAGAGTTTTAAGTTAGATATGGAAGTATATGTATACATAGGAAAAAGTCTGGTGGGGCCAGAGATGTGACTCACCTAGCATGCACTAAGCCCTGGGTTTGATCCCAGCACTACATAAACTGGGCATGGTGGTGCACACCTGTAATCCTAGTACTTGGGCGGTGGAGGCAGGAGGATCAGGAATTCAAGTCATGGGAGCTGTGGGGGGCGGGGGGAGAGAACCCGAGGGAGCAAGGCCAAGGGCCAAAAGACATGCAGAAAATATGCGCTATAAAATGTTTGGAGTTATTCGAGTTACTGTCCTCGTGGTGGATGTGGTGACTTTTCCTTCTCCCTTTGTGCACGCCTGTAGCTCATTTGTCTGCTGCCCTTGAGTCCTCAAGTCCTCCAGACTTTCAGATCATCCTTTGGCAAGCATTCACCCCATATAGTGCGCACATTCCAAGGCCCTCCCCCGGCCTTGCGGTAAGTTTCCTGGTTCACGCTCAAGTTTGCTTCTCCTTCCTCTTCCTGCGTCTCCCTGGCACCCCACTCCCTGCAGCTGTTCTCTCTGTCCTCAGTTAACCCAAATGTGGAACGCTGCCCCCTTTCCTGGGTCCCCTCCCCAAAGAACATCTTACCCGAGGCGCTCCTGAGAGGCCGCAGCTCCACGCGGTGCTGTAGCCAACTTAAAATCAGCAGGAGCACCCCTGTGCATGCCCTGGCAACAGCTGTTTCAGGAAATGTCTCACTGGACAAGCTTCTCTCAAACCTGCTTCTCATTACGGGAGATCAGTGCCCTCGCTTCTGCCCAAGGACCCCCCCTGCATCCACCCGGTCCCTACCTGCCACCGAACTTCCACATTTTTAAACATATTTCGTTTTCTTCTATACAGTAGGTGACCTCCCTTGCGGGATCTCCTTTTCCCAGAAGGAAAATTTTACCATACCCAAAAGACTGTCAAGAAATCTTTTGGAGCTAGAGACATGATTCAGAAGTTAAGGTCCTTGCAAAGGACCTGAGCTCCATTCCCAGCCCCAGGACAAAAAACAAACAAAACTGAACAGGTAAAGACAGAAGACCAAGCCCCAGGGAAACGGAAAGTAGCCAACCACTTTATCCCTTTGGGGTGGGAGGGGTCCCCCAAACAGATGCTGGCTTGGGTATTTTCTAGGGCCCTGGGTCCTCCCCTTTTTCCTATGGGTTCTATCTGGATACTTGCCTCACGCCTCCCTGACATTTCACCTCACAGCGTCTTCCACGATAAAGCCACACTCTTAGATTTCCGACTTTCTACTGACTTCCCACTAATTCTCCTTCAGCACCATGACTCCCGCAACCCTTAGCTTCCCCCCAGGCTAAGAGGAAAGTCACCGGGACCACTTCGGGTATACAGACTACCACAAGCCCAGTATGCCATGGGCTGCTGAGTTCAATCCTGTAGGTCAAGGGCAGGACTACAAAGGAGCAGGTGACCAGTGCAATTAAGGTAGGACTATATCCCAGCTAACCAGGACACCTCCCTCTTCCCTCCCTATTGATATTACCTGCCCAGGCCCAGAACAAGGATAGTCCTTTCTTCTGTCTTGCCCAGATGTTCAGTTTTTGTCTGTGCCAAGAAATAAGCTCCGTGGTCCCCTGGACATCCACATAACAGTGTCATGGAACTTAGTATTCATACAGTTCACTGGCCGCCTTCCCCAAGGGCCCCACCCCTCTCTAGCTCTGCCATTTGTCAGCAGTGTGGCAAGTCTGTTTACTTCCCACCAGGCCTTAGTTTCCCCACCTACAAAGCAGAGATGATAGTTGATAGAAGCGAGTGAGTACTCTGTGTAAAATACTTGGATTGGTGCTTATGGGTTAGTGCTCCATCACTGTCCTAGTCAGCTTCCTGTTGCTGTGATAAACACCATGACCCAAAGCAGCCTGGGCAGGAGAGGGTTTATTTCAAGTTACAGCTATAGTCCACCCTAAAGGGAAGCCAGGGCAGAAGTCAGGGCAGGAGCTCAAGGCAGGAACCTGGAAGCAGGAAATAAAGCAGAGGCCATGGAAGAACACTGCTTAGTGGATTGCTCTCATGGCTTGCTCAATTCGCTTGCTTGCTTTCTTCCTTTTTTTTTTTTTTTTTTTTTTTTTTTCTTGTTTCTAGACAGGGTTTCTCTGTGTAGCCCTGGCTGTCCTGGAACTCATTCCAGGCTGGCTTCAAAATCCTCCTGCCTCTGCCTTCTGAGTGCTGGGTTTAAAGTCACGTGTCACCACGGCCAGCTCAATTGGCTTTCTTATGTAACCCAGGACCACCTGTCCAGGGATGGAGCCGCTCTCAGTGGAATGGGCCCTCTCACATGAATCATTAGTTATGAAAATGCTCCATAAGTTTGCCTACAGGCCATTCTGATGGAGGTATTTCCTCGGCTGAGGTTCCCTCTTCCCAAATGACCTGACCATGTGTCAAGCTGACAAAAAAATCACCAGTACCATCATGTCAGCCATCGTTCCCAGCACCGTTACTAATTCCATTTATCATGCCTTCTGGTGTACAGGCCCCGGTGCCATTTACTTCTGTTTCTATCCTTATCAGCAGAGCCAGCAAGGAGCCTGTGCACACTACCCAACTGGATTAAAGCTTTGGTGTGAAGCAATGGACCTCTGAGAAACCGCATGGCATGTCTTTCCTGATACCCTTGCCAGCTCCTCAACATCCCTTCTTAGATAGTCTGTTTTCTTCCTCTACAAATCCTTTCTATCTGGCTTTGAAAATCACCACCTACTCCTCATAGAAACGTAAGAAGAGAGCAGCTGGAGGAGAGACGTCAGGGCTGACTGCTCTCCACGGAGAATAGGAAACTCTGTAAGGGGAGAGGCCTGGAGTGTGGCTTGGTAGCTGAGTGCTTGCATACATGAGAGATGTCTTAGTTTGGATTCCCAGCATGGAAAAAAAAAAAAGCAACACAATTTTTAAAGCTGCAATTTATATAAGAACTAATTTATTCTAAGTGATCCCCTAGGGCTGATGAACCCCTCCTCAAAAGGTGGCTTTTGTTCAGTACCTCTCTGAGCTGATAGCTAAAGGAATGCCATCTGACCGTGGGCCACTGTGGATGCAAAGGAGGGGATTACCTCCCAGACATGGATGGTGACGATGTGGCCGTGCTTTTGCGACTGGCAGAGGGCGATTACCTGGGAGTTGGTTCTTTCCTTCCACTGAGGGATCTGGGGGTTGATCAGGTCATCGAGCTGGCACAAGAAGTGTTCCTACTGCAGTGTTCTCAACCTGTGGGTTGAGACCCCTTTGGGGTCGAATGACCCTTTCACAGGGGTAGCAAATCAGGCTGGCCTCAAACTCACAGAGATCCACCTGTCTCTGCCTCCTGAGTGCTGGGATTAAAGGCGTGCACCACCATTGCCTGGCCAATGAAAATAACTTGATGGTTGGGGTCACCACAACATGATTAAAGGGTCACAGCATTGGGAAGGTTGAGAACCACTGTTCTACTGGATGGATGAGCCATCTCCCTGGCCCTAGACTTGTAATTTTATTATTAAATACCTATGTCCCACCCAAGCTCATACGTTAAAAGCCTGCTCCCTAACGTGATGGTATAGGGGACATTCTTTGGAAGTAACCAGTTGTGGTGGTTTGAATGTGAACAGGCCTCCATAGGCTCATATACTTGAATGCTTGGTCCCCAATAGGTGGAACTACTTGGGAATGGTTAGGAGATGTGTCCTTGTTAGAGGAGGTGTGTCACTAGAGGTAGGCTCTCAGGTTTTAAAAGTCAATACCATTCCCAGTTAGCTCTCTGACTCATGCTTGTAGATCATGCTTGTAGTAAATTCTCATCTACTGCTCCAGTGCCCTACCTGCCTGCTGCTGCCATGCTCTCTGCAATGGTGGTCATGCACTCCAACCTTCTGAGACTGTGAACTGTTGTAGACTATTGCTTTAACTGGGTAAAGGTGTGTTACGTTGATTTATGCTGCATTTGTTTAACTATATAAGGATGTGTGTTTCACTATGTAAAGATGTGTTGCATTTGTTTCACCTTGCCTGCCCAAGGCACCTGATTGGTCTAATAAAAAGCTGAATGTCCAATAGCTAGGCAGGAGGGAGATAGGCGGGGCTGGCAGGCAGAGAGAAGAAATGGGAGGAATCTAGGCTCAAGAAGAAAGAGAGGGGAGAATGAAGCACAAAGAGAGGGACACACCTGGGGCAAGAAGCCAGACAGCTGCCAGACAGACAGACAGACACAGAAGAAGCAGGAAAAGTAGGACACACAGAAAGAAAAGGTTAAAAAAAAAAACCCTGAGGCAAAAGTAGATAAACAGATTATTTAAGTTAAAAGAGCTAGCCAGAAATGAGCCTAAGCTAGGCTGAATACTCTTAACTAATAAGAAGTCTTCGTATCATGATTTGGGAGCTGGTGGGTGAGTCAAAAGAAATAGCCTGGTACAGTAAGCCCCAAATAAACTCTTTCTTCTGTAAGTTGCCTTGGTCCTGGTGTCTTATCACAGCAATAGAAAAGTAACTAAGACAACAGTATTAGACGAGGTCATGAAGGTGAAGCCCTCATAAATGGGATGAGCATCTTTATGACCCAAGAGAGCTTGCTTCCTTTCTCAATTATGTAAAGGCATGACCAAAAGATAACCCATCTTTGAACAGAATTGTGCCGTCAGCAAACACCAAATGGGGAAATATCTTATTCCTGGACTAAAGTATAGGAAAGCACCCAGACCCATATCACTCTGTGGCTGAAAGGCACTCCCCTGTTTTCCCAGGGAAGCCTATAGATTCTTGTTCCTCCAGCTCCTTTGGCCTTGGCAATCCCCTCCTTGTGGCCCCCTGAATCCAAGCTAGAGGCTGGAAAATGGCCGTTCTCAGGCCACAGCTCCTTAGACCAGAGGACAGCCAACTCTCCAGCTGCTCTCTGCAGCAATGAGGGTGTAGAAGTGTTGTAGAACCACTGTGAGTAATTTAGCAAAAGAGCTTTGGGATAAGAGTTAAGCCATTACATGGTGGTAGTCCCAGAGCCTGCAAATCAGAAGTGCTGGTAGCTAGGAAGCGGAGCTGATGTATGTTAAAGGGAGAACCATGACGACCTTCAAGAACACATCAGAGCCCTGCCTATTTGTGCTGGACCAGGACTGATCACATGACCCTGCCTAGCTTGGAGAACATTGGAAAATACCTGTGGGGAGATACAAGGAAATGTTTAGTTTAAGTCTTTCCTGCATGAGACATTAGCTGTTATTGTGTGACGATGTAACTGTGGAGACAACTGAAGCATGATGGAACATTCTCTCCAAGGTTTGGTCTCTAGTTTGCTCTATGTTTTAATCACCAGACCTGTTTTACTGCTTGGAGGTGAAGGAGAATGTTTCCACCACTCCATCTCTCTCCCAAGAACAGAGCTGGGAACACGACAGTCCCTGAACCTTCCTCGGGTCAGGCAGATGCTGGACTCCATCCTAAAGGAATATCCCTGGAGGAAGGTGTCCAGCCCCTCCCTATTTGTTCTGGAATTTGTGGGCTTCAGTACAGACTGTCCTGTATCTTAAGGACCCCTCTCAGAATGATGTCCTACTTGAAGGGGATGAACTGGACTGTAGGCTGTAAAACTGGATTTAGGAATTGATGGCATTTGTTCTGTTTCTGCAGTGCTGAGGATCAAAGCCAGGCTCCACACATGTTAAACATGTGCTCTACCACTGAGCTGTGGCTCTAGCTCCTGACTTAAACAAAATATATAAATAACAGTTTTACTGAGATACAGTTCACACACCACAGAGTTCACCGACTTAGACTGCAACTCAACGGTCTTAGTATATTTACAGAGTTGTGCCAACTGTCAAGATTGACTTCAGGACATTTTCACTCTCCCCCAAAGAAACTATCCGTGTCCACGTTGTTATTCTCTGTTCGTACTCAGCCCTACAAGCTCTTACTTTCTGACCCTGCAGATGTGTCTATTTTGGACATTTCAGACGAATGCAGTTATAATACACATGTTCTCGCTACATCTGAGTGTCATCCAGTATGCGATGTGTTTAACACACAGCAGTGTGTGCTGACCATTGGTCAAACAGCAGTGTGTTAACCACTCCTCAGTTGACAGACATTTAGTCTGTTCCCACCTTTGGAACAATCTGCTATAAACTTTCAGGCCCAGCCTTTCTGTTAACATACATTTTCATTTCTCCTGGATGGATACCTGAGGATAGAATTGCTGAGTCATTTATTAATGCTTAATGTTTAACCTTTTGATGGCTGCACCAATGTACACTGAAGGCTTCTATTTCTCTGTACCCTTGCCAGGAACACATTTATCTTTCTTTGCTACTCCATTTTTCTTTTTTTTTCTTTTTCTTTTCTTTTTTTTTTGTGGAGGGGGATGTTAGGATTCAAACCCAGAGCCACAAGAGTGCTAAGTACATGCTCTATGCTCTACCACTGAGTAACAGTCCCAGTGAGCTGCCCTCAAACTCTCAGGCTTAAGCAATCCTGCCTCAGCTTCCCCTGTAGTAGCTGTGACTACAGGCCATCGGGTCCTCTGGAGCTAGAGTTACAGATGGTTGTGAGATGCCATGTGGGTGCTGGGAATTGAACCTGGGTCTTCTCAGCTCAGTGATTAAGAGCAGTTGGTGCTCTTAACCACTGAGCTATTTCTCCAGCCCATTGTTTTTGTCTTTTTTTTTTTTTCTTTTTTTAAGGCATGGTCTCATGATATACCCAGGCTGGCCTGGAACTCTCTGTGTAAATCATGCTGGCCTTGAACTCACAGAGATCCAAGTGTTGAGATTAAAGGCATGAACCACCATACCTGGATCATGTTAAATCATTTTGATATAAAGAACAGATATGGCTGGATTTTTTGTCTCTCTATAGGTTTTGTTTTTGTTATATTGGGCCTTGAACCCAGGGCTTTGCACATGCTAGGCAAGCAGTCTACCACTCAGCTACATCCTCAACTGCCCGTGAGCTTCTTATACACGTGCACGCGCCAGAAGTTTCAACCTCATGCTCCACTCGTTCTTCTGTGCTCTGTCTAAATGAACCTTTAGAAGCTGGCTGCCATCCAGTTTCACACAGATCCTCTTCCTCACAATTTCACTTGGGAAGACCAGGTCCTCAAGGATGGCATCGTGCACTGCTGTCAGGGTGTGGCTTCTGGGGCGATTTTGCTTTTGGCGGGTAGGAGGGATTGGGACAGGGTTTCTCTGTGTAACAGTCCTGATCATCCTGGAATTCAGTATGTAGACCAGGCTGGCCTCGAACTCAGAGATCCACCCGACTTGCTTTTGCTTATCTTTCGTATGGTTTTTCTGAGTTGGCTTGGGCAGAATCTTCCTCTGAGGTATAAGACTATGTGCTGCCCACTAAACTTTCCTCCAATTCACAAGCCACACTTGGATTTTCTGGAAAGATTTCGGCTGAGGAACCTGTACAAAACTTATGATAGTTTTCCTACCACCAGCTCCAAGGTCCTTGGCCACAGTGATGTTGAGTTCCTGCACCTGCGCCTTGAGATCTGAGTTCATCTCCAGCTCGAGCAGCACCCAAGAGATGCCAGACTCGAACTCATCTGGCTTCTTGCCATTGGACTTCACAATATTGGCGCTCCAGCTGAACATGGCCTCATCCTTAAAGAGTACAAGCTTAGAAAGAACTCTTTACCCATTTTTAAACTGGACTGTCTTATTAAGTTATGT
This sequence comes from Peromyscus leucopus, assembly GCF_004664715.2. NCBI lineage: Eukaryota > Metazoa > Chordata > Mammalia > Rodentia > Cricetidae > Peromyscus > Peromyscus leucopus. Next base: position 95,350,384 of record NC_051063.1, on the reverse strand, counting down.
AAGATCTTTATATATTATAGATATTGGTCCTATGTCAGATACATGATTTAGAAATATTTTGTACTATTCTGTGGATTGTCCTTTTAACAACAATCCTTTGAAGGATAAAAATTTTAAATTTGAAAAAAAAAATTGCTTCTGTTTTGGATAGCATAGCTAAGACTATTGCCTAATCCTAGGTCACAAAATTTTACTACATTTTTCCCAGGAATTTTATAACACTAGCTATTACATGTAGATCTTCAATCTATCTTGAGTTGATTTTTATTTGTGCTGTGAGTTAGGGCCCAACTGTACTCTTTTGCGTGGGGTAACCAACCAGCTGTGCTGGCACCCGGTGTTGTAAACGTTATCTTCCCCACAGGACTCTCTTGGCACCGTGGCCAACAACTGATTGACCATTAGCATGGCAGCGTATCTCTAGACTCAGTTTCGTTTCACATCTCTGTATGTCTATCCTTATGCCAATACTACACTAACTTGATAGGAAGTTTTAGAATGAGGAAATTCAAGTATTTCAACTTTAGTCTTTTACAAGTTTGCTTCGGCTAGCCTACATCTCTTGATTTTCACATGAGTTTTAAGATTGGCTTTTTTTTTTTTAAATTTATTTACTTTTATTTCATGTGCATTGGTTTTTGCTTGTATCTATATCTCTGTGAGGGTGTTGGAGCCACTGGAACTGGAGTCACAGACAGCTGTGAGCTGCCATGTGAGTGCTGGGAATTGAACCCAGGTCCTCTGGAAGAGCAGTCGGTGCTCTTAACCGCTGAGCCATCTCTCCAGTGCCCAAGATTGGCTCATTGTGTATATAAAGAAGTCAGATTGGTTTGTACTAGGGAGACAGTGTGAGCACACTGGTGTCATGATGTGCATACTGAAGTCAAAGGACCTCAGGAATTGACCTCATTTCCATCTTGCTGCTCCTGAGCTGTATTCCAGCCTCACTGGGAGAGTCTCCTGTCTCCACCTCCCATCTCATCATAGGAGTGCTGGGGTTGCAGTGGACACCCCACACCTAGTTTTTAACATAGGTTCTGGGGGTCAGAATTGACTTATCAGGCTTGTATATCTAATGCTTTTACCTACTGAGCCATCTGCTGGCCCCTGGGTGGGACTGTAACAGAGACTGCTCAGTTGGGTGATATCTTACCAATACTATGTCTTCTGATCCATGAACATGGGCTATTAACAAGGTCTTTTCCTATCTCGCAATGATCTTTTGTGGTTTTTAGAGTATACATACTGTATTTGTTTTTTCTAGAGATTCCCTAAGCATTTTATTCTTTTGGATGCTATTATAAATGGAACTTAATTTGCAGTGTGTTTGTTGCTACTGTGTAAAAATATAATTTATTTTTGTATGCTAATCTTGAAATCTTCCTTATCTCTCTTATTTGTCCTAATAATAGTCTTTAGTAGATCATTTGGAATTCTCTACATACAAGATCACATCATAACGTTAGCTGCGGTGTTGCATACCTGTTTGGGGTTATTATGTGTGTGCCTCCATGTGTTTATGTACACCATGTGCATGTAGTACCCACAGAGGCCAGAAGATGGCTCAGTAGGTAAAAAGTAGGGTATGTAGGCAGAAGTTTCTCTCCCACCTGCCTACTCCCAAATACCAGGTAGCTGCTTCCCACATAACTGACTCCAAGGCTTAATATTACTTATAAATGCTCAGCCAGTAGCTCAAGATTATTACTAATTAGCTCTTACACTTAAATTAGCCCATAATTCTTTCTATGTTTAGCCACATGGCTTAGTACCTTTTCTCAGTGTGACATTCTCATCTTGCTTCCTCTGCATCTGGCTAGCAACTCCCTAACTCTGCCCCCCTTCTTCCCAGAATTCTCCTAGTCTGGTCGTCCCACCTATACTTCCTGCCTGGCTACTGGTCAGTCAGCATTTTACTAAACCAATTGAAGTGACAAATCTTTCAGTGTACAAGAGCATTATCCCACAGAAAGAGTGTCAGATTACTTAGAACTAGAGGTACAGGTGGTTGTGAGCTACCCACTGTTGGTGCTGGGAACCAAACCAGGGTCCTCTGGAAATGCAGTTAAGTGCTCTTAACTCTTTGAGCCATTTCACCAGCTGTGGTGGTGCACATCTGTAATCCCAGCTCACTTGAAGCCAGACCAGGTTCCATGGGATCCTGTCTCAGAAAACTAAAATTAAACAACCACAAATCACATGCTCTGCAAATAAACATTTTTAATTCTTTACTTATCTGGGTGTCTTTTTTCTTCTTTAAGAGGGTTGTTTTTTTGTTATTTTTTAATTTTAGGTATATGGGTTTTACCTACATGTTTGTCTGTGAATCATGTGTATGCTTGGTACCCACCTCTGTGGTGGGTGCCAGAAAAGGAAGTCAGATCTCTTGGACCTGGAGTTCCACATAGGTATTGAGAATTCAACCCGGTCCTCTGAAAGAGTGGCAAGAGCTCTTCACTGCTGGGCCATCTCTCCAGCCCTGTATTTCATTTTCTTACCTAATTTGCTTTGCTTATTTTTGGAGACTGTGCTGGCTAGTTCTATGTCAACCTGACACAAGCTAAAGTCATCTGAGGGAGCCTCAACTGAGAAACTGCCTCCATAAGGTTGGGCTGTAGGCAAGCCCTCAAGGCATTCTCTTAATTAGTGATTGATGTGGGTGGGTCTACCCTTTAGCTGGTGGTCCTGGGTTCTATAAGCAAACAGGCTGAGCAAGCCATTGGGAGCAAGCCAGTTAAGCAGCACTATCCTGACCAGGAGAGACCAGCTTCCATGATCTGTTCAGGGTAATAAAAGGAATGCCTCAGAGTAGCGAGGGGAAGGAAACTTTTTATCTGAGGGTAATTAGGAACAAGCATTAGTCTATCTATCACATTTTACTCACTCATTCTTTCACCCACTCACTTCCTCACACTTCTCTCTTCATGCTGCTTCTTCATCTCTCACTCCTCCACGGCCTCTGCATCAGTTCCTGCCTCCAGCTTTCTGCCCTATGTGAGTTCCTGTCCTCAGTTTTTGATGATGGACGGTTATACGGAACTGTGAGCAAAATAAACCCTTTTCTCCTCAAGCGGCTTTATGTTTCTTCGTAACAACAGAAACCCTAATGAAAACAGAGACCATTTACTGGCTCATCCTTTTGTCTTTGGGTTGAAGTGCTTATTTCATACATAAAAGGAACTGGAGAACAGAGGCCAGGCTGTGTGGGTTCCATAACAGGCTGAGACTAATGCTTCACTGACTCAGGTCTTAGATTAATGCCCACCCTTGGGTTCACTAACATTAATAAATAAAGAACACCCTCAAAGACTCACTTATAGTCACAAAAACCAGTACAGTATTTTGTGAACAAAACAGAGCAGCAGTCTTCACTTAACCTTCTGTTGGCTTCTTGCTAACAAAGTTGTACAAACTCACAGTCTCAGGATAGTTTAAGCTTGAGCTTTACAATGTGCATGGCCAGGGCCTCAACTGCAGCCCAGACCACTCAATTTCCAGCCTCACCAGAGGGACCCCCAACTCCCAAATCTAAAGAAGAGGCACAAATACAAGGCCAGGGGAGAGTGGTTTTTAGAGTTTTGTAAGTAACCTTTTTTTTTTTTAAAGGCAAGACAAAGTTTTACTTTTAAATTATTACAAGCAAACCAAATAACATGTAACAAGTTCTTGTGTCCTAGCATCTAGTAATTTGGGTTAAGATACACTAACAGCAGCCTGAACAAGCATATCTACTGTCCTAAATTAGCCAGAATGGACGACTGTAAGGCTGGCCGCTGCTTCATAGGAGTTACAAATGCTTTTTACTACTTTTTCATAGATAACCGCCCCTGACCTTTAAGAAAGTGGAAGGAATCAATTCTCTCTCTCTCTCTCTCTCTCTCTCTCTCTCTCTCTCTCTCTCTCTTCAAATAATAGGTTTGGTTCTTTCCTACTAGACTAGTAAAGGAACAGTGATACCTGCTGTTTGCACAAACACACAGGAAACATACACTCCTTAAAGACACACAAGGTAAAAAGATGGAACTTCAGGTACTTGCTAAGATATAAAAAAAGCTAGATTTGACTCTCAACAAGTGAAGGGATCTCCACCAGAAGAGCGAAACTGAATGCCTTCCTGTACAGAACTCGAGCTCTGGGAGGTTTTCCTGCTGTGTTCGGGCATCTCCCATGCCACCCCACAAGGCAGGTGCTTCCACCTCCCATCCGTTTATGCCCTAGTTTTCATGGATTCCTGGCCGGATGTGGCACACAAAGGCCAGAAGGTTATCCAGGACTTCATCCCTGTTCTGCTAGCAGTAGCTCTGGAGGACGGTCATCTGTCTCCCAGGGAGTCATTCTCTCTCTCCGAGCTGCAGCCTCTCCCTCTCTCCACCTCACTGCTACAACTGCCATGGGACCCCAGGGACGCAGCCTCCTTAGCCTTGACCTCCTCCCTCTGCAGGCGGTACTGTTCACTCAGCCTGGACTTCTCCCTTGGCCTGCTTCAGCCTCCAATTCTTTCACTTGCGGGTCTCAGACACCTTCTCAGCTGCCCGCTTCTTGGCATGCAGCAGCTGCTGAGTGCCCCAACTGACTCGCCATTGCTGCAGAAACTCTCCACCAAAAGACGCAAGGGATCTTTTTAAATGTTGTTTGGTTGGTTGGTTGGTTTTTTCAAGACAGGCTTTCTCTGCGTAGCTTTGGAGCCTGTCCTGGAACTCGCTCTGTAGACCAGGCTGGCCTTGAACTCGCAAGAGATCCACCTGCCTCTGCCTCCCAAGTGCTGGGACTAAAGGTGTGCACCACCACGCCTGGCTGTTTTGTTTTTGTTGTTGTTGTTGTTGTTTTCGAGACAGGGTTTCTCTGTGTAGCTTTGTGCCTTTCCTGGAACTTGCTTTGGAGACCAGGCTGGCCTCGAACTCACAGAGATCCGCCTGCCTCTGCCTCCCAGAGTGCTGGTTTTAATGTGTATGTGTTCATATGTGAGTCCGGTGTAGGTCCTTGCCTTCTGTGTGGTTGTGTCTTAGTTTAGGTTACTGTGCTGAGAAAAGACACCATGACCAAGGCAACTTATAAAAGAAAGCATTTTATTGGGGTCTTACTTAGTTTTAGAGGGTTAGTCCATGATCATTGTGGTGAAAAGCATGGGAGCAGGCAGACAGGCATGGTGCTGGAAACCCCAAAGCCCACCCCAGTGACACACCTCCTCCAATAAGGTGACACCTAATCATTCCCAAACAGTTCTACTAACTAAGGACCAAACTTATGAGCCTATGAGGGCCACTCTCAGTCAAACCACAGTTTGAGAGGGTCTCTTGATTATCGCCAACGCCAGGCTAGCTGGCCCACAAACCTCCAGGGACTCACTTGTTCCCATCTCACATCTCATTTTAAGGGCACTGCACTGGGATTACAGACACACACCACCACCACCACATACAGCTTAAGTGTGTTCTGGAGATCTGAGCTCAGGTCCTCATGGCTTGGGCAGCAAGCACTTTACCCAAGGCCATCCCCCAGCCGCTAACAGCTTACTGGAAGGCCTGCCCCTCGTGCATTCTTGGCTTCGATTCTAGTTGATGACCTCACCAAGAGTCCAGTACAGAGCTGCCTGGCCAGAGTGAGCTGAAGGGTGGGGAAGATAGAGCCACTTCCTGAGGACAGAGAGTGGATCAGGAAGAAAAGTTTGAAGCAAGATGGAAAGTTTGGTCAAGGGATAGTTGGGCCAGCTGTAGGGCTGGGAGCAGCAGCCTAGGATCTGGCTGAGAAGTTTGTGCAGGTTCAGGGGAATTAATCCTGGAGTTCCAAGGCTGCTGCAACTGTCCAGCCTGAGTTAAAGGTCAGACCCTATAATAAGCCTTCAGGAAGCTGAGATCCCTGGGACCCTACAGGGCCAGGGGGAAGTTTTCAGGGCCTACTTGCTCCACCCGGAAGGAAACTTCAGAAACTGCCGGCTTCACTTTCAGGGTCAGGGGAAGGGAAGAACATGCCCTCAGTTCCTGGGGCTGCTCCAAAGTCAGCCAGCCCCAACCTTCTTTTTGATAGTATAAGAACTGAAGTTCAAAAACAGCCTGATGCTACACCAGCAGGGGACTGGTTTGCTTACCTCACATCCAACCCAGCTAAGCCTCGGCCTCTAGGCCTCTAGGCAACTGTAGAAGCCTCCAACTCCCTCCATAACCACTCCGCCCAAGTCACGCTCACCTTCTTTGACCCCTACTTGGAATGTTCACGTCCTTCCTCAAAATGCTAACCTGAACATGTCGCTCTTCTCCAGGAAACCTTCTTGACTTTTCAGGCTCTAGGGGGAAGATGTAGCTCTCTCGGGTGTCACCTCTCAACTGGAAAGCTTTGCAGAAGCAGCAGGTACCTGCATCTTCACAGGGGAGCACCAGTCTTGAAAATGGCTCTGAGAAGCTGGGTGCCACTTGCCTTTCCTGCCCAATCCCATGATATAATCATCAGGATGGTGCTGGTGCTCTGTGGGATATCCAAATGGCCACAACCTCTCAGGATGATGCCTGAAGCCAAGAGAGTTAAACACAGCTTTGGTGCCAAATCAAATGGCTGCTGTCTTTTCCACATGAATGCCTGACGTGTCCAAACTTCTTCTTTTTCCATTGGAGTAGATAAGAACATATATGCAAGTTTCAGGCAACCAGGGGTCACACTCTGCCAGAATATCCCCCTTCAAGGTAAAAGCCACAGTGAAAGGTGAAACTGGTCGAGTATACACTGAGCATGCTCTAGAGTCTAGACCTGGGGTTCAATCCTTGGCACCAAATTAAATGAAAAAATAAATACAAAAAAATAAAAAGAAGTGAAAGATAAGTTGAATCCTCTTGCATCTTCTAGAAAGGAAGTGAGCCTCCTTGTATTCTGGAGGGTGCATCCCCACTCCTAGGAATTCTCTGGTGACATGGAAAGCTGCTAGCTTGCAGTGAAGCCCTGAATGGAAAAGATCTCTCCAGGAGGCCCAGGAGGCTGGGCAAAGGGCTTGGCACTGGGCTCCTAAGATGTAACAAGCCCCATGTGCTGGAAGTAGCAAATGGGAGATTCAACATGGACCTCTCTCTGCAAGCCACTAGACAGAGCTCCTGGGACCTAGAGTGAACTGGGCCATCTGTGGCAGGGGATTTTTAAGAAATAGCTCCTGTTACTAGAATGGGCCCTCCTTTTGAGGACAGGCTCATCCATAAAGTGACAAGACATCCAGAACTGCCTGTATGAACTGGGTAACTCAGACTTGCCAAGGTAGAACTGCTAACCCAGCTTGCTTGCTGATGGGCCAGGTAGAGGGCCCAAAATGGACAGTGGCTGCATGACAGGCACATTTAAGGGTCATCTGAAGGACAAGACAAGACCTCTCCAGCACACAGAGCTGCTGCTGTGCACCTACTCACACAGCAAGAAGCACACAGGAGACTTCTCACATCCCTGGGCCAGGGCTGGTGAGCTCCGTGATCCTGACTTTGAACAAGGGTTATTGTTCGAATCTTAGATGGTCTTTTAATAAAAACAAAAAATAGAAAACAGAGCCATATATCAGGGTGAAAGCTGAAAGATCAGAGAAGCAGAACAGCCAGCCAATAGTTCTTACCTCTATGAAATCTTCAGCCTAAAGAAAGTGAATTCCTGTTTCCTCATTCATTACATACCTTTCTCTGCCTTGAGTATTACTTCCTGGGATTAAAGGCGCGCGCGCGCGCGTGTGTGTGTGTGTGTGTGTGTGTGTGTGTGTGTGTGTGTGTGTGTGCTTCTCAAGCAAAGGCATGAGATCTCAAGTGCTGGGATTAAAGGTGTGTGCCACCACTGCCTGGCTCTGTTTCTCTCCTATACTGGATCAATCTTATGTAGCCCAGTGTGGCCTTGAACTCACAGAGACCCAGACTCTGCTTCTGAGTGATAGGATTAAAGGTGTGTGCCGCCACTGCCTGACCTCTATATCTAATCTAGTAGCTGGCTCTGTCCTCTGATCCTCAGGCAAGTTTATTAGGGTACACAATATATCACCACAGGTTATCACTTTCCGATCCCAGGATAGTCAGGGGTTGGGAAGGAAAAGGCCTGGAAGGTTTCTGACAAGAAGATCTGGTGGAGCCACATGAGAGGACACGTAGAGGGCACAGAATGTGGAGATTTTTGTTTCACACATAACACCCACCAGAGAGCAGGGCCACAAAGGAGAATGAAAACTGAGTAACCCAGCCATCCTGGAGCAGGCGCACTGAGCACAAACAAGCCCAGCATTGGTGACAGCCGTTGGACTGGACCAACGGCGCAGTTCCCACATACCAAAGGTGCCACCATCTGATTTCCACATGCACAAGTGGCTTCTATACCCTCACGTACATACAAAATTAATTCATTTTTTAAGAATTATTTCGGCCGGGTGGTGGCGGCAGCGGTGGCACACGCCTTTAACCCCAGCACTCGGGAGGCAGAGCAGGCGGATCTCTGTGAGTTCGAGGACAGCCTGGGCTACCAATTGAGCTCCAGAAAAGGCACAAAGCTACACAGAGAAACCCTGTCTCGAAAAACCAAAAAAAAAAAAAAAAAGAATTATTTCATGTAGTGAGTATTAGTGAGTATTTTGCTTGCCTGTGTCTATATACGTGTGCTATGTGCATGCCTGGTGCCTGTGAAGGTCAGAAGAGGGCGGAGGATCCCATGGAACTGGATGGTTGTGAGCCACCATGTGGGTGCTGGAAGCAGAACCTGGGTCCTCTGCCAGAGCAACAAGTGCTCTTAACTGCTAAGCCACCTCTCCAGCCCCTAATTAATTTAAAAATGTTTTTAAAAACTGTCTAGCAGTTTTAAGGAGGGAGGCCCCTGGGACTGGGACGGGGATGGGGAGGACACGTAGTTGGGGCTGGCAGAGGTGTGGAATGACCTGTGTGGAATGACAAGTACTGCACTGAGTTCACGTGCTTGTTCACTTACCCAGAAATCTTGGCATGTGAGCAGCATGGGATGAGAGCAGGCACAGACGCTGAGGCAGGCAGGGCTGGGTGCTGGGTGAACGGATCCATCCTTACCCAGAGCTGCTACAGGTCCTGACTGGGCCCCATGCAGGATACAACTGACTCAAGAGTCCTTGAAATCTAGAGCTGCTGGATGTGGCTGCTCTCTTACGCCACTCCTAATTCCAGTGATGATAAAAACACAGCAGAAAGAGACAGTCCCAGCAGAAGCAGCTGTTATCAGCAGCAGCAGCAGCAGCAGCAGCAAAGCCCTAATTTAGGAAACATGTTCACACCCACCTTCTCAGCAACCCCTCTGCTCCTGGCCGACCCAGGCCACCAACTCCCTCACTGAAACTCACAGCTGAGTTCCATTGCTGTGCAGAACCACAGCCTGTTACTCCGTTGTCCCAAGTTAGGCCTGTCCCACATTCATCAGGGGCCACACAGTGTGAACGCTGGCTCAAGTTATTAGCTCCTAAGAGCTGAGAGAGGATAAAGAATTGTGATTTAACTGTGAACTTGACGAAATCTAGAATCATCTGGGAAGACTGTCTGTGAGGAATGATATAATTAAGTTGGCCTGTGAAGGACTGTCTTACTTGAGTTGAGGTATGAAGACTCACCGATAATGTGGGTGGCACCATTTCATGGACTGGATCCTGTACTGAATAAAAAGGAGTAAGCTGAGCACTGGCATCTGTCCGTCCATCCGTCCATCTGTCCATCCATCTGTCCGTCCATCCCTCCCTCACTCCCTCTCTGCTCTTTGCTGTGGATTAACTAGCTGCTTCAAGCTCCTGTTGCCTTACCTTTCCCCAACCAGGATAACTAACCTGAACTGAATAAACCTTTCTCCCTAAGTTGCTTCTGTCCTGAGTCCTGTGACCTCCTGATGGGCAGGGTTCGACCAGGGAGACACACACTCCCCTTCCTGCCACCCAGCTCTGCAGCAGCATTCAGGCCTTGAGTTTCCACTTCTCAGTTCAGTGTCAAACAAGGAGGGCCAAGAGCAGGACCATTGGTGGGGCGGAAACGTGTTCTGAGAATGTCAGTCCCTGTGTTGTGCTGGTGTGTGCAGCACGTGGAAATTCCACATCAGTCCACAGATCCGGAGCGTCCATTGGATGGGTGCCCTTCCATACCTCTCGGCCACTGTCTCTGACCTTGTGGCTATGGGGCCCACAAACCTGCACCCCTCCCCAGGTGAGGCTGACCTCTCAACTGCTCCAAGCTTCCACCCCACTGGCCCTCTCATACCTCTTCGCTCCTACTGTTCTCTCAGCATGCCAGGTCCACTCCCCTGATAATCTGCTACCCAAAGCAGATCTCAGAGTGAATTCCATCCTCCCTAAAGTCGCATGCCCACCACCATTTGCCTCTGGGTTTCAATACCAGGAAAAGTCAGGGTGTAACACAAGGTAACAGCAACAGTAGACACTGGCACACACCTGACACTTCCTTTATTACATTTACTGTGTGTGTGCACATGTGCATACAGAAGCATGCCACAGGGCACGTGTGGAGATCAGAGGATACTTAGCAGGAATCAGTTCTCTCCTACCATATGGGCCCCAGGATTGAACTCAGATCCCCAGCAGCAAGTGCCTTTACTGCTGAGCCATGTCACTGGCCCATGCCTGACTTATTTAACCTTTGTCGCATCCCTAGGATGCAGACACTATTATTGATCTGTTTCTGTTTCTGAGGTTTGGGGGAATTATGCGGCTTGCCCTTGGTCTGAAGCCTATGACCAATGAAATCATTTATTCCAAACACTAGGTTCCTACCATATTGCCAGGCACAATTTAGTGAACAAAGTAAATCAAGTCTCACCTTGATAAAGCTGACACTCAGCTTTATTTATTCAATTATTATGAACAAATAATTAGTGTAATGCTTATAAGTAGAGGCAGGAGAAGTGAAGGACTGACGGGGTCCGTTAGGGAAGGTCTCTAAAATAATAAAGCATGGAGCACTCACTCAAACAAGGGACTAGCTGTCAGGAGGGAAAACCACGAGCTAGGGTTAAGACTGCTCTAATAACCACAAACTACTTACGAGCTATATGGCCTTGAGCAAGGAATTCAACTTTTCCAGGCCTTGGTCTCATCCCAGACCTGGGATAATCTACACTTGCTTTGCAGAGTGTCTGTAAAGCTCCTGGTTTTAGGTGTGCCTGGCTTAGGTTCACAACAGGCACACATACAGCTGAGCTTCATGCTACCCTTCTTAGGGGCCAGAAATTCTCCCTTTGTGCTCTGAAGACACGACCCACCCTCTCCTCTCTTTCCCTCCCCAACGTGCAAAGGAACTGAGGTTTCACTATGCAGCCCGCTCATGCCCCCTTCTGGCAAGACACCACAGTGTGGCTCTCCTGAAGCCTCCTTTTCCTTATCTATTGCAAAAACACCCCTTGTGCACTCCCCAGATACCACAAAGAAGACAGAGATGTGCTGGAGTCCTCTCTGCCCTGCAGAAGCTCTCAGCCCAGGGATGGCCCTGGTGTCTGTCAAACTCTAAGAAACTGCAGAGCCGTAATCTGAAAATGACAATTGCCTGGGAGGCTGGGGAAGACATCATAGCAGGTGCCTCCTAAAAGTAAACACTGCACAATGTACAGGCAGTGGAGAAAGGAAAAGCAGAGAACGGTATATGCAGAACCATGAGAACACTAAAGAAAGCAATGACTGGTTTGAGGGCTCTATGTGCTCAGGCCATGCTTCTGGAACATTCTGCCAAAGGGGTCTGACTTAAAAATAAAAACTTAGCTGGTTACTAGTGTCCTAATGCTCTCCCGCTGTTACATCTGACACAGCAAACCCTTCACGAGAAAATGGGCTTTTGCACCACACACACACACACACACACACACACACACACACACACACACACACGAGGGCAGACAAGGCCACCCGTGTTCTATGTTCCCACTCAGTCTCCCTACCCTTCTAAAGAAATGGCCCAGAATCATCCATCAAGTGACAATCTTTGTAAGCTCTTGCCAAGTCTCCTCCCCCTGCGTAGTGGGAAAACCACCCTCCCACATCCCCTTCCTCAGTTGACTAAATGAGCTATGAAAGCCTTGGGCACCAGGGAGGGAAGGAGGGCCCAAGGACACAGGTCCTCAGGGGTATCCTAGGCAGTCCAGAGCCCAGCCAGCCTCGGGGAGAGAGATGCAGAGTTTGGTCGTCAGGCAGGCCACACTGCACCCTCCACAGCGCCCCCACACACACACCCATTAAAGCCAGTGACCAGTGAGGTTTGTCTCAGGTGTTTTATTAAGTGGGCCATACTGTAGCTGGTTTCTAAGTTGCAAAACAACACAAATTTAACAGTAATAACATAGCCAGTTAGATTGTGACAAGCTTTTCCTTTTCTTAGAGAGAAAAAAAGAAAAGAAAAACAAATACTTAAAACACACAATGGCAGGTTAAATAAATAAGATAGATGAAGAAGACAAGCCTGTTAAAACATGCTCATGTTTACTTCTGGGCAACTTTGTGCCAACAGGAAACATGATTTTCTACATGACAGCGGCAAAACGACACGTCCTGGCATGTCTCCTTCCCAAATAATACTGACCAAAAAAAGGGGAAGGCAGGGAAACAGATGTGGGCCGACTGCAGCGCTTGATCAGAGGCACTGCTACGAATCCCTTTACTGGAGCATGGATTTCCCGCTCGCACACCTGTGCATGGCCTGTGAAAGCCAGATATTCAGAACAATGTTAATATAGAAAACATTAGTTTAAAAACGACGTGGAATGGCCTCATCGACGTGACGGGGCAGCATGTGGAATAGCCCCACACGTGTGCGCAGGCTCAGTCCAGGAGGCCACAGGCTCCCAGTGCGTGGCCGTGCAAGGGAGGGCACCAGCTTCAAAATAAGCAGTGCCAGCCTCGCTCCCTCTTCCTGTCACTCTTTCACATCAAAGTGTGTAAAAAGCAGATCAGCAAATAAACTCTAAAATAGATTATTTTTTCCAAAAATCCTCTAGTTTTCTTTTTACAGTAAGTATACATCTCTTCTTGTCCCTTACAAATGCTTAGGTCCCTTTGGGACGAAGAGGCAGAGCTGCAGGGAGTCTTTCTGGGTCCTGCTGCTGGCTGGTGCTGGGAGGTCAGATGTCAATGCCCTTAACAAGGGAGGTCTCCAGTGTGATGTTGAACTCTTGCAAGGTCTGCAGCACTCGGATCAAGGAATTGACGAGCGTGTGGTCTTTGATCAGTGCCACGTCCTCATACATGTGTGCGGTGATGGGGCAGTCGGCCAGCAAGGCAATCCAGTGGTGCAGGAGGTGATCTCTGGCAGGGTGGGAGTGAGTGGTCCAGGCAGGTCAAAGTGAGGGAAAAGGAAGAAAAACAGGACAAGGCCCAGGGGGATCCTTGAGCTGAGCCTGATGATGAAGAAGCTGGCACCTCCCCATAGCCCCACTTCCCTCCTAAAGGAGCTTGCCCTCCACTGGGACCTGCTTAGCCTGGAACAACCAACCCAGTTACCCCTGTCACCTGCCTCTCCCTCCACCTCCTTCATCTCCCCAGATAACCTTAGTACACACCAGTTACTAGGCTGAAGGAATGCCATTGCCTCCAGGCCTCTTGCCTTCATACACTCTCAATGCTGTCCACTCTGATGCATAAAACCAGGATATCAGACCCACATTATTCCAGTCTTCTCATGAGACAATGCGGTCGTAATCCAGGAGGAATTTTCTGTCTCAGGTCTTGAAGAGCCCTGCTTCCTCTGGAACGTGCTTCCTAACACTGCCCGTCCCTCATTCTACCTGTCACTTCCTCACACTAAAGCCTCATCTCAGTAGCACCTCCTCCTGAAGCCTTCTCTGGACTCTCTCCCCCTAGGGTTTCAGCACATCTTACAAGGTAGTCTGATGGATTCTTGTCACCTTTTGCTTTTTAACATGACAAGTAAACTTCTCAGTTCAGTTTTCTTCCTACCACTCTCTAGAAGGCCTGGGACATCCAAATTTTACTGAAAGAATAACTATATATATTTACTTCCAATTTCCTCAAGGGGTGGTTTTAAATCTTCCCATCAAAATATGGCCTCCGTCTTCCCTAATTCTACACGTTCTCCTTCACAGATCCACAAACATACAGGACACAGAAGGAATGAACAGCCTAAAGGAGCTCTCCAAAGGTGCCTGGGCCGTGGCCAGTGCCCCTGCATGACAGCCCTACTGCTGTGATCTGAGTAGCGGCTACCCTGCACTCTGCCCTGCAGTACCTGGCTCCCAGGCACACCAGCATCTGAAACTTGCCGTCCTTGCCGATGTTCCGGGGCGTGTTGTTGATCGCAGTGACAAAGCGGCAGAAGTTGCGGGCCCTCGTGTGCCAGTTTTCCTCAGGAACTACGTCATTCTGCTCCAGCGTCTCATAATAGGTTTGTGCTTTCTCTGTGAAAAGCAGAAAAGTTGTGACAATGGTCCCCAAAGCCTGTTCTACACATCACTTGCTGTGGGACTCTCCAAGCCCAAAAGGCAACTTCAGGAGAACAAAGCAAGTACACTGATGTCAGTGAGTATATTTAAAAATAATCTCTAGGGCTGGAGAGATGGCTCAGAGGTTAAAAGCACTGCCTGCTCTTCCAGAGGTCCTGAGTTCAAGACCCAGCAACCACATGGTGGCTCCCAACCATCTATAGTAGGATCTGATGTCTTCTTCTGGCATAAAGGTGTACCTGCAGATAGAGTGCTCATACACATAAATAAATAAGTAAATCTTTTAAAATACATTTAAAAAATTAAGTAAAAATAATCTCTAGTTACAAAATGTATTTATGTAGCCTTTGCATAAACATGGTCTTTTCCCCTGGTCTGAAGAGACAAGAAAGCTCTGAGGACTCTCTCCGGGATAAAAAATCTTTCAGTGGGGACCACACAGGGCTTGGGATCCAATACTCTGAACTGTCCTTTTGGATCTATAGGGACAGAGGGTGAGGACTTGGGACAAGCCTGCCTATTATAGATGAAGGATACTTAGAATTTCTTCTGTCAAGAGCTCATAAAGGATGAGCATGGAGTTGGAGTGCTCCTGGCAATCCTTTCAAGAAAACCAAGGTAGCCGGGCGGTGGTGGCGCACGCCTTTAATCCCAGCACTCAGGAGGCAGACGCAGGCGGAACTCTGTGAGTTCGAGGTCAGCCTGGGCTACCAAGTGAGTTCCAGGAAAGGCGCAAAGCTACACAGAGAAACCCTGTCTCGAAAAACCAAAAAAAAAGAAAAAAGAAAAGAAAACCAAGGTAAACAAAGAGCAGACCCAAGGGCTGCCTGACGTGACTTCTACAGCCAGACCCCATGATGCAGGTAAGACCTCCACAGCTACATGTTTTCCCCATTCTTGAACAACAGACCAGCTCACCCAGGAAATCCCAAATGAAGACATTTTTGAAGAGCCGGGGTGATTTAAATCCATGCTGGAAAGCTTGTTCCAGGGCTGAAACGAGACCACACTCTCCACAAAGCAACAGTGTCAGACTGCCACGCTAGGAAAGAAAAGAGGGTGAGTGACAGGCAGATGTCAGCTGAGCTGCCCTTCCACCCCTGCGTCCCTAAACCCACAGCCAGGCCAGGAAGAAGTCACAGACCACGAGGCTCTCTCTCATCTGTTGTCCAGCACTAACCACAGTGGCCAGCACACTCTCTTGGTGAAGAACTCCTGAAGGGCATGTGATGGAGTGGGGTCACACACAGGACACTGCCCAACAGAGCACAAAGCCAGTGCAGTCATCTTCTGGACAGACACAAGCAAATCCAGAAAAGGACAGGAAGAGGCTGTGTTTCCCAGGGGGCCCTAGAGATTCCACTCGGTCATCAGCATGGGGGAAAACAGAACAAGGCATCTGTCCCATCCCAAAGTAGACTCGGCATACGTTGTACTGGGCTCTGGCTGGGCACGGTAACAATGCCTATAATTCCAGCACTCGGGAGGCAGAGGCAGGAGCACTGTGACAACTTTGAGGCCCGGATGGACTACATAATGAGCTCCAAGGCTAGCCTGGGATATCCTAGAAGACCTTGTTGATAACTCTGGACTAGCCACAGCACATGGACCTTGAAGAGCATAACAAGGTTAACTGCACTATTAAGATGACTCCCTCTTATTCAAAAGGCTCTGGGCTGGAGGGCAGGAAGGCTCACCTCTTTCTCAGGTTTATGGAAGTGCTTCACAATGCCATTGACTGCCTCCCCGATGGACTCCTGGATCTGCCCAGTGTTCAGCTCTGAGAAAATCAAGCAGACATCCTTAAGGAATCTCAGAGGTCACCAAGCAGGAGACTGGGGACACAGGAAACAGGCCCATGGGAGAAGCAGGACAGTGGGAACTTAGGAAGCAGAGACTCTTGCCCAACTACTTCTGCAGAGAGAGCTTGTCCCACAATCTTGGGGGGCAAAGTCAAAGCTAAGAGCACTCTGTCTCTATGTGACCCTGGCCAGGTTTACTTTCCATTTACTCTGAATTCTTGGCTTCCATAAGAGGGCCATGACTTGGCAGTGAAGAGGCACCAGGAAGGAGGCAGCCAGAAATGACCCCCTCCCTGACAGGAACATGGAAAAACAGGAGAACATCAGATTCTCCTTCCAGGTGTTCAAGGCAAGAGCCGCATACATATGATGATCACGAGATGAGATGCCTTTGTCAATAGTGGTAGCTCCTAGGGCTGCTGGACAGGCTGGGACCAGGACTCGCAGACATCTGCCCATCCCCAGACTTTCCTCCTACTTACTGGGCTTGTTGTTGGGCGAGATGGTTACAAGTCTCCGGATGACACTGGGGGACTGCTGCAGGGGCGGAGTCCGGCAAGGCCTCTCATCTACCTCGGGTAGAGAAGTGAGCAGCTCCCCAACCAGCACTCGCTCCAGGCTTCCATCATCCATCCCTTTCCCTAGCCATCGGCCACATGGGAACCTGGAAGTAAAGCAATGACCCCTGAGAGCTGCTCACTTCTCCAGCATCTTCCCTTGCTGCTCAGGAGTGCCATCAACAAAGCCAATCCATAGGGACATGTTACAAAACCAGATTAAGGGCTCCCCAGGCTCTCTTTGTCCCACAGTGTATTATCACTGGAACTACCTGAGTGGTTTGGGTGACTTGGGACCTGTGTCCAGCAATGTTATACGTGTTTACTTGGTTGGAAACCATCCTGTATCTTTCAAGTGCACAAGGCAGAGTCAAACCTTAAGAGGCTCCTTGAAAAGCTCATACTCAATCACCACAGACAGCCCTGAGGGTGCACACTCAGAGTCACTCACTTGTAGGTATGTCCTGTGATCTCATTCCTGACCATCACATACTCCACAAGCCATTTGGCATACAGCCCAGAATTATCATGGCCGATCTGGACAGTGGTGAGCTTCCCCAGGTTCTGGCACTGAGTGAATAAAGAAGTCAGGTCAGAAAAGCAGGAGGAAAGAGTGGCAATCCTTGAAGGCACAAATATGACTGGCTGCCTGCTACCCGGCAGGCTCAGCAACTGCAGGAGCAGAGCTCACAGCTCCATCTCCCGCCAGATCTGGCAGCCCAGCACTGTCTCCTAGGCAGCTAATGGCTGAGAAAGAAGATGCTAGCCTTAGAAAAAGACCAGGGTCTGGGGTCAAGGCACTCTAGAGGTTGGTCCTGAGGCTTAACAAATACCTGTGTGTAACAGCTGAAAGAACTCTGGGGAGTTTCCCAACACTCCACCCCACCCCACCCCACCCCCATGTGTGCCCTAGGACAAGGGAGTACGTGAGTTCTGACAAACTCCTTCCAGCCAGTGACTCCATACAGGATGCAGATTCTTCCCTCAGGGTCAACCCTGTCCTGGCCTCAGACTGTCTCAGAACTGTGCTGACGTATATGGCTGGGAAACAAGGCCTCCATAACGTCCTGCAGAAAACTCCCACCTCAGCTGTCACAAACTGGAGTCCCCACAGCCTTAGGATAGGACCCCCAGGTAACACATACCTCAAAAGTCATCTCTAGCACATTCCTGGGGATCTGCAGGATCTGTGTTTCACCCAGTTCTCCTGATATACAGATCCATGGGTTGGCGGTGAACATGGAGCCACCCAGCTTCTTGCTTGGGACGATCAAAATGTGGTATGGAATCACTGTTTAGAGAAGCCACAGAGGTACTGGTGGGACTGGAACTCTCCCACACCTGATGGGGGGACCCTGACCTGCTCCAGGGTATACTGGCATGACTACTGCAGCCCCTGCTGTGTGGCTGTCAGCAGAGTTCTGAAGCATCACAATCCCTGACTGCTTCCAACACCAGCCTTGCTCTCACTATTCCCAGGGTTATCACCCAATTTAAAAAAAAAAAAAAAAAAAAAAAAAAAAAAAACAAGCCTATCTGGAGGCTCAACTTTAAATGTAACCACCTCCTAACCGAATTCCATCTCAGAGTACTTTGCAGTCTCTCGCCTCATGACCCCTAATAACACAATAGTGATCTTAGCAGGCTACACAGCTGCCACCTCTCTTCTGCAGGGCACAGAGTGGGAAACAGTTTACCTCGGGTCTTCTAATTGCAGTTCAGTGCTACACCTACCAAGCCCACAGTCCTAGTGTCTAAGAGGGAAGATCGCCAAAGAGAGAAACAAGAGTGTGAGTTGTAGCTGCAGAGAGTGGCTGGCCAGAGAACTAGCTTTGAAGCCAACTCAAAGGCTACCAAGCGAGGAAAGAATCTTGGCATCAGACAGAGATGACGTTCCAAGACCTTAGGGTATTTGGAACCCTCTTCCTGTGAGAGTGGCAGAATGAGGTCCAAGGCGGGGACAGGCTCCACTCACAGGAATATATGAGTTGGGGCAGAGCTGGCCTGGCCTAAATTACATACTGTCACCTGGAGTTCTTCCTGCTACTTCAGGAAGAGATTTCTCTCTCTCTCTGAGGCTACCACAAATCTGTGATGCTGAGACACCTCTCAAGCCAAAACAAAAGAAGGACTCTTTAGAAGTATGCAGGGTGGAAAGGAAATGTAGCTCCCTGGCATACTTTTATGTCCTCCAGCTCCAAGAGCAGTGATTGGAACAACACTGACATGAGAACAGAAAGTTCAGAGAAAACAGCCATCAAGAAGGAACTGTACCCCCTTACTTCTTCCACAGACACACAAGGCAAACAGAAAATACAAGGGAAGCCAGGCATGGAGGTGGATGCCAGTACTTGGGAGGCAGAGGCAGGACTGTCATGAGTCTGGTTTTGACACCAGTTTGGCTACACAGTGACACTCTTTCTTAAAAATTAAAAAAACAAGGAAATAAAGAACAAAGGAGACAGCCAGCCTGGGTAGGTTTAAAAAGCCTGGCTAGAGCAGGCCAGCAGGGAACGGAGGACAGAGCTACTCACAGATAGTTGTGAAGACGTTGGTGAAGCAGAAGTAGTCCACTGCATTGAAGGAGAGCAGGTGATAGAGGAACTGCTCCTTCTCATCATCACAGCGCAGGAAAGCATAACGCTTGTACAGCTTCCTGTTAGCAGGAGGCAAGACATCAACACATCAATCCCCAGCCAAGAGAAGAGGAACGAAGCTAACTAAGCGTGCTCACTTCCACTAGCAGATGGGTAAGGGAAGCACGAGATGTCAAGCCTCAAGCTTCTTAGGATCACTTTGTAAAGGTTGAAAACTAGCCAGTCTGCATGGCTGAGGCTAGAGGAAAAGGGCCCAAGCTGTAGCAGGTCCAACAAAAACACATGCTGATGTTACGATACTGTCCCATGGGACAGGTCATGGAATCTCCCTTTCTAAACCAAGGACTGGTCTGCAGTTCATCAGAGATAATACAGACACTGTTGGCACAAGGTCTGTGGTGACCATTCATTACCAGGCCACATCTCAAAGCCTTGCACAGACCTGAGAGCTGTAAGTCAGAACATTGTATTCCAGAGGTGATGCAGAGGAGGCTCCTGAGCCTACCTCAGACCCAGCTTGCAGGTAAGAGTCAGCACACCAAAGGCCAATTCCTTTGCCTAATTCTAGGCCCTCTGTGGCTTGACAACAATACCTTCCACAGAAAAGGGGACACTGAGAGCAGTGTTCAGGCTCTTGTCAAAGAGAAATACAGAGAAAAAGAAGACAACTATTCTAGTTGCCCATACTACAATCCCCACCAGCCAGAGAAGGTATAAAGTGCCTTACCCACAGATCCTAAAAAGGTAAGAACTTGCCCTCAAATACACTGATAGAATAAACTGGTAAGTGTCAATACACATAATGAGTTACTAGATGAAAAGCTCTTTCTGGGAATTAAAGAACAGTGAGCTTAGTACTGTAATGTTTTCTAGATCAAGAGGGATCTAGAGGACAGCATAACACCAGACAGATGTTCTAAGTCACAGGAAAAGAATGTGTAGAAATCAGGGTGGTTGAGAGCCCAGAAATGATCAGGTGGCTGTAGGGCTGGAAGTTAGGCTAGAACAAAACAAAGGAAGGCCCTACACCCTCAGGCTGAAGACTTGCACTGTGCTTTGTTAAGTAATGGGTTTCTGCATTGTGTCCTAGAGGTATGGCCAATGCTAGGAAATTTAGTTGGTGTAGTGGGAGGCTGAAAAGAGAATGATGACTAAAATAAAACAGAGCAGGAAAACCAAGGAGCCAGAGAAAGGGGGAGCTATGGACTCAGCCTCTTTAGGGGGAGCAGAAGAGCGGGATCAAAACTGACTCTATTCTGGATTGTGGATGCTGGGGGAGAGTGGGGAAGATGTTGAGATTTTAACAGAGAACAGTAACGACACTGCAGACTGTAAGGAAGTTAACCATGGGATGTGAAGCCTGCTTTTATTCTCTCCAAACTACTCTTAAGGTCTGAAAGGAAATAAATACAGGACTAGAGCTCAGAAGAATGGTCAGGGCTAGAGCTTCAGAGACGAGTCACCTGCTCAAAGGTGACTGAAGTCACGAGTGGGTGAGATCATCAAGTGAGGGAGAGCAAGTAAGACAGAGACAAAGAAATGGCACATATGCAGAGGCCGCAACATCCTGCAAAGAGCAGGGGGAGAAAGGGAGCAGGAGGCAGGTGGTGAGATGCTAGAGTAAAGGGCCTGCTGCCAAGTCTGAAGTCTGAATCCCACCCTGAGACCTCCACGGTGAAGGACAGAACTAATACCCAAGAGCTGTCCTCTGACCTGCACACACATGCACACACACACTGGCACAGCAAATGAGTACTGCCATTTTTTAAAGGAGGAAAAAGAAGAGCGGAAGGGTAATTGCAGCCTTTACAACATCACACAGCTGTTTCAAGATAAAGGAAGCTCTACACAGCAGCAGGAGTCACCATGGAGAGGTCAAGGTAGGGGGGACACTATACACCAGCAGGAGGAGTCACCATGGAGAGGTCAAGGTAAGGGGGACACTATACACCAGCAGGAGTCACCATGGAGAGGTCAAGGAGATCTGGACTCACAACAGGGGAGCTAATTTGTTCCTCTAGAGTTTATGGCTCAATGAATTTCATGAACATGAGGCCCCCTCCACCTTCTTCAGTCTCCAAGCTACCAGCAGTCTTAGGAGCTGGCTGAAAATGAATGCCAGAGGTTAAAGAACAGTCTATCAAGCCTGACTCTTCCAAGACGGTTGTTCCTGCCCATGCAGCTAGGCACACATTTACAGACAGTGGTTGGTTCCTTCTAGATATGAAGCAACACACTAGACCAGCACTGGAAAAGCACACAGCTCACCTTCTCAATGTAAGCAAACTGTCATAGGCAGCCCACGAATAGATAACGCAGCATTTAAGTGGTAAAGGAGGGACCAACAAATGCTGTAGCAAATGCCTGCCTGGAGAACAAAGAACTCCGGGAAAGAAAACTTCTGACTAGGTCCTAAAGCAATTGGTAGATGGAGCGAGACGGGGCCACACAGGTGAAAAGGGACAACTGCAGACAGCTGACAAGGAGGAACACAGCATGGCTGACGCTCTGAGTCAACGGGAGAAAAGATGAAGCTACAGGATGCAGGTACTATGGACTGGGCATGATTTGGCTCAACTCCCTGAAAGGCCTATCTGTGTGCTGGAAGTTTGGGCCCAAGTGTGGGATACTGAGACAGAATACTGAAGTCGGACCTCAGAGAAGGTAACTGTGTCAGAGGAGCATCACTCTCAGCAGGCATTATTATTGGCCTTTGGAGTGAGTTCTCATCAGAGCCACAGATTATCATAAATCAAGACCACTCCATGTACTGTGTCCCTTCTACATGTGGTGATTACCTTTTCTATGCTGTGATGTAACCAAGGAAGCCCTTGCCACAAGTCAAATAGATGTGGCTGCCTGACCTTGAACTTCCAGCATCCCATTTATTGTAAGATAAGTAAATCGGTTTTTTTCTTTATATAGTATCCAACACTGGGTATTCTGTTGTAGCAATGCCAAATGGGCTAAAACCAAGGGACTATGCTTAACGTAGTACTCTTTTCTCTCTCTTCCTATCTGTGGAAGCAAATCTCATTTTCTAGTTACTGGAGTAGTTTAAGGATCAGAACACTGGGTAAGAAAGTACTGTATACTGAGTGAATTTTAAGCTAATGTCCTCTAGTAGGGCTATGGCTTCAGAAAAACAAACAAAAAACAACCAAGATTAGGACTGAAGACTTACTAGCTAAGGAGTACAACATTTACCTCCTGTGTATGAGGCCCTTAATCCCTAACACCACCACCAAAAGAAAAAGAAAGAGTGAGCGAGCCAGATGTGCTGTATCTGAAAGGACACAGAGGAGTCATTTGAGAGGCAGAGAAAGAAGGACCTCTCATCCCTTGGTTTGCAACAGTCCAGGGGAGGGGGAGAGGTCACAGATGGATGGACAGGGGACTGCAGATTTGGTGGCTCTGGGAAGTGTAAGCACCTTGGACTCCCTCCCTATCCTAGTAAGAGGTGTAGAGGGAGGTTCTAGAGGGCTATCCGAGAGTTTTGAGAAGGCCCAGTCAAAGAAGAAAGGTAACTGGCTGTTCTAGGTTGACCTGAGGCTCAGAGAGAAGAGATAAGGGGGTAACTCAGAAGTTTCCTTTGAATTCTCCAACCCTTTGCTTCTCGAGACAGGAAAGAAACAGAAGAAAAAATGCCTCATGACCAGACGGCTCCAGGAAGGAGAGGAGGACCCACTGGTTTAGACATGCAGACTGCAAAGAGGGAGCAGAAGGCAGAAGTACAGCTCTGCTGTTGGGGGGATGAGGGGACACTGCAGGACTTCGTCCCAGCCTCAGTCTGACTGCATGCTGCTGCAGTAACGCATTGCCTCAGTAACACGCTGCATCTCCCTTCCCACCCCCGAGCTCTGGTCTCCTCCCAGCTGAGTGGCCTTACTTGGTGAGCTCGTGGTCTGAAAGAAGCTGCTTCAGGTGTCTGGAGAGTAACTTCTTCTCCATGGACAGTCGAACCCATGCTCTGGCCTTTCCCACATCAGTTTTGATTTCCCCAATATTCTGGATGTGCCTAGGGAAAAAGTGTAGGGTAGGGTAGGAAAGGAACTCACTGTCTTAGCCTCACCTGTGAGCCAAAGAAGCGCGCAAGACAACCCTACCCACCCTGGGAGAGTCACTCTCATTGTTCCACGTGGCTTTGCCAGACAGATTTCCCACTATTTGGGAGAAAGAACAGAGAGTACAGGGTTCAACAAACCAGGCTAATCCCAAACCCTGGGACGGTGAGATGCTCTCCTGTGCTCTCTCTCCTGGTATAGTTCACCAAAATGCCAGGAAAACCACCTTTTTATAAACTATACAAAGACCAGTAACAAAGACTTCCTAGTTAGCTGGGTTAGCTGAAATGCTTTACCAGCCACCAAGATCTTGTGGGCTGAGTGTCATACCCAAGCAACACCGGAGACAAGACTTAGCAGCTAATTCACAAATGAGCACAGACGGACCTCATATCCTGAATTAGGGAGATCCTCAGGGGAGACATGACAGCACTGGCATCAGACTTTCTCCGTTCTGAATCAAGAATTATTCCTGGAACAACAAAGATAGTCATCTCCAAAGAAACCTGAGTATCCAAATAGCTAATTCTCTCACATGTCAAATCACAAATTCCTACAACAAACAGTTGGTTACATCATTAACACGTTAAGCAGTCATTCACAAATATTCTTAAGTTTCCAACAGAGATCAGATTTAAACTTTTGCATATTATTTAATTCTTGAATAATTTGTAAGATAAGCCAAAAAAGGTATAGTTTTCCCACTTAACAGAGTGAGCCACAGCAAAGCTGATTTTGTGGCAGAAGGGACTTAAGCACAGATATGGCAGAGGGAGGCAGATGTCTGAGTTCGAGACCAGTCTGGTCTACACAGTGAGGTACAAGACAGCCAGGGCTACACAGAGAAGTCCTGTCTCAAGAAAAAAAAAAAAAAAGAATAGCCATAAACTCCCTCTGTATAAAGAGAGTTGTAAAGGAGCCAGTGTACCTGTGGGAAGAAACACTTCAGGACAGCATGAAGGACCCTATAGGAGTAGATAGAGGTCTGCTCCCAACCTAGACTTTTTCATTAATTTGTTGCATGATCTTATAACAATCCTGTTCATTTTTCTCATAAAGTAAAATGGCTGGACTAGATGGTCCCTGGAGTCTCTACAACTACAGGTTGTGTTTGTTTTTCTTTTCTTTTGTTTTGCAGGGTGGGGATGGATCTAGAAAGAAGGCTAAGCAGTTAAGAGCACTGGTTGCTCTTCTAGAGGACCTGTTATTTTTTAACAAAATCTCAATTGTTCTATTTTACCAATAAAGACTTGGAGCCAGGTGCTGGGGTGAAAACCTGCTAGCTCAGAGAGGCAGAGAAAGCACCCTGCTGATCTCCACCAAGATCCTAGAAGCCTCCCATCTTCTCCTACACCACAGCTCTCCTCAAACTCAATGTCCCTCCCTTCTCTTTCTGTGCATCTCTCTCCCTGTCCTCCTGATTCCCCCTTACTCTCTATGGTTTTTTTCTTAATAATGCTATGTTCACTTCCTGTCAACTGTTTGCTTGCTCTGACTCTTGACCTATGGTTGACTTTATTTAATCCTGTTTACAGTATTCAAGCAGAAAGCTCTTGGATTAAAGGTGTGTGCTAGGGCTGAGCCACACCACAACTAGAAACAGGTTTTTCCAGTAAATAATGCAATCTCAGGGTTCACAGTGTGAACAGATGATCCTGTAACAAGGAACACAAGGAACGAGGGTTTAATTCCCAGCACCCACATGGTGGCTCACAACTGGCTGTAACTCCAGTTCCAGGAGACACAATGCCCTGTTCTGGTTTTCATGGGTACCAAGGCATGTATGTGGTGCACATACACACATGCAGGCAAAATACTCATACATAATTTATAATACGAGAAATAAATTAAAAGTTTTTAAAACTCAACTCCAGTATTTTTAGCACTGCTGGTGAATGAACCCGGGACACTCAGCATGCCATCGGCTCTATCACTGAGCAGCAACACTAGTCTGACATTTTTATTAAATTAGAAACAGAAAGGAAGTATAAAGATTTGTTCATACTAGCCTCTTGACTTGAGTTCCAAGGAAGGACATTGAATTGACTAGTAGAATAATTTCCATGCCCATGTCAGAGAAATAAAAGATGCTAAGAACAGCTTCCTGCAAACACCAGGACCACGGTAAAACCCAATTTCATTTTTCTTTAATTTACAGCCCATTCTGAAGCCAAAACAGGATGCTTACTTTTACTGATGAAAAGGGTCTAGAACAGATAAGGAAAGCAAACCTGTGGTGCAGCTGATGCTTTGTGTTTCAGTAAGCCTATGGCAGCTCCCTTGTTTTTGTTTTTGTTTTTTTTTAAGATTTATTTTATTTTAATTTGTGTGTGTATGGGGGTGGCACTGTGTGTTTGAGTATCCATGGAGACCAGAAGAGGATGTCTGATACCCTGGAGATCTAGTTACAGCTTTGATCTACCTCACATGGGTGCTGGGAACTGAACTCTAATCCTGTGCAACAACAATGATTGTTTTTTATAAAAAGATTTTATTTTTCTTTTATGTGTATAAGTGCCTTGTCTACATGTCTGTATGAATGTGCACTGCATTCATGCCTGGCAAAAGAAGGGTGTAGGGTCCCTCAGAACTAGAGCCACAAATGCTGTGAGCAACTATGTGGGTTCTGGGAATCCAACCCAGGCCCTCTGGAAGAGTAGCAGGTATTCCTAACCACTGAGCCATCTCTCTCCAACCCCACAACAAACAGTCTTTAACTATTAAGCTGAGATCTCTCCAGCCAGGTGACTTTATTTTTAAAACAGAAAGCATTCAGAGCCAACGCATCACTGGCCTGGACAGGGAATTCAAGATCATTATAGCGAGGGGCAGGAAAGTAAGCTGAGACATTCTCTGCACATGTGAAGAGATGGCCTTACCTGAGGTACTGAGGCTTCCTGATGTGAGTTTTCTCTGCCGGTTTTCCTGATAATGTAACAGGTGAGACCACAAAGCTGATTTCCCCTGGAACCAATGGGAGAGATGAACAGCTATTACGATATTCACCATGCAAACATCAGCTTTTGCTAAAAATATCGGGTGCTGTGTCTGGTTTCATTCCCTCAAATACACACAATGTGCATAAATACATCTTCTACTAAAATCCAGGAAAAACAGAATGGAAGAGAACAAAAAGCTGAAATGGTTCCCAACTAGAATACAAAGGAGATGGGATATGCCCAAAAGGGCATGGAAAGGACCATGAATAAGGAAGTAAAAGGCAATCTCTAAATGCTCTAGTGGAAAAAGATCACCTCTTGCCCACAGAAACATATATCTAGCCTATGAGAGTCTATAAACATCTTCTAAACTTCCAATTATATTTAAAAACA
Source organism: Peromyscus leucopus (assembly GCF_004664715.2). Taxonomy (NCBI): domain Eukaryota; kingdom Metazoa; phylum Chordata; class Mammalia; order Rodentia; family Cricetidae; genus Peromyscus; species Peromyscus leucopus. The sequence goes on along the minus strand of NC_051063.1, from coordinate 95,323,629 downwards.
TCCTTGCCCTTAGTTGCAGGCTGGGATGAATAAGCCAGGCTGGCCTCAAACTCACAGAGATCTTCTTGCCTCTGCCTACTGAGTGCTGGAATTAAATTATGTGCCACCATACCCAGCTTCCACTTGGGTTTTTTGTTTGTTTGGTTTGGTTTTGGTTTGGTTTTTTGAGACAGGCTCTCTCTGTGAAACAGTCCTTACTGTCCTGGTACTCACTCTGTAGAGCAGGTTGGCCTCAAACTCAAAAAGAACTGCCTGTCTCTGTCTCCCAAGTGCTGGGATTAAGGGCATGCGCCACCACTGCCTGGCCCATCTTGTTTTTTTAAGACAGGTTCTTTCATTGGCCTGGAACTGACTCATCAAGTACTGACTGGCTGTCCAGGGACCCCCCCCCATGAGCACTCAACACCAGTAGCTTTTTTACAGAGTTCTGGAGACAGGACTCGGGGCCTCGTGCTTGTACAGCAGCATTTCACCAACTGAGCCGTCTCCCCAGACCTCATAACTATCACAGATGATAAAAAATTTCAGACTCACGGTGATGTTCCTATGTGGTTGATAAAAAAATATAGTATGCGTTATGTTGGTAATAGAATTTATAATAATCTTACAAAGTCTTTTAGTTTTGTATTTAAAGAAAGGAATAATGACAGATGCTATCATAACTCAGCCTTGCAAGAAATATAGCACTCTGTTAAATGTCTAAACTAGAGTATCTTAGTGCTGTGGATGTGGCTCCGCTGGTAGTGTGCTTGCCTGGTAGACACCAAACCAGTACCATATAAATCCCCAATGTAGCAGCCCATGCCTATGATTTCTACACTCCAGAGGTGGAGGCATCAGGAACAGAAATTCAAGGACAGCAAGGGCTACATAGAAAGACACTGTTTCAAAAAGAAAATTTAAAAAAGGCTGGGCCCTGGTGGTGCACAACCTTTACTCCCAACACTTGGGAGGCAGAGGCAGGTGGATCTCTGAGTTTGAGGTCAACCTGGTCTACAGAGTGTGTTCTAGGACAGCTACAGCTACACAGAGAAATCTTTCCTTAAAAAACAACAATGCTCCCCTAAAAAAATTAAGTACCTAAAGGGCTGGGGATACAGATCATATGGTGGAGTGCTTGCTTAGCATACATGAAACCCTGGATTTGACACCTAGCATTGCACAAACCAGGTATGTACATATCTGTAATAGCACTTAGGTTACTCTTGAATACATATGGATTTCAAAGCCAGCCTGGGCTACATGAGACCTTGCTTCAAAACAAGTACATGAAAATAAAAGATGCTACTTTGACTCCCACTTAAAAGTACATCACTGAAATAAAGAAATTCTTTGAATATTATGTGGGAAAAACAAAACAAAACACTCAACTCCTCAGGGATCTCTCTCAGATCTTCAGATGATTAACCCTCAGTGAGAGCCTCATTTCTACTAGGGCTGTAAAATCAGCCATGGCTGGTGCTTCCTGAGCTCAGGCTCTCCTGTTCTACCTCCAGACACACCCCAATAGCTGGAGAATCCATCAAACTGACCTGCAACTTACTCCCAAGAAAGATGCCTTTTTTAAAAGTTTGAAAAACACAGATGTATAAAGTTTATTTATAAGAAAAAAACAAGGGCTGGAGAGATGGCTCAGAGGTTAAGAGCACTGCTCTTCCGGAGGTCCTTAGTTCAATCCCCAGCAACCACATGGTGGCTCACAACCATCCATAAAGAGATGTGGTGCCCTCTTCTGGCCTGCAGTCATACATGCTGTATACATAATAAATAAATAAATCTTTTTAAAAAACAAAAACCCTGAACTCACATTTATTTAGCTGTTTCATGACTCATTCTGGAAGCCCTTTGTTCACTTTTAAGCCAGCCAGCTAGCTAGATAAAATGGGGCAGCAGTTCTCAACCTGTGGGTCAAGACCCCTTGGAGGGGAAATCAAATGACCCTTTCTGATATTCTGCATATCAGATATTTATATATGATTCATAACAGTAGCAAAGTTACCCTTATGAAGTTGCAACAAAAATAATTTTATAGTTGGAGGTCACTACAACATGAGGAACTGTATTAAAGGGCTACAGCCTTAGTAAGGTTGAGAACCACTGGTATGGAGAAACTAGTAAGTGAAACCAGAAGCTAGACCCATTACCTGTTTCACTTGTAGCCCATGGCTCCAGATCCTTTCCAGAAGGTCACAGAGGCTGGCAATCAAGGTGTTCTCTTCCACACCAGTGATGTTCACCTCTCCGTGCCCCAACTCCACAGCCTCTCGGCCCATTTTCTCCACCAGCATCCTCTTGGTCTAGGAATGCATAAGTAGGATAGATCCCCACAGTGAGTAGGACCACACGCAATTGCAGAAAGGGCTGTGGTAGCCTGCAAGGCATATGTGCTGGGCAGGGAAGGACAAGATGAAGAGGCCCCAGGGACAGTGTATTTACAGATATACAGGTCAGATTAGGGGGAGTGCAAGCTTTCAAAGTCCAGGTAAGAAGGTGGTTTAAAAAAAAAAAACAGCTATCAGCATGTAACCCTAGCAAGGGATTTCATCACTCTGGAGTCAAGCCTTTGCCTTTATGAGATGAAAAGAGTTGAATAAAGTCCTTTGCTCATGAAAGTCCCACCTCTGATATTCTACCATTCTCATTGCTTAAATAAATGTACCGAACCAACCTTCAAGTACACATATAACCTAGAAATAGATCTGAAATAATCTCAAGGAGACACAAAGTTATTGAGTATAATTTCAGGTAAAAATCTGCAAATGCTTATTGTAAATATGTAACAACATCATCAATGTCAAAGATGATCGAGGAACATGCAATCTTTCAAGAAATGTATCAACAATGTTCTTGATGGCAGGAAAGGAAACATTATATAGGAAAATCACAAGTGACTCAGAATGAACTGTCAATTTAAAAAAAAAAAATTTTAACTTAGGGGCTGGGAAAAAAAAATAACTCAGGGTTAAGAGCCTGTGCTGCTCCTGTAAGAGGCTTGGGCTCAGTTCCAGAACCTACCCTGGGCAGATCACATCAGCCTGTAACTCAAGTGCCAGGAGACCTGACACCCTCTTCTGGCCTCTGAGGGCAGTTGCATTCAAGTACACAGAATCACAGAGATGCACATACATAATTAAAAAAACAAAATCCTGGGCTGAAGAGTTGGCTTAGTGGTTAAGAGCACTTATTCTTGCAAAGGACCCAGGTTCAATTCCCAGTACCCACATGGAGGCTCACCACTTCTTTCGGCATGTGCATGTGGTACACAGATAAATGCAGTTAAAGCACTCATACACACAAACTAAAATATAAAAAAAGTTAAAATCTTGAAATAAAAAAAGTCTGAATTTAAAATATCAATTCTGATAGACTAAACTAACTTTTGTTATTTGTTTTTGAAACAGGGTCTCTCTATGTAGACCAGACTGGCCACAAACTCAGAGATCTGCCTGCCTCTACCTCTTCAGTGCTAAGATTAAAGGCTGTGCACCACCATGCCCTGCTTAGTCTAAGTTTGTTTGTTTTTAAGTTTTTAGTGGGGTGGGGTGGGGGGTTGTGGAGGGAGTGTAAGGTACATGTGTGAAATCAGATGGCTTGGCAGCCAGTGCCTTCACCTGATGGACCAGCCTGACTCCATCTTAAGACTAAGGCATCTTGTTACAAGGTCAAAATAAGTTCATTCCTGCTTTCTGTGACACTTGGGGTTGGTCATGTTTTGACCCATTTTCTGAATTTGACATGTTCCACACCCTATACTGAAATCTTCACCCTGATAAGATGTTCTGCCAAATAACTTTGTTCCCATGCAACAACAACAACAACAACAAAAACCTTGAAAACCCCCTAGCCTTGCAGTTTTGGGCTAATAAAAACCCCACTTTCTCCTATGTTCATGCTATTCTCTTGAATCCTGCTTTAGAGAGATAGCCCTGTCTGACAGAAAATAAAGCTTGCTTAATTTGACCAAAGAATTTGGGTAATGGTCTTTACTCTTGTTCAGTGGGATTAACAAACCCACTGAGCCATCTCTCCAGCTCAAGTTTCTTAAAGTAGGAGTTTCTTCTAGTTTTACTGATAACTATCAGGACACAACAAACACCTGAGTTGTCCTAAAAATTATGATACTCTGACTGCATGAGGATTTTTTGATTATAAATTATATTTATAGGCCAGGAGGTGGTGGTGCACGCCTTTAAGTCTAGCACTCAGAAAGTAGAAGCAGCAAATTTCTGAGTTCAAGGCCAGGCTGGTCTACAGAGCAAGTTCCAGGACAGCCAGGAATACACAGAGAAACCCTATCCAAAAAAAAAAAAAAAGAAATTACATTTATTACTTAAATATTAAAAATTAATCTTTTGCTGGGTGGTGGTGGTGGCGGCGACGACGGCGGCGGCGGCGGCGGCGGCGGCGGCGGCAGCAGCAGCGCACGCCTTTAATCCCAGCACTCAGGAGGCAGAGGCAGGTGGATCTCTGTGAGTTCGAGGCCAGCCTGGGCTACACAGTGAGTTCTAGGAAAGGCACCAAAGCTACACAGAGAAACCCTGTCTCAAAAAACAACAACAACAAAAAAAATTTAATCTTTCTTTTTATAATGAGAAAACCATCCACACTACTAAGCTTAAACTGAATAACAACAAATGTTAACATGGAGTAAGAATCCCACAAACTGCTTTTTTGAGACATGAAAAGTGATTGCTGTCAGATTACAACAGAATGCAAAAACATTTCCACATATGCAAAGCAATCTGTAATTAATAAGGCAACAAGACTGTAAGGTTAGTATTATCCCATTATATAAGAAGTGGGGCCAGTTAGATGGTTTGCCAAGCAAACCTGATGATATGAGTTCTTTCATCAGGACCCACAAGAAGAGGGAAGGAGAGAACTGACTTACAAATTTGTCCTGACTTTAGTTGGGTGGTGGCACACCTTTAATCCCAGCACTTGGGAGGCAGAGGCAGGTGGATCTCTGAGTTTGAGGTCATCCTGGGCTACAGAGAGAGTTCCAGGAATACTCAGAGAAACCCTTTCTCAAAAAACCAAAAGTTGTCCTGACCTATCTCTTTGTCTCTGTCTCTGTCTGTCTCTGTCTCTGTCTCTGTCCCTCTCTCTCTCTCATACACACACAAAAAACACATTTTTTCACTAAAAGAGAAGTGTTTGGAGCCAAGCAATGATCTCCTTTTTGCTGCCAAGGGAAAAGCAGCACTCAGGTGTCCACAGCTTACCTTGTTGCGGCATTCCTTCAGCAGGCCTTCTACAAACTTCGAGTTGGTTTGGGCAATGACTGATGGAGAGAGGTTGGACAGTTTGGGCTGACGGATGGTACTGCCCATATTCCTGGCTTCCTGGATGTACTTCTACATCAAACAGAAAAAGCAAAGATCTTTTATGTCCATGCACAGAAACCATAAGCAACCAGTCCTGCTGGGGTCCTGAGCACAGCACTACATCCACACTTCTTTGTCTGCCTCTGCCTGAGCTCAAATACACTTGTAAGCAGGAAATTTAAGTTCAATTCTTGTACTAAAGGGAAAAACCAAAATGCTATGATTTTTGGTTTTGCTGACACAGGTATAATAAAGTACCTTTGATTTAAAGACATAAGAGGAACTTAGACACATGCTCCTGTGCACAGGGCGCGTGCGCGCGCACGCGAGCACACACACACACACACACACACACACACACACACACACACACACACACTAGCAGGCATACTCAACTTTTTGACATTATGACATGATCTTGTCCTCTACAAAGTTTATACTTAAGAATCCTGCAGCGGAGTTACAAACTGCAATAAATAAACAAACTGATCTCACAATGGTTAAGTACATTTACTGTTTTACATTGGGCTGCATTCACAGGTATCGTAGGGTACATGTAGCCAGGAATCCACAAGTTGGACATGCCTGCTACTGCATACACAGCTCAATGAGCAAATCCAATCAGACCTCAATGTGACTGCAATAATCATCTCACTCACCATGATAAAAGGAAGTGAACTATTCTCACCACATAAAAAGGATCTATTTGTCCTAATCTTGCTAAATCAGGAACTGAGGAAACAACCATACTTCCTACTCTTCTACAGTATGTTGCTGTTTCTCTGTATGCTGTTTGTTTTAACACAGAGTCCACATCAATTTCATAAACTACACATGGGCATTCTTGACATCTCAGGTTCATGACCAGCATTTTATCCCTAATATTGCCCCCCCATATTATCTCTAGTATCACAACCTTGTCCATTCTATGTTCTGACCCATTAAACTGGCTATCTATCTCTATGTTCTCTCCTCCAAAACAGTCTTCCACATCCTGCTTTATACAATACACACCAGCTTTAGATCCTGCCCTCTACTGGAGTGTTGTTCTTTCTCTGTAACAACCCTATTGATCCCTAAGGCCTCAATAGACACTGCCTCCTCCTCCAAGTAGTTGTTTGTGGATTATCCCACTAGAATTATCTCTACATTCTCTCACCAGTGATTGTGAGAGGATTTGCCCTTCACAGGGCTCCTTCAAAAGATTTTTCTACTTGATTTACTTGTGTACCTGACTCTACTCCCTAACATACATGTTCTAGGAGGAAATGGCTGCCTCCTTGTCATCTTGGTATTTCAAATGCTTACCCCAGTGATTCTGACTACAAAAGTACATTCAATAAATACTGCTAAAAACAGTCCCACTGAAGTAAGGCAGAAGATAGAGGTGAAATATTTAGAACATCAATACCAATTCCCTTATGCCAACAGCACAAAAGTCTAAGCATAATTATTTCCTATAGATCAGTTGTAAAAATTTCATAACTATATCTTTTTCTTTTCTTTTTTCTTTTCTTTTTTTTTTTTTTTTTTTTTTTTTTTTTTTTTTTTGAGACAGGATTCTCTGTGTAGCTTTGCGCCTTTCCTGGAACTCACTTGGTAGCCCAGGCTGGCCTCGAACTCACAGAGATCCGCCTGCCTCTGCCTCTCAAGTGCTGGGATTAAAGGCGTGCGCCACCACCGCCCAGCTCATAACTATATCTTAAAAGTTGAAAAAAAAATTGTTTTGTGGTGCTGGGTTGCAACTCTAGTGGCCTACTCCTGTAAGACAAGTGTTCTATCTAGCACTGAGCCACAAACAGCCCTTCAAGTTTCATTCATTTCTATAAAGAACAGCCAAGAATCAGCCAGCCCCGAAGTTGTGAGCATGGGAGAGCTGTCCTCATTACTCATCTGTCATGCAGCAGCATGGCCCCTTACACCCACCCATCAACATCTGAGGCAGGTGGGAGAGGTGGCCCTGTCCCACACCAGCTGCAGCACTCAGAAGAACAGCCCTGCACCTCGCCTGGGCAGCACAGTAGAGCCAATCCTGTTGGTGGAGGTGTGGGTGAACCAGTCCCAAAGTTATGAGCATGGGAGAGCTGTCCCCATTACTCATCTGTCATATGGCAGCATGGGTGGGGGAGAAATGCCCCCCCTATTCCTCCTGCAATCAACCTCTGAGGCAGATGAGAGCTGGCCCTGAGGTAATAAAAGCAGGAGAGCTGTCCCTGCCTCTCATCAGCTGCAGCACTCAGGAAAGTGGCCCTTTTGCCATGCCTGGGCAACACAATAGTGTGGTGATATTTTATTTATGCTGAAATGTGGTGATATTTTATTTGTATGTTAATGAAGTTTGCCTGGAGATCAGAGTATTGAAATAGCAAGCTAGTAAACACAAAAGTCAGGCAGTGGTAACATGCCCTTAATCCGATCACGATCACGTGGCAGGCAGAGTCTCTGTGTGTTCAAGGACACACTAGGAAACAGCCAAGCTGGTGACACACGCCTTTAATCCCAGTACCAACCATAGAGACCTGGAGGTCTGTACAGACAGGCAGTGACAAGGAAGTGAAGTAGCTGGGCTAAGAGCCAATGAGAGGGCACAACAGCAGGCAATAAAGGCGCAGGTAGACAGGAAGTCACTCCCTTCTGGTAGCTGCAGAGCTGGAGAAGTAAGGTTGGTAGCTATCACTATTTCCCTGCTCTCTAAGGCTTTCATCCCTATATCCCTGACTCCGTGTTTTTTATTTAATAAGACCATTTAGAAATTCGTCTACACAGTAGAGCTGGCCCTGAAGGTGTAGGTGTGGGAGAACCGACCCTGAGGACATGAAAGAAGGAGAACTGGCCCCGCCCCTTGCTCATCACTGCAAGGGGTGAACTAGCCAGGACAATGCAGGAGAGCTTCGCCCTAGTGGTGAGGACAAGGGAGAGCTGGCAGGCTGACCAACCCTGCAACTACTTGGCCCAGAACCAGGATAATGTGTTGGCCAACCCCAATATCCACCCCATCTGTGATCTGCTGGAGTACATGAAGGGACCGGTCCTGCAGACCCAAGGCTCCAGGATCTCCACAACACAGGGCAACAACAGTATATTCAAGGAGTTTCAGTGAGGGCCCAGTATCAATAGTGTAGCAGAAACCAGAGGCCTCGAACCAGACCAATTACTCTTTGCAATGAACACTTGCAAAGAGTAAAAATAAGTTAAAAAAACATAGAAGTGTATGGATAAAGGATTTACTTCGTGACTCACTGTGTCATACTACAGCTTCCATGATGAGATTGAGTTTTCCTTCTTTTTTTCTCTTAAATTTTATTTTATTTGCGGGGAGGGGGGGGAGTTGCAAGGGCAGAGGACTGATACAAAGGGATGGGAAATGAATGGAATGGAGATGCCTGATGTGAAAGACACAACGAATAAATAAAAAAGTTAAAAAAAAAAACAGCCAAGGAAAACAAGCTATTTATTTTCCAACTCACTGAGGTGCGAGACACATATGAAAAGTCTTCTTGACTGAATTTTATTCGTTTAAGATGAAAATCACAGTGTCTTTTAAGTTCCTGAAAGGCTACAGCAGGGTCTCCAGCCAGAATTTAAACTAGAGACTACACTGAGAAGCAGTAACTCAGCTTGCAGCAGAGAGAATTGGGGAAACAAATTCAATCGTCTGCGATACCACCTGTGATGGTTTGCACCTGTGAGGATGACCCCATAGGCTCATGTTTGAATGCTTGGTCCCTAATTAGTGGAACTGTTTGGGAAAGGTCAGGACAGAAGGGTCAGGACTCAACCTTCCTGATGCCGTGACCCTTTAATACAGTTCTTCATGTTGTGGTGACCTCCAATCATAAAATTATTTTTGTTGCTACTTTATAACTGTAATTTTGCTACTGTTATGAATCGCAATATAAATATCTAATATGCAGGATATCTGATTTGTGACCCCTAACTGATGGGTTAGAAGGTGTGGCCTTGTTGGAGGAAGTATGTCACTGGAGGTGAACTTGAGATTTCAAAAACCTAATCCAGACCCAGTGTCTCTCTCTCTGTCCCCCTCTACACACTTTTCTTTCTCTGTCTGCTACAGGAAGATCAGGATGCAAAACTCTCAGCTACTGCTCCAACACCTACCACCATGCCCCTCACCCTGATGATAATGGATGAACCCTCTGAAACTGTAAGCAAGTCCAAATTAAATGTTTTTTTTATAAGAGCTGCCTTAATCGTTGATGTCTCTTCATAGCAGAACAGTAACTAAGATACCATCCCTCTCCTTATCCACACAAGGGGCAAAAATAAAGTCAAGTCCACTATCTCCATTCTTTTCTATTGCTGCGATAAAATACCCTAACAAAAGCAAGTGTTGATTCGGGTTCAAAGATGCACATCACAGTTTTATCCTATCAGGAAGTCACAACAGCAGGGCCTGAGGGAGCTGATCTCATCACATCCACAATCAGCAGAGAGCAAGGATGCAGATATGGTGGTCCTCTGTTTGCTTTCTCTGCTCATACAATCCAGGATCCCCTGCGCAGGGAATGGTATCACCCATAGCAAGAGGACCTTCCCACATCCTCTTGCTAAGGTAATCAAGATAATCAAGACATGATCACAGGCCCACCTAATCTAGACAACACCCCCAACTCTGGACTGTGTCAAGTACACATGAAAACTAACCATTACAGCCACCTAAGGCACAGGGAAATGTCCTCCATCTTCAGACTCAGACTTCATCTTAAGAATCAGTGTCGCAGTACATACCCCAGTTAACTTTCCTCCATTATATTTTAATAAAGTGAGTTCTTTCCTAACATACCACACACAAGAAGTCCTAATTTTAAAGGCATTTCTCCTAAGTTTCAGATTGTCATTTTCTGAGGTTTGTAGTACACTCAGCAGGGAATTAGCACGGAGAGAACGCCATGTGGAAAACACTCTCCAGAAGCACACTTAGAACCTTCTCTAAGGAGAAAGGCCATTGCTGGGACAATGATGACAGCAGGTGGAGTCCTTGCCGCACACATGGTGTCGTACCTCTCTCTGGTCATTGTCTAAGCGCAGGTGTTCTGTATGCTGCTTCTGCCGGTCTTTCCGCCTCCACTGGGCAGGGGCATTCCTTTTTGTCCACCTGATAATATCAAAGAGGCCATTAAGAATATCTACTACTCTATGAGTTCTAAGCCAACCTGGTCTACATTGTGAGAGACCCTGTCTCAAAATAGGAAAAAAAAAAAAAAAAAAAAAAAAAAAAAAGCCACTAAAAAGTAAGGCCAACTGGGGCTGGAGAAATGGCTCAGAGGTTAAGAGCACCGGCTGCTCTTCTGGAGGACCTGGGTTGAATTCCCAGCACCCACATGGCAGCTCACAACGGCCTGTAACTCCAGTTCCAGTGCATCTGACACTCTCACACCAATGCACATAAAATAAAGTTAAATAAATTAAAAAAAAAAAAAAAGTAAGGCCAACTGACTAAAGAAAATGAGAGTATCTAGGCAGCTGATGGCGAGCACAGAAAGCCACCGGAGGCCATACAAAGTCCTCAGGGATCGGGCAGCTAAAAGAGAAGTGAATGAACAAAAGAGAGAGCACTCTCCAAAGAGTAAGACATTGATTTGTCTTAAAATATATACCAAAACTTCACATGCAGATACAAAACTCTCTAGGACTTGACACGTTCATCTCCCAAAGAAACTGAAAAGGAACCATCGGGCGTGGCAGCCACTTTCAGTCCCAGCCCAGTTATCTCCAACACTGCCTTTTAAGAACATAAAGCTAGACAGTCCTTCTATGGGGTTCAGGTGTGAGGTCGTTTTAACCCCGCTGCAGCCTGGCTGCTCGCTAGTCCTGGGATACAATTATCTCAATTTGTACAGTGGAGACAAACACCAACAGATACTCTTGACACCTACATAGTTTGGGTCTTGTCCACACTTGTTTTTAGAACGTCTGAGGTCTTTTGTTCAACCACTCTAGTTTAGACTCTGGATGCCACTGGCTGCTGTGATCAGCAGTTAGGTTGGGGCATCTCTAGGTTTACTCACTTGTTGCTGGCTGGCCCAGTGCAAAGTACATCAGACTGCAACCTAGGGAAAAAGCCAGGTTCATATTTTCCTTGTCCGATTTTCATATCAAGTAGATGTGGGTGAACCGCAGTGTGGTCAATTTTTGTCAGACGTAGTTCAATTGCTTTTTCTGAATAAGATATAAAAAAAAAATCAAGTCAAAATTTTAAAAGTGACTACTCTTTCACTTCTAGCCAAGATAAGAGTGAAAAGATTGATTTTACCCTCCTGCCTGAAATACACACACACAGGAAAACCAACAGATAAAATATGACTTCAAAACACTGGCCATTAGGCAATGAGGGGCAGAAGTCCCTAAAAATAAGAAATAGATTAGGTAATTCTTACAAATGTCTCAGCTAACTGCCCTGAGGATTTTCTGGGACACACAGAGGGGAAACCTAGACAGAGTCTAGTTCAGTCAGGCTGGGGACATGGCCAGTGGCAAGAAGTCTGCTCTAGTAACATCTGTAGTGACCTCTGGTGCTCTGGAAACAGCATATAGCTGCTTCAAGTGACACTCTGACACCTCTTTTTCTGAAAGAGCCTTAAAAATGAGGGCTAGTTAGCTCATCATCCCATAGCTTAAACCCTGTATTCTGACAGACCCATGAGACTCCACATTCTGATAACAGACAAGAGTAACTCAAATGGTTATGCTGTAGATTCAACACATGGATTAGAGATGGCTGAGAACTGACTGGCAGGTAAGTAGAGCCTCAAGTGACCACAGCCCTTGGCTGTTTGAATACTGCCATTTTCAAGTATAATACACGATGAAAAGGACTGGGAATTCTGATTTTAAAAATGATTTTGAAGCCAGGTGGTGGTGGTGGTGGTGGTGGTGGTGGTGGTGGTGGTGGTGGTGGTGGTGGTGGTGGTGCACACCTTTAATCCAGCACTCAGGAGGCAAAGACAGGTGGATCTCTGTGAGTTTGGGGCCAGCCTGTTCTACAGAGTGAGTTCCACGACAGCCAGAGCTACACAGAGAAACCCCGTCTCAAAAAATCAAAAAACAAAAACAAAAATGATTTTGAGAAGCAGGTAGATTTCTAGGAGTTCAAAGCCAGCTGATTTACAGAGCAGTTCCAGGCTAGCCAAGACTACATAGAGAGATTCAGTCTCAAAAACAAACAAACAAAAAAGATTTCCAGGCCAAAAGAAAGCAAACAAAACATAAGGAAGAAAGCAATGTATGGTGATGCACACCTTTAGTCTCTGTACTGAGAGGCACAGGCAGGCAGAGCTCTGTGAGCTGAGGCTAGCCTGGTCTATATAATGAAATCCAGGACAGCTAGGGCTACAGAGATCCTGTCTCAAAAGAACAAAAATAAAATAAAATAATAAAGAAGGGCATCACAGGCCATGTGATAACATACTCAAAAGCAAAAATAAAGAAAGAAGCAGACATGTTTAGGTAAAGGGACATGTTAACAATGGAGTCCCAGAGGCCAAGAGGTCTTACCTGCTTCATCCACAGTGGTACACTTCTGGTACATGGATGTCCGGAGAGTAGGTGTCCGAACATTCAACAGTCTGATCTTGTCTACCCTCGAGTCAAAGACCCGGAGGACAGGGTCTTTATCATCATCATCATGACACATGATCTTGTTGTCAATAAAAGATGCAAACATCTGGGTCTCTAAGAATCTTGAGAGGAAGGGCAGGTAGGGCTCAGGTTGATCTGACAGGAAGGATGCCTAGTGGGACCAAAAGGAAGCAATCAACAACAGAGAGGAGAGCATGGCAGCCCTGATCATCACTGGCAACAGGCCCAAGGGCTGAAGTGGGACAATTCTGTGAAGCTTTATGAATAGCCAACTACAACCCTCCTCCCCTTTGTTAACTCTCCTAAAAGTTCAGATTTCCTGAGAGTCTGACATAGTCAGCCCTGACGGTCAACTACACATACATCTTTGCCTGGAGAGTCCTTTCCAGCACCACAAAGCAAAACAGAAACAAAGGAGGGGCACTCTGGCTAGGGGTCAATCACAGTAATGATCTGCACGTCTTCTTCTCCATTTGACTTCACTTGTCAAGCTGTAACTAGCTCTCATCCACACCTCGCAGGGTCTCACTCACTTTATCAAAGTTCTGCATCTGCTCCCTGTTGGTGAACCAGGACTCCTTATCCTGGCTGGGCTGGATGACAAACACTTCATAATCGGCAAACATTTGAGTAAAGCGATTGGCAAAAACTTCCCGGATCTGAATGTTTAGCTGGTAAATTCTGAGTTCTTCTTCGTCACACTGAACTTTGAAATCTTTATTGCTACTGGGGTCTTCCCGAACTTCCAGCTAAAAAAGAAAAGAAGGGAGGGAGGGAGAGAGGGAGGAGGGAGGGAGGGAGGGAGGGAGGGAAGGAGGGAGGGAGGGAGGGAGGAAAAAAGAGAGAGGACTGCTGAAAATACAAACAATTATACTTGGGTTTCTCTGTGTAGTTTTGGTGCCTATCCTGGATCTCTCTCTGTAGACCAGGCTGGCCTTGAACTCACAGAGATCCGCCTGCCTCTGCCTCCCAAGTGCTGGGATTAAAGGCGTGCGCCGCCACTGCCGCCACCACCCAACGAGCAATTATACTTTTATGCCAAAGAAAAACAACTCATCTGCTTTTGGTCTCAGCAGCAAATGGTGAAGAGGTGAGAACAAAAGAAGGAAAAATGGGAAGAAACATAAAAGGAAAGAATTCTAGGAGTCAGAGATTTAGCTTAGTGGTAGAACCTTGCCTAGCAAGCTGGAAGGAAGTAAAGACAGGGAAGGGAAGGAGACTCTGTAGAGAAAAACAGAGCTCAGTCTGAAGGTATCCAGCAACTCAATGAAGTGGAGATGCAGTCACTGGGAGTTGAGTGCAATCCAGCTAAGGGAGGAGAGGGGGGAATCACTCCTGGGCCAAGGAGAAGAGAGAGCCTGGAAGTCAGAGCAGTGGATCAAACTCTGGCTCTCGGTTCCTCCTGGTAGCACCTTTCTTTTTCTTTCTTTTTTGGGGGGAAGGACAGGTAGGGTTGAGGGTGGGAGTGAGAGTGGGGTATCATTTTTCTTACCTTTCAAAGACTATCCTTTTTTTAAAAGAATATACATTTCTTATCTTCCTAAATATTTCTTTGTTCAACTGGTATAGCTTTTTTAATCTGCTGTACTTTACAAAATAAAATAGAGAAATGAAATTGCTCACCACTAAAATCATTATATTGGCCTAACATTTATATATAACTAACAAAGTCACTTAGCAATGAGAATGGGAGAGGTAAAGAGACGGGCAAACAAGCACAAAAAGCTTAATTTCATCAAAACCAGAAACTAGAAAGCCAAGTGCGTCCCTAGAGAGAGATCAGCATTACAGGATCTGTTCTAAACTGTAACTGAACTCCAGGCGAGGCTCCCAATCTAGGGTAGAAATGCTTAAGGCCTCTAAGCCCCAGCGTCAGTCAAGATGTATCTCTATTAGGCTGTTGTGACATCACAGGGCAATGGATGACTAAACTCAAGGCTAACCACCACCATCCTTCCCAACCACGCTGCGGAGTGTCACACAGAGTGGCAACAGGCTCTCCCTGATCTGCACAAGGAGTCACCCAGACTCCCCAAGCAACATTTGCTATAATAGCTGCAAGCACTAAGTCAGTTTCCATACGGAACATTTCCTTCACTGCTCACAATAAGCACTGTCCTGACCTGGGCACTTTCTCATCTTAAATCCATCTTCCCCAGGACAGCACTCTAACAAAGAATAAATCTGTCACAAACTTATTCCCAGAATCTTACTTTTTCCAAACTCACTCCAGTCCTCTTGACCAAAGCTTGCAACCGGGCGATAGTTTCATTCTCCTTGAGGAGCTCATAGGAATGCAAAGGGGAGCCCGCAATATTCCCATTCCTCTTGTCAGACACAAGCTCAGAGACTCGGATCCTCTTCAGCTTTGAGGCGCTTTCACTGCAATGGAGATTTCCTTCAGGGGGAATCCCAAAAGCCATGAGGATCTCAGAGACCTCCTGGACAAACTCCAATTTGTTGGGAAATTGAGGCAAGTCCTCTGGCAACTCAATGAAGTGGTTGTCAACATCCACAAAGCAGAGGTTGGCCTAGAAATCAAAACAGGAAGGGGCATGAACAAATAGAGCACCATGAGAGAAGTTTTAGAGAGGACCATGGATACATCTAAATGATATACATGAGACATAGGGTAAGGGAGATGGAGTGAGGTAATGAGACAGCCCTCTCTATGCTCAGAGCTGCCCCTGCCTTTCTGAGTCTAAAACCTTAGGAACATGACATGATCTCTGACCACTTTCCTCAGAAGTAAAATAAATGCTAGGGGAAATAGCTAAAAGTAGTACAGAGACCACGATGGTATCCTTGTGAAGCACACAAGAGCTCCACAGTGAATGCTGGTCAAATGTCTGACAGATTACTGAATTGCACAGTCAGTGAGAAGAGCGTCAAAGTCCAGGCACCGGTTCTGACTGCCACCGTCTTCAGTGTGACCTGAATGCACTGAGTGCTGTGCCTTTCCCTTCTCAGCTTCCCTCCTGATTTGTGAGATCTGACCGTCACAGTCTTTCCTTATGCTTCCTTCTGACTTGAAGACTGCCTCAGAGAGGAAGTGCAGTCAGCGTTCACACAACGCTAAAAGGTAGGCAATATGAGTTAGCAAAGGACTTCTTACCATCTAGCTAGTCTCCGTTTACAAATGAAACTGACAAAAAGAAGTCATGCAGGGTAGAGCATGCCTATAATCCCAGCACTTGGGGAAGTTGAGGCAGGAGGACTGCTAAGAGTTCCAGACCAGCATGGGGCTACATAGGTCCAGGCCATCCTGGACTAACCTAAAAGATAAACTTTTAAAAACAAGGAGGTGTGGGGACTGACCCAGGAGCTGGGAAGATGTTCAGCAGTCTAGCACCCACATGTTGGCTCACAACTGTCTGTTAACTCCAGATCCAGTGGACCCATTGTCCTCTTCTGGTCTCCATGGATACCAGGCACAGACAGATACACATGCAGGCACAACACCCTAAATCAATTAATTTAAAAAACCTGACACAGGTTTTTTTTAAGACATTAAGACTAAGTAACATACCTAAAACCACTACTTGACAAGAGTTGGGATCTGAACTCAGCTTCACCCCAGTCATATACTTAAACTGCTCACTATCACCACCATTCATCCTCAGAGGTCTTGCACATTTCTTAATACTTTAAAAAATGTGAGCCGGGCGGTGGTGGTGACGCTTTAGCATCAGCAGAGGCAGTGATCTCTGTGAGTTCGAGGCCTACTGGTCCAGGAAAGGCGCAAAGCTACACAGAGAAACCCTGTCTCGAAAAAAAAAAAAAAATAAAAATAAAAATAAAAAATGTGGGTGCTAGAGACTGACCTTGGGTCCTCTGGCAGAACAGCAGTGTTTTTGACTGCTGAACATCTTCCCAGCTCCTGGGTCAGTCCCCGCACCTCCTTGTTTTTTTAGAGTTTATTAATCAACTTAAAGCTTTAAAGTTCTCGTTCCTGTCCGTTTTCTTGCATTATAAATTAGAAGAGCTGTTCATATGCCTATTAGCCTGTCCTCACAAGACAAGTAACACTGCCTTCACTCCAATAGATTACTAAAGGGCTCGGGGTATGCCTGTCTCGTTTATATAAGAGAGATACATGTTACAAAGTTGTTTTTGAGAATTATAATGTCAAAGATTTTTTTATAGTACATTTACATGTGTGTGTGGGTGAGTGTGTGTACACAAGCAAAGTTAGAAGACAACATGGGGAGTAGGCTCTTTCCTTCCACCATGTGGGTTCTGGGAATTGAACTCAGGTTGTCAGGCTTGCTGGCAAGTGCCTTTACCCACTGAGCCACCTCAATGGCCCCCCATTTAACTTTTTTTTTTTTTTTTTTTTTTTTTTTTTTGGTTTTTCGAGACAGGGTTTCTCTGTGTAGCTTTGCGCCTTTCCTGGGACTCACTTGGTAGCCCAGGCTGGCCTCGAACTCACAGAGATCCTCCTGGCTCTGCCTCCCGAGTGCTGGGATTAAAGGCGTGCGCCACCACCGCCCGGCTCCATTTAACTTTTTAATCTACCTGAAATAGGTCTCCTTATGGCAAAAGGTAAGGGTCCTTCTTCAGCAAGGCATTGATACTATATACCCAAACGCTGACCCAGTGATCCACAAGTTTATCCTTAGCTCAATAACCTTCATGTTTTGGAAGAAGCAGCCAGGGTATAACATGATCAGCTGGCCAACAGCCATTCCATAAACTAAGATCTATTACAACTACATTTTGAACACTCCCTGCATCATTTAATGCTGAGTGCACAAGTTACCCTATCAACCTGTATCTATAAAAAGAAAGATTTCCCATCTCAAAAATTCAAAGACTAGAAGATTAACTTTAAACTATACCTGAGTTACTCTACTAGATAACAAAGTTGGCTCCTGCCAGCTTAAAAGGCCACTGTTTATAACCTAAAAATAGACTACTTCTTACTCTTTTAAGGTCTGAACATTATAAACGCTATTACACAGCTGGGCGGTGGTGGTGCATGCCTTTGAATCTAGCAATGGGGAGGCAGAGGCAGGCGGATCTCTGAGTTCAAGGCTAACTTGGTCTACAGAGGGAGTTCCAGGACAGCCAGAGCTACACAGAGAAACCCTGTTTTGAAAAACCAAAAATAGAAAAATAAATAAATGCTACTAGGCTAAGCCATCCAAAAAGGAGATAAAAACAAAATCAACTCCTCTAGTCAAGAGCCCTTTACACACCCCTCCATCACTACTCCTTGACTGTCTCTCGTCAACAAGAAACATGGAGGCCACTAAAATAACCAGATCCACCCAATAACGCTTGGTGGCTTCTCTCCCAATGCTGTGAGTCAAAGAGAGAGTGTCCCTAAACATTTTTTTTAAATTTATTTATTCGTATGGGTGATTTGCCTGTGTTAGGTCTCAGGCAGTATACATCCAGAAATGACAGTCTTGGCCCAATTCAAGCTACTATAGAAGGATTTCTGGTGGTTAGATAAAAGCCAGCATTCCTCAGGAACTTTTGAAACAGGTTCCTATCAACCAAAAGGAGTCATTTCCCTAACCGCTGGCAGAAGGGGCATATAGCTCTCCACTAACCTGTGGCTACCAGCATATATATCCAAGTCCATGCTGGCCTCTAGGCTCTTTCAGTCCCCATTCACAAGTATCCATCATACATTTCAAAGGACCCACACTAGGCCCCTGGACCTTCTCACCACCACCCTAAACGCTCAGGCCTGCTCCAGCCCACAGGCTTCCCTCCCCACAGCTACTCATCCTCCTTACAACCCACTCTTCTCACTACCACCGCTTCCCTGGCCCTGGCCATGCCCAGTCTGCTTCTATTTCTCTCTGCTCTGGACTCTTCCAGAGGCCTCTGGATAATTTCTCTTTCTGATTCACAATAAAAAAAAAAAAAAAAAAAAAAAAAAAAAAAAAAAAAAACCTTGGGCTGGAGAGATGGCTCAGAGGTTAAGAGCATTGACTACTCTTCCAGAGGTCCTGAGTTCAATTCCCAGCAACTACATGGTGGCTCACAACCATCCATAATGAGACCTGGTGCCCTCTTCTGACCTGTAGTCATATATGCTGTATACAAAATAAATAAATGAATCTTTAAAAAAATAAAATAATAAAATAAAAATAAAATAAATTAAAAAAAAACAAAACCTTTCCCCTAATCGTGGTGCTTTCTTTACTGTACCCCTCCCATACAGCCTGATGTATGTCTGCACCACCAGTGTACCTGGTGCCTGCAGAGGTCAGAGGAAGGCATCAGATCCCTCTTTAGAGAATTTTATCAACCTCAAATTCTGGGTCCACATATGTGGATGTCTCTGGTCAGAGGAGGCTGAGGAAAGTAGCTCAGGCACATACTTCAAAGGTGGTTTAATTAAGATACACAGGAACCCTCTAAGTAGACCTCACAGGTCACTCCACAAAACAGAGCTGAAAGAAGAGGGTGAGAAGACAAAATGAAAAGGCCATTTAATTTCTAGGCTTATAAAAGTCTTATGCTGCTTCCTCTCAGCACCCAGTCGGGCTGGCAACTGAAAGCCATTTATAAACCTACGACCAGCTCCTCAAGCATCCCTTCCTTGAACTGAGAAAAGAGCTGGCACCTGGTTGACAGCTTTATGAAGATGCAAAA
Source organism: Peromyscus leucopus (assembly GCF_004664715.2). Taxonomy (NCBI): domain Eukaryota; kingdom Metazoa; phylum Chordata; class Mammalia; order Rodentia; family Cricetidae; genus Peromyscus; species Peromyscus leucopus. The sequence continues at coordinate 95,304,088 of NC_051063.1, read as the reverse complement.
CCTGGCAAAGACACTGAAGGCTAAATGACCACTTCTCTGCTCACCCCTGCCTTGCTGAAAGGGCTCATGGGAAAACTTAGCTAAGGAAGTAATTTCCTGTATCCTCTAAATCCCCCAAACTCTTCCTTCAGAGGGTCACAAAGCCCTTTGCCAACCTGAGTTCCCAGGCCCAATCCCAGCCAGCTTCCCCTCAGTGCATCTTTGAGTTCATCTGCTGTGGGATGTTCTGTATGTCCTGTGGGAGCCCGTTCTTGGGTTCCTCGTGGCTTTACCCAGCAGGTCCGCATAGAGGATGATTAGGACCACGGGCCTGAGTGCAGGTGTCTGAGATGGTCTGCACTTGGCTGTGCTGAGGGATGGTCTGTATGTCAAGTTGCTCTGATTGGTCAATCAATAAAACCTGATTGACCATGGCTAGGCAGGAAGTATAGGCAGGACTAACAGAGAGGAGAAAAGAAAGAACAGGAAGGCAGAGGGAGTCACTGCCAGCCGCCCGCCAAGACAAGCAGCATGTGAAAATGCCGGTAAGCCACAAGCCACGTGGCAAGGTATAGATTTATAGAAATGGGTTAATTTAAGATTTAAGAACAGTTAGCAAGAAGCCTGCCACGGCCATACAGTTTGTAAGCAATATAAGTCTCTGTGTTTACTTGGTTGGGTCTGAGCGGCTGTGGGACTGGTGGGTGACAAAGATTTGTCCTGACTGTGGGCAAGGCAGGAAAACTCTAGCTACATTCATCCCTGAAGGGGACCTCAGCACACAGGATCCTGGAGGGAAGACAGAAGGAGAAGAAAGAAAGGGGACAGGCACAAAGTGACAGCCTCTTCCTCACTCTACTGCTCTCAAGCTCACTTTTCTGACATGGCTGTGGCTTCGGACAATGAAACCCCAAAGAGAAGCCAGAACAAAAGAAGCCTCACAAGAGCAGCTCAGGCTCTCATTTGCTCAAGGCCAGCTGAGATCATGTGTTGGTTCGAAAAAGAACAAAGGGCTTTTTACAGACTTCTGCCGGCTGAAGATACGGCTGCAACTGATGGATTCTAATCTGAGGGTCTAAGAAATGAGCATTCTCTGTCCCTCTATAGAAAGTCTCTTTATAAACCAAGCTTACCCCCACCTCAATGTCCTGAGGCCGCCTCGCACAGACCCACATCAATGTCCCTCATCTGCCTTAATGCTTCCTTCTCACAGCGGAGTTTAAAGATACCTTATAGTATAACGATGCCAACTAAAATGCTAAGTTAAATTATCTCTGGGTAGTAAGACATGAGCTAATTCTTATTATTCGTTTTGTAAAAAATGTATTCTTGGGCTGGAGAGATGGCTCAGTGGTTAAGAGCACTGGCTGCTATTCTAGAGGTCCTGAGTTCAATTCCCAGCAACCACATGGTGGCTCACAACCATCTGTAATGAGATCTGGCATGCAGGCAGAACACTATATACATAATAAATAAATAAATCTTTTCTAAAAAATGTATTCTTTTGGGGAAAAAAGCTAAAAGTGTGTTTCAAGAATACCATTACTCTTACCTCATCATGTATAATGGTTTACTCTTTTAAAAAGAGTGACCCGCAGCTCTTTACCCCCATAGAGGTTATCTGCTATAAATCAGGGTAGAAGATACCCAACTAGGTAACTGCCCTCAATAATGTGTGACCTTCACTGAGGGCAAGCCTGGGTGAATGGGACTGAGACCACAAACAGACCTACTTATGAAGGACACATTGGTACTCTTCAATCCCACTATCTGAGCAAAGGAAGAGGCTGGGAACAGGTGCAAAGGCTGTTCTAGCAATGGAGAAAGCCACAGAGTAGAGAGGATCCACATGCCAGAACACACAGAATGCTGGAGTCTCTTACACAAACTATAATTTCTCAGTCCCATTAAGAAAACTGCTGGCTTCCCAGCAACTTTTTTTTTTTTTTATCTGTTTTTTAAATCTGTTTTCTTTTCTTCTTTTTCTTTTTATTTTTTAAATTACATTCATGATATTCATTAATTTCACTCATGATATTAATCACATTTGTGGTGTTCATAGATTACATTCGCAGTATTCATTCAATTATATATATATATGTGTGTGTGTGTATATATATATATATATATATTTTTAATTTTAAATGCCAAATGTCATTTATTGAAGGAGGGAGGAGGTCTTAAATACAGGCTTACAGCACAATGGGAGAACCCTGGAGGGCAGAAGTTCGCTACTGATGTTTTACAATCTTGTATCTAAGCTGTTAATGCCCATTATTCAGGATACACAGACAAGGAACTTCCCTTAAGCATTCAGGAGGGTGGAACTTGGCAGGGAGTTAGCATAGAGAGGATATCAAGGTCAAGGTCAGCAAGCAAGGCAACAGTTACCAAAATGGGGGTCAGGGACCTACAGGTCCCCCTTTTACTAAAAAAATGAGCTTCTGACTTAGGTTGTGTAGAACGTCAGCAGGTCACCTTACCCGTCATGGAGACGACTGCCCAGGCCTCACAGGTGCTCTGTCTTAGGTTGGTGAGTGCCCCCCAGGCATTACCCATCTCTGAATACTCATTATCATACAGGCTCAATCATGTGTGAGCTGCAGAGTTAACTGCTGCCAAAGATCTCAAAGTGGCACTGGGCTTGCAATCTGTGTGTTGGACACAGAAAAGACCCAGAGAGGTCCTATCTCACCCATAGCCAGTAGGCTAAAGGCAACTGAACCATCCCCTTCCTTAACGAGCCATACTGTACGTTGGAGTCCTTGTAAGATAGTATCCCAAAAGCAACTGGAACTTGAGTTTATAAATTTATAATTTTCAAAGCCAATCGAGATGTATATAACTACTGAATTAAATTTATCATGCCCAATAGAATGGAAGATTAACTAACTGTGGTAGCTACTTTTGTTGCCAGGGTCTCCACTGTGCTAGCTGTAGTAAGCAATTATGAGATGGTAATCCCAGAAACAAAAGCAGCAGTGGCCACCATTGCTATAACAGCAACAGCAGCAACAGCGGCAGCAGCAATGTCAAATTCTCTTGTGGACATCCACTGGCATGGATACAACTCTAGTAACACAAACTGCCCAAGGCCCATTTTTCTTGATCCCAGCACAACTTTAGCTGGCAGCTCTTCTGGAACATCCAATCTAATGGCTACAGTTCCTAGGCTTATATTAATGCTTGCCAATCCAGCAACTTCTTCACACACACACACATACTTGAAGTTAACAGAGAATGAGGATAAAGAGTCCTAAAAGGAACAGAATGTGTCCCATGTATACAAGAAGCCAAAGATGGCAATAAAAGTGGGAATACGGTGCTTGAAAAAAATGTGTATTAAAAAAGCAATTAATAAAATATACAAACACAAAGCACATGCCAAGTGATAAAGAATCTCTAAAATGATATAAATTGGGCTAAAAATTCATTGTACTTTTTCCTGAAAAGTTTTTCACATTCCCTGTCTTCACCTCAAAAAAGGCCCTTGGTGACACCATGCTGGGTTCCCCCACAAAATCCTTGTCCCTCCAGTGCTGGAGAGGGCCATTGACCCACTCAGCTTCTCTTCTCACCTCCTGAGGCAGCTCCAGCTTTGACCGGTCATCGAGGCCATTAGAATGCAAGCCCATCAGGTATGGGACAGGAGCATCTAAGAAATGCAGGAGAGAAGCTGGGAGGATAGGGACATAGACATGCTGCCATTGGAAAGGAAACATAAGAGCTGTAATCGTCTCCGCCACGGTCATCAGTCTCTGGTAATCTAGGTCAGGAAAAAAAGACAGAAGCATGATCAACAAAGCAGTCAAATGAACACTTGCTTCTCAAAGAGAAAGCTCAAACTGCCAATACAATCCAACAGACCCAGGGACCACTGTGACTCAGACCCTGGTAGACCACAACTTGAAACATAACCCCTATCACACACACAGGTCCAGCTGGTAATAAAACTTGATATATAGAAATAATAAATGGCATCTTTCTTTAGCTACCACTCCAGAACATTAGTTATATTCTTTAAAGTGGGGGTGGGGGAGGCTAGAACAAAAAGAACAGTGGTCAGGATTTTCTGTTCACCAGACAACAAAACAAGATCGTTCACCACTCAGACACTTCTGCACACTAATAAAACTTTGTGAGTTTAGCTGGGCATGGTGCCTCATGATATAATCCCAGCACTGAGGCTGAGGCAAAAAGAATGCCATGAGCTTAAAGCTAGCCTGTGAGACTCAAATATATATTCCTCATACTAACAGCAAATTAATTATAGGTCACACTTTTCTTTGATATATTTGATCTTCATCCTCAGTTCCTAGCACACAGGTCCTAAGAATCCTGATTTGTTGTTGTTGTTGTTTTGTTTGGATACTGAGATAACTGGTGGCTGAGGGGTGGTGTAGAGGCCTCCCTGGATAGCTTTCAAAGTCACCAGAAAGGCAGGATTAGAGGCCAGGTTCTCAGCCCAATTTTGATCTTAGGGCAGAGGGGACAGACACTAGAAACTTAATCTCCAAAGAGCCAAGAGTTCATCACTCAGGCTTGTGTAGTAATAAAAAAAATTAAAATTAAAAAGCAGATTCAAGCTGGGCAGTGGTGGTGCACGCCTTTAGTCCCAGCACTCGGGAGGCAGAGGCAAGCAGATCTCTGTGAGTTCAAGGCCAGCCTGGGCTACAGAATGAGTTCCAGGACAGGCTCCAAAGCTACACAGAGAAACCCTGACTTGAAAAACAAAAACAAAAACAAAAACAAAAAGCAGATTCAAAGAGCTTCTAGGCTGGAGCACACACTGAGGAGCTGGAGCGAGGTACACCCAAAGGTGGCATGGGGTACCTGCACCAAGCAGTTCCAGTACACTGGTCTCAAACTGTATCTTTGTAATAAATAATGTCAAGTATTCTCCTCTATTCTGTAATCCACTCTAGGAGTTTATCAATATGAAGAGAGAGCGGTAAGAACCTTAAAAATATACAAAATACAGACAGCCCAGGCTTGCCATTAGTATCTGAAGAAAGATGGGCCTGATCTGTTGGTCTGGGCTAACTCCAGATCCTTCATCCCTTCCTCTGGCACTTTTTATTTTTAAAGGGTCTTGTTATGTAACTCTGGCTGACCTGAAACTTGCTATGTAGACCAGGTTGTCCTCAAACTCACAAAGATCCACTTGCCTCTGTCTGCTGAGTGCTGAGATTTAAGGCAAGTACCACCACGCCCAGTCCTCTATTACCAGTAAGTATCACTAATAAAAAGTCTAATAATTCTCCACATGATGATCATTCTTATATTTTCAATATTTTAATATTTATTACTTGCTTTGAAAATATCTATAAATAAAAGCTAAAGTCTTATGATTCTCAGACATCTGAAAAATGTATTTTAAAATCCAAAAGACGAAGGGCTGGGAGATGACTCAGTAGATAAAAGCACTAGTTGCTCTTGCAGAGGACCCAGGTTTGGTTCCCAGTACCCACATTAGCTCACAATCATTCCTAACTCCAGTTAAAGGGACCCAACACCTCTTCTGAATTCTGAGGGCACCAGACATGCACAAGGAACATAGATACATGGAGGCAAAACACATATTCACATAAATAATTTGTTTTAGTTTTTTAAAAAATCCAAAAGATAAAATCAAAAGAATACTGAAACATAGGCGAAAACCTTTAGATGACATCTAAGTCCAGTCCTACTATTCCTAATACTGGCACTGAAACATATATTCTGAATAAATACTCTTTTTTTTTTTTTTTTGGTTTTTCAAGACAGGGTTTCTCTGTGTAGCTTTGCTCCTTTCCTGGAACTCACTCTATAGCCCAAGCTGGCCTCGAACTCACAGAGATTCGCCTGCCTCTACCTCCAAGTGCTGGGATTAAAAGCGTGCGCCACCACTGCCCAGCTCTGAATAAATATTCTACACACCATTTCAAGATTGGGTGTATGGGATGAAGGGAGGGTGGGATGGAGCAATGGAGGGAGGAAGGGAAGGAGGCAAGCAGAGGCCTTTTCTTTTTTAATCACAAGAAAACCAACGAGATTCTGTTGGGAATATTTAATTACACTGTGAACCCAAGTTAGCACTTGCGTTAAATAAAATTAACCATGGAGGCTGAGTTAACAACTAGTTGACAGAAAGTAATCACAGAGCATCAGAGGGCATCTAGAAGAGATAGAGAGATGCATCAGAAGTAGTAGGGAGGGATTTTGAATGGCGGAGCAGAAGGATGTGCTTTCTGGGAATGCTAGCAAAGAGAGGTTAGCTAGTTGCTACTCAACCTCTCTGAGCTAGCAGGTTTTCACCCCAGCTTTGAATCTCGAGGTTGAAATAGCAGTAGATTAAGGTGAAGCCACTGTGTCCAAGACAAAACAACAAGCTTCCCCTCTCTTGCCCTAGCCAAAGAGAATGAAGCCCATGCTACTACATTCTATGGCTAGCTGCTTCTCAGGACACGAGCATCCCACGGTGTGCCAAAACACCATATGAGCAAAACAGTGCCAAAAATACCATCACCACGAGGTTTTCTTTGTCCTGGATACTTGTTCAGTACGAGTTCAGTAGTTCCAGTGGCTGGGAACTCAGCATATCTCAGGGCAGGCTGGGGTTTAAAGAGGGTCATTCTCTGCTATGTATAAGCAGACTTTTCAACAGTGTAAAAATCTAAGTATCGTTTTACCCCTCCTCTTCAGGATAAACCTAATCTAGTATCCAAAACTCAGATAATTTTATTTGCTCTAGATTTAAATCTCTGAAGAACTTCTTGTAGTGAACTCAAGACTGTGGCATCCATAAGACAGAGTAAGATGATTCCTATTTTCTTTTCTTTTTTCTTTTTCTTTTTCTTTTTTTTTTTTTTTTTTTTTTTTTTGGTTTTTCGAGACAGGGTTTCTCTGTGTAGCTTTGTGCCTTTCCTGGAGCTCACTTGGTAGCCCAGGCTGGCCTCGAACTCACAGAGATCCGCCTGGCTCTGCCTCCCGAGTGCTGGGATTAAAGGCGTGCGCCACCAACGCCCGGCATGATTCCTATTTTCAATACCATCTTCTTTCCATTTGTGTGGTCTGTTTCAACAGGTAAGAAATATTCTGAGTTTTCTAGCCTGTAGGTCTGTATGAGTTTGGGTTTTCCTCCTCTACCTTTTAAATGTTTTACTGTTGTTTGTTTGTTTGTTTGTTTGTTTTAAAGCAACCTCCCTACCCATTTTGAAGGGTAACTGAACAATGCCCCAGAGGTCCAGCAATCTGTGTACCCACTAAAATACTAACCTCCAGGAGTCATAAACACAAAACCCTTTTCTGTACACTAGGACCAATAACAAAATCAGCATCTCCTTTGCCATAGCATTCCACAACCCTTAACTACCAAGGTAACTGGTTAAATTCTCTCCATTTCCCACGTTGTAATGAGCAGTTACTTCTAATAAAGGAGGTAACTCAAAGCCCACTAGAACTAGAGACACTAAAAAGAAATAAACAAGTCTTTGTAACTCATTCTAAAAAATTAGACACAAGGACACACCACACAGTATACATACACAAACTAGGACAGCTATGACTTGGTAACATAATCTTATGGGACCACTACTGGACCACATAAGCGAGCAGTCTGCCACTGACCAGAAAGTTATTTTTTGGTTTTTTGAGACAGGGTTTCTCTGTGTAGACTGACTGTCCTGGAACTCATTCTATAGACCAGGCTAGCCTCGAACTCATAGAGATCCGCCTGCCTCTGTCTCCCGAGTGCTGGAACTGAAGGTGTGTGTCATCCCTGCCCAGTAAGACTGTATTTTTAATCAGAAATTACAAAAGGAAGCCTCGGAACCATTCATCAACGGATGCTTTTGTTTGACCTATGTTATTTCTTAACATTGTTGTCACCCAGAGATTTCATCTAAGAAAAACTAGAAGACTTACTAACATCGGACCAGTAGCCCCTCAAGAAATTAACTGGAATTAGTGGCTGTTTATTTTAGATGGGTATGTGCTCTTCAATTTAAAATAGTCCTACAAGTTGTGATGGATCATGCCTGTAGTCCAAGCACTAGAGAAGCAGAGACAGGAAGACTGAGTAGAGTTGTACAGACTTCTAGAACAGCCAGGGCTACAAAGTGAGATCTTGACTCAAACAAACAAAAAAAAAAAAAAAAACAAACAAACAGGAGGTTGGGGGAATGGCTCGGGGGTAAGAGAGTACTGCTCATCCAGGGTACCCAAGCTTGATTTCCAGCACCCATATCATGAGACTTACACTGCCTGTCACCACAGCTCAAAAAACCTGAAGCCTCTGGCCTCCATGGGCACCTGTACACATCCACACAAACATACAAATAATCAAAAACAAAATAAATCTTCATGAGGGAAAAAGACCCTATTTGTAAACTAATGAATTTTATTTTAATGAAAATAAAATCTGTTTTAAAAATCATTCTATTTCCAGGCAATGGTGGCATGCACCTTTAATCCCAGCACTTGGGAGGCAGAGGCAGGTGGATCTCAGTGAGTTCAAGGACAGCCTAGTCTACAAAGTGAGTTCCAGGACAGCCAGGACTATTAAACAGGGAAACCCTATCTCAAAAGAAGAAAAAGAAAAACGGAGAGGGATAGGGAAAGGGAAAGGGAAAGGGAAAGAGAAAAAGGAAAAGGGAAAGGAAAAAGGAAAGGAGGGCTGGAGAGATGGCTCAGAGGTTAAGAGCACTGACTGCTCTTCCAGAGGTCCTGAGTTCAATTCCCAGCAACCACATGGTGGCTCACAACCATCTGTAATGAGATCTGGTGCCCTCTTATGGCCTGCTGTCATACATGCTGTATACATAATAAGTAAATAAAATCTTTAAAAAAAAAAAAAAAAGGAAAGGAAAGGAAAAAAGAAAGGGGAGAAAGGGGAAAAGGAAAAGGGGGGAAAGGGGGAAGGAAAGGAAAGGAGAGAGGAGAAGAGAGGAGAGGAAAAGGAGAGGAGAGAAAGAGAGAGAGAGAGAGAGAGAGAGAGAGAGAGAGAGAGAGAGAGAGAGAGAGATATCTCAGGCCTCTAGCCTCTGAAAGCACCTGCACTCATGTGCACACACCCACATGCAAACACAAACACTTACACAAACTTAAATAAAAATAAAAATTTTAAAACGTCCCGAACTTTTGTTCCCCAAGTATCATCCTTCTATCTTATCTTTCTCCAAAGTCTTGAACTACCTTCCTTTCTGCATGTTTATTTATTAACTCTTCTTGTCCCATTAAAATATAAATTCCACTACAGAAAGACTATTTCTCTATTTTGTCCACCACTTTTATCCACCTCCCTTGAAACAATGCCTTGAATACTGTACACTCTTAATAAATACATGCTAAAATTCATGATCCCAGTCTGGCTCACTCAGTAAGCAACTGCTCTTTCTCATCTACCTTAGTATGCTTTCTAAATCCACTGTTTACATCCCACTCGCCTTTACAGAAACAATTCAAATAACAAACAACAGAAAGAAGTAACAATTCATCTTCTCAATAGAAAAGAATCATCCTTTAGGAAATCCTTGATTTTGCTGTCAGGCTGAGGAATAGACAGAATAACGGAGTATCACTAATGGTGGCTACTACCTCCTAACTTTTTCTAGGGTCAATCAGAAGGATGTGTGGAGACAGTGGTCCCCTCCCAAATTAGATCTATTTTTATAAAAAGATCATAACGATAGCCAATCAGAAGACAGCTTCTTGGGGTCCATCCATTCTCCTCCCACCTACAAAAGACTGTAACAGCCCTTGACCTTTATAGTCAGGCCCATTATATGTGAATACAGAAAGCAGGGACCCCTCATGGGTGGAGAATTATAGTCAACATTGACTTACGCTGTGAGTAAAGCAGGATTTGAAATTCCAGAAGGGCACAAGTAAAAAGCTGAAACACATTCTCCACCCCAAGCAGTTCAAAGACCTCTTTGACAGGAAAGTCAAATAGAGGAAGCTCATTGGTGCTTGGTCTCTGGCATATTACTGGCCCATAAACCCCAGAAAACTTCAGAGAGCGGCCAGGAGGTGGAAGGGGCACCTCATAGAGTACGTTGTATATGTAACTCTCAAGGGGCAGAGGAGGGGGCTGAGGTGATGTGACCGCCTGGTGGAGCTGCTGCAGCACACTCCGACATGCCTTCATGAAGGACATGGGTGTGATGAGGCAGATGCATTTAGAGACATAGAGCGTGTCCCGGCTAATGTCATAGGAGTTGAAGCGCTGCAGCTTGGTCCCAGGAATGCCTTCACCGTCTTCCATGGCACTCTGGTCTCCACCATCAGCAAGTGGGGCACGAAGGACATCATACTCAGCATTGTGCATGTGGTAGAGGGTCTGCATTGCACTGCAGATCTGCTTGCTGGTCACTTCTTCATAAAAGGTGAGGGCAAACCCAAATGTCCGAGAGCCATCCTCCCTGGTGATAATAAAGGCATGGAACTGTGGCTCCCTGGGATCAGCCTGGGTCTTGAATGCCAGCCCTTTGGGCATGCACAGCTGCAAAAGGCAACAGGAAAACAAGTAGTGAGAACATTCCTTGACCTCTTCAGAACACATACCAGCTAGCAAGAAGCTACTGTTGGACACCATCTACCTACAGCTCTCCCACACTAGTATAATTCACACTGACTCACTAGTATATATTTGTCTGACATAATAGAAACATGATTTTTCACCAATTTGATACATTAATCAAATACAGAATCATGAGCAATGTGTTCTACAATCCTTTTTTCAAGAACTACTAGTGTTGGGGTATACCTCAATGATGTTGTTGCCCAGCATAAATAAGGCCCTGAGTTTAAGCCACAGCACCCCCAAAAGTAAAATAAAATAAGTACTCGATGAAGAAGCATTGCTCCACACTTAGGATTCATACCCTACTATACATTACTCTGCATAATTCCACGACTAATAAATACTAACCATTCCCACTGCATCCTGGTCAAAGGGATTCCAGTCTACATTCTCAGGATATCGGGCAAGGACCTTAGACTTGAATGTTCGTCTCAATGGTGTCTGCTCAAAATTTTCTCCTGTAAGAAAAAGAAGGAAGCAAATCATCTCCACAAAGTCCCTTTAAATCACAGAGTTCTGAACACAGAGTGTGGTAGTCCAGCAAGGAACAGAAATGAAGGCAAGGGGTTAGTATGCCAGCCGCCCAAGTAGAAAAGGCATCAAAAGTTACTATGTCAGTAAGAAGCTGAAAAAGTATAGTGCAGTTAATAGTGGACACCACTACCTTCAAAGTGAAATCACTGCTGAAAGCCCAGTGGTTAATTTTCTTGTAAAGGAGGGAGAAAGCACAAGAAATAAAAGTAGATTGCCTATCCTCCACCCCCAAAAGCCACATTTAATTTGCCTAAAATCAACTGGAAACATTGTAGAAGCATACCATTTTAAGAGTAAGCTATATACTTCTGTAATAATAAAAATACAAAGGCATTAAGAAGACTTCAGGTATGCTATGTAGTGGGCTATTTTCTCAGTTCAGAATCATCTGAAATTGCTAGAATTCTTAGTTTCTCCCTGCCTCCTTGTAAAAACACTAGCATATGCTAAAGTAATAACATTAAAGTGAGGAGGGAAAGAGCCAAAAAAACTGCTACCTAGAGAAACACAAATCTGAAAAAATCTACTGCTTCAAAAAGCACAAGATGGTTAAAAGGCCAAAGAGTCAAAATGCCACTAGAGAGACTTAGAACCGGAAAGCTCTGGGTGTGCTCAATTTTGTTTTGTTTTTACCTTCAGTCGTACTTGAAATGAAAGGGCTGGCACCATCCCTGGCTTTAGAAGCCTGAATGTACTGGCATAATGCTATATGATAAATGAAATAACAGAGTATTACAATAAAGCAGTGTTATTCAAACTTTTTGACCATGACTCCAGCACAAGACACATTTCATGTCACAAAGCGATAAACACATACAGGTATGTGTATATATGTATATATATATTTACCTAAAACAAAAAAATTCACAAAATAATACTTACCCTTACTTCATATATAGCTCAGGAGGCTAAGGTGGTAACGGGGCCTGTTTGTGCATACTAACAGGATTCTAACTATAATTCAGAACTCAAGAGTGTTGGTGTATGTATGTGTGACACACACACACACACACACACACACACACACACACACAGGGTCTCTCTACATAGCCCTGGCTATCCTCGAACGTAGACCAGGTTGGCCTCAAACTCAGATATCCACCTGCCTTTGCCTCCCAAGTTCTGGGATTAAAGGCGTGGGCCACCACACCCATGGGGGGGCTAGAAAATATTAAGGGAGAAGTATAGCTCATCATTACAGGAAAACACAGAGCTAAGGACAAAAAGCTGCTCAGCACAAATCATCCCACAGGCATCTCAGAGGTTTCTTTTTTAGTTAGAGCTACAGATGTAGCTCAGTTGGTAATGTCTGCTTAGCATGTACAAAACACCATCTAAAACCAGCTATGATGGTGCACATCTGTTACCCCAGTACTGGAGGTGAAGGCAAGAACATCAAAGTTCAAGGTCAGGGCTCAACAGTTAAGAGTACTTGCTACTCTCCCAAAGGGCAAAGGTTCAGTTCTCAGAACCCACATCAGGCTCACAACCACCTCTAACTCCAGTTCCACGGGGAGCTGATGTTCTTTTCTGGCTTCTATGGGCACTGCATGCATATGATAGACCCCAGACCCAGGGTACTACCTTCTCGAGGGGGCGCCCCAAGAACCCAGACTCCGATCCAGTTGATGCAAGAGCAAGAGGTATTTATTGATGCAGCTGTACATTTGGGCAAACTCTGCTCCTAAGAGCAAGAGTCTCATCTTACTGTAGCCACATGAATGCTTTTAAAGGAGAAACCCACAAAAGCCATAAGATTACAATTCCCATACAATTTTGTTTCATAAGATCATGGTCTGATCACAGAGTGGGTACAGTCACGGACATGTACATTCTTCCTGAAACCTCAAGGGGGGTATCAGGGCGGGAGTGGAGTTTACACAAAGGTCACAGTGGTCATTCCTGGAACACTTGCAACTATCCCAGTCACAGTTGAGCAAGTCTCTTAACAGAAATCTTTTTACATTGTTATATTGTTACAGGGGTGGTTGAATAATGATTGAGTCAGCTTGCCCTTGGAACTAGATTTTCTTTTTAGTTCCTTATTCTCCTGGGGCTTGGGGAGTGTAAGCCTGAAGAGTTAGGGTCTTTCACATATGGTACACATATAAACAGGCGTGCGCGCACAAATGCACACGCACACCTACATAAAAATAAATTAAAAATTTGTAAGTACAAGATCTTCTTGCCTACATAGAGTTTGAAGACAGCCCAGGCTACAGGAAACCCTGGCGAGAGGGTGGAGTAGATTCTAAGGCACCTATTCAAAAACTCCAGTTAGACATATTGCTTTCTAATTAAAATCTTTTTCATCTACTCTGAGTTTTGTCCAAGCTTAGAAGCAGCAGCCCATTTCTTCATAATTTTTTCAACTTCTGTCAACACACAACTTTCCTTCTGTTAGTAAAGCAAGTACCAACCACACTTTCAATTTCTCCCATCTTCCAATTCCATCCTCCCAATAGATTCCTCTGAAACTTTCTCTTTTAGTGCATTTCATCTCTCAAAATATACTTAGTAATCTTCACTCAGGAAGACTGGCACAATCAGCAGGCAGCTGGCAATAGCTACACAAAGGCCTGATGTAGAGCTAGTCAGTGCTCTCCGCAGCACCTGCTGAGATCCACCCATGACAGGCCTGAACTTACTGCATAACATAATCAAGCAGCAAGTAGCCGACATAATGATCCTGTCTACAGTCAAAATTCTCACAAGGCATTTTTAAACACCTTCAGTTCTGAGAGAGATAACTATTTCTTCTTTCTAAGCTTCCAAAACTTCCTACATTTGCTCATTTCTTCCTAGCTTATCTAGAAAATCCAGAGTAAAATCTACAAAATATCTGAACATACACAGGGGGCAGGGTGGCTACCACTAACTAAAAGTTGCTGGAAAAAGTTTTTCTAAGATGGCTTATAAGGAAGAGTGGAGCCAAGGGCTCCACATCTACATGGCAGCTCATAACCATCTATAACTCCAGCTCTAGGGGATCTAACACCTCTGGCCTCCACAGGCACCAGGCACACACATGGTACATACATGCAGACAAAACACTTAAAAACCTAATTTTTTAGTATTTTATATACATTTTGATAATTTATATAAACTTTTTCATATATTCTATGGAAATAAATTTCTCTTTTTTTAGTGTCAAATAAGAGAGGAAAGGAGTTCACAAACCTGAGGGGATTTTTTTTGTTATGATTCAATCCTTTATTATTTATGGAAGGCTGCATTTTTAAAAGCAGCAGTGAGAAAATAGTAACTGAAACACCTACAGAGATCACTGTCTGAAGCCAGTGTACACAGGTACCTTAGTCCCTCTCTTGTGTAGATCTCTAGGAAATTCAAGCTGGGTGGTGGTGGTGGTGGTGGTGGTGGTGGTGGTGGTGGTGGTGGTGGTGGTGGTGGTGCAGCATGCCTTTAATCCCAGCACTGAAGAGGCAGAGGCAGGCGGATCTCTGTGAGTTCAAGGCCAGCCTGTTCTACAGAGCGAGAACCAGGACAGGCACCCAAACTACACAGAGAAACCCTGTCTCGGAAAAAAGAAAAAGAAAATTCAAACAATACTAGGAATGTGACATCACACCATAAAATCCTGCTGTTCTAGAAACAACAGGTAGTTCTTTGTGCAACATATATAACAAACATAAACAGGAGGCTGGAGAGATGGCTCAGCAGTTAAGAGCACTGGCTGTTCTTCCAGAGGACCCAGATTTAATTCCCAGCACCTACATGGAGGCTAACAACCATCTATAACTCCAGCTCCAGGAGATCCAGCTTCCTTTTCTGGCCTCTGCTGGTATTGCGTGCAGATGGTATACATAAACAAGCAGGCAAAATCCAAACACATAAAACAAAGTAAAAAAAAAAAAAATTAAAAACCTTAATTTTTAATTAAGGTGTAGTGGTGCACACCTTTAATTCCAGCACTCAAGAGGTAGAGGCAGGTAGATTTCTGTGATTTTGATATCAGACTGATCTACACAGTGAGTTCTAGGACAACCAGGGCCACATCTGAGACCCTGTTTCAAAAGAAACCAAAAAGCAAGCAAGCAAATAAAAACAAAAAACCTGTAATAGGAACAGATGTAAGAACTAAATTCTAGCCGGGCGGTGGTGGCGCACACCTTTAATCCCAGCACTCGGGAGGCAGAGCCAGGCGGATCTCTGTGAGTTCGAGGCCAGCCTGGGCTACCAAGTGAGTTCCAGGAAAAGGCGCAAAGCTACACAGAGAAACCCTGTCTCGAAAAACCAAAAAGAAAAGAAAAGAAAAGAAAAGGAACTAAATTCCATTACTAACAACAACTTAAATGTTAGGTGTGGTGCTCCTCTATCTCTGTGAATCTGCCTCTACAGAGATACATTTCAGGAAACCCTAACTAATTCTTTAAATCTTACATGCCTTAGGACATCTAATGAGTTGTATACTTTTTCTGCTTTAGCCAAGCCAAATCACAAACTAGTATTCGGACTGCGGTTGATCTGCTGGGTATCAGCTTGATTTAAATAAGCCTAAATTGGGGGAGAGGGGCTTATGTTGAAAGTTTCAAAGAACTCCTGAATTCTCTAAAGTGATTTTATGAAGACATGAGCATTTTTCTGGGAAGGGAACCATAATTTCTATCAGAGTCTAAGTACCAGAATTCAAAAAAGCAGGAATCACAGCTCCAAATAGTTCTCTTAATCTGGGAAGGAAATATCCCACCATAAACAACTTAAGTGTACATGCTAACCACATGCACCACTACATAACTGCTTCCCAGGCCAGTGCTGACCCAAATTAGAGTAATAGTATTTTCTTCTTTCCTTTTTAAAAATTATTTTTAATGATTCCTTTTTATTTTTTATGTGCATTGCTGTTTTGTCTGCATGTTATGTGTGATGGTGTCAGATCCCCTGGAATTGGAGTTACACAACAGTTGTGAGCTGCCAAGTTGGTGCAGTGCTGGAAACTGAACCACAGTCCTCTGGAAGAGCAGCCAGTGCTCTTAACCTCTGAGCCCTTCTTCCCTTTCATTAGAAGCCTACACTGAAGACAAGTATAGCAGCACATGCTACATGCTTGTAACTCAATACTTAGGAAGCAGGGGCGGGAGGATCAGAATTTCAAGGCCATCCTCAGCTACACTATAAACTGAAGGCCAGACTGGAGTACATGGAACCCTGTCCAAAAGAGGGGGGGGGGGGGGGGGAGGAATGAGAGGAAGAGAGAAGGAGGGGGGGGGAGGGCAGTAGAGAGGCAGGCAGGAGGTAAGGAGAGGGAGGAAGGAAAGGAAGGAGAGGAGGAGAGGGAGAAAGAGAGGGAAGTGATAGTGTTGGAGGACATTTTTGAGTGTTTGTGAGAAAACTCCAAGAAACTAAAACAAGAGTCTTAGGACCTCAGTTTCTTCAAAAACACGGAATTGTTCTTGGATTATGCTTTTGTGCCCCTCCCAGGTTTAGCGGGTAGGAGTGAGTTTACTTCATTACAACTGGCTATCGGTATTTGTTTATATGCCTCTATGGAAAAACTTGTTTTTGCCATGTGCTGCTTGTCCTTGTGACTGTACTTTACTCATGTGACTCCTTTTAACCCTCAGAGTATAAACTGTCTGATGCTCTGAATAAAGTTGGCTATTGCATGAGACTTCAGTCTGTCTCATTTATCAGCTCTATTCCTCCAGGTCCCAGCCCCTCTAGAACAGTAAACAAGATAGAAGTTAGAGGCTCTGCTTATAATCATGACAGAATAGTTCCTACCACCACAACAATTTTCCTGAAAACAACCACGAACCTGACAAAATTTAAAAGAAAGAAACTATTTGAAAATACTGGAGAGTGAAGAGCAGGCAGGATTGGCAGAAGAACATTTCAAAGAAAATAGCTCTGCTAAGTTTCCCTTTGTCTATGGCTTCCCACTGTGCCATGAGCAGCATCCATAGCTCTAACAAAACCCACACCAGCTTTACAATCTTCACCAGAGGGCAAACCTGAAAACTATGACAGCAGCTAGAAAGCCAAGACAGGAAATTCTAAAGAGAACTAGAGACAGGGAGCCTGAAACTTGTATATAAACTCTGCCCATACTCCTTCCTGCCCAATCCGTGAACTGCACACACATGGAGCATACATCACACAGTCAATCGAAAAGAAATGAGATTCAGCGAAAGTTAACAAAATAAGCACAAAACCAATGCCCTCTGAAGAAAAGTAACAGAATCCAGAGTTTGCCAATATACTAAACTCAATGTCAAGGGTCCGAAGTCCACATATGATAGTACATCTCTGCAATCCCAGCAGTTGAGAGGCAGAGGCAGGGAAAGCCCTGTAAGTTCAAGAGCAGCAAGTTCTAAGACAGGGTAGGCTATACAGTGAGGCCCTATCTAAAAAAATAAAAATAAATTGCTCAGGATATAAAGAAAGACGAAAATATGACCCATTCTCAAAAGAAGAATCAACCAGCAGATAACAACCTTGAGTTGACCTAAATATTGGAAATAGAAAAGATTTTAAAACAATTATAGTCAGGGAAGGAGAGATGGCTCAGCAGTTAAGAGCACCAACTGCTCTTCCAGAGAACCAGAGTTCAATTCCCAGCACCCACATGGCAGCTAACAACTGTTGTAACTCAAAGATCTGACGCCCTCACACAGACACATACACGCAGGCAAAACACTAATGCACATAAAATAAAAATAAATTGTTAAAAAAACAAACAGTTATAGTCATGATTAATGAAACACAGGTCTCAACAGAGGAATAGACAACATCATTGTATAACCAGGCTTGACAGCAGATTGGAGATGTCAAAAGTAGCAAACTTAAAAACAATAAAGCAATTATCCAATCTAGAGAGCAGACAGAAGACTGGATGCAAAGATAACATGGAAAATTCATGAAGCATTGTAGATTCTGGGGGCCAGCAAAATGGCCCAGGAGGTAAAAGCACTTGCTGGCAAGCCTGATGATCTGAGTTTGAGCCCCACGATCCACATGGATGCAAGAGAAAACCAATTTCTCCAAATTGCCCTCTAACCTCCACAGGTATGCCCACACACATACACATACATACACACATACAAACTAAATGATAAATGTAATAACAAAACAGAAGTTCACTGAGATGTATAGAGTTTGGGTCTGGTTAATTTGACACATTAAAGAACAGCTTGTTTTGTTTTCAACAGGTCTGTTTCCTGTATTTCTATTGTACCTGTCTTCCAGATAATTTGTGAACCCCAATTCAAAACCAAACAGCATTTCCTGTCATCTGTGTGTGATGGGGGCACAGTGCAGAATAGAAAGAAATGGAAAGTACTAGTTAAATGAAAATTAACCTTGAGATTACTATTAGATGTCTTTTTAAGTAATGACACCTTAAAAACATACATTCAAGCCAAGAGTGGTGATACCAACTGTCTGTCTGTCACTTGAGGGCAGAAGCAGAAGGATGGGTCACAAGTGTGAAGCCAGCCTGCGCTTTTTAAAGCATGAATGGGCCCCAAGAAAACAAAAACAAACAAAAGCCACACACAATAAGGGTTGTGAGTTTTGGAAATTTTCCCTCCCCCTTATCTCCTCTTGCCATGAAACTGAAGTAAATTTGTAATAACATAAAGTGAAGCTAACTAACTGCTCCTTGCAGAGAGCCTGCACCTCAATCTCCATCGCCAGCTGACTGTGTGCCCAGGGGTCATTCAAGAACACCCAGAAGCAGGGAGCAAACGCCCCGACCCCAGAAAGGCCACAGAAGCTCCCTCCCAGGCACCAACCCAAGAAAGGCACTCTCACCAAGCCTTTCGGAGGAAAATCAAGAGACCATCTGTTACTCCTGTGTTTTCCCCTGGAGGCAGATTTGCTCACTTCCTTTCTCAGTGTGTTTTCTTTGTCACGTAATTTATTACTTGTGTTGGGGCTGTGCCCACTGTTTAAAATCTTATAGGCACAGACTTAAGCCAACTCATATACCCCCTATCTAACAGGTTTTAACAAAGTGACTGAGATTTGAGAATTTACCCAGACAGGACTGCTCCATATTACTCGATTACAAACTGTTTTTTTGTGGGGTTTGTTTTTATTTTTGTTTTGAGACATAGTCTCAAATAGCCTGAGTGGGCCTCAAACTCCCTATGTAGCTAAAGATAACCACAGAACTTCTAATCCTCCCAGCTTCACCTCCTATAGCAGTGCTTCTCAACCTTCCTGATGGGGTTAGGGATTTAGCTCAGTGGTAGTGCCAGCGCTTGCCTAGCAAGTACAAGGCCCTGGGTTCGGTCCCCAGCTCTGGGAAAAAAAAAAAAAAAATCAACCTTTCTGATGCTGCAAACCTTTAATACAGTTCCTCATTTTTTCTTCATTGCTATTTTTATTGCTATTTCTTAATTATTATTATTACTATTATTTTCATTCCTATTTCTTAACTATAATTTTGCTACTGCTATGAATCATAATGTAAATGTCTGTATTTTCCAATGGTTTTAGGTGACCCCTGTGAAAGGATCATTCGACCCCCCTAGAGGTCAAAACCCACAGGTTAAGAACCACTGTCCTAAGGGCTGAGATTGTAGGTGTGCTCCACTATGCATAGCTAGGACACTTGAATAGCAAGGACTACCACGGTGTTTCCTTTTAGCACAACTAAATATCCTACAGTGAACACACATCTACTGAGGTAGCATCTCAGATCTGGAGAACTGCTATGTTTAATAGGTAATGTGACAAGCTGTAGAAGTCATGGTCTCTAAGGCAGGACATTCCAAGATTTTGTTGCAACAAGCCTGGCAAACCAACAAACAACCCAAGACTGATTTGATGGGGCTAGCACAAAGATCTGAGGCTTGCCAGGCATGGGGGCGCACACCTTTAATCCCAGTGCAGGGGAGGCAGAGGCAGGCAGATCTCTGTGAGTTTAAGGCCAGTCTGGTCTACAGAGTGAGTTCCAGGACAGTCAAGGCTACACAGAGAAACCCTGTCTCAAAAACCAAAAAGGAAAAATTTTAACTTATTTTTATCGTACGTGTGTTATCTGTGCACATGTGATATAATTCCCTGGAGCTGGAATTATAGGCAGGCTGTAAACCACCTGACATAGGTCCTAGGCACTGAACTCTACATTCTTGACAACTGAGCTATCTCTCCAGTCTGTAAGCATACCAAATATATTTAAACAAATTTTCTGTGACATAGGGCCTTTAGAAATCCAGGAGAAAATGTCTGCTTTTATGCTTTGGCCCAGTGCAGACTGGAAAGCCACATGGAAGTGTAATCGGGTGAAAGGGTGTGCTCAGATGAGAAGGCCCATCTGTTCTTCGACTTTCTATGCAGCTCTCCTCTCCTCCAGACTAGGGCAGAACCAAGGGAGAAAGGAGAAGGGCAAGAGTTGCCCTTCTAGGTTTTCAAGTGTTACTGGGGGGCGGGGGGACCTCAGTTTTTGTGATTCACCTTAAGGAAGGTTGGATTCTACAACTCACTTCAGAAGAGGATAAGGGAGAGAAACAAAAGGACAAAAGGTCAGAAGATTCCAATGCTGAGGGCTTCCAGCTTCCTTGACTTCAAAGAGCCACAATTCAGTGTATGTCTTCTGGGCCCCAACACTTTCTTACAAAGTGCAGAGTGGCATTTTCCTGCAACATGTGATATTTTTACATAATTCACCATGGGCTGGAGAGGTGGCTCAGTCTTTAAGAGCACCTACTGCTCTTAACCAGTTAGCCCCAACAAACTCTAGTTGGAGTCAAAGCGTGAAACTGGCTTGCACACATCAGCAAGTATTCTGCCACTGTGCACTACATCCCTAGTCCTGAAACACAAACTGCTAACGCTGATACTTGAGGAGACTGGAATCACCACAAAATAAAGCTCTGGGCCTACCTATAATAATGGGAAGCATTATCTAGGTGAGGTTAACTGAGGTGAGAAGACTCACCATAAAAGAGGGTGAGGTGGTTGGAACAGGAATGGCCCCAATAGGCTCACATGTTTGGATGCTTGAGCATTAAGGAGTGAAACTACTTGACAAGGATTAGGAGGGGTGGCCTTGTTGGAAGAAGTGTGTCTGTCAGGATGGGCTTTAGGGTTTCACACGCTCAAGTCAGGCCCAGTGTCCCTCTCTTCCTGTTGCCTGCGAATCAGGATGTAGAACTCTCAGCTACCATGTTCCCCGCCATGATGACAATGGACTGAGCCGGGCGGTGGTGGCGCACACCTGTAATCCCAGCACTTGGGAGGCAGAGGCAGGTGGATCTCTGTGAGTTCAAGGCCAGCCTGGTCTACAGAGCTAGTCCAGGACAGGCTCCAAAGCTACAGAGAAACCCTGTGGGGAGGGGGAGGGACGATGAACTGAACCTCTGAACTATAAATCAACCCCAGTTAAATGTTTTCCTTGTTAGAGCTGCTGTGGTCATGGTGTCTCTTCACAGCAACAAAACCCTAACTAAGGCAAGGTGATACCATTCAAAGAGCTTGGACTGAAGCAAGAAAGCCAACAAGCGCAGCACCAGCCTCCAGAGTTCCACTTTCTGAGTGCATACCAGTGTGACCAGTACTCGGGTTCCTCCTGCCATGACCTCCCTGTCTTCATGGGCTGTGAGTCAAAACATACTCTTCCTTCCCTAAGCTGTTTTCATACCAGCTTATTTTGTCACAATAATGTGAAAAATAAGTAAAGCACACCATCTATTACCTTTGGGAGGCAAAAGTATGGGTACTGCTAATTTTTCTTTATACTTTTCTATACTTACTAAAGTCACAAGTTTTGTGCATAATCTCTGTGGAAAAGAGAATAATAATAATAATAGTAAAAAAACAGGATCTTGCCTATGTGGTACAGGCTGGCCTCAAATTGGTGACCCTCTTGTCCCAGTCTTATGAGCACTAAATGCAGGCATGTGCTACCATTCTAGCTCAATCTGACTAACTTAATTTCTTTGGACCTAGTAATGAGATTTCATCTAAGAATTAGAATATTAAATTAATTCCTCATTTCTATACTATAAAACTCAATTGATTTAGTACTACAGAAGCATGTGGGGAGCAGGTGTGGTGGCGCATGCCTTTAATCCCAGGACTTGAAAGAAAAAGGCAGCTGGAGATCTGTGAGTTCAAGGCCTGCCAGGGCTACATGACAAACAAATAAATAATAAGAAAAGTCTCCCAAAACTGGATTATGTTTCCAACTTAGTTAGTATTGGTCTCCCTTTCAAGACTACCACAAATGAGGAAAACAGGGTCATTTAATAAGTAAAATTTAAGTTGTTTTTTTTTTTAATTAGCGTGTGGGGGCTGGAGAGATGGTTCAGTGGTTAAGAGCATTAACCACTCTGTCAGAAACTGGGGTCTCAGCACCCACCTGGCAGCTCACAATTCCAGTTCTAAGGGATCTGATGCCTCTTCTGGCCTCCATACACACATTGTACATATATATATTCATACAGGCTCACACACATATACAACAAATAAAACAATAAATATTTAAGATGTGTGCTTGTGTGTATGCATGTGTGCGTACTCATGCTGGGGGCATGAATATGCCACTACATACATGTAGCAAACAGAGAAGGGCTTTGTGGATTCTGTTTTCTTTTTCCACTTCTACATGAGATCAAATTCAGGTCAGCTTTTACCCACTGAACCCTGCCCATGAATACAAGTTAACATAACAATTACTTCCTTCCCAGATTTCTTCACCCATTGTCCATTTTCTGTGTTTTGCTAAGATTTTCAAAAAGGAAAGTATAGATGGATCCATACCTGTTCTCAGACTTCAGGCTCTGCGCCCTCCCTCTACCTCCTCTAAGTGTCAGCTATATAAAAGCATTCTTCCTCCTGTCAGCATGGCACTGTCTGCCCACATTTTCCATAATTACCCACACATCTCTACATAGCTCCTCCTCTCTTCGAGAAAACTGACTATAAACCAGCCATGAAAGCTCGTGCCTGCAATCCCGGCACTTGGGGAGGCTGTCTGAAGCCAGCTTGGACACACTTCTTGAAGCTCACTCCACAGATGCACTTGTGAACAACAGGACATTCTCTCATTGCCACCCTCTGAACATCACAATGGTTCTTCTGACCATCCTGCATTGCAGGAGAAATTTTTCAGGCCCTCAGTTAGACAGGAAGAGAGAGAAGGGTTCCATTCTAAATTTGAGCTGGGAATATTTCAAGCTTCCTTTGTTCTTGGTCTTGAAAATGTCTTTTTTTCCTGGTTATTCTGGTTCTTTAGAGGTTTCTAACAGTGAGTGAATTAGCTCATCCCAAATACTTTGGAATTCTAAAGTGCAATGTCTGGGTCAGAGACTGCAATTCATTCACAGCAAAATTTAATGTTTCTAGTAAGTGTTTAGAGATCTCAGTGTCAGTCTTTTCTTACCAATTCATTCTTTCCAAACTATACATAATTTACCTGATAATGGGCAAAAAAAGATTTTGCAGTTTCAGGTTTGATTTGCTTTTTTCAAATGTGCTTTTGGTGCTGTTTTTGAGGCAAGAGCTCATGTATCCCACCCAGGCTGGACTCAAACCTACTATATAGCCAAAGGGGACCTTAAATTTCTGATCTTCCTGTTTTTATCTCCCAAAGGCCGCAACTGCAGGCATTTGCCACCACCCTGCTTTCAAATGTGGTTGAGATTTCACATTTAGTGCCATCTAGCATAAATATATTTCTTGAAGAAATACTGAACAGAATCAAAGTTTTCTTTTCTTTTTTGGCTCATGAAAACAAACCTAAGAAACTGAGAAGCTGCACAGATTCTAACAATGCAAGTTTTCTTAAGGCAGCAGAAGCCATGTTAGCCACTTTATCATAAAATGAGCTCCAAAGTTTCGATCTCTAACATGCCAATAAGAAAACAAAACAAAGTTCTGAAAACAGACATACTTCTACCAGCACAGGAAAACAGAAGAGGGCTAGAGACAGAGCCCTAAGGACGGGATGCAGGCTCTAGCCCTCCCTATACCCTGCCCTTTGCAGCTCCACTTTGGTTGTTTCTCAATTACATCCTTTAGAATAAATAGTAATAGTAAGTAAAGCACCCAACAAATACTGGCTCCTTTTTTTCCCCCAAGGGCTGCCATATGTATGTCCCTTCCAAATCTGTAGTTCTGAAAACAAAATGCAGGAATACCCTTGGAGTTCCCCAATACTTCCCAAGAAAGAATACTCTGCAGGGCGGTGGTGGCACATGCCTTTAATCCCAGCACTCGGGAGGCAGAGCTAGGCGGATCTTTGTGAGTTCGAGGACATCGTGGTCTACAGAACGAGATCCAGGAAAGGCGCAAAGCTACACAATGAAACCTTGTCTCGAAAAAACCAAAAAAAAAAAAAAAAAAGAATACTCCACTGCATGGACATGGTAACACATATTCACTTCACAGAACATACAGCAGAACCCAAGGTAGCCAACATCTCAAATGTGGTGTCAAATGTGGTGGCGCACGCCTTTGATCCCAGCACTTGAGAGGCAGAGACAAGCAGATCTCTGAGTTTGATGCCAGCATGGTTACAGAGGGAGTTCCAGGACTGTCAGGGCTACACAGAGAAATCCTGTCTCCAAAAACCAAAAATAGAACATGGGTGCCTGGTGCTAATGTAACCTCAAAGCCAGAAAACTTCTTTACCCTTACCATCTTTTATAATAATAATTTTTTA
This sequence comes from Peromyscus leucopus, assembly GCF_004664715.2. Classification (NCBI taxonomy): domain Eukaryota; kingdom Metazoa; phylum Chordata; class Mammalia; order Rodentia; family Cricetidae; genus Peromyscus; species Peromyscus leucopus. Next base: position 95,279,378 of record NC_051063.1, on the reverse strand, counting down.
AAGCAGAATTTTCAAACCACTAAAATTTTATGAATTGGTACTATCAAAACACAAACCAGCACTTGTTTTACAAAATGTTCCTTTAAAGCACTGTACTGGTCTGATCAAAGCCTTGTTGTGTTTCAAGCCCAGCTGTGGATGGGAAATGGTTCATTCACTCTGTAGAATACCAAACAACAGCCAACAACAGGGAAAAAAAAAAAAGTAAAGGGGAGTTGGGCAGTAGTAGCACACAGGAAACCTTTAATTTCAGCACTCAGGAAACAGGCAGGAGGATCCCTGTGAGTTGAAGGCCAGCCTGGTCTACAGAATGAGTTCCCGGACAGTCAGGGTTACACACAGAAACCCTGTCTTGAAAAATAAAAATTAAAAATTAAAATTTAAAAAAAAAAGTAAGGGGGCTTTTTTCCAGCCAGTAACAGAATAGTTGCAGTACAGTATTTTAAAGGGTTAGCTCTGAATTACTTGCCCGTCTAAATATGAAAGGTAAAACAACCTGGCCTCTGGAAGGAAACACAGAAGAGCTTCCTTACCTTGTAATCATCAAAAAGATACAAAATAACAACACTACACATAAAGAGAGAAAACTAATAAACATTACAATGTAATAATGCTTTTGTTCCTTGGAAGTCATCATCAAGAGACTAGAAAAGGGGTGGGAGGAGGGAGGACAGGGGAATCCGTGGCTGATATGTAAAATTAAATCAAATTATGAAATGAAATAAAAAATTTAAAAAAAGAGAGACTAAAAAGGGAATGCTGGTAAATCCCAGCACTGGAGAAGCAAAGGCAGTTAGTTACTTCTCTGTTAGTTCAAGGCCAGCCTGGTCTAAAGAGCGAGTTCCAGGACAGCCAGGCTACACAGAGAAACCCTATCTAAAAAAAAAAAAAAAAAAAAAAAAAAAAAAAAAAAAAAAAAAAAAAAAAAAAAAAAAGAGGCACAGATTAGAAAATACCTACAATATATACCACAGACTCCCACCTAGAACATAGCAAGAATTCCAGTAAGAACTTCCAGAGAAACCCTGTCTGGAAAAACAACAACCACAACAACAAAAAGTTAAAAGTACTCCTATGAAGCAAATTCTAATGAAATAGCAATACTCAAAATCGAAACTACCCATGTGCCTAGCAAATGTAGAATTCAGAGACAAAAATGTAGCAAAGTAACACAATGAAAAACATACAAAAGTGAGAATGAACAATCTGAAACTACAACCAAAGTCAATGACTGGTTATGGTTAGGCTCTCAAACATAAGTTGTGAAAAAAAAAATCAAAACACAAGGACTGGGCTATAAAGCACTTGTCTAACATGCTGGAAACCCTAGATTCAATCCCTGGTATTGCCAGAAAAAAAGGAAAAAGGTCCATGACAACTCAGAAATAAAGCAAGGACACAAAGAAAAAAGAATCCAAGACAGAGCTGGGTGTGGTAGCACATGCCATCTTACCCAGCACTCGGCAGGCTGAGGCTAACACAAGATAATATCAAGGTCGAGACCCACCTGAAAATAAAGCCAGGCCTTGTGGAGTATGCCTGTAATACCAGCACTCTGGAGTCCAAGGCAGGAGAATAGAAGAGTTGAGAGGATAGCCTGGGCTATGTAGCAAGATAAATACATATTCATCTCCTTAATGTATAAATTATGAAATAATCAGACTCCAAAAGGAAATGTTCCTCCCATCAACATCTCAGCTTCAAGTTTGACTTTGGCTTTCAGACTTTTAAAAATTCAGGAACTTAGCCGGGCGGTGGTGCACGCCTTTAATCCCAGCACTCGGGAGGCAGAGCCAGGCGGATCTCTGTGAGTTCGAGGCCAGCCTGGGCTACCAAGTGAGTTCCAGGAAAAGGTGCAAAGCTACACAGAGAAACCCTGTCTCGAAAAACCAAAAAAAAAAAAAAAAAAAAAAAAAAAAAAAAAAAAAAAAATCAGGAACTTTAATCACAGTCCTTGTTATTCTCTCTTACAAACCTCTCTTACATTCACTACTCAGCACTCAGGAAAGTGTACGGTTTGGCTGATTAAGTTCCAAGAGGTTAAGTATGCCTTACATCAGAAAACCAGAAAAGACAAAAAAAAAAAAAAAAAAAGATGAAAAAAGCCTAGCAAGCCCAAGGTCCTGGGTTCAGTCCTCAGCTCCAGAAAAGAAAAAGACAAAAGAAAAAAAAAAGAAAGAAAGAAGAAAGAGAGAGAGAGAGAGGGAGAGAGGGAGGGAGGGAGGGAAGGAAGGGAGGGAAGGAAGGGAGGAAAGAAAGAAAGAAAGAAAGAAAGAAAGAAAGAAGGAAGGAAGGAAGGAAGGAAGGAAGGAAGGAAGGAAAGAAAGAAAGAAAGAAAGAAAGAAAGAAAGAAAGAAAGAAAGAAAGAAAGAAAGAAAGAAAGAAAGAAAGAAAGAAAGAGCGAGCCAGTTAAGATCTGAAAAGAAGCTGATGTCTTTTCATAATACAACAAACTGTCATTAAGCACTTACTATATGAACCACTGTCACCAGCAAAGTGAAGAACTTCGCCTAGCTGACTCTGGGTCGAGAGAAATTTCTAAGTTGTGTAATGATCAGGATTTTAGAATCAAGAGAAAACTCAACTTTTAAGAGTTTATTACACTTACTTATTGTAAGTGGGGGTCGCAGAACAAATTACTTTGGGAACTGACTCTTTCTCTCCACAGTGTGGGTCCCCAGACGGCAGTGTTGGTAGCAAGCAAATTTACTTTCTGAGCCATCTCATTGGCCCAGAAAAATTTTTTTTTTAACTTTTTAATGATCATGTTAAATGAAAAGTAGAAAAGGTAAGGGAAAAAGACACTTTCCTAAAATTAAATCTCTAGTATATGACAAAATTAATCCCTATCTACATAACTAGGCTATCCCAACCTTATAGCTATCACTTGCAAACTACAAAAACAGAGTCTTGTCCAGCAGTGATAGCACTCACCTTTAACCCCAGCACTTGGGAGGCAAAGGGAGGCAGAGACAGGTGGATCTCTGAGTTCGAGGGCAGGCTGAGCTGTTACACAGAGAAACCCTGTCTCAAATAAATAAATAAATAAATAAATAAATAAATAAATAAAACATCAGAGATGATACACTGACCTTACGAAAAGAATAAATTCAAGGCTTTAGAGATCAATCAGGTGGCGCACGCTTAAATCAGCATTGGAGCAGAGCAGTGGATCTCTGTGATCGAGCCAGCTGGCTACCGTGAGTTCAGGAGAAAAGCTACATAGAACTGTTCGAAGACTTTAGAGATCAATCAGTGGTTAAGGGCAGTTGCAAAGGATCTGGATTCATGTCTGGCAGCTCACAAGCACCTATAACTCCAGTTCTAGGGAATCTAATGCTCCCTTCTGGCCTCAGTGGGTATGGCATACACATGATACACATACAGACAAGCAGGTTCACAAACAGAAAAGTAGGCACATACACATAAATAAAACTAAACTTTTTTCCCTTTTTTTTGGTAGTTTTGTGAACATGACTGTTTCATTGATTTCTTTTCAGTATATTTGTCATTCATATAGGAAGGCTAATGGTTCTTCTAATTATGTGTGCAAGTATGTCTGTGTAGTGTGCTCAAAGGCCAAAAGGCATCAGATGCCCTAGGACAGGAGTTATAGCTGGTTGTGAGCTGTCATGTGAGTGCTGGGGATAGAACATGAGTCCTCTGAAAAAGCAGCCAGTGTTCTTAACCACTGAGCCATTGTTCCACCCCAATAGAACCGATTCTCTGAACTTTCCTGAAATATCAGCTTAATGTATTATAATTAAAATGAGTGGAATTTGCCATCTATCTTATGAATCCTGGCCTGTGATTATTATTTCTAAGTCATTTTCTCCTGTTTCCATCACTTAAAATATCCTCAAAGTTTCTTGGTTATTTCCCCTATCATTTCTTTACAAGACCACAGAAATCACAAGCAGACCCCTGACTACCAACACAGAGGATGAGAACTGCACACTACACCAAGTACACCAAGGGACTTCTGAGGTTAGGAGATGCAAATCTTGTCCTTTCTTCTTCAAAGAAAACAGACCACATGCAAAAAGCCTGAAACATCCTGAAAACACAGCGACACGCTGGGGTGGGGAGAGCACTAGCCTTCTTAGAACCAAAGCTCTACTCACTTTTTGATCTAAGATTTCCAGAACTGATAAGAGAGGGGAGAGAAGAAAAACCCACAGCCAGCCTTACTAACTGTATGTAAGGAAGCAGATCATCTGCCTGATCTCCTGACACTGCAGCTCTACTCAGGTATGAGCTGGAGACCGAACCACAAAAAAAACCCACAGCATGTCATGACATGCCAAACTCTGTAATTCAAGACAAGTCACTAGTCAAATGCCCCATCACCAAAATATTTTTTACGTTTTAATTAAAAAGTAAAGTCACACCGGGCGGTGGTGTTGCACGCCTTTAATCCCAGCACTCAGGAGGCAGAGCCAGGCAGATCTCTGTGAGTTTGAGGCCAGCCTGGGCTACCAAGTGAGTTCCAGGAAAGGAGCAAAGCTACACAGAGAAACCCTGTCTCTGGAAAAAAAAAAAAAAAAAGTAAAGTCACATCAATACTGAGACAGCAGAGACCTGGATTCTAACAATTCTTTTCTAACTTGCTGGGTAAACATTGAACAAAAGATTTCTTTTTCCTTTTTTATTTTTTGTTTGCTTGTTTTTCGAAACAGAGTTTCTCTGTGCAACAGCCCTGGCTGTCCTGCAACTCACTCACTCTGTAGACCAAGCTGGCCTAGAACTCACAGAGATCACCTGCTTCTGCTTCCCAAGTGCTGAGATTAAAGGCATGTACCACCCCCACACAGCCAGGAGATTTTTTTTTTTTTTTCAAATGAAACTGAAAAAATTAAAAATTGTTTAAAAGTACACTGGGAAACTATAAGGTCATTTAGAAATATTAATCACTACCATCTATCAAAAGTGGTAAACAGAGTCTCTGACTCCTAGCTCTTGATACTTTTTTGCTTCTGTGACCAATATACACGAATGCATGATCATGTTTTGCACACTGGGAACTTTAGAACTCAAAGAATACTAAATGACAGCAGCCTCCACAAACCTTCTCACTGCTTATACCACTCAGCATTCCACACAAGTATTTTAGACTAAAGTAGCTAGTCCCATCTATACAGTAGACCGAAGATTGTGTGTGTGTGTGTGTGTGTGTGTGTGTGTGTGTGTGTGTGTAAAAAAGTCGGTTTTTTCTTCTACCATTCCGGACTGGCCAAAGGTGGAAAAGGCCTGGACTCTTCTACAGAAGCGCCTCTCTAAGACCCACCAGACCAAGAACTGACAATGGATTTTCTGTGGCACCAAACTGGCCCCTGGAACTAACAAATCCGGTGGTGAGGAGGAATGAGGGCCTCAATGTTCACCCTATGGCAGGCCTAAGGGGCTTCAAGCTAAGCTGTGCAGAACGCAGACAGAAGCCTGGAAGTCTGCCTAGCATGCTGGAATTTGGCCATCAGTGAGGCTGTAGCCAATGGGGGAGCAGTCCCCTCTTGGGTTCTGTCCCCTTCTTTAGTGGTGGATGTGATGTCTGTCTACTGTTGATGGGTTGTGGCAAACACTGGACCCAGTAGCCGAATTAAAGATGTTCCCAAGGCAAAAAAAAAAAAAAAAAAAAAAGTCGGTTTTTTGGGACAGGGTTTCTCTGTGTAGTCCTTGGCTGTCCTGGAACTTGCTCTGTAGACCGGGCAGACCTCCAACTCACAGAGATCCACCTTCACAGAGATCCACCTGCCTCTGCCTCACAGGTGCTGAGACTAAAGGTGTTTGCCACCACCACCTGGCTGCTAGCAATCTTGTTTGTTTGTTTGTTTTGAAACATGGTCTCATGGTCACTATGTAGACCAGTCTATCTTTAAATCATAGATCTGTCTTCCTCTGTTTCAGGCAGGCACCACCATGCCTGTCCTGGCCTAGTAACATTTTGACCAGACCACAGTGTTTATATTCATTAACCAGATTTAGAATCACCTATGACACAAAGATGGGTGTTTCCAGTGAGGTTTAACTGGGGTGGGGAGACTTACCCTAAATGCACATGGAACTGTTGCTGGAGGGCTTCTCTCCAGGTTCCACCAAGCCCCACAGTCCCACAATCCACATATAAAATAATCACTCAGACGCTTATATTACTTATAAACTGTATGGCCGTGGCAGGCTTCTTGCTAACTGTTCTTATATCTTAAATTAACCCATTTTTATAAATCTATACCTTGCCACATGACTGGTGGCTTACTGGCTTCTTTACATGTTGCTTGTCCTGGCAGTGGCTGCAGTGTCTCTCCCCCTTCTTCCTGTTTCCCCAATTCTCCTCTCTCCTTGTCCCGTCTATACTTCCTGCCTGGTCACTGGCCATCAGTGTTTTATTTATATAGAGCGATATCCACAGCATGGAACCATCCCTCAGCTAGAGCCCAGACTGACTAAAAAAGAGGGAGAAAGTGAGCTGAGCACCAGCATCATCTCTCTTTGCTTCCTGGCTGCAGATGAAGTGATCAGATGCCCCATGCTTCCACCATAATAATCTCCCTGCCATGATGGACTGCATCACCCCAGACTGAGCCAAGATAAACTCTTTCCTTCAGTTGCTTTTCAAGCAAGTATCTTAAGCATACTTACAAATTCAGTGATCAAAACTCTATCTATTGCTATTTTAATTCCTGGAGCTCTATTTGATCCCCCAAGAACATTCTGAAAACAGCTTGCAATCCAGCATACCCTCTTACTGTCCAGAATGCCAGGATCCTGTGGCTCACAGGCTTAAATACTCCAAACTAAAATGAACAACTGGCCAGACACAGTGGTGCATGCCTTTCTCTAGAGGCAGAGGAAGGTGGATCTCTGTGAATCTGAGACTAGCCTCTACATAGTGAGCTCCAACCCAGCCAAGGATACATAGTAAGACCCCACCTCAAGAAAAATAAAATAAAATAAAAATAATAAATTAAAAATTGGGCCAGTGCCGGGCAGTGGTGGCGCGCGCTTTTAATCCCAGCACTCGGGAGGCAGAGCCAGGCAGATCTCTGTGAGTTCGAGGCCAGCCTGGTCTACAGAGCAAAATCCAGGAAAGGCGCAAAGCTACACAGAGAAACCCTGTGTGTGTGTGGGGGGGGGGACTGGGCCAGCAAGATGGCTCATCATGTAAAGATGCTTGCTGCCAATTCTGAGGACCTGAATTTGAACCCTAGAAGCTACACAATAGGAGAATCAACTCCCAAAAGTTGTCCTCTGATTTCCACATACATGCTATGACACATGTATACCCATATATACACAAAAATAAATGTAATAAAAATTTTAAATCAACACAAAATACCTGGAATATGGATATTCTACTAATATCTACCTTATTTAATAACTGAAAGTAAACCTGAAAGTTTAGTAATGACAGACAAAATTTCATCACTGAATGGAAGTCACCAGCTTCTGTGGAAAGGCAAGCCTTTGGCAGGGGACTGTTCCACAGCAGCAGGAACTGAAAGCACAGGGCCCCTTCTGTGTAGTCCTGAGAGCTCTACACCCATCTGATAATTACAGGAGCAGCGCCAGGCAAGAGCCAAGCAACGCCCAACTACACCTTCTACCAGACTTAACCAAAAAGGAAGTTTCTAAAAGGAAATGGGCCTGGAAAAGAATGTTACCAAAGGAGACCTTAGGCAAAGAAACTATTTTTAACCTAGGAAGGAAGGAAGGAAGGAAGGGCTGAACAGAATAAAGAATTTGATTTAAGCACCAAACACTGACTCAGGATCTCCTCAAGAAAGGTGCAGAGCCCTGAAGTCATTAAAGTGAAGTCCACTCATTTTCCACATGGCCTTCACCACCTGAGGAAGTGGGGGGGGGGGGCCTCTCTCTGGTGTACCAGTTCAGTCTCGGAACAAATTCGGTATGCGTTTGAAACTGCCTTGGGCTGCATCTTCATTTCCTGAGTGCTAGCCTTCTTCAGACTTCTTCCTTGTTCTGCCTTGCAAAAGAAACACATGACCTTACTTGGGAAATCTCCCCCTATTACAGCAGCCTTGACTTTGGGCAAGCAGAAGCCTGAGGTGAGCCATCAAGATTGGTGGGGTCTTACTATGTTTCCTGTAGCTAGTAAGCTAGGTTTCAGGGCAGAGACACTGAGAATTGGCCTGGAACTCACAGACTGGTAGAGAAAGATCAAAATACTTTCCATTCATATTTACTCCCAGTTTGAAGAAACTCGCTCACCAAACATTTCTGGGGATCAAACCCAGGATTTCATGTATGCCAAACAAGCATTCTACCACTGGTTCACATCCCCAGTAATTCATCACTCTTTGTTTTAGTGGGAGGGGGCGCAGGGATGAGATGGAGAGTGGGGATGGAGGGGGAGCTAATCTCTCTGTATAGCTCAGGCTGGGCTGAACTAGGGACGTACTGCCTCTGCCTCCAGTGCTGAGATTACAAGCATGCACTGTCACACTCAGCTCTCAAGCTTCATCTGTATAAAATGAGAAAAAGTCTATTTCTTTTAAATAAGATATCTTTCTTTAGCATCAGGAATAGGAAATCAAAACCCACATTACACACATAGGATGGATAGCTATAACCAAAAAGACATTCAGCCAGGCCTGATGGGTCACACCTATAATCCTAGCACTCAGGAGGCTGAGGCAAGAGGATCACCACAAGGTCAAGCCCAGCCTGAGCTATATCTTAAGTCCCAAGACAGTCTGCCTGTGCTACAGGGTAAAAAACTCTTGTCTCAAAACAAAGTAAAACAAGACAGAAAGACTGTACTGTTGGGAATACATGGATGCTAGTGGAAACAGTGGCTGGTGGGGCAATTTTGGAAAACAAACTAGCAAGCAATTGCTCAAAAGGTTAAACAAAGTTTTCATATGACCTAGCAATTTCATTCCTAGGTATGCAAGCCAAGGGAAACCGAACCATATGCCCACCAAAAACCATGTATGAAATAGTCACAACATTACTCATAATAATTAAAAAGTAGAAACAACTCAAATATTAATCAACTAATTGCATGATTTATGTCACAGAATACTAATCAGCCACAAAAAAAGAACAGTAGAGTCATGTGTGGTGGTGCACATCTAATTCAAGCAGGTGGAGGCAAGAGGTAGAGGCAGAAGGATCCAAATTCAAGGCCAGCCTTGGCTACATGAGTCTCTGTCTTAATTGGGAAACAAAGGGAAATCTGAGCCTGAATAAAAGGCCTTAATGTCTGCTACTATCCCATCATACAAATATCTTACTTCTCTCATCCCCATTAGACAACTGCAAAGCACATAAACCATCACTCAAGTAGCAGAAAAGAAGAATGGGAAGTGGCATGGAAAACAAATACTCTCTTCCTTTCTCTGGACCTTGGTTTCTCATTTGTAAAATCAGGTTATATGATCTCTAAGTATGCTTCCCTGTCTGACATTTCGAGCCTTAAAGTTCCAATTTTATCCAGGTACAGTGGCACACACATAAATCCTAGTTCAAGGAAGCATACTTAGAGATCATAATGGCCTGAGCTTCCTACATAGGGAGTCACAGGTCAGCCTGGACTACATGGCAAGACATCATTTTCAAAAAGAAAAACCATTCTAATCTCACCGCTCAGTACATCTAAGAATTTCCACCTGACAAGCCCTCTGCTCTGGAGTTCCTAGACAGAATATTCCCTCTCTTCAAAAGGGACATTCAGGGTGCTAGAGAGATGGCTCAGTCGTTAAGAGCATTGGTGGCTCTTCCAGAGGACCCTGGTTTAATCCAGCACCCCACATGGCAGCTCACAACTGTCTGTAACTCCAGTTTCAGGGGATCTGGCATCCTTACACAGACACACATACAGGCAAAACACCAATGCACATAAATTTTTAAGGTGACATTTAGAGATTATTTCAGTGTATTCTTTCAATACCGTGCCTGTCTCTCTGTCTCTCTCTCTGTCTCTCTCTGTGTCTCTCTCTCTGTCTCTCTCTGTCTCTCTCTCTGTCTCTCTCTCTCTCTCTCTCTCTCTCTCTCTCTCTCACACACACACACACACACACACACATACACACACACAGGGTTTCTTGTGTAATAGCCCTGGTTATCCTGGGACTCACTCTGTAGACCAGGCTGGCCTTGAACTCACAAAGATCTGCCTGCCTCTGCCTCCCAAGTGCTAGAATTAAAGGTATGTTCCACCACCACCTGGTGGTGCCTTTCTTTTAATGTGACTATTAGCTCATCTTCTCTTCCAGCCCACACTTACCTTTCAAGTCAAAACAGCTATTTACTGCTTCCCTAGACTTCTATGATCCTTGACTGTGTCTGCATAGAAAAGATTGTGAAAGAATTTTTTTCCCTAATTTTAATTTTTACTTTCTGCTTTTTTTTTTTTATAATGGGGGTCTCACTACGCAGCCAGACTGGTCTGGAATTCACACACATCTGTCTCTACCTTCCTGATGATGAAATTACTTGGAAGCATTTTTAATTTTGGTTTCTTTTTCTTTGAGATGAGGGTCTCATGTAGCCCAGGATAAACTCAAACTAGCTATGAAGACAAGGATGACCTTAAATGTCTAACTCTCCTGCATCTTGAACCTTCCCAGTGCTAGGATTACAGATGTGGACCACTATACCCAGCCTGTTTAAGCATCTTTGATTTGCTTTTTCTGGACACAGCTTGTTTTGTTTTGTTTGTTTTGAGTATTTGGAAACTACCAGAGAAATAATACAACTTAACTGGGTTGGAGAAGAGAACACAGGTTCCTCTCAGTGCCTAACCAGAGAATCTGAGCGCAATTCCTAATTTCATAAAGTTTCACGGACTATGACATCACCAATTTGGGAGCAATCAAACAGGCTAAGAAGAGAAAAATGCACCCTAGAGAGTCTCAGCATGGACTGTACAAAGTTATTTGTATTCTGTTTTGTTGTGCTCAAAGAGTCCCCATGGGTCATCCAGATTCCCTAATCAACCCACCAGAAGTGAAAAGGGTAGGAAAAAAAAAAATCCCTCAATCAGTGTCTGCTCTGACAAAGGCAAGCTACTGGATAAACGATCTTGGCATTACACTACTGCAACCAAATTTAAAATACACAAAATGCCTTCTTACACGTTTTCTCAACTCATCTTTATTTTCCCAATAAGCCTGCACAGGGATAGAATTTTAACTTGCTGAGAAGCCAGATAATTAACAGATATTCATAAAGAGAATAACATTTCTTTTTTAGTAAAAGATAATGCTTTTTTTTTTTTAAGTTTCAGTTTAAGTTTTCAGTAAAACCTTTTTAGTTGCAGTGCTGGTAATCTAATTTGCTTGAGGCACAAATATTGCCAACAGCAAAACAACACTGTCTCATCCCAACTCAAACCCCATTTTCTTTTCTTTCCTTAATGTCCTGAGAATGACCTGGAACTCCAGACTCCCCTGCTTCCACCTCCCAAGGGCAGGGTTTACACCACCCCTTAAGGCTGTCTTTATTTTCTAAAACCAAACATCTACACAATTTAGCATACATTCAATGGCACAATATAAAAATAACAATAGTTATTCTACCTTTGAGCTTCATCCAGAAAATTGTTATTTTTATTGTTATTTTATTCATCCAGAAAAACTGTTGTTTTTAACCCTTCTCAACATGTCAGTTTGCTTTTCTTTTTTCTTTTTGGCCAGGGTCTCACTATGAAGCCCTGTTTGGCCCTAAACTTGTGGAATCCTCCTGCTTCTGCCTCGCAAGTGCTGGAATTATAAATGCACACCAGCACTGGTGACCATGTTACTGTTTTTTAAAGACTTCCAGAGGGGCTACTGTATACAGCACAATATCACCACAGAAGCACTGGACCAATGGTCAAGAACTACAAGCCCTGCTCTCCTTGTGGGCCTCATTTTCCTCTCAGATTCTCTCCAACACCAAGACCTAGAACCGTATTCCAATAACTACATCATCCCAAAGTCTAAAGTTAATACATATGAAACAGATGACAACATCTGTCTGCAGTGTAGAATTAGACGGCATAAAAAGGTGAGCTTGGAATACTAAAGCTGCCCCCAACAGGAGGCTCAGCTAGCATCAATCCATCACTACTTCATGATTTTTTTAAATAAAGTATCAGTTTCTCATATGTTAAAAAGACAATCCATTTCTGCCATCTGAAGTGTGCACTTAGTTTTTTTCAAAAGAAATACTGGAATTTTTATGGTGACAAAAAAAAAAAGCAAAACTGTCCTAGCATCTCTTAAGCAGTGTGAAATCCAGTCAACAGGATGATCAAAAGGGGAGACACCGTACAGCGCGCAGTGACCACACACGAGACAGAAAGGGAAAGGAGTTCCCCTCATCAAATCGGCATGACATAACTTGAACGTCTAACGCAAGCCTCCACCCACTGAAACATGCTTACTGGCCACTCCAGACAAAAACTTTTCAAAACTGTCGCAACTCAAAGGTTTCAGTGCGGGCGCGGAGGAATTCACCGGGGATTTCATAATTCTTACACTTTCAAGCAATGGGTGCCAAATCTCGTCAGGACCTCACTGTCACTCCCCCACCACTTCCCCTTTGAAAGATAACTTGAGAGGCATCAGAACACAGCACAACATGTCTAACTGGGACGTCGCCCTTCTATTCACAAATGACCCTCGCCTGGTAAAGGACATAACTTTCATAAAAAGGCATGGCCCCGGGTGCAAGTTCTTTTCTAGTGCCAAGGGAGAAATCATTCTTCGTGTAACTCAAGTTCAATTTGTCACTTGGTGTCTCGTCCAGAGGGGCCGAGTTGTGGGGGGAAAAGCCCGGGGCCTGGCCTGCTCAGAAGTGAGTTATAACGGTTTTGAGGAACTGGTCTCACCGGCTTCTTGGGAAGAGGCCAGATAAACTCAAGTTTTTGTTTTGCTCTTTTGAAAAGTCTGGGTGGGACTAACTCTCACTAGGACGTGAGCTAACTTCTACCCTCCCAAAAGGGTGCTGGAAGGCACGCTCCCCTTCTTTCTGCGCTAAACCACTCGACCTCCCGGGCGCACACAGCGCCCGCGTCTTCTTCGCAGGTCGCCGACGCCGTGCCCACCGCGCGTGGGGCAGCAGGCCCTCGGGCCCCGCGCGCGTCCCGTCCCCTCGTCCGACCCTCGCCGGGCTCCCGGGACAAAGCGAGGACCGCGGGCCCCCGCCCGGGCTCGGCGCGCACTCACCCGACAGCTCGTCCGGCTCCAGTCCGGTCTCGGTGTCCAGCCCGCAGATGACAAAGTAGTCGGCGAAGCGACTGGGCGCCGAGCCCCCTCCGCCGCCGCCGCTCATGGCGCCGGGCCGAGCCGGGCGAGCCGCGCGGAGCCGAGCCCCCGCCCCCGGCCGCCCGCTCGCCCTCGGCCGCCGCTCCCGCCGCCGCCGCTACCGAGGCTCGGGCCGCCGCCCCCGGGCCTGGCCGGGTCCCAGCGGCCGCCGCTGCCGTGCCGGGGCAGGGGGGCGCTGGACCACCCCGCGCCGCATCCTGGACTGTCCTCCGCGCCGCGGCCCGAGCAAGCCTGAGGAAGGGCGGAGAGCGGCTGCCCGCCCCACCGCGGCCCCCCACCCGCCGCCGCTGCCGCCGCCACCGCGTGCGCACGCGCGGTCGGGGAGGGGCGGGCGCCGGGCGCAAAGGATGACGTGATGCTCTTTGGGCCCCGGGGGCCCGGGCTTCCAGAGCAGTCGCCGCAGTGTAGCCAGCGGCCGGCCGCCGGGATCCCGCGACTACGGCAGCCCTCACGGGACTGCGACGCTTTTTGGAAGACTGGGGGGTTGCGGGAAGAGTGGGCCGTGGGGGTAGAGCTGAGACCCTGGCCCGTGCTGACGGTGTCACCGGGATAGAGTTTCAGGACTGAGCTGTGAAGCCCACCGGATCCTGGTCCTAGACTGTCACCACACAACAGCTTCTCCTTGTCCCCGTTCCTCGGTGTCAGTGACGGGGCTTTCCCAATAGATCTGAGGAAACCCTGTTCTTTGGAGAGGGTGGGTCAGTTTATCTTATATTTACCCTTAATTTGCAGATAGGGAAACTGAGGTTCAAAGAAAAGCAAGAGACAAAACCTTCTCTTGAATGCCGAGTTCTCGGACAGCTCACCACCCCGCACCCCACAAGGAGGGCTTCTTCCATGCACCAAGCTGTCTCTCCACCTTCTAAGAGGCCCCAGCCACTTAGAAGTTCTTTCTTTTCATGCTGTCAGAATTTGCCCTCCCTCCCTTTTTCCTTCCTTCCTTCCTTCCTTTTTTCCTTCTTTCCTTTCTTCCTTCTTTCCTTCCTTCCTTCCAGTGTGCCTGAGAGAGTGAAACCTGACCCTGTCTCTGACCTCAACCACAGACCCTCTGATTTCATTCCCCCCAGAAGCTAGACAGATGTGTCGTTTCTTTTGTTTTTTGAAAGGGGTCTGTGTAGCCCTGACTGACTCAGAATTCACTATGTGCTTGTACCGACCTGTAGCGATTCTCTTACTTCTGCCTCCTTGGTGCTGGGCTTACGGGCCTGTACCGCCACACCAGGCTCAGGTGGGTCTTTTAACTTAACTTCAGATGCCACGAAAGCGATACACTGTAGTGATTGCTAACACGAGCTGTAGAAACAATCCTCCGGTCTGAATCCCTACTTTTTTATAATTTACAGTGAGTGATGTTGACAAGTTATTTATGTAATCTGTAGGTGCCAGCAGGCATTGTTTTTGTGAAAGCATAAAGCAAATGCCATGCATAGGTAAAGTGGTGAGGATTATATCCAGAACATAAAAGACACTCCAGAAGCATTACACTTCACCATCATTGTTGCAGAATGGTGCGCTCAAGGTCTACTCTGGCAGGCAGCCAACTAAGGACTATAGAAAGCAGTTGGCTTTCCCAAGGGCTGAACCTGGGCTCTCTCCTGGGTTCTGTCTCGAGTATTTCTCTCAAGTACTGGATCCCTTCGGGAGCATGGTCGAGAGGTCACAACCAACATCACTGGAAACCATAGCATCTGCTCCCTGGATCTAACCTCCCTGAACAGATGGAAGAAAACTCCAGAGATGAGGGCAGCTTTACAAAGTCCATCTGAGGTGATGCCACCTTATACTGCATGCTTGCTTGGGGCAAGGACTGTGCAGGGGGCTCAGAGAGCTAAACAGCAAGGACAAGGAAGCCTGTTGCTGTTGGGTCGTGATCAGGGAAGGCTTCCAGAGATCCAGGGGATAAACAAGAATTCTTACATCAGATACATAACATGAGCCACAACAGAGTGGAAAAAAAAAACCCATACCTTTGGGAAGCATCAAGGAATGCACTAATATGGAAGGTAGGAAAGTCAGGTATGATGGAGCAAGCCTATAATCCCAGCATCCTGGAGGCCAAGCAAAAGGATTATAGATCTGAAGCCAGCCTGACTACACAGTACAGACCCCATCTCAAAAAAAAAAAAAAAAAAAAAGCAAACCAAGCCAGAGTATTAACAAGGGTTGAAAACTGAAAACAGAGAGGGAGAAAAGGCTTGGGGCAGGACAGGCTTCAAGTGCCAGGTATAAAACTGACCCCAGAAAGAGTACAGATCACGTAAAATTAAAGGATCACTTGGAGGTGATATTATAGAGGAGACTTGGGGTGGGGGTGGAGAATTTCAATCAAAACTAAAGAAAAAAAGAAGAGATTTGGAAAAAGAATAAATGTCCTCAGTTTTAAACTCCAGAAATGTTTTACCCAGACTAGCCAGCTGCTAGAAGATCTCTCTTACACTAACTCAACCCATAAGACACAAGTTGAAAACAAATCTATGACCGTATTAATTCGTCTTGAGAAATGGTAGCTGCTCAGAGGCCTAGAATACTCAACTGTAAAGTGATCTCCTTCCCAGCAGTACATAGAATAATTGCTTCTTAGAGAGTCAGAGGAAATATAGAAGTAGACGTCACCAGTTAGTGACTAAGGCTCTGTTCCCACTCCTCAGACTAGCTCTGTAAAGAAGGCACATCAGTTAACCTCTCCCGGACAAGAACTGTCATTCTTTTGCTTTGTTTTGTTTTTAATTATTGTGTGTGTGGTTTTTTAAATTTATTTATTTTTATTTTATTTGCATTGGTGTTTTGCTGCATGTATGACTGTGTGAGGATATCAGATCTTGAGATACAGACAGTTGTGAGCTGCCATGTGGGTGCTGGGACTTGAACCCAGGTCCTCTGGAAGAGCAGTCAGTGCTCTTAACCACTGAGCCATCTCTCCAGAACCCATCACTCTTTTTTTTAAATTACTTTATTTTTATTTTTTATTTTATATGTATTGGTGTTTTGCCTGCATGTATGTCTGTGTGAGGGTGTCAGATCCCCAAAGCTGGAATTCCAAGCAGGTATGAGCTGCCATGTAGGTGCTGGAAATTGAACCCAGGAACTCACCCTGTAGCCCAGGCTGGCCTTGAACTCAAAGAGAGATCTGCCTGCCTCTGCCTCCCAAATGCTGGGACTAAAGGTGTGTGCTACCACTGCCTGGCCCATTCTTGGTCCAGTCATTCTTACCTCTCAATAGATTACAGTGCAGATTCAGAAATTAATTGAAAAATTAATGGATTTTAAATATTGAGAGTATTATATACTTGCATTGTTTTGTTTGAGACAAGGTCTCTCTCTCTCTCTCTCTCTCTCTCTCTCTCTCTCTCTCTCTTTTTCTCTCTCCCACAGTCTATGAAGGCTTTTTATTAATGTGTTTTACATCTCTAGAAAATGAATCACAGGTTTTTTCCTCCTGTGTGTTTTCGTCTTGCTTCTTCATGGTCCATGATGCCAGCTGAGGTTGTCAGTACAGTGAAACCAAACTGACGGCATGGGAGATCGTTCTGCCATTTTTCCAGGTCTTTGAGTTGCACATCAAATCTAGGGCTTATCACTCCACACTTGGTCAAGCTGTGTGTGTGTGTGTGTGTGTGTGTGTGTGTGTGTGTGTGTGTGTGTGACTTCGTATAATTCAGGCTGTCCTGAAACTCCATATATAGCTAAGGATGGATTTGAACTCCTAATCTGAGCTTCCTGCTCTACTTCCTGAGGGCTAGAATTACAGATCTATGCCACAATACTTAGTTTATGTGACGCTGGGTTTGAATTCAGAGCTGTCTTCTGACTAAACTATATCCTTAACCCTTTATTTTTTTCCCTAAGTGAATTTGTTTCAAAGTATTTGTTTTTATTTCATGTGCACAAGTGTTTGCCTGCATGTATGTATGTGTACCACATATGTACTGATCTCCTGGAACTGGAGTTACATACAGTTAGGAGCTGCCATGTGGCTGTTGGGAACTGAACCCTGGTCTTCTACAAGAGCAGCAAGTGCAACGAAGTCGCACACACACACACACACACACACACACACACACACACACACACACAGAGGCAAGGTACATTGAGTATGATGGTACACGCCTATAACCTGGGACAGAGAAGCAGAATTCCAGTTCAAAACTAGCTTGAGCTACATAGCAAGACTCTGCCTCAAAGCAAAGGGCTGAGGTACAGTTCAGTGGTAGCCTAGCACACTCAAAGCCCTGGGTTCAATCCTCAGCACCTAAGAAACATGTAAAAAAGTTACAGAATTGTACACAGTAGCTGAAACATAGAAGCAACCCAAGTGTCCACTGGCAGATTAATGGACAATGGATAAACAAAATGTAATATAGACCACAAGAGAATATCATTAAGCCCTTAAAAAGAAGGGAATCAGACTAGGGTGTAGCCCAGTTGGTAGAATGCTTGCTCAGCATGAACAAAGCCCTGCACTCCATCCTCAGCATGGCAGGAACGAGACAGCAGCGCAGACGTTGTAATTCCAGCACTCGGGGTGTACATGCAAGAGGACCAGAAGTTCAAAGTCATTTTTAGCTACATAGGGAGGTAAGGGTCAGGCTAGGCTACAGGAGACCTACTTTAAAATACATATACGTGTGTGTGTGTGTGTGTGTGTGTGTGTGTGTGTGTGTGTGTGTGTGTGTGTAGTATTTAGGGTCTGGAGAGATGGGTTAGTAGTTAAAAGCACTTGATCTTGCAGAGGACCAGGGTCCAGTTCCCAGCACCCACACAGTTGCTCACAATCAGCTGTAAACTCCAGTTCCAGAAGATTCAATCCCTTCTTCTGGCCTCTGTGGGCCCTGTACACACAATGTACACAGACATACATGCAGAAAAAACATCCTGTCTTAGTGTCTCTATTGCTTCAATGAAATGACCAAAAAGCAACTTGGGAAGGAAAGGGTTTATTTGGCTTATGCTTCCATATCACTGCTAGGAAGTCAGGACAGGAATTCAAACGAGGCAGGAACCTGGAAGCAGGAGCTGATGCAGAGGCCATGGAGGGGGGCTACTTACAGGCTTGCTTCACATGGCTTGCTCAGCCTGCTTTCTTATAGAACCAGGACCATAGCCCAGGGATGGCACCATCCACAATGAGCTGTGCCCTCCTCCATCAATCCTAATTAAGAAAATGCTGCCGGGCAGTGGTGGCGCACGCCTTTAATCCCAGCACTCTGGAGGCAGAGGCAGGCGCATCTTTGTAAGTTCGAGGCCAGCCTGGTCTACAGAGCGAGATCCAGGAAAGGCACAAAGCTACACAGAGAAACCCTATCTCGAAAAACCAAAAAAGAAAAGAAAAAAAAAAAAAAGAAAGAAAATGCCCTACAGATTTGCCTGCAGCCTGATTGTGGAGGCATTTTCTTAATTGGGGTTGCCTCCTCTCAGATGACTTTAGCTTGTGTCAGGTTGACATAAAACTAGACAGTACATACCCATACACATAGAATTGAAAGAAAAAATGTTTGTGGTTTTTCAAGACAGGGTTCTCTGTGTAGCCCTGGCTGCCCTGGAACTAGCTCTGTAGACTAGGATAGCTTTGAATTCATAAAGATCTGCCTGCCTCTGCCTCCCAAGTGCTGGAATTAAAGGCATGTGCTACTGCCACCTGGCTTAAAAATAAAAAATTTTAAAAATCTTAAAAAAAAAAAAAAAAAAAAAGCGGGGCGGTGGTGGCGCACGCCTTTAATCCCAGCACTCGGGAGGCAGAGCCAGGCGGATCTCTGTGAGTTTGAGGCCAGCCTGGGCTACCAAGTGAGTCCCAGGAAAGGCACAAAGCTACACAGAGAAACCCTGTCTCAAAAAAAAAAAAAAAAAAAAATCTTAAAAAAAAAAAGTATTTGCTTTGCTCAATGAAAAGTTCTACTGTGTAAACAAAGGAAACCACTGATCCTTCACCAATACAGTTTGTTGTTTTATTTCTATTATTTGTTTTGAGACACAGTCTCACTGTTAGGCCAGGGTCTCTGGAGTGTTAGGGTTATAAGCATGTGTCACCATGCTCAGTACTCCTAGCCATCTCTGATTGATTTTCACCTAAGAGGTCACACCTATTTCCCGTTCTCACACCCTGCTGCCCCACCTTGCTTATAAACAGGACTTCTCCTGTCTCTCAACAACTCACTTTCTAAAGGAATTGAAAATCAGGCCACACTCCCACAATGCTCTCGGCACAGAGTTAAGCAGCTATGCTATTTTATGGTTTTACAGTTCCTCAATGATGGCCTTAACCAGGGCCTGGTGCCTCCGTGTTCATTTGTTACCTATCTAATCCTAAATCTCATGGCAAAAAATTTCTTGTGAGCCCCAGAAGATGTATACAGTCAGATATTTTCATTTGTTCACTGATTTCTCCAAAGCCTCTTTTGGGGGAGCCTTTCTCTGTCATCCTTATTATGGCAGCTCTATCTGTATCACTTTTATTCTTACTTTGAACTAAACCTCTTAATGAAACTCCTCTCGAGGTTTTTTGTTTTTGTTTTTTGTTTTGTTTTGTTTTTTCTTCAAGACAAGGTTTCTCTGTGTAGTTTTGGAGCCTGTCCTGGAGCTCACTCTGTAGACCAGGCTAGCCTCGAACTCACAGAGATCCACCTGGCTCTGCCTTCCGAGTGCTGGGATTAAAGGCATGCACCACCACCACTCAGCTCGAGGTTTTTCAAAAAGATTTATATTGTGAGTGTTTTGTCTGCATATATGTGTACTGCATGTGTTCCTGGTGCCTGCAGAGGTCAGAAAAGAGCATTGGAGTCCTGGGAACTGGAATTATAGATGTAGCTCTGGCTTGCCTGGAACTAGCTATGTAGACCAGGCTGGCCTTAAAATCTGAGATCCACCTGCTTCTGTCTCCTAAGTGCATGTGCCACCATGCTTGGTCACCTCTCCCAGTTTTAAAGGAAAATTTCTCTTTATGGTTAAAGCCTCTATTAAGCTATTTCTGATACTTTATTCCCATGTGTACATGTGTCTGAAGAAGCCAGAAAAGGATATTGGATTGCCTGGAGCTGGCGTTCCTGAGCCACCTGACTTGAAGTTCTGAGTAGGAGCCCGACTCCAGGAAGAGCAGAAAGCACTCCTAACTGAAGAGTGGTCTCTATAGCCCTACTGTTTTTTTCTAATGGTCTCCCACCTCACAGCCTGGTCACAGTCTAGGTGGAGGTGCTTTCACTTAACAAAGCTGATTCCTGGAGGGGAATTATATGTCAGCTCCTTTTCTGACCATCAACCACCTCTGCTCCATTTATATTTAACAGGCATCACCTTTTAGCCATGTAACTAACAACAACAAAGAAGCCTCCAGAATCAGTCAGACTCAACCCATATCTGAAGCTGCAAATGAGGAAGGATGAAATTGAGGAACAGAAGCAAATGTTGATAATGTCCCCAAGGGTTGCAACCTTCCCTAAAGTAGTGTGTGAACGTGTGAATGTGTTTGTGTAAGTGTAAGTCTGAGTTCTTTCTGTATGGGTAACTGATCTGGTGCAGGATTGATCTTGTATGTAGATGCATATATATATAAATGTGTTTGCATGAGTGTGTGGTGTGGTGTGGTGTGTGTGTGTGTGTGTGTGTGTGTGTGTGTGTGTGTGTGTAGGTTGATGTAGGGTGGGGTACTCAGACCCAGAAAAGCAGAGGAGTATCTTTGGCTCTCCAAGCCCAGGAGACATTGAATGATCGCTTCTCTCAGCCCCTCTCCCTTCCCCCATGTCCCATTGGACTACAAAGCTTTTCAGAAGCAGACCAGATGGCCTCTTGTGTGCTGCACCCAGCCTTTTCCCTTAGACTGTGAACACAGTGGCACCGTTATTCTCATCAGCTTGGGGCCAAGAGCTTCCTGGGAAAGGCCGGATGGTCCTAGTGAGGGAGAAATGAAAGGCCCTTGGACTGGATCCCAAAGGGGAGATATATTTAGCTGTCGCTGAGCTCTGAAGGATTTTTGTTTTGTTTTGTTTTGAGACAGGGTCTCAGTATGTGTGTGTGTCTGGCCTAGCCTCAAACTCTCTATATAGGCCAGGCTGGTTTCAAACTCATAGCTACCTACTTGTCTCTGTCTCCAGAGTGCTGGGATTTAAAGACCTATGCCATCACATCCCACTTCTGAAAGATTTTGAGACAGGGTGCTGGAACTGTCATCTATCTTGATTGTAATGGTGGTTACATTATGGTGCATGTTGACAAAACTGAGAACTCCCACTAAAAATAGTAAATTTCACTAATATGAAAATACATAGAACTTATAATTGACTATTTTAGGATTTGTTGTTTGGTCTTTTGAGATAGGGTTTTATGTAGCCCAGGCTGACTTCAAACTCAATCACGTTGTAAATTAGTATTTGTGATTCTGGCTCCTAACACCCTGAAAGTAACACAGGCTGCCTACTAACTTTTGTACAGACTTCCATCCGATAGGTCTCATTGTGGGCACCATTAATTTACATAGTTATTATGACAGTCTTCCAACAGGTGGCAGTAAAGTATCTGGAGCTACATCCTTTTCACATACACAGTATGCGGTATCAGCAGGGCTACTGGATATTTGCCAGCATGTGGCTGGTAGACAGAATACAGATTTGCAGAGCTAAAGTCAACATCTGTTATGCTCTTCCATTATGGCTTTCTTTGTGCTTCTGCTCCATCCTCCTCTCACCTTTGACCCTCATCATCTGGTTGCAAGCACAGTGCTGGATATGGTCAGTGGGCAGGCAGTATCTATACCTACCTCTTTCTTCTATGCCCAAGGCCACCTGCATCACCATTCCACTCACATACTTACTTAAAAGGGCCACATGTTGTGGAATATTTGTTTACATTGTGAAGATGGGTCTTTGCCAAGGCACCTTCTGATTGGTTTAATAAAGAGCTGAATGGCCAATAGCAAGGCAGAAAGAGGTTAGGTGGAACTTTCTGAGGACAGAGAGGACTCTGGGAAGAAAAAAGGTGGAGTTGCCAGCCAGACACAGAGGAATCTGGATACCAAGCCACATAAAAGAACAAAGATTAAAAGATAGGGGTTAATTTAAGTTCTAAGAACTAGTTAGGAACAAGTCTAAGCTAAGGCCAAGCTTTCATAAATAATGTGCCTCTGTGTCGTTATTTGTGAGCTGGTGGCCAAAAGAAAAATCCGTCTACAGTCACACATTTGGTTTAATGTTTTGCCATGACCTTACAATGCTAGTCTTTCAAAAAAAAATTGTGATGTATGATGAGACAGACTCGGGCACAGAAACTGAAGGTCTGTGAGCCATGAGTGTCTACCTTTTTTTCCTGCTTTCATTCTTTTAAAACATTTATAAAACTATCTGAGCAGAGAATTCCAGTACCAGTGTGATATATAAGCCAGTACAAGTTGAGCATCTATCTCCTCAACTGGAATATTGAAAATCTGACAAGGAATGCCTGCCAGTCTGTTAAGGGCTGGTGCATAGCTCATTAGCACAGTGTAGATTAGGCTGAGCTCAAATTTACTATGTAACTAAATGCTAGGATTACAGGCGGGTACCATCAGGACAGATTTTTGTAGTGCTGAGAATTAAACCCATGGTTCGGTGCACGCCAAGCAAGCATACTACCAACTGAGCTACAGTCCAACCCTTCACTTACTGTGTGACTCTTTAGTTCCTATTCCCTGTAATACCTCCTTATTCAGCATTATTTAAAAGAGATTGTTGGTATATTGGGAGGTACAGACGGAAGGATCACAAGTTCTAGGTTATTCTCAGCAACAGAGTAAACTCAAGGCTAGTCTGGGTTATAGGAGTGAGGGAGGGGGCAGAGTAGAAAGGGTCTCACTTTATAGCTGTGGGTGGTATGAACTTGGTATGTAGACCAGGTTGGCCTCAATTCAGAGATCCACCTGCCTGTCTCCTGAGAGCTGGAGATACCACCCCCAACTACCCCCCGGCTCACCCACTTTTCTTGCACCACTCAGGGATCCAGCTCACTAAGCCTTCTCCCCAGCACCTATTTATTCTTTAGACAGGATGTTATTTTGTCGTCTAGCTGGTCTGAATCTCACAACCTTCTGCCTCAGTTTTCAGGATTGCAGACATGCACCATTATGTTTTAAAAACTTAATACTTGTTTTTGTGTCTATATAGGTGTCCCTTGGAGCAGGAGTTACAGGTGTTAGCAGGACATAGCTGCTGGAATCCAAACTCCAGTACTCAATTGAGTATCTGCTGAGCTCTCTCCAACCCACAATGATTTAAGATTTATTGTATGTGTATGTATATTTTGCCTTCATATGTACATGTGTGCACCATGTGTGTCTGGTGCCCACTGAGGTCAGAAGAGGGCATTGGATCCTCTGGAACTGAAGTTACAGATGGTTGTGGGCCACCATGTGGGTGTTGAAAATCAAACCTTTGTCCTCTGCAAGAGAAATAAGAGCTCTTGACCAGTCATTTCCCTGGCCGATATATTTTTAAAACCACCTAAAATTGCTACCTTAAGTCCTTTTTCGCTTAATAGATACAGTCGTTCAAAATCAACTTCAAAATGTCACAGACTGTCCCACTATAACACTACCAGTAATGATGGACTAAGTTGTTACCTGTGGTCAATTTAAAAGCCACAACTCAGCCAGGCGGTGATGGTGCACACCATTAACTCCAGCGCTCGGGAGGCAGAGGCCAGCCTGGTCTACAGAGCAAGTTCCAGGACAGCCAGGACTGTTATATAGAGAAAACTAGTCTCGGGAAAACAAAAACAAACAAACAAACAAGACCACAACACAAACCTTATAGGCATTCAGATCTTTATTTAAAATAGACAAATGTGGAGTTTTGAGGACATGAACTCTCCTCCACTGTTCCAACTCAGATCTCTGGGCTTCATGTTCAGAATCTTTTCAACAGCACTTCTGTCAGTAGAACTGAGAACTTGGGCTCAGCAATGCTACTAGGGCTTCAGAGGGAGCAACAGAGTTCTCTGAAGTCACTAGGTACATGTCCGATAGCCTCCCTGTCTACTATCATGCAAATCACCCCCACTGATTCCTTTACTTTTTTTCTCTTTTGCACGATTGGGGATTGAACCTAGGGCCGCACCATGCATGCCACACAAGTACACTAC
Organism: Peromyscus leucopus; assembly: GCF_004664715.2. Lineage (NCBI taxonomy): Eukaryota > Metazoa > Chordata > Mammalia > Rodentia > Cricetidae > Peromyscus > Peromyscus leucopus. The sequence goes on along the minus strand of NC_051063.1, from coordinate 95,255,010 downwards.
TCCTGGGCTATATAGTCCCAGCTACTCTTCCTTTTCTTTTTTTTCTTTTTTTCTTTCTTTTTTTTTTTTTTTTTTTTTTTTGGTTTTTCGAGACAGGGTTTCTCTGTGTAGCTTTGCGCCTTTCCTGGAACTCACTTGGTAGCCCAGGCTGGCCTCGAACTCACAGAGATCCTCCTGCCTCTGCCTCCCGAGTGCTGGGATTAAAGGCGGGTGCCACCACCGCCCGGCTATTACTCTTCCTTTTCTTCATAGATCAGTTTGAGGAAACCAGATCAACCTTACTTCTCATGGGTCTAGTTTCCATCCTCAAAGAGACCATGGTTACCTGAGACAGAAGAGCCATCTTTCCAGCCCCTGTATGTTTTTCAGATAGGTTCTTGCTATTAGCCTAGGCTGGCCTTGAACTCAATGTGTCTCTCCAGCCAGTTAGTATTACAGGTGAGTATCACACCTGGTCTCTAATTTCTACTCTTCAATCCTTTGCTTTCTAGAGGTTGAACCCAGAAGCCTCGGACATGCCAGACAAGTACTTTACTATTGAGCCTATCTCAAGCCAAGAGATTATGAGACAGTAGAGGAAATGAATTTTGTTTGCTTTGAGTTTTGAAGATAGGGTTTCATTATGTAGCTTAGACTGGCCTTGAATTTCTATTCCTTTTATCTCTAGAGTGCTGCCACACCCAGCTCCTCTTTTATAATTTTTTTTTTTGTGTGTTTTTTTGGTATTGGTTTTTCAATAATGGTTTTCTCTGTGTAGCTTTGGGGCCTGTCCTGGATGGAACTCACTCTGTAGACCAGGCTGGCCTCGAACTCACAGAGATCCATCTGCCTCTCTCTGCCTCCCGAGTGCTGGGATTAAAGGCATGAGCCACCACTACCCAGCTTTATGTTTTATCTCAATTTTGCTTCCTTTCTAAAAACTAGTTCATTGAAGGACATTTGGATTGCTTTCATTTTTGGTCTAGTTATGAACAGTTGCTAAAAGGAGAAACTGGATCACGCATTCAAACATCACTGGTAGGGACGTTATTTCCAATTTTATAAATATATAATTTATTTTTATTTTATGTGCATTGGTATTTTGCCTGCATGTATGTCTGTGTGACGGTGTCAGGAGCCCTGAAACTGGAACTACGGACAGGTGTGAGCCACCACCATGTGGGTGCTGGAAACTGAACCCGGGTCCTCTGGAAGGGCAGTCAGTGCTCTTAACCACTGAGCCATCTCTCCAACTCCAATTTTTTTGTTTTTAATTAGGCTAGAACTCAGAGATCTACCTGCCTCTGCCTCTTAGATTAAAAGTGTGTGCAACCACACTGTAATCTTAATCTTTTTATTTTGAGACAATCCTAATAATTATCTATTTATTTCTAAGAAATAAATCATATGCACCCACTTTCATCCAAAGGCAACATCTCACAAAGATACATACTGACTGACATCAATACCAAGGCCCATAGCAGTCTAGTCCCCTGGTCCTCATTCTCAAGGTTTCATGAAGAATTATATTAAAAATATATAACTTATATACTTCGTTTTTTGAGACAAGGGCTAGCCCAATTAACCTAGAACTTGCTAGGAAGCCAAAGATGACCTTGAACTTCTGATCCTTTTGCTGGACTTACAGTGCCTAGGTTACAGGTGTGTACCACTGTGCCAGATTTATGAGGTGCTAGCTAAGGTAGGGGTGGAGATGTTGAACCTAGGGCTTCAAATATACTAGGCAAACATCAACTAAGCTACATCCCAGCCCTTATGCTCTTTGTTCTTAATGGTAAAATGTATGTTAAAATCGTTGAGGGAACCACAAATAAAGCTCAGTGGCAGAATGCTTGCCTACCATGCACAAAGACCTGGGTTCAATTACCAAGTTAAAAAAAAATCATTTAGGCAGGGGTGCTGCATGCTTTTGATTCCAACACTAGGGAGGCAGAGGCAGGTGGATCTCGGGGCTGGAGGCCAGCCTGGGCTACAGAGTGAGTTCCAGGACAGCCAGGGCTATGGAGAAACCCAGTCTTGAAAAAACAAAACAAAACAAAAATCAAAACAATTCTTTTAATCAAGAAATGTTATGTTAAAAAATGTATATACTCTGATGAAATGAATCTAGAGCATGACACTGATATTTCTTCAGTGTAATCTACATTTTAGTTTACATTTATTAAGCATCACAGATAAGTTACAAATCAAAGTAACAAAGCTCCATGAAAGAGCCAGAAACTAAGAAGGAAACAGTCTTATGCATCTGGACTGCCTACTTAGCCTATCTGCCTCTCCATTACAATAGGATGCTCTCTTTTGGTTATTACTAGGAAATCTCTTTGAGATGTGGCTATAAACTGGGTGGTGGCAATGGCGATGGTGTACGCCTTTAATCCCAGCACTCAGGAGGCAGAGGCAGGTGGATCTCTGTGAGTTCCAGGCCAGCATGGTCTACAAAGCGAGTACCAGGACTGGCTCCAAAGCTACACAGAAAAACCCTGCCTTGAAAAACCTAAATAAATAAATAAATAAGAACGTGGCAATGGTTATACCTCAGTCATAAGGTACGTATTTAAACATGGGCAAGGCCCTGGGTCTAACCCCTGGCCCAAAGATAGAGACAGTGCTTACAGATTGGATTTATGTTTGGCATTATGCCAAATCTGTGCTCTATGAACACTGGTGACACACTGTATTTGGGGTATAACCTACTACTACCAAGTTGTGTTTTCCTGAGACAAGATCTCAGGTATCGAAGCTGTCCATGAACTCTATCTCTTATCTTCCTGCCTCAGCCTTCCAAGCACGGGACATTAGTCACGATGCTTGGTCTAAGTTCTCTCTCTCTCTCTCTCTTTTTTTTTTTTTTTTTTTTTTTGGTTTTTTTCGAGACAGGGTTTCTCCGTGTAGCTTTGCGCCTTTCCTGGAACTCGCTTTGGAAACCAGGCTGGCCTCGAACTCACAGAGATCCTCCTGCCTCTGCCTCCCGAGTGCTGGGATTAAAGGCGTGCGCCACCACCGCCCGGCAGTTCTCTCTCTTTTAAAGGTTTATTTATTATGTATACAGTGTTCTGTCTGCATATATACCTGCATGTCTGAAGGGCACATCAAGACCCATTATAGATGGTTGTGAGCCACCATGTGGTTGCTGGGAATTGAACTCAGGACCTCTGAAAGAGTAGTCAGCGCTCTTAACTGCTGAGCTATCTCACCAGCCTCCCTAAGTTTTTTTTCTTGACAGTCAAGAGTGAAATGTTAAAACAATGGTTACTCTCTCCAGGTAGAAGAAAATATATCCAACTAAATTGGCAGCTCCTGTTGTATGTAGGAAAAAAATATAGCAAAGGAAAAGAATTTATACACTAGAGGATGGAGGGAATATTCTCAGCATAGACTAAACACCATATACAAACCAAAATAAACAGGAGGGTTTCCCCCAAACCCAAGCTTTTTTTTTTTTTTGTTTATTTATTTATAAAGGCCTGATAAAAAATTTACATACACACATATGTGTGTGTGTGTGTGTGTGTGTGTGTGTGTGTGTGTGTGTGTGTGTTTGTATAGCCCAGGTTGGCCTCAAACTCACTATGTAGCCAAGGTTAACTCTGAACCTCTACTTCTAAAGACTTGGGATTGCAAGCATGTTACCATGCCCAGCTTCAACGATATTTATACAATAATATTAGCAAACCTTTGTCCCAAACAGCTATGTGTTTAATTCATTTATAAAAATAACAAAAGCTTTATCACTTGGTCTCTAGTTATTAAGAAAGAACTTTGCTAGACATAACAATTTCACACAAAAGGACACAAGACTACACTATTGATCAATATTATTTTCCTTGTATTTGTAATATATCCACATGTTAACACTGTGACAGAAAAAGATTAGTCCATATTATGCAGGAAAAACGGACTTCGATGATCAGACTATGAAGATAAAAACACAAGGACTTCCCACACCGCTAAAGCAATTGTTCAACACACCAACAGCATCTTGGAGTGCTTCAGGTCACTCTGTCCTGGCAAGGAATGAAGGGCATACCCACTCAGACAAAATGAGTCTCCCAAGGAATGGCAGAACCGCTAATCGCCATGTAAAAATTGTTTCACTTCGTGAGGTGAAAAAGCTCTACAGTTGGGAAACTGCACTAATCAAGTGCTGTCCCAAACAGGAAGTCATCAGAGGAAAGGCAACAAAGCAATCGTAGATTTATCATGCATAAGGTAATTACACAATATACTCTTTAATGAGCAGACATATTAATGAGGCAAAGTTTACAGTCATTGGAACAAATAAACTAGAGTTAACCACTGTTTCTGCCAGATGTTTCAGTATAAAATAATAATGTCTAAAAACTATATGCTTCGAGTATTTACTTTTAGAACCCCTTCAAGATAATAAAGACACTGTAACAAAATATTATTATCTGAATATACATTATCAACACCAATATGATACAGGCATATAATTCTCATTTTATATATGTACGGTGGAAATACTGTAAAGCCTAGAAAAAGGATGAAAACAGACTGGCCAGAATTTAAATTATCATACTTATCCATGATAAAAATCTATAAGGAAAACTTTAATAACTCATCCTTGCTACATTCACTGGCCTATGGAAAGTGCTGTCTGAAGAGAAAGAAAATAAAACCTCCTGTTTGCTTCAAGTATTCAGTTTATGCTGTGAATTTTTCTATTGTTTGATTTCACTGTTCCTTATTTTACTTTAATATAGGGTCTTGTGGCATTGCTCAAGCTGGTCTCAAACTAGCAATCCTCTGGCCTTAGTCTCCTGAGCAGCCGGGATTACATGTATGTGCCACTGTACCCGAGTTCACTATTTTAGTTATTAGACAGAAAAGAAAAAAAAAACCACTCAATTCAATGAATCATTTAGAGTAAGAATTCCAAACCAAGTCACATGAATGCTATCTCAGAGCTACTCTAGGAAGAGTAATGGATAACATACACCTCACAAATCTGATGGCAGCACTTCTCATAGTATAACAATTTCTGTTCTCCCTCGTCACATAAATGCATTGTTTTAACTGTCTCCTGGGATATTTTACTTTACAAATCCTTCTTTCAGTTACTGAAGAGGTGATTTCAAAACATAACACGGATACACCTGCTAATCCTGAGATGATGATGATGGTGGTGGTAGTGGTGGAAAACAAAAACTCATGATTTTTATTCAAATTTCTGTTTTAGTTTTTTCTGGAAGATGGCTGGCAGAATAGAGAGAAGAGCCAAAACCATTAGAATAAATACTGAGTTCCAGGAAACGGCTTCCCCCGCTGTCGTAAGCTGATACAGAGTTGTTCCTGCCTTTATTGCTACAAAAGAGGGAGGTGCAACACCTAAAATAAAAAACAAAAGACAGTGAGTGAGTGGTACTGGGAGCCTGTCAAATAAAGTAAAACCACCATTTCTTCCCATATCTTTTCTTGTGCATCCATGTTTTGCTCACATGTATGTAAGTGCATGCAGTGCCCATGGAGGCCAGAAGAGGGCATCAGATCCCTAGATCTAGAGTCACAGACAGGTATAAGCCTCCATATGGGTACTGGGAACTGAACTCAGGTCCTCTATAAAAGCAACAAGTACTCTTAAGCATTGAACCAAAACTCCAGACTCCCCAAATCACATTTTAAAAATTAAATTTCTATGTGTATATACTGTCTTTTAGGAACACAGCTATTTGCATTTTGAAGAAAGGATTGTGAATTTAAAGCAGGTACTTATTAGCACACTGGAGGCCTCAGCTCAATCCCAGCACACATTAGCATTCACATGGATAACATTTTGAAATGATAAAATTATCTTGACACATAGATTGAAGTACAACATAGAAGTACAATTAATTTCAATTGTTACTTTTTCTCATGGTCCTAGATGGCTCACCCAGTTCCAATAGCCCTGTGCTAGTAAAATGAAATCTTCGTTATATGCACCAAGATCAAATCTCTCTCTGTTGTTCACTTAATTTAAAAGGTGCACCTTTTCATATTGAGAAAAACAAGACGGGCTATCGAGATGGTTCAGTGGGTAGAAAACTTCAAGCTTCGTTAAGTGTAGTCCCCTAAAAGTAATTCAGTTTTTCATAGGCACCTCCTCAGGATAATGAAAAATTTTAAAGCCAGAATATTTGAGAAGGCAAATGAAAACAAAATATAAAAACATGCCATCCACAAAATAACTTCACAACTTTAGCATGTTTTAAAAGCCAATCAGCCCTGTAATTCCAACTACTACTAGGGAGGCTGAGGCAGGAAAGCCATTAGAGATCAAGCTTTGCCTAAGCAATCTGTCTCAAAGTAAAAAATGGGAGGAAAAAGAAAGATGGCTGGGGATCTAACTCAATGGAAGAGTATTTGCCTCACATGCATGAAGCTCTAGGTTCAAACCCACGTACTGCCAGCACCCCCAACGCCCTACAAAAAACTAGGTTGAACATATGTAGAACAGACTTCCTGGGTTCAAGCTCTACCTCCAAATCAAACACAAAAAATAGTAGAAGTTGGGAAGATACACAGTCTGGGTAGGCACAGCAGTTTATAATACGAAGTAAATGCAAGGGGTTGGAAAGATGGCTCAGTGGTTAAGAATGCCTGCTGCTGCTCTTGCAGAAGATCAGGGTTCGGTTCCCAACACCCATGTTGGGTGGTTCACAAATGCCCTAAACACCAGCTACATTGAGATCTGATGCCTCTGACCTCTACAGGTACCTACGCTCACATGCATATTCTCTCACTCAGACACGTAATTTAAAAAAAAAAAAAAAAAAAAAAAAAAAATCGAAGCTCGTAAGTATTAAACTTTAACAGATATTCAATACATGAAAAACCCCAAATGCTAAATCCAAGCAATTTAAACTGCAAAGAAAAACAGTAGTCTTTCTAAATAAAGGCAGAATTCACAAAATTAAGGGTTTGGGGTTTGTTTGGGTTTTTTTTTTTGGCAGTTATGGGAATCAAGGCCAGGACCTTATATATGGTAGTTAGACAAGTACTCAACTCCCCTAAATGAATTGTTATGTCCACTTATTAATTTCAAATTCTAGTATCAATTCCTTGATGTCTATTGATCTTACTTTTCCTAGACTTCTGGTAATACCTATAATAAATTGGATTTCAACATTTGATTAGAACGCAAAGGAAAAAAGTTCAAAAACAGAAACTAAATGTTTCTGTCTACTGAGATAGGCAGTGGGGTTTTAAAAAAAAGTTCAGGCTGGGTGGTGGTGGCGCACACCTTTAAACCCAGCACTTGGGAGGCAGAGGCAGGTGGATCTCAGTGAGTTGGAGGCCAGCCTGGTCTATAGAGCGAGTGCCACGACTGTTAACACAGAGAAACCCTGTCTCGAAAAACCAAGAAAAAAAATGTTCAGGCTGGGGAACCGTGAAGTTTGTGCAGAAAAGTACTAAGAAAAAGTTGTCTTTGGCCAGTTACTAGTCATCACTCACTAAGTCCTTTGGAAGGCCAGAGGATACCTGAAGCCTGGGATGCTCACAAGGCAACATGCAATCCAGGCTCATGAGAGGAGCTTTCAGCCAATAAAGCTCATGGCCCTGAGAGCCTGTCATCTCTGATCTAGCTGGCTCCAGCTGGCAAAGAAAGGGCCAATGGGCCAGAGTTGGGGTGGATATAAAAAGTCTCCTTGGGCTAAAGATATTGTTGGTGGCACAGAGCTGCTGGCTCGGCATACAGAAGCCCCACATTTGAGCCCTGGTATCACACACACACACACACAGGTGGTGAGGGGTTCTGCTTAATCTCAGGTTACTAAAATAATATCTAGTAGAAAGTGCTCATTCTTTACAGAGGTAACACATTACAATACACTGAACAAGCTATTTATCTAGGCCAGGCTTTGTGCCCAAGAGTTATATATGGTAGTGGTGATTTTGCACATAGCAGGCAATCTAGGCCAGCTGGACAGTTGGACATGTGCATGATGAGCTGTCGCACAGCATGAAGTCTTACCTAGAAAAGTGCCAATAAAAAACACTTTCAATGGCACATTTATCACAGGAGATGTAATATTAATAAACCAGTTAGGCAGAAATGGTGTGATTCTCAAAAATATAATGTAGTTAATGAGATGTTCTCTATGACGCTCTACCTGTCATAAGAAAAGAAGAGGAAAAAGTTAAGACCAATACTGAAAGTAAGTTGCTTAATATAAAATACCTTCAATTCTCATCCCTGATATGTCACAATTTACCCAACAGAAACAATGTGTGTTTTTCTGGGTATGTAACTCAGTGATAGAGCATCTACCTACCATGTTCAAAGCCCAGGGTTAAACACCCAGACCCATACACACACACACACAAAGTTAAAAAATTATTTCCTTCACCCTTACATTGGTTCCAGGGATCAAATTCAGTCGTTAGGCTTTTGGGGCCATGATGTTACAGAGGCTTTTTTTTTTTTTTCAGAGCTGAGGACCGAACCCAGGCTTGCCTAGCAAGCGCTCTACCACTGAGCTAAATCCCCAACCCCAAGACTGAGGCATCTTATCAGCCCCAATTTTAGTTTGTTTGTTTTTTTTTTAATTATTTATTTATTATGTATACAGAAGAGGGCTCCAGATCTCATTACAGATGGTTGTGAGCCACCATGTGGGCTCTGGGAATTGAACTCAGAACCTCTGGAAGAGCAGTCAGTGGTCTAAACCTCTGAGCCATCTCTCAAGCCCCCAATTTTAGTTTTTATGGTTATGGGAGAGGGAGTGATCCTAGGGACTCATTCATGCTAGCCTCCAGTTTCCAATTTTAAAAAATTTTCACTTCATCTTATGTTATTATATGAGTGAATTAAATAAGTAAACAAAATTTTCACTAAATATAAATACTAATTACTTGTATTTCTGTATAACTTACACAGAAATAAGTGATATTACTTATACAAGTATATTTCTTCTGATATTACAGATTCAATGTGTAAACTAAAAGTCTAGTCATTAAATTTCAGATGTTTTACAAATACGTGACCACAAATTGAAGTAAAATACAAAATTTCCCTTTCTTCTCTTTTTTTAGAGGGGATGAGGAAGGAAGATCTCTGTATTTCCTATATGAGACACAATTATTCTGATCTTTTTATAAAAATAGAATTCTCCTCCTGTTATTGTTTAAAAGTAAAACGTCCCCCCAACAACTATAACATGTGTTGAAGCCTAGGTCTCTAGTTGGTGAAAATATAAAAGGTTACAGAAACTGAGTGGTGGGGCCTAGCTGGAAGAAGCAGGCTACTTGAAGGGTGTCCTTTTTTTTTTTTTTTCAAGACAGGGTTTCTCTATGTAACCCCTGGCTGTCCTAGAACTGGATATGTAGCCCAGGCTGGCTTCAAACTCAGAGATCAGCCGTTGCCTCTGCCTCCTGAGTGTTTGGGATTAAAGGCATGTGCCACCACAACCTATCTGAAGGGTGTTCTTAGAATTGTATCTCGGTTCCACCCAGGAACCTCTACTGGGTTCCTCTCTGCCATGAGGTGAATAGACACTGTCACAAACTTCCTCTGCCTAATGCTCTGTCCCACCCTGGCCTAGAATGAACACAGGTAAGGACTACAAACTGAAACCTTGTAGCAAAATCATGCCTGTGTTTTTCTCCAGCATTTGGCACAAGAGAGTCTAATACACTGCAAAGATTATGGTTGCACTTTTCTGCATACAGTACATAATCACTGCTAATCTTTTCAGAGATCCTGATTGAAAACAGCGTTTTTCCTACTAAAATGCTCAAGAGCAGTAAGCTAAAGGTTTTTCAGTTACCCACTGACAATATGCTACATCCACACAAAACATAAAGTGCCTAATTTTGGGATGCTTTCATATTGACATTGACTTCTGCTAATTGAGTTTACAAAAAACAAAACAAACAAACAAAAAACAAACGGTGTGTGTGTGTGTTGGCATTCAGGCCTGCCCCTTGGGAGCCCGCCCAGCATCCTGAAGTCATCTTACGAAAAGCCCCCTTTAGGAGGGGAAAAGCCCCTCCCCTTTCTCGAGGCTGTGGGCACCTCTGCTGGCCCTTCTCTCCTTTTCTTTCTTTCCCTCTCCCCTCCCCCTTTAATAACAAACCTTTCCACATGGATACTGTGCCTGCAGTGTTAGTAACTTTCCGCCGTGACCCCCTGACCGCCACCAGCATGGCATGTGTCCTCGGCTCAAACTCACCAAGGCCTCTGGAACACCGTTTCACAACACTGGTGCTGTGACTCGGCAAGTACCCCTGGCGTTTTCTCCCACCTGCCGGCAGTCTGAGAAACACTGGGACCCTGTACCTTCCAATTCCAACTGGAGGATCGCTGGGACACTTATCCTATAGGTAAGCTCCTCCCTTCTGGCCGTTTTCCACCAGTAAGGATTTGTCTCATCTCAACCGTGGTTTCTCGCCTTTAGGCCTCACCCAAAAGCCACGGTACTGGGCGACCATGTGTCTCGGGGCTCTGCCCTTAGGCATCTGTTCCCACGTGATGACATACAGTAGAGCTTGCCCCCATTCACCCCCACAGTCCCTAGATCTTTGGTCACTGGTCCTCGCTGACCCTCTGGGAGGCTGGAGTTCAGTCTGTTGGATCTTCTACCTCACTCATGGAAAATGAGCCTACCATCAAACCTCTATCTAATACCCCAATCTTTACAACTTCTGCCTGCAATGTTCACTCCTATCCCAGCTCTAACCTGTTGGATTCCTTCTTATCACCCGCTCTCTCAAGTTCCTCCAGACTCTGCCAAAATAGTTACATCATCACCTATGGCCAGGTCCCTTTCCGGACATGGGCACCCTTTAAAATTGGCCACCAGGCAGAACTCGTTCTTTTTTGCCTGTCCCTTGCCTCTAATTCATTTCCTTGTCTGTAATTTCATCTCTTGCTTCTTTTCTCTCTCACTTAACTCTGTAGCCAGACCATATCCCTCTGTTCCACCACAGCAGATCTGCTCCAAGAAGGAGCCTGGCACCAACATTTTCCTGCAGCTGCCTGTCCCTTTTGTCCAGGGAAGGGGTGGGCTAAGGATCAGGAATTCAAGGCCAGCATGGGTTACATGACACCGTCTCAAGAAAAGTAAAATCATTGGGGCTAGAGAAAGAGCTTAACAGTCAAGAGCATCTGCTGTTCTTCCAGAGGACCCAAGCTCAAATTGCAGCACCCGTATCAGATGGCTCACAACTAACTCCCTCTATCTCCAGTTCTAGGGGATCTGACACTATTCTGGCCTCCACAGACATCAATATATATATATACACATGACATACTTATACACATAAATAAAAATAAAATTTGAAAGAAAATTTAAAACTAAAATAAAGTTGTTAGCAGGGTGGCACACGCCTTTAATCCCAGCACTTGGGAGGCAAGGGCACACAGACTTCTTTGAGTTCCTAGCCAGCCAGGCTACAGAGTGAGACCCTTCTCAAAACCAACCAACCAACCAACCAACCAACCAACCAAAAACAACACAAAGTCAGAGGAGCTATGGATGCAGTTGAGTGGCAGAGTGCTATGTTTTGTATGACTAAGAGTCTGGATCTTCAGCAGAACACCAACAAAAGAGAAAGAGAGAGAACATAATCATGATAAGCATGAACATTTATATTTGCATCCCCCTAATATTATTCTTGTCAAAATATAATTTTTATAAGTTAATTTCATACATAAAATTATCTGATACATAAATTTATAGTCTATACAAATTAATATTTTCATAGGGATGATCTATCTACTTATAACCCAAGTTATAATTCACACTTTAAAAATATACCAGGGTTCTTCACATCCATCAGCGTATGAACAGCACCAACTGGACTCAGTGTGATATATTAAGAAAAAGGGGAAAAAATGCTTAGCTAGGCCATGGTGTTGCAGCCTTTAATCCCAGCACTTGGGAGGCAGAGGCAGGCAGATCTGTGAGTTCGAGGCCAGTCTGGTCTACAGAGTGAGTTCTACGACAGCCAGGACTACACAGAGAAACCATGTCTCAAAAAAAGAAAAGAAAGAAAAAGAAAAGGACATGTAACTGGGAAGGGGTGTGTTGGAAAGTGAGTCTAGAGGGAATTAAAGGGAAGAAATAGGAGGTGGAGAAGATCAAAATACATTGTATGCATGTATATAACCACATAACAAGGTTATATCTCCAAAAACTCAAACTGTGGCCATGTAAATCTGACCAAAGCCTGTGGCTGGAGAGGTCACAGGGACTAGAAAGGAACCCACTACTGTTGTGTTGCTAAATGTGCATGTTGTCAAAGCCTTCTGAATCTTCATGTTTACAGCTGTAGATTAGTGCTGCTTTCAAAAGCTTCTTTTTTGCAGTGGGCAGCAATGCAGAGTCATAACTGGCCGAAGTGCTGACAGTAAGTGACTGTTGAGTGCTCAGACCTAAATGGGTCTCAGAGAACATCACGGAAGAAGGGAGTAGAAAGAATTTAAGAGCTGGAGGATGAGAATGAAAACTGTGAAATGATGTTGGGAATAACATGGCTACTGCACTCATGAATTACAGCAGCTATGGCTACTTACATAAGATTAAGCAATGTTTAACTACACAATAAACATTCCAGCACAGATGGAGAGGGACTTATGAGGTTCTACCCATAGCCAAGAAGCTATTGGTAGTTGGTAGCTGCTAGGAGAGAAGGGGTCATTTTTCTGAGGTGGTAGGTTGGTTACCTATGCTCCAGTGGATGACCCTATTCCCACGAACACTCAACACTAACAGACTTAGCAGGTTGGGGGAGAGGGCACAGATTATAGGAGGGGTACGTATGGAAGGAATGGGGAAGAGCAAAGTCAGATTTGGATTAAATATAATCAAGATACACTGTCAAAGACAGCGATGAATTAATATACAGTCATAGCTTAGCTTGCTCTCCTTTTCATTCAGGTCTTCCCATCTCAACCCAACAAAGAAAACCCCACAAGCCAAGCCAATCTAGACAATTCCTCATTGAGTCTCTTTTCCCAGGTTATTTTACTTTGTGTCAAATCAACAATTTAAACTTTATTTAAACATGCTTTAAAATCAACTTCTTGTAGGAATGGTGGCCCAAGCCTTTAATCCCTGCACTCTAGAGGCAGAGGTAGGCAGATATTAGAGGTGAATCTGAGGCTAGCCTGGTCTACAAACTAAGTTCTAGGCTTGCCAGGGCTAGATAGTAAGAAAATAGGCATGTGTGAATATAATCAAAATACACTGTGAAATTCTCAAAGAACAAAAACACCATTTTAAAAATTTCTTATCACATTATTTTTAAAAATGATGACAAAGCCAAAGAACCACAAAGAGAACCAAAAGTACATGCCTACCTGCTGCGACCATTTTACTGCTTTCTCTGTTAGGTATTTGTATACAACAGGTCTTCCAACTAAATAGGAGAGCATGTAGCAGAATGAGGCACCAAGTCCAGAACACTGGAAAACAAAACAACACATGCACTTTGTATCTTCCCATCTCATTCCTGTACATTATTTACTTAGGTGACCTCTTTCAGGGCCAGGCAGAGCAGTCTATATAACATCTCTTATTTAGAGAATCAGAACCCATTTATCTAGTTCTTTCTCAAACCGTAACTCAAAACAACATCAGTTAAAATAAATGGGTACTTGCAATTGAACTCTGTGGCCATATCCAGTAATTACTGCTATCCTTTAGCTTAAGGAAACTTGCTGAGTGGTGGTGGCACACACCTTTAATCCCAACACTTGGAAGGCAGAGGCAGGCAGATCTCAGTTCCAGGACAGCCTGGTCTATACAGCAAGTCCCAGGACTATTAAACAGAGAAACCCTGTCTCGAAAAACCAAATAAATAGATTAATAAAATAAAATAAAAGCATAAAAAGAATAAAGAGGGCTGGAGAGATGGCTCAGAGGTTAAGAGCACTGCTTGTTCTTCCTAAAGGTCCTGAATTCAATTCCCAGCAACTACATGGTGGTTCACAACCATCTGTAATGAGATCTGGTGCCCTCTTCTGGCCTGCAGGGTTACATTCAGACAGAACACTGTATACATAATAAATAAACCTTGAAAAAAAAAAAGAATAAAGATCCTTAGCTGGGTGTGGTGCCACAGGCCATTAATACCAGCATTCCACTAGGGAGGCAGAAGCTGGCAGATCTCTGTGAGTTTGAGGGCAGTACAGTCTACAAAATAAGTCCCAGGACAGTCAGGGCCCTGTTACAGAGAAACCCTGCCTCAAACACAACCCCTCACCCCAAAATAAGTAGCCCTTCCCACTCTCCCCTATAGCTATGCACAAAGATACTACTTCCAGCCTAGGGGCTCACTGTGTCGACCCATACTCTTAAACCATCTGAACTACAAAAAACAAAACAACCAGAAAAGAAAGGCTATGTAATTACAAGTCAGTCAATAGTACCCCATTCTAGGAAACCAAACTCTTAACAGCTCCATATGAGAGACTTAACAGGAACCACACTCCTGTTAATTGACATTAACTCCTCAAAAACGGATGAATGTTAAGATGACACAGAGTGATGGGACTAGAATGCCATTATTATCCTCAATGTTCTATTTATTTTCCCAGTCTCCCAATTCATTTCACATACTTACCAAACAGACAAGGAATAAGGCTAGTGGAAAGGGATAAAGAAACCCCGAGAGTATACTGAGGAATATGGAACCTGGAATAGCAAATGTTTGCAAGCTGTTAACTTCTAAGTTAAGGATTAAAACATAATGAAGTAGAATTTTTATAAGATAAACTCAACATCTGAGGAAAATTATAATACAGAAATTGTTAATAACCCCATAATTTTATGTAGTAGTATTATTTTTGTGTTGGACTAAAACCTGCCCCAGGAGCTCAGGTGGGTTGTTCTACTCGTAGTATCATATCTGCACTAGAACAAGTTGCATACTCTGGAGATTCTGGATCATTAGTTTGGGAACTAGGAATACCAACTTGCAGTGAAGGATAATGAATGTCTCTGGCTCTAAATAAGATACCCACACACTTCAGCAAGAAAATAAACACAATGTTGGTGTTGTAGAATACAACAATTTTAAAGTGTGTTATTTTGTTTATGATGCATTTGTTTAACTCTGTGAAGCTGTGTTACTATGCCTGTCTGAAACACCTGATGTTCTAATAAAGAACTAAATGGCCAACAGCAAGGCATGAGAAAGGATAGGTGGGGCTGGCAGGCAGAGGGAGGATAAACAGAAGGAGAACTCTGGAGGAAAGAGAAAAGAAAGGAAGAGTCAGAGAAGGAGGTGGACTCTAGGGGCCAGACACCCAGCTTCACAGTGAGGCCCAGAGTGAGAGTAAGAGTTACAAGAGAAGAGAACGGAGAAAAGCCAAGAGGCAAAAGGTTGACGGGGTAATTTAAAATTAAGGAAAGCTGGCAAGAAACAAGCCAAGCTAAGGCCGTACATTAATAATTAAGAACAAACCTCTGTGTGTGATTTATTTGGGAGCTGGGTAGCAGGTCCTCAAAAGAGAAAAAGAGCAAAAACAAACATGTTGGTAAGATTATGCTAAGAGGAAATCCAGAACAAACACCCAATAGACACTGGGCAGAGACAAATTAGGCAGCTAAGCAAAAAAAAAAAAAAAAAAAAAAAGTCTTCAGTAAGGTCTTTTTTGAGACAGTCTCATTTAGTAGTCTCTGGCAACCTGGAACGTTCTTTGTAGACCAGGTTAGACTCAAACTCAAGAGATCCACCTGCCCCTGCTTCCTAGCGCTGAAATTTAAAGGCATACTAATTAATATGTGCTAATGCAGACTGGCTGTACTAACGACTATGCTGTGGACCGATCATTCTCCCATTATTCCAGTTGCTTAGCAATTTGGTTTTTTAATACTCAAACATATATACTTACTACTTAAAAACACTGGTTAAATAAACACTAAGATTAAAATAAGAAATTTTAAAAATTATAGCCAAAAAAAAGAATAAAATAAAAATAACAGCCAAGTATGGTAGCAAATGCATGGAATCCTAATATCTAAGAGGTAGATTAAGAATGGTTTGTTATCATTACTGGCTACATAGCAAATTTAAGGGCAGCCTGGGTTACATGTGAGCCTGTCTTTAGAAAAACAAAAAACAAACAAACAAACAAAACCCTATCAAAAGAGACACCTCTCCCAAATATTTTTATATACAAGTTTGAGACTATAGGAGCTACATGGCTACTAAGAGACACTGATAGGTGGCAAATCTGAGTTGAAATGTGTTATGAGTATAAAGTACAAAGCATATTTCAGAGAAGTATTACGGAAAGAGGAGGGCCAGCTTGTGGTGCACACCTTTAATCTCAGCACTGGGGAGGGAAAAGCAGGTAATCTTTTTGAATTCAAGGGCGGTCTGGTCTACATAGCAAGTTCCAGGTCAGTCATGGCTATAAAATGAGACCCTGTCTCAAACAAAACAAAACAACTAACAAAAAACTCAAACAAAAGAGGAAATTAAATATCTCATCAATAATTTTTAGGGGCTGGGCTAAGGATCAGTAGTGAAGCAGGTACTCAGTGCACTGGAGGCCCCGGGTCAATCCCAGCACACACCAGCAGTCACATGGGGTAACATTTTGAAATGATAAAATTATCTGACACATATACTCAAGTACAACATGGAAAAAAATTAATTTCCAGTGTTACTTTTTCTCATGTCCCTAGATGGCTCACAGAGTTCTAATAGCCCTGTGCTAGTAAAATGAAATCTTTGTTATATGCACCACAATCAAATCTCTCCCTGTTGTTCACTCAATTCAAAAAGTGTGCCTTTTCCTATTCAGAGTTTAATATTCCGAAGTACAAGACGGGCTACTGAGATGGCTTAGTGGGTAGAAGCACTTGCTTTGGAGCCTAGTGGCCTAAGTTTCATCCCTGGAACCCACAAAGAAGTAGAAAAAGAAAATCAGGCTGGATGTGTAGTGGCACATACCTTGAATCTCAGTACTTGGGAGGCAGAGGAAAGAGGATCTATTAGTTTGAGGTCAGCCTGGTCTACAGAGTGAGTTCCAGGACAGCCAGGGATATGTATCAAGACTCCAGTCTTAAAAACAAAAAAAGAGAAAACCACTCTACAAAATTGTTCACTGGCCTCCATATAGCATGAGAGTGCACGCACATGCACACACATAAATAAAAACAATACAAATAGAGCCGGGTGGTGATGGTGCACACCTTTAATCTCAGCACTTGGGAGGCAGAGGCAGGCAGATCTCTGTGAGTTCGAGGCCAGCCTGGGCTACAGAGTGAGTTCCAGGAAAGGTGCAAAGCTACACAGAAAAAACCTGTCTCGAAAAGCCAAAAAACAAACAAACAAAACCCAAATAAACGTGAGTATTTTAACAAAAAGGGGTTAACAAACTACAAACAAAACCTGCACAAATACCTAAAACGGGCTGACAAGATGGCTCACTGGGTAAAAGTGTTTGCTGTGCAATCCTGACAACCTGAGTTGGATCCCAACAGTCTGAGTGCAATCTCTAGAACCCATGTAAAGGTGTAGGGGAAGAACTCACTCTAAAAAGTTATCCTCTGACCTCTATACAAGTGTGTGCACACACACACCATAATAAAATTTAAAAAATGGCTGGAGAGATGGCTCAACAGTCAGGAGCACTGGCTGTTCTTTCAGAGGTCCTGAGTTCAATTCCAGCACCTACATGGTGGCTCACAACCATCTATATATAACTGTAGTTTCATGGGATCAGATGACCTCTTCTGGTGTACAGATAGATGTACATGCATACAAAACATCCATATACATAAAGTAAATAAATCTTTGAAATAAACATAAATAAAATAAAAAACCTCAAACAAATGAAATTACTATTATTTATCGAATGAATAGTAATTGTGTGTAGTAAGACTTGCTGGATTGCTTAAAATTTTAAACTAAATGCATTTTGTAGTAATAAACCCTAGGATACAAGTGTATGCCATATAAGCAGCACTGATAAATTTCTTAACACTATTTTGTAGTATTAAATAATTACCTAAGCCAAGAGACTACTCTGAAAAATGACATGGGGCTGGGGCTCAACAGTTAAAAGTGCTGGCTATTCTTCCCGATTCCCAGCACCCACACAGAAGCTCACAACAGTCTCTCACTCCAGTCCCAGGAATCCAATGCTCTCTTCTGACCTCTAAGGGTACCACACATGTAAGCGGTGCACCAGATATCCATGTAGGTGAAATACCCACACACATAAAAATTTTTTGAATGAAGCTGGGTGGCAGTGGCATAAGCCTTTAATCGCAGCACTTGGGAGGCAGAGCCAGGCAGACCTCTGTGATTTTCAGGCCAGCCTGGTCTACAGTGAGAGATCCAGGACAGGCACACTAAAATCCTGTATCAAAAAAAAAAAATTTTTTTTGAATGAAATGGTAACTCATAATTGAAGATAGCCCTTGAAATTTAAAGATTAATTACCTATAAAACTTATAAATAAAAATAAATATTCTAGGGGGCTGGAGAGATGGCTCAGCAGTAAGAACACTACCTGTTCTTCCAGAGGACCTGGGTTCAATTCCCAGCACCTACATGGCAGCTCACACCTGTCTGTAACTCCACTTTCAGGGGACCTGACTCCCATGGCAAAACACCAATGCAAATAAAAAAATAAAATAAGAAAAATATTCCAATAAGAGGAAAGCTAAGCACTATATATATATTTTATATACACACACATACATACACATATCTATAGAGATCTGCCAGTTTCTGGCTCCATAGTGCTGGGATAAAAGGTGTGAGCACCAATGCCCAACAGGGTTTTAATGTTTGAGAGCTCACGCCTATAATTCCAGCACTCAGGGAGGCTGAGGCAGGTAGATTTCTATGAGTTCCAGGCCAGCCTGGTCTAAAGTTCCAGGTAAGCAAGGGCTACAAAGTGAGACCCTGCCTCAAAAAAACAAAACAAACTCAGTTTTATTCATTTTTAAATATTAAATTATTTGTGTGTGTGGACCTAAGTGGAATGTGTAGAGGTTAGAGGACAACCTTCAGGAGCAGGTTCTCTCCTACCATGTGGTCCTAGGAATCAAATCCAGGATGTGCTTAGTTGGCAACAAGCCCCTTTATCTGCTAAGCCATCTCACTGGCCCCTGCATTAACATTTTAAAGGAAAACAGTCATTACTTAAACAGTAGACCTTTAGAACTTTATCTTGAACAAATTAGAAAACATTTTTTAGATAAAAGGATACAAAATATATGTAGCAAAATAAGCAACCAATACTTGTACATAAAAGGTGTCCTTATATTTGGAGAGAACTTTTCCTAAAGCCTTGGCATCATCCATATCTCTTGGAACCTTCATATTCGCTCTTTCTTCTCTGAAGAAATAAAATTAATAATGTAAAAAATTTTAAAAACCAGAATTCCATGATAAAAATCAAAGTCAAATTCAAAAAACATCAAGTTTTAAACAAAAATGAGGCAATGCAATTTAGCTGTAATAAGGACAAATTCACAAATTTTAGATTTTACAGTCTGTAAACATATACACATATAAATTAAAGTTCAAAATGGTACAAATCAGCCAGGCAGTGGTGGCGCACGCTTTTAATCCCAGCACTTGGAGGCAGAGGCAGGCAGATCTTTGTGAGTTCGAGGTTAGCCTGATCTACAGAGAGAAGATCCAGGAAAGGTGCAAAGCTACACGGAGAAACCCTATCTTAACCCCACCACCACCAAAAGGTACAAACGAAAGATTAAAAACACTTCTTTCACTATTGGCTTTAATTTTAATTTAAACATTAAGAAATGTATTAACATATTAAAAACATACTTGTGGGGCAGTGGTGGTGCATGCCTTTAACCCCAACCCTCAGGGAGGGAGAGGCAGGCAAAACACTGAGTTATAGGCTAGCTTGATCTACAGAAGAGTTTCAGGACAGTCAGGACTACACAGAGAAACACTGTCTCCAAAAAACAAAAGCACCCAGTTGAAATTTTTATAAGGAAGAAATCATTTACTTCTAAACAAGGCAGCAAATAGAAAACAAAATTAATAGCAAGGCAAAAGTAAAAAGCCAGGAAGATAGATAACCCCAATTAGTGTGTAGGCTGAGGCCGGAGTTTGAAGACAATCTGTGCTTCATTGGAAGATACTGGCTCCAAATAAATGGGGTAAGCAGGATGTAGCAGTGCATGCTTTTAACCCCAGCGTTAGGAGGCAGAGGCAGACAGATTAAGAGTCTAGCTTGGTCAACATAGTGAGTTCTAGGGCAGTCAGGATTACATATCAAGACCCTGTCTCAGAAAAAAAGTTAAATAAAACTAGAAAGTGGTGGCACACCCCTTTAATCCCAGCACTCCAGAAACTGAGGCAGGTAGATCTCTGGGTGTTTAAGGTCAGCCTGGTCTGATTAGTGAGTTCCAGGACAGTCAGGGCTACATAGTGAGACCCAACAACAACAAAACCATTAAATAAATAATACAATGTATTTTTTATTTTTGAGACAGGGTTTCTCTGTGTAGTTTTGGTGCCTGTCCTGGATCTCAATCTGTAGACCAGGCTGGCCTCGAACTCACAGAGATCTGCCCATCTTTGCCTCCTGAGTTCTGTGATTAAAGGCATGGGCCACCCCCCACCCCCACCTCCCGGCTGAATTTAATGTACTTTTATGACTGTTTCCTCTGCAGGATAATGACAGAATGTTATTTTCCTATTTTTTTTATATTTTTGATGCTCAAGCTAATCTACAGTTTATGGATCTACTGATGTTCCTGCTTCAGACTGAGTAGCTAGCTTGGTAGGACTACAGATGTATACCACCACACCTGGCTGCATGCTACCTTTCTTAGTACTATAAAAATACCTAACTAAAGCAGCTTCTTGCTGATGCAATTTAAAACTAGAAATACTCCACAGAAGTGTGCACACACATATACACACACAAATATATAGAAAAATAGCAGACTTAGAAAAGGTACCTAACTACATTATGTTATTACAGAGATTGGAAACAAAGATTACCTTAAATCAGCTCTTTATTTCCTATTCCTTTATTAAAGCCAGAAAGGATCTAAAATTAAATTCATGTCAGGAGGCAGAGACAGGAGTACCTCTGTTAGTCCTATACCAGCCTGGTGGATATTGAGAGTTCCAGAATGAGGGTATATAGAAGGATGGATGGATGAATGAATAAATGAATACATACATACATACATACATAACCTGTCTCAAAAAAAAGTTAGTATTTGCTTAACAATATAAACAGGCAGGCAACTCTCCTTTGAGAAGCCCACATGGGTATGTTACTTTCTTCCTCATAGCCTCTATTAATCCAGTGTGTAAGATCTGTTTAAAATGTCTTTAATAAAAACTTCAATTCTGCTTCAAAAACTAATGTACATACACTCTCAGCTCACGCACACAGAAAATTTAAAAATATACACTGAAAGAGAAATCACATGCATACAGATTCACTTATAAAAATCTCCTCACTGGGCATGGTGGGAAACACCTACATACAACCCCAGCACTCAGGAGGCAGAGCAGGAGGATCTTAAATTCAAGACCAGCTTGAGCTATGTAAAAGAACTTGACTCAAAAAACATAGGTTAGCTGAGCAGTGATAGTGCACACCTTTAATCCCAGTACTCAAGAGGCAGAGGCAGGTGGATCTCTCAGTTTGAGGCCAGCCTGGTCTACAGAGTAAGTTCTAGGAAAGCCAAGGCCACACAGAGAAACCCTGTCTCAAAAAAAAAAAAAAAAAAAAAAAAAAAACACACACATATAAAATAATAAAATGTCTTCTAGTAATCATGTTTGGAAAAAAAAAAATTGAAAGTCACTAGAAAGATGATTTTTTTTTTAATGCTTAAAGGCAAATGTATTTGGTTCCTTTCCATGTAGCACATACTAAAGTAATTACATGCTGCTTTTCCAAATCAAGTTGGAAAAGGAGCTTACATAGAGGAAAGGGAACATTCTTACTAAGCTACTCATTGACCAAGCAGTGAGGAGTATACTGGGAGAGTTAACATCTATTGTCTTTTCCAACATGTAAAGCTCAGAAGGCCTGTATTAACCTTGTACCAGAAGAAGCCTATGGAAGCCATTCAGATTTGCCACAACAGGGAGGAAGGCACAGGAGGAAGAGGAGGAAGAGGAGTGTTGATTGTCCTATGTTTGAGTGTAGAAGCAAGAAGAAAAAAAAAAAACAATAAAATGAAGTTGTATTTCTTAGGGTGCCATGCCAAGCAGAAAGCCTCCCAAAAAATCCTCCAGTCACTAGAACATTCTTCTTTACAAATGACACAACCTCCTCAGCTTTGCTCTTGACCTCAGTTGATATTTGGTTATTCTTATGAATCTTCAAGTGCTCTTTAGCTTTTTTCATGTCTTTCTCTACTCGTTGCCAGTCAACTTTGAGGTACCCAGTATGGTTTGCCAGCTGAAGTAGAAAGAATCCACCTCCTACAGCTGTTGCAGCCAATTTTCCAACTTTCTGGAATATGAAACCAATGCACCTTTAATTTCAGCACTCAGAAGACGGAGGCAGGTGGATCTCTGAGTTCAAGGACAGTGTGGTCTACTGAGCTAGTTCCAGGACAACAAGGACTATACAGAGAAACCCATCCAGTAATACCTCCAATTAACAGCTGGGTTGCTACACTATACTTTTCAGCTGACGGCCCAGATTCCTGCCCAAACAGCTTACACTACCGTGGTTGCTTTTTAGTTAATTCTGCAAGATCCAGTGCTTCAAATTTTCCATCGAAGTTTCCTTGACTGGTCCTGGCCACTTTTGAAAGATGACTTCTTAATTAGGGAACTGATACTAGAAAAGCCTTCCACAGAAAAATCAAAGAGTCAAAAGGCAATTTTCTAGCTTGAGAAACCTTTGGTAACCCTTGGATGTGAACTATTGCCCTGTTCTTTGAAGACTATGCTAGCCCTGAATTCAGAGACATCTACCTACCTCAACCTCTGCCCCTGCAGTGCTGGGATTAAGGGCCTGAGCCACCACATTTGTCCTATCCTTTTCTTAATAAATTCTAATTTTCTTTCATTTAAAGAAAGAAGGTGCTATGGGATGTTCTGTATGCTGTGAATATATGTTGCTCTGATTGGCTGATAAATAAAATGCTGACTGGCCAGTAGCCAGGCAGGAAGTATAGGCAGGATAAGCAGACAAGAAGAATTCTGGGAAGAGGAAGGCTGAGTCAGGAGACACCAGCCTGGCATCCAGGCTGTAGCATGTAATGGCACACAGGTAAAGCCACAGAACACAAGGCGACATATAGATTAATAGAAATGGGCTGAGTTTAAATGTAAAAACTAGCCAGTGTTAAGCCTGAGCTGATGGTCGAGAAGTTTTAATTAATATAAGCCTCTATGTGTTTACTTGGGTCTGAGCGGCTGCAGACTTAGCAGGACACAGGAAAACTTTAGCTACAGGAAGGAACGAAGGAAAGAAAAGAAAGAAATAGCCGGGCAGTGGTGGCCCACATCTTTAATCCCAGCACTCGGGAAGCAGAGCCAGGAAAATCTCTGTGAGTTCGAGGCCAGCCTGGTCTACAGAGCTAGATCTAGAAGGAAATAAAGAAAGGAAGGAGGCCTGGGGGGGCATATCTCAGTTAGTAGATTGCTTGCTTAACATACAGGAAACCCTGGATGAAAATCTGGGATCATCTCAGATTAGGGAGGTGGAGACAGTAGAATTAGAAGTTCAAGGTCATTCTTCGAGAAAACAGAGAGTTTAGACAAGAGAGGGAATAAGACAATCCGTCTGAAAAACAAAAGGGTAGGACTTTTATAATCTATGAGAGCTGGTATAATCACCTTAACAGTTCTGTTGCCAAAGGAAATTTAGCTTTTAATTCACTTAACATCTAAAATACGTAGACATTTTTAGTTTCTCTTGTTGTATACTTACTCACTAAGCTGAGGAAAATTTTTATATACCAAAAACATAACAAATGCTGCACATAAGAAAATGGACACCAGTATAAGGAGTGACATTCTTGCTGACCCAGCTTCTGCACAAGGTTTGTCTGAAAGAAGAAAAAAAGTGTAATTAAAATAAATAGTATTTCAAGCTAACTAATAACTTCTTCATAATAACTTCTTCAAATCCTTTCCTCCCAAAAACTGTTCAAACTTTTACCTAAAACCATGACATTAAACCAATTACTTCAACTGCTGTAAGAACCACTTACTGGTCATCTCTCAGCATTTTTTTTTTTTTTTTTTTTTTGAGGAAGATACCTCTGGCCTGCACATGCATACACCCAGACAAAAGTACATACCACATACACATACATAAATTACTCTTGGCGTGACAGGTCAAACCTGTAAACCCAACTCTTAGAAGGAAGAAGAACTGCTCAAGGTCTGAGGCCAGCCTAGGATAGATAATGGTGTGGTGATATTTTATTTGTGCTTAATATAGTTTGCCTGGAGATCAGAGGAAATAACAAGCCATTTTAAGTAAAAAAAGAAGTCAGGCAGTGGTGTAGCACACACCCTTAATCCTATCACTTAGCAGGCAGGATCTGTGTGTTCAAGGCCACACTAGGGAACAGAGCCAAGCTTGGTGACACACACTTTTAATCCCAGTACCAACCATAGAGTTCTGGAGGCCTATACAGACATGAAGTGACAGAGCTGGCCAGGAAGAAGTTATGTAGCTAGACAGAACAAGTTCCAGGACAGCCAGGGCTATACAGAGAAACCCTGAACCTTGTCTCAACAAACCAAAAAAAGAAAAAAAAAAAAATTACATAAAAACTGAGTTCAGAGAAACAGTTTTCAATGGTCTGTCATCAAAGCAAAGACATTGTCATACATATAAGTAGTATATAAGTAGTCTAGTTTTTTATTATGCCTGTTGTCTTTTAAAGACACACTATTTTTAAATCTATCTGGAGAGCTGAGGAGACAGCTCAGCAGGTAAAGGCATTTGCCACCAAACCTGACAGACGACCTGAATTCCATCCCTGACACCCACAGAAAAGGAAAGATAGATCAGACTCCTGCAAATTGTCCTTTGACCTCTATATGTGTGCCTTGGAATACTGTGTTCTGGTACATACACATGTCCCATCTACCCACCAATAAACAAACAAATAAGCAAACAAATAAATGTAAAAACCTTTTTAACCTACCATCTAGAATTAACTTGTCCCAGTTCAAAGTTTCAGCTTATTTTATTGAGAAGTCCATGAACTCAAAGTATTTGATAGGAATAATTTTTTTTTTGTTTTTGGTTTTTTGAGATAGTTTCTCTGTGGAGCCCTGGCTGTCCTGGAACTCCCTCTGAGAACAGGCTGGCCTCAAACTCAGAGACCTGCCTGCCTCGGCCTCTCAAGTGCTGGGATTAAAGGTGTACACTACCACTGCCCAGCAATAATAATATAATTTAATATTAACTTAAAATTAAAACTAGTAATAATTAGTTTTTACTGTGCAAGTATCTGTGAACCCAAGAATGATTTCTAAGAACAAACAGTTGATCTTCTCTCCATTCCTGGTTTCTATAGAAGTCACAGACTGAACACACTTCTCTGTATGCTCAGCACTACTATGTTCAACCTGTTTTCAAGAAGCAGGCCAACACCACCATAAAGAATACAAATCCAAAAGGACTTAAAGATTTCATAGGAAGGCCAGACAGAAAGATTACTTGGTGGACACGATAAAGGCAATTTTTAGTTGAAGATTAAAAGATGGGGAAAGAATCTTCTAACCTGTACTGTATGTTCCTAAGTACATTTTAAGGACTTAAACAGTCTTTTGAAGTTAAAACTTTTTTTTCTCCTTTCTGAGACTCACTGCCGTGGAATTAAAGGCATGTGGCCCAGCTTTGAAGTAAAATTTTAAATAAGGCATTTGTTATATTATCTGGAAAATTAATTTTTTTCCTCTGCACTAAGAATTCACCAGTCCTAAGTTAGGGGTCAATGGGGACATGTTCCAGAAATGGTTCACTGGACTACAGAGCATTAACTAACCAGAGTTTTGAGTACACATCTACTTGCTACTTCTTTGACAGTGACTTAACTTCTAAGGTTTAACTTGACACTTGTTCTCTTCACTGTCTGAAACTGAGCCCCTTCCGCCTCTATCAGCCGTTATTATGCTCACCAGCAAAGTAGGAAAACACGGGAAAAGGTTCACAAACACTTGAGTGACATTCAATTCTGAGGCTCCACTTTTTCACATGTAGTAAACAGTGCTGATAATTATGATTTAACAACGCTTCTGCATAATCCTAGTAAAACCTAAAGGCTAGCATGCAATCCATTTATAGTTTTGATTATAATTCATTTATAAATTGTTTTTATAATTTCCATCTGAATCTGCACCATGTATACTACTAATGTATCTTTGTACAAGTATGTTAGATGGGTGTGCTTTAGCTCTGGCAGCCACCAGGCCTGCACATGAAATGCATTAGCTTCTAAATCTTCCCCAACACTACCATTATGCTTGTTAATATTATCATCTAATAGTATCATACTCATCCAACTATCTGCCTATCCAACTTCCTCCCAGGTCAAAGGTACTGACTGAGAAAGAGTCATGCTCTGTCAACCTACAAGTCCATCTACTTCCTCTTCTTCAATCTCTGTTCATCTAATTTCTCTGCTTCAATCTCGGTTATCACTGACAACCCTATCACAACAGTCTCCCTGTACCCAAGGACCCTGCCCCTACTAAGTCTATTCACAAAATCACCGTCCCTTGTCTTATCCTTATCTTTTTGTTAAAAGTTAACAGACTTCCTTCTAGATCCTGCTCTATGAAATTTTTCCATTCATCAACATCTTCAATACAGTCTGAGCACTCAGGAGACAGAAGCAGATGGATCTCTACACAGTGAGTTCCAGTTCAGTCAAGGCTACACAGTGAAAAATCCCTCTCAATAAGAAAATAAACAAATGAATACAGCCTAAAAAATTAAAAATAACCATATTGTACCTCTATGTTTTCTATTTTTTGAGATGGTTTCATGTAGACCAGGCTGGCCTCCAACTTAAAAATGTAATCAAAGGTGACCTTGAACTACTGACCTTACTCAAAAAATATAATCGAAGGTGACTTTGAACTCCTGATCTTCCTGTATCCACCTCCCAAGCATAAGCACCCACAGACATGCACATTTAACACACACACACACACACACACACACACACATTCACACCAAAACAAGAAAAAAGGAAAGAAAAAAACCAAAACCTCACAAACACAAAAGGTTACTGATGGTGGCACCTGTCTGCAATCCCAGTACTAGGGAAACAGAGACAGGACTGCCAAAAGATGGATCCCAGCCCGGGCTAGGCTTGGCCTATAGAGTAAGACCATCTCTATAGAGTAAGACCGTCTCTATAGAGTAAGACCATCTCTCATACAGACAAAAAAGTGTCATGGCCTGGTATACAGTGGTCCATTCTTAGGAATCTCAGTACTGAGGAAGAAGGATATCCAAGTCATCTTGGGATATATGGGAGACTATCTTAAAAACAAACAAAAACATACACTAAATTGTTTCAGAATTTGTAAGATTCTATCACTAAATAGTTTTCAATCAAAGATTATTAGAATCTTTACTTCTTCTTTGCCTTTTTTTTTATGGCAAGTTGCTATCTACAATCAATAAAAATTGTTATTCCAATCCTAGAAAATTGATTGGTAACTAGTTACTAATGGCACCACAACAGAATACTAAGTAAACTAAATCCTATCACATAAGAGGGCCACAGAATTTTTTGCTAAAAAGAGAATTCCTAACATTAGGAAAAGGCAGGGGGTGGGGAGAGAGAAAAAATTTGAGTCATGCCGGGCGGTGGCGCACTTGGGAGGCAGAGCAGGTGGATCTCTGTGAGTTCGAGGCCAGCCTGGTCTACAAAGCGAGATCCAGGAAAGGCGCAAAGCTACACAGGGAAACCCTGTCTGGAAAAAAAAAAAAATTGAGTCATTAATAAATAAGATTTTTTAAAAAAATCTTTTTTGCCTAACTAACATAATCATATCAAATAGACTAACCTAATCTCCTATCACCGAACAGCAACCCATCCACTGGTGACAAACTAACTTCTTTCCTGACACACATAAAGGGGTCACACTAACCTTCAAGTCTACTATTTCCCCTAGCTCAGAATCCCCTTCCCATATCCTAGACTTATCTAAACCCCACTTTTCCTAGAGGGCACATCTTCAAATCTCTATCCTTTGGCTTATGGATGTGTAGTGTGTAGTTGCAAGTCATTTGATAAAAGAAACCACCATAAAGGAATTCTGGATGTTCTGAGGTATTATTATTATTATTATTATTATTATGTATTTAGTAACTCTAAAACAAAACAAAAAAACCTGCACAACTGAAACTATCTCAAGCCAAATGACAATTATTATTTCGCTTGCTCTACCTGGATAACATCCTTGCAAGAAACCTAAAGCTTGGATTATTCTCACTCTCCACATTTGAGTCTTCAAAAACAGTGTTCGCTTCCTTTAAAGCAGACTTAGGCCTTAGCAACAATTTGTTTCAAAGAGATTTTCATTTATACAAAATTATTTAGCTCCACAGTCTAAATGCAAATACATAAACCTATGAGAGCCAAATCATACTACAACATATTTAAAGTCAGATGAGAAAACATTTCCACTGTGTATTATTTTTTAAAGATTTATTTTATCATGGGGGTGGGGAGTGCACATTACCCAGAAGATGGTGCTAGATACCCTGGAACTAGAGCTACAGATGGTGACGAACTGACATGTGGGTGCTGGGAATCCAACCAGAATCCTATGCAAGAACAGTCAGTGTGCTTAACCACTGAACCATCTCCCCAGCCCCTCCACTAAATATTCTTACAAGACCACCGTTTGGGCCATTAGTAGTGGTAGAAGACAGCAGTGTAAGTCAGCTGCAAACAACTTAATGGCCATTTATTCTGATCCTTTCAGATGTTTGAGCTTCAAAAGCACATAAAAGAATGTAATCACTTCAGTTGCTGAAAAGCAATGAATAAAAGACAAAATCAAAAGCTTAATATTTATATATTTACTTTTTTTTTTTTGAAATGAGTTTTTCTTTGAACTATTATTTATCCTCCATTTCTTTCTTTCTTTTTTTCTTTTTTGTTTTGAGACAGGGTTTCTCTGTGTAGATTTGCACCTTTCCTGAAACTCACTCTGTAGCCCAGACTGGCCTTGAACTCCGCTGCCTCCCAAGCGCTGGGATTAAAGGCATGCACCACCACCGCCCCGTTTAGCTTCCATTTCATAGAAGCCAAGCTTATGTGAACTGTTTTGTTTACACCACGCACCAATGACTAAGTAGATACTATTATTACTATTCTTGTTTAATACAGATACTGAGTTTTTAAAGTTACAAATCCAGCTCTGCATGGTAGCATACTCCTTAAGCTGACGCTGGTGGATCTCTGTAAATTCCAGACCAGCCTGGACTGTCTTTTTTATTTTAGAGACAGGGTTTCTCTGTTAACAGCTGTGGCTGTCCTGGAACTCGCAGGCTGCCCTCGAACTTAACAGAGATCCGCCTGCCTCTGCCTCCCGAATGCTGACATTAAAGGCGTGAGCCACCACCACCCAGCCCCAGACTCTATCTTAATAAGTTAGTAAATAAATATATAGATAGGTAGATAAATAAGTAAGTAAGTAAAATCCAAGCCAGGCGCTGGTGGCGCAAGCCTTTAATCCTAGCACCAGGGAAGGGAGGCAGAGGCAGGAGGATCTCTGTGTTCCAGGCCAGCCTTGTCGAGCAAGTTCCAGTACAGCCAGGGCTACACAGGGGAACCCTGTCTCGAAAAACAACAATCATAAACAAAAATCAAAGTTACAAAGCAGGGTAAATGGAAGCACAGGATCTGACACTTTCAAGTGGCACCTGGAAGGGCAAGTCTTTGCTCTTAATCACTACCTTAGTTTGGCTGTGACCCTGCACAAGTCATTTACCTGCATAGTCCTCAGTTGGTTCATCTGTAAAACAATGCAATGAAGCCTCGAGTCTCTTAAACACCTGTCTAGTAGGTAGCCTGGGTAACCAACCTCATTGTCTGATCTTCAACAAGTCAGCGTCACTGCTTCTTTTAACTGGGGAAATATCTACTAGGAGTCTGACCCTCTGTCGTGCGGTCCCCCTGCCAACTACACCACTCTCCTGCTGCGGTCCTTGGGAGCTGAGGTCCGTTTTTCTCTGAGACTTGCTGGGGGGGACTGGACCCTTCGACCTTTGGGAGTAGCCTGAGCTCCGGCCCGCAGGTCCACTCACCCTTCAGGTGGTCTCTGCTGCCTGGCGTGGTGGAACCCCGCGTGCCGGTGGCCGGGTCCCCGGCCGGGGTCGAGTGCAGCGGCCCCGTCTGCGTTCGCTCGGCGACACGTCCTTTCGCCATGGCTGCTGCAGGGGGCCGTGAAGAACGCCCAGTGGTGCCGCGCCCCCTTGAGTGACTAAACTCCCCTAGCAGCTTCCTACCAACACCAGGCGCGCGGCACAGCCACTTCCGGCGCGACCCCCTCACCCAAGACGACCTCGGCAGCTAGACACTGGGCAAAGCCTCCCGGGGACCTCGGGTTAGTGCCCGCCCAGCACCGCCCAGCACCGCCCACGAGCCTCGCGCGCTCCCGCAGGCCCAGTAACCGCGAGACAAGTCAGGGCGGGCCCCGCCTCCTCCGGGGCCCCGCCCACCTACCTCACGCGTGCGGGACGCATGAGCAGTCGCAGCGCCAAGTCACGGGTCTGCAGCCCGCGGACCGACGTCTCTGCGCAGCTTCCGTCACGCGGAAGTGAGGCCTGTGAGTACCTCAGACTCTTTGTTCCCGCCGACCGGAAGTGTCTGCGCGGGATTAGTTGGCGCTTTCCGATTGAAGGTTCCGCAGGTTCCTCTGCAAATGGGTCCCAAGCGCAGTGGGAGCTGGAAGCCTGGCTGAAGATCGTGGAAAACGTAAAACATGAGACAAAAAACTGAGGCCCAGAGACAAGGTGCCACCCCTAAAGGTCACTAGGTGGCAGAAATGAGTTTAGAATCCAGGTTTTCTGGTTCAAAACAAATGCTTTCCCGCCGTCAACCCACCACACTCACATGTAAATTCGCCCTAGCTATTTTTTTTTTTTTCCTTTCTTTTTTTGGTTTTTTCGAGACAGGGTTTCTCTGTGTAGCTTTGCGCCTTTCCTGGAGCTCACTTGGTAGCCCAGGCTGGCCTCGAACTCACAGAGATCCGCCTGCCTCTGCCTCCCGAGTGCTGGGACTAAAGGCGTGCGCCACCAACGCCCGGCCAACCCTAGCTCTTTCTATTTGGCGTTTTCTGAACCCAGACTTATCTCTTCACAATTTTTCTACTCCTGCCCCTCAGGACAGTTTTCCAGCCTCTCGCTGGTAAGTATATTAGAGTTTCCCCGCTCCGCCCCCTTTAAGTTTCAGGGTTGGTTTGTTTTTGTTTTTGCTGCAGATTTAATCCGAGACCTTGGACCTGCAAAGCACACATTTTGCTACCGAGCATCCCCCTATCCTATTAACTCCTTTACCCGTTAGCTTCTTTAAAAGCGGGTATCGAAAGTAATACTTGGGGACTTTCTTCGTGAAAGCAACTTATAAGTTTATTTTTAAAAATGAGACAAAAGGGGAGGAAATTGGATTGTTCCTGTACAGTAATTACATTTATAAGAAACAGTCTGTTAGCCAGGGAGATTGCGGCTCAGGGGGTAAAGGTGTTTGTCTCCAAATTTGACAATCTGAGTTCGGTCTCTGGGACCCATATAGCAGTAGGTGAGAACCAACTCTTGCAAGTTGTCCTCAGGTTTTGACATGGCATTCGTTCACACACACAGTAATAAATGTAGTATTAATAAAAATTTTAAAAAGAAATCTTTTTTTTTTTTTTTTCCTTTCAAGACAGGGTTTCTCTGTGTAGCTTTGGACCCTATCCTGGAACTCGGTTTGTAAATCAGGCTGGCCTCTAACTCACAGAGACCCTCCTGCTTCTGCCTATCAAGTACTTGGACTAATGGTGGTGGTGCCACCACCTCCCAGCTAGAAAACTCATTTTTTTAAATATTTATTATGTATATAGTATTCTGCCTCTATGTATCCTTGCAGACCGGAAGAGGACACTAGATCTTGTTACCGGTGGTTGTAAGACACCATGTGGTGGCTGGGAATTGAACTCATGGCCTCTGGAAGAGCAGTCAGTGCTCTTAACTACTGAGCCATCTCTCCAGCCCAAAAACTTATTTCTAATAACATTAGTATAGTAGTTGTCAATACAAAACAGCGCTCACCTGAAAGGGAGTAAGAATTTATTCAACTCTGACGGTGGTGGTACATGCCTTTAATCCCAGCCCATAGGAGACAGATCTCTGAGTTCCAGACCAGCCTGGTCTACATAGCAAGTTCCAGAACAGCCAGGGATACACAGTGAGCTCCTGTTTCAAAACAAAACAACACACCAAACCAAACAAAAAGCTTAGTGGTTAAGAGAACTGCCTGCTCCTCCAGATAGAGGATCTGGGTACAGTTCTCAGCAGCCCCAACAGAAGTGTAAACTGCTTGAAACTCCAGTTCTAGGTGATCCAGCACCTTTTGTTACCTGTGCACACATGAGACACAGACATACATTCAGGCACTCACACATAAACAAATAAATAAAATCTTTTTTTTTTTTTTTTTTTTTTTTTTTGGTTTTTTTGTGTGGCCCTGGCTAGAACTCAATCTGTAGACCAGGCTGCCCTTGAACTCATAGAGATCCACCTGTGTTTGCCTCCTAAATGCTGGGATTAAAGGCATGCACCACCACTGCCCAGCCAAATAAATAAAATTATATGTTTACATATAACATATATATATATATATATTGACTCCTTACCTAATGTTTCCATATATATATATATATATATATATTGGTTACAGTAGAGTGGGAGAAATCTCTGCTATAAGTTTCAATACTATCTGGTGATAGTCTTAGTTTTTGATTGGTGAAGCTTGTGTATTAAGTTAATTCATTCCAAAATGATAATTCCATTATCATTACCTGATAATCATAAAAATATGAAATTATAATATGTCAAAAACAGAGGTAAAATGCTCTTTTTCTTTTTCTGGTGTTTTGAGACATGGTTTTTCTATGTAGTCCTGGCTGTCCTAGAACCTACTTTGTAGACCAGGCTGGCCTCAAACTCAAAGATTGCCTGCCTCTGCCTCCCCAGTGTTGGATTAAAGGCATTCACACCAGGCCTAGCTTCAGTGAATGGCTCTTAAGGAGACTGAAGACAGCCCAAAATAATTTAGCTCTGGATCTGCATCCTGCTAATTGTCCATAGTCATGATGTTCTAATAAGTCAGTCAACTGAATCTTTGTTATTGGTTTTACTTTTTTTCTAGGAACTTCAGTTCACATGACAGAAACATGGAAACAATTTGTAACCCAACACACACACACACACAAAATGGTTAAGTAAATTCTGTAATACCCATTCAGTGAAAATAATTTTGTTTTCAGTGTTGGGAATTGAACCCAAGGGTCTTCTTGTATAATAAGCATATAGTCACCAGGAAGCTATAGCCCACCTCCAGCCAGGACCGTTTGCCTGCTTTTATTAAGGCCTTCCATTAATGACCACTCTTAAGATGTGGCTGTTCATTTTCCTCTGAAGTCTTTATTAAAGCCATAAAGCCAGGCATGTGCTAAAGTTTGTAGTCTCAACACTTGCAAGGCGGAGGCAGGAGGATCAGGACTTCAAGGTCATCTTCTTCTACGTGGTGAGTTGTGGGCCAGCCTGAACTACATGAGACTGTCTCCAAATAAAATAAAGCAACAACAAAAGAGCTAAGTGTGATGCCCCACTTTGTCATCACAGCTCAGGAATTAGAAGCCATTTTCATCTACATGGTGGTTTTGAGGCCAGCCTGAACTACATGAGGTCCTGGAGAGGAGCAGGCAGGTGGGGAGAGAGAAGAGTTTGAGAAAACCTGTGTAATGCAGTTGCTGGAATCACCAATCCTAAGGCCTGTCTGTGGGTCCAAACATTTGCTCTAATTAAGAGAAAAGGACGCTGGGTGGTGGTACACGCCTTTAATCCCAGCACTTGGGAGGCAGAGGCAGGAGGATCTCTGTGAGTTCGAGGCCAGCCTGGGCTACAGAGTGAGTTCCAGGGCAGGCACAAAGCTACACAGAGAAACCCTGTCTTGGAAAAAAAACAGAGAGAGAGAGAGAGAGAGAGAGGACTAGTGAGATGATTTAGTGTGTAAAGGTTCTTCCTGGCAAGCCTGGCAACCTGAGTTGGAGCCCCAGAACCCACAAGGTGGAAGAAGAGAATCAATTCACACAAGTTGTCCTCCACACTAATACAGTGTCCTAAGTGTGCACATATTAAATAAGTAAATATAAAAAGAAAAATTAAGCTAAGAATTTGGTAGTGTGATGGACTAAAGTATGTGGCCCAAGGTTTAATCCTTAGCACTGCAAAACAACAATAAAGGAGGAGAAAGAGTTGATTATTTAGTTTAACGGTAGACCACTTGTCTAGTAAACACAAGGCCCTAGAGTCTGTCCCAGCATTGAAAAAAAAGGAGACAATAAAGCCAAATAGGAAAAGTGCAATTAACTACAAGTAAGATAAAAATAAAGAAAAACTAAAAAGTAAGTTCAAGACTATTCTGAACTACAAAAAAAGGAGAGCCTGGGATGGGGACAGAGATTAGTTGATCAAGAAAGCACAAAAAACTTCATTTGGATCCCCAGCACCCAAATAAAAAACCAAGCACTTGTGAAGTTAGTACTGAGAAGACAGAAATGGGAGGGAGGGTCTTTGATGTGTGCTGACAGCTAGTCTTGCCAAATCTGTGAGCTCCGGGTCCTGTGAGAGACTGTCTCAAAAAAATAAGGTGCATGGGGCTGGAGAGATGCCTTGGCAGTTAAAGTCACTTGCTGTTCTTTCATAGTATCAGGGTATAATTCTTTGTTTTGGTTTTTCGAGACAGGGTTTCTCTATGTAGCTTTGCGCCTTTCCTGGAACTCACTTGGTAGCCCAGGCTGGCCTCGAACTCACAGAGATCCGCCTGCCTCTGCCTCCCAAGTGCTGGGATTAAAGGCGTGCGCCACCACCGCCCGGCTAAGGGTATAATTCTTAACACCCAATGGTAACTCGAAACCATCTGTAATTCCAGTTCCAGAACCCTCTCCTAGTTTCTGTTCACACATGTACAGGCAAACACACACACACACACACACACACACACACACACACACACACACACACACAATCTTGTGGTAGTGGTAGTTGTAATGGTGCTGGCCATTAATCCCAGGATTTGGGAGACAGCCAGGCAGATCTCTGTGAGTCAGAAGCCTGCCTAGTCTACATAGTGAGACCCTGTTTGAAAAAGACAAAACCAACCAAACAAAATACCATGAAGAATAGAGGAGGACACATGATATTGACCTCTGGCCTCCATATGAATATCCACATACATGCACACATTCGAAATTGTGCACACACACATACAGAGCCAACTTCTCATTAAAAAAAAATAACAATAGCATGAACATGAAGAGGACAGGACAATGTTATTAAAGTATAAAAAAATATTTCTAGCCAAGAATTATAACTCCAGAAGAAATATTTTTATAAGTGAAGGTGCAATAAGGACATTACTGACCAACAAAATTAAGAGCTTCGTCATCCACAGACTTGGAATGTAGGGACTGTTGAAAGATGGTAGCAGAAGAAAATGAAGCACCATGACAGAATGGAGAAGAACCCCAAAGTGGTAAATTGGAGAATTAAAAGAAAGTTTTCCCAACAGGCAGTAGGTGGTTGACACCTTTAATACCAGTCCTCAGAAGACAGAAGCACAGAAGCAGGTGGTTATCTGTGAGTTCAAGAGCAGAAAAAAACAAAAAAAAAAAAAAAAAAAAAAGCTTTGTCTCTAAAACAAACAAAAAAAAAAAGAAGAAGAAGAAAGAAGGAAAAAAAAGTTTTCCTAGCTGAGAGTGGTGGTGTCCTTCAGTTCTTTATTTATTTCTTCATCCTTCTTTCTCCCGCACCAGGATCCCTAGGTGGACTTATTTTTCACCTAGGTTTTTTGTTTTGAAGCAGGGTCATATGCAGATATGCAGCTCAGGCTGACTTCAAAATTGCTATGTAGCTGAGGATGATCGAAAACCTCTGACGCTCCATCCTCCACATCCCGAGTGCTGAGATCACAGGTTTATGCCAACATACCATGTTTGTGTGGTACTAGGAATCAAATCCAGGGCTTCATGGATGCTGGGTTACCAGCTGAATTACATCCCCAGCACCCCCTTTCACCTAATTTTGGCATGTATCAGTCTAAGTTATCACTGTCCTCTGTTGACATTCTTTTCATTTACATTGGCTTTTGTTTTCATTCCCTGAGACAG
The DNA here is from genome assembly GCF_004664715.2 of Peromyscus leucopus. NCBI lineage: Eukaryota > Metazoa > Chordata > Mammalia > Rodentia > Cricetidae > Peromyscus > Peromyscus leucopus. The sequence goes on along the minus strand of NC_051063.1, from coordinate 95,218,656 downwards.
GGTCTAACCAGGTAGCCAAGCTGACCTTGAACTTTTGGTTCTCAGGCCTCAGCCTCTGAAGTGCCAGGATTATTAAGCATGTGTCACCACTCAGCCTCTTCATTTGGCTTTGAACCCTGCTTTGAACTGACCCTGCCCAAGAATACCTTTATCACCAAGTGTGTAAATAGAATTTTTATAAATTCTTATAGCAGGCCTAAGACTGCTAGTTGTAGACAGATCTACTGTCAAGGAACCAGTGATTTTCTTGCATAATTAGAAACATGAAAAGGGAGAGAAGTGTTGAACGTGGGAAGCAGAGGCAGAAGGATTGTCAGGAGTTTGAGGATAACCTAGCTTACATAGTGAGTTCCAGTCCAGCCCTAGCTTTATAGCAAGACTCAAAGCCAAACACCAAGGAAAAAAAAGAAAAGAAAAGAAAACAAGTTCTCATTTTTCAAGATCATCCTCTACTGCATAAAGAGTTCAAGGCTAAGAGGTAGGAATGTACCTCAGTGACATAGTGTTTGTATACCATGCACAAGGCCCTGCATTCAAATCCTAGCACCACATTTAAAAAAAAAAAATAAAAAACAATATTGAGAGTTTAAGGCCAACCTTGACTACTTGACTAAATTTTTTGTAATTTTATAATACTAAATAATATATAATATATATACTATGTTATGTAATATAGAATATAATACTAAAGTGCAAGTTTTGTTGTACTATCAATATTTCAGTATTGATATTTCAAGTTCACCTCTATTGCACAGAGAGTTCAAGGCCAGCCTGGACTACATTGACTAAATTTTTTAAAATTGTGTAATATTACAGTGTATACAAGTTTTGTTGTGTTATTGATACCCAGTTTTATCTCTTTGGCCAGAGCAATTTAATATAACCAGTTTTTCCTTAGCTGTGTGAAAAAAAAGGGGGAACCCTAAACTTCATGCTTCCCATGTACAGATGCCTTAGTCTAAAGTAGGAGTGGAAACAGTTTAGGAACAGAAAAAGAAGAACAGTTTCTCAGGGAGCCAAAGAAAGGATGTCCTAAAAATAGACAAGAATGTGGTGGCCCAAGCCAGGCATTTATAAAGAGTCAGCTTCTACTCCCTCCCAACAGAGTTCTGCTCCATATCCAGCGTGCTGGGATTGCAGGCATATGACACAAGCCTGACTTCAAAACTCATTTTTAAGTGCCAATATCCAGGCAGCATCAGGCGAGACAGACAGGAAGCCAGTGGGATCAGGTGCCTGGAAAGCAGCTGGTGAGGCTGGAATGAAGTTACACTGTGGACACAGGGCAGACAGGGTTGGCAGCTTCAAATATGGTCACAGCAGTGTAAAGGGGAGAATGACAGCTCCAGTTAAGGGTCACCAGCCAAGCCAAATTCTTTGGCTTGACATCACTCGTGTGTGAAAAGAACACAGGCAGCTCCAGCTGCCTTTTCATTTATGTGGGTAGGGAGAGTGCTGGACAAGAGTCCAAACTGTTCAGGCTTGTGAGCCAAGTATGGTGGCTCATGCTTGTAATTCCTAAAATTGGGAGGGTAAAGCTGGAAGATTGCCAAGAGTTACTAGCATGGGCTACAGAGGGAGAATCTATCTTTAAAAAAAAAAAAAAACAAAACAAAAAAAAAAAAAAAAAAAAAAAAAAAAACTAAAACAAAAAACAAGAGGCATTCAAGCTTTGATGCGTATGTACTTCTGGACAATTTCTGTATTGTAATTTGCTCAAGCCAGTGAAGAAGTCTATCTCCTTGTGGTGGCTCATGCCTATGCTCCTAGTACTCCAGAGACAGATGAGGGAGGAGCATCACAAGTTCAAGGACAGCCTGGTGGACAAAGGGATTTCCAGGCCAGCCACAGCTACATAGAGAACCTTGTCCTCTACATCTCACCAAAAAGAACTCTGAAGAGACCAGCTTAACTAAGCAAATGAGACTGTGAGGTCCTGTTTTTATTTATGTTTGAGTCACCATTTCATGTATTCCATGCTGGTCTCACTATGAAGCAAAGGACAGTCTTGAATTTCTGATCTTCCTGCCTTCACCCTCCAAATTTCCCTATATTAACCTTTTTTTTTAAAATAAGAGAACCTTTATTTTATATTGGTTTTTCTGTCAGACATTTTCAATCCACAGGTGTTTGTTTTGTCCTGCCTCTCTGATTGGAACGCAAAGCCCAGGAGAGGGTGATCACCATGCCTCATTCATTGCTGTTTCCTCAAAGGTCAGAAGAGTGTCTGACATGAACTGGTCAAAAATTTTTGTTAAACTATACAAGAAAATAATCACTACCAAAAAATTGTTATAAAAAGGTTCGGGAGGCTGGGGAGATATTTCAATCTGTGAAGTCCTTTCTGCATGTCTTAATTAGGGTTTCTATTGTCTCTTCTATTGAAGAGATACCATGACCACAGCAAGTCTCATAAAGGAAAAAATTTAATTGAGGTGGCGTACATCTTCAGAAGTTTAGTCCATTATCATCATGGTACAACGTGGTGGCATGCAGACAGACATAGTGGTGGAGAAGGAGCTGAGAGCACTATTTATTGACCCACAGGCAACAGGAAGTGTTCAGAACTAGGCATAGCTTGAGCGTAGGAGACCTCAAAGCCCTCCACCACAGTAACGCACTTCCTCCAACAAGGCCACACCTACTTCAGCAAGGCCACACCTTCTAATAGTGCCACTCCCTATGAGTTTATGGGGGCCAATTACATTCAAACTACCTCACTGCATAAGCATGAGTTTGGATGCCCAGCAACCACGTAAAAACCTGGCTTACGGGAATGCTTGGGAGAGCAGAGATAGGCTGATCCCAGGAGTTTGCTAGCCAGCCAGTCTAACTGAAACAGCAAATTCAAGATTCGTGAGAGAACTTGTCTCAACAAATAGGATAGAGGGCTGACAAGGGGCTGGAAAGATGGTTCAGTGGTGAGCAACATATATGTGTGTGTGTGTGTGTGTGTGTGTGTGTGTGTGTGTGTGTGTGTGTGTGTGTGTGTATATACACTGTCCTTTCAGAGAACCTGAGTGCAGTTTGCAGTTAACAACTACCTGACCTGTAGTTCTAGGTTCAGGGCATCTGAAATCTCTGGCTTCTGAGGGCACCTGTACTCATGTGCTCTCTCTCTCTCTCTCTCTCTCTCTCTCTCTCTCTCTCTCTCTTTTGCACGCACACAAACACACACACACTTAAAAAATAAAGTGAACTGTCATAAATAAAGTAAAAGGTTATTGTTTCATAGAAAGAAAGCTGACATGAATTACCCTTCAGAGAACTTTATTAGGAGAGAACATCCATAGGCAGCCATGATGGGGCCCTGAAAGAAGAGTCAGACCCTTCAGTTCTGTCAATTTCATTTAGACCCAAAAGGCGAAGGGGAGTTTCTTGCTCTTATGAGTTCTCTGGTGGGGTACTGTGCCAATTTTATGTCAACTTGACACAGGCTGGAGTCATCTGAGAGGAGGGAATCTCAATTGAGAAAATACCTTCATAAGATAAGATTAGGCTGTAGGCAAGCCTGTAGGGCATTCTCCCCCCCCCCAGACAGGGTTTCTCTGTGTAGCTTTGCACCTTTCCTGCATCTCGTTCTGTAGACCAGGCTGGCCTTGAACTCACAAAGATCCGCCTGCCTCTGTCTCCCTAGTGCCAGGATTAAAGGCATGCGCCATCACTGCCCAGTGCATTTTCTTAATTAGTGATTGATAGGGGAAGGTCCAGCCTATTTTGGGTGGGGCCACCCCTGGGCTGGTGGCCCTGGGTTCTATAAGAAAGCAGGCTGAGAAGCCATTGGGAGCAAGCCAGTAAGCAGCACCCCTCCATGGCCTTTGCATCAGCTTCTGGCCTCCAGGTTCCTGCCCTGCTTGAGTTCTTGTCCTGACTTCCTTTGATGATAATTGTGGTGTGGAAACATAAGCTGAATAAACTCTTTCCTCCATGAGTTGCTTTGATCATGTATTTTATCATTGGAATAGTAACTAACTAAAATAGGTATCGAGAGTAAGATATATACCATGTGACCGAGTCTTGTGCTAGGTGTCAAGAAGTCACTGAAAAAAAGTCTAGCTGCAACTCAGGGTCATCATGGGTGGAAGGCAGTAAGGAATGGGTATGCCTTGCTTGCACCTGCAACAGAGAACACAGCTCTGTGAGAACTGCAAGGTCACTGCAGGTGTTGCTTATCCACTCTGGACAGAGGTTCAGGGAGGCATGACATCCATGACCTCAGCTATGGGAGAGAAAACAGCAGCTAGAGCAGTAGTTCTCAACCTATGGGTTGAGACCCCTTTGGGGTCAAACTACCCTTTCTTTTTTTTTGGGGGGATGGGTTTTGAGACAGGGTTTCTCTGTGTAGCTTTGCTCCTTTCCTGGAACTCACTTGGTAGCCCAGGCTGGCCTCAAACTCACAGAGATCCGCCTGGCTCTGCCTCCCGAGTGCTGGGATTAAAGGCCTGCGCCACCACTGCCTAACTCCTAACTCAAACTACCCTTTCACAGGGGTCATATATCCTCTATCCTGCATATCAAATACTTATATTATGATTCATAACAGTAGCAAAATTACAGTTAGGAAGTAGCAATGAAATAATTTTTTTTTCTTCTGGTTTTTTGAGACAGGATTTCTCTGTGTAGATTTGACATCTTAACCTGGAACTCACTCTGTAGCCCAGGCTGGCTTCAAACTCACAGAGATCTTCCTGCTTCTGTCTCCTGTGTGCTGGGATTAAAGGTGTATGCCACCACCGACCAGCACAATGAAATAGTTTTATGGTTGGGGGTCATCACAAAATGAGGAACTGTATTAAAGTGTGATGATGTATTGTGTCCCCCAATATATTATGCACCCTAATAAAACATGTCTGGAGATGAGAGGAAAAAGCCAGCCACTATATTAAACATAGAGGTCAGACAGTGGTAGCACATGCCTTTAATCCTAGCATTTGGGAGGCAGAGATCCATGCAGATCTTTGTGAGTTCAAGGCCACACCACTGGGAACAAGAGTCAGACATGATAGCACATGCCTTTAAATTCCAACACTAGTTAACCATAAAGGTCTGAAGGTCTGTACAGACAGACAAGAAGTGACAGAGCTGGGCAGAAAGAGGAAGTGATGTAGTTGGGTGGAGAGAGGAAGTGAGATGGCAGGGACAGAAAGGCATATAGGCGTGGGTATACAGGAAATAGGTCTCTCTTGGACTGAGAATTTCCTAGGGTAAGGCTGTGGCTTGTTCTGTTCCGCTGGTCTCTCGGCTTTAATCCCAATATCTGGCTCCAGGTTTTTTATTAATAAGACTGTTTAGCAATTTGTCTTACATTAAAGGGTCACAGCATCAGGAAGGATGAGAACCACTCTGCTAGAGAGTTGGTAACCTGTTGTAGAATATTTTATGATATGTTACATTTGTTTATGCTCTGGAACATTTGTTTAATGATGCAAAGATGTGTTGCATTCTTTTTTTTTAATGTGTTGCATTGTTTTATGTTTCATTTGTTTAACTCTGTGAAGCTGTGTTACTATGCCTGTCTAAAACACCTGATGGTCTAATAAAGAGCTGAACAGCCAATAGCGAGGCAGGAGAAAAGGTAGGTGGGGCTGGCAGGCAGAAAGAAGAAATGGAGAAATCTGGGAGAAAAGAAGAAAGAGCAAGAGAACAAAGAGGAGGATGCTAGGGACCAGCCACCCAGCCACAAAGTAAGAGTGAAATTAAGCCAGGCAGTGGTGGTGCATGCCTTTAATCCCAGCACTTGGGAGACAGAGGCAGAGGCAGGTGAATTTCTGTGATTTCAAGGCCAGCCTGGTCTACAAAGTGAGTTCCAGGACAGGCTCCAAAAGCTACCAGAGAAACCCTGTTTTGAAAAAAAAAAAAAAAAAGAGTGAAAGTAAGATTTACAGAAGAGAGCCTAGAGGCAAAAGGTAGATGGGATAATTTAAGAAAAGCTGGCTAGCAACAAGCCAAGCTAAGGCTGGGCATTTATAATTAACAATAAACCTCCATGTGTGATTTATTGGGGAGCTGGATGGCAGGCCCCCAAAAAGAGCAAAAACAAACAACAACACCTAACAAGAGAGTTACTACAGACTTCGGGGCTTTACATGCATACTTTGGGGGGACACACACAATCCCTGTCCACAAAAAATACACGTTACATCTCTCCTAAGGATGGGTAATGGTCTAGGAAGAGAAGAATCTGGAATAGTCATTTTGGGGAATTAGGTTGAGGTCTATAGCTGGAGTTTTCTCCAGTCCTGCCCAGCACCACAGACCCTGCAACCACTTATAAAATAATCACTCAGAAACTTATATTAATTAAACTGCTGGACCATTAGTTCAGGCCTACCACTGACTAACTCTTACAGTTAACTCAGCCCATTTCTGTTCATCTATATGTCGCCATGTGTTGGTGGCTTTACCTGTTGCCTTTACATGTTGCTCCCTGAACAGCAGGCTGGCGTCTCTCCTCGGCTTCCACCTCCCAGCCTCTCTTCTCTGTTTGTCCCACCTAGCCTATACTTCCTGCCTGGCCACTGGCCAATCAGTGTTTTATTTATCAACCAATCATAGCAACATAGATTCACAACATACAGGACATCCCACAGCAGAGGTCTGTCCCTGGGGATAGCAAAAAGGTCACCAGGTCATTAACAACCTCCACTGTCAGCTTTCTGGATGGAATGCAGGTATTTGATTTTATCTCCTCCAGTGAGGAGACACCCCTGCATGATTAACATTCCTAATTCTCTTAGTGCTTCTGAGTACAAGGCCCTTCTGCCTTCTACATATGTACACATATACTAACACACATGCACCTGCACTCACACTGCATACATACATAGATATAACCTAAAAAAAATTTAAAAAGGGGCCAGGGTTGTCAATTCTAAAGTATTTAAGCAAGGACAAATTCCTTGTGTTATTTCTTTCTGCATCTCAGGTATCCAGGAGCATCCTGTACACTACCAGTTAGTTATTTATTTAGTGCTTTCACAGTGATCTGTTGAAAAACACAGCAGTTCTCTCAAAGGGAATAAGAGGTACTTACTTACTTTCTTTCTAATTTCTTCTTTTTTTTTCTTTTTCTTTTCTTTTCTTTTCTTTTTTTTTTTTTTTTTTTTTTTTTGAGACAGGTTTCACTGTGTAGCTTTTGGAGCCTGTTCTGGAACTCACTCTGTAGACCAGGCTGGCCTCGAATTCACAGAGATCCACCTGCCTCTGCCTCCTGAGTGCTGGGATTAAAGGTGAGCACTGCCACCACTGGCTGAGGTACTTACTTTCTTTTAGATCTAAATATGAGCAACAATGGCCCAAGGTGAACAGATTTAGATTACCCCAGACACCATGTTCCAGCATGGTAACAACTTAATTAAAGGGTTTGGTGGTGGGGTTTTTGTTTGTTTGTTTTTGTTTTGTTTTAAGACAGAGCTTCGGGGTTGGGGATTTAGCTCAGTGATAGAGCACTTGCCTAGCAAGCACAAGGCCCTGGGTGTGGTCCTCAGCTCCAGAAAAAAAGAAAAAAAAAAAAAAAGAGAAAGAGAGAGACAGCTCTTCACTCTGTGTAGACCAAGCTAGGTTTAAATTCACAGAGAACCTCCAGCCTTTGCCTCTTAAGTGTTGGGATTAAAGATGTGTACCAGCATGCTCATGAAAGTTCTATATCCACAGAACAAAGAAAGTCATAAAACAAAAGATATTCTTGGAAATATATCAGCGAGGACATCAGGGAGGTTACAACAAAAAAGGGAAGTTTCTGCCGCAGGCCTCAGATGTTATCTAGTGACATTCTTAGCCTTTGGGTTGCTGGAAGCTAGAGATCTGTTGTGCATTCTAAAAAGGATTTCACCTGATAGTCACAAGGATGTTAGGTCAAACATTGAAGTAGGAAATAAATGGCTATTAAGAGTCTGACCTTGGACCAAGATAATTTGACTCCACACCTACAGCATTCCAATTCTTTACCGTCACATAAATTCTATAGTCAGTCATTGTTCTGTGACAAAACTTTCCTGGAGAGACATAAAACATGTCTGTTCACCTGAGATATGCATCCCAGGACAGGCCAAAGTACAAATACCATCAAAGTCCAAATTGGTTACCTTATGAGTTTTGTTGGGGTTACTGAAAGGGAAAAATCAGTAGCCATCTTGAGAGACGCTTCCCCCTCCCCTCCTCCAAAGGTATTTGCTGACCAGCAGTTTTAGAAGTGATCAGAAATTGAACTTATAAGACTGGGATAATAAAGCTATGTATCCTGGACTTGGCAAAACAAGATATGGGGAGTAAATGGACTCAACTGACCGGAAGTTGACCTCAGAGGAGAGTAGGACTGGAACAATAAATCTGAACGTGTATATCCCGGGTTCAACAAAAGCAGGACATAGGGAGTAAAAATTTATGTCTCTCAGATACTCTGAATCCTGTTAGCCATCAGTAACCTCATGCTTATAGTTCAGCCAGTAACTTCAAAGAACTGCCTCATCCCTAAACCCCCTCTTCCAATCCCAACTTGCATGTAAACTTTTCCTATATAAAACCCTTAAAATGAGTGCTCGGGGGGCAGTTCTCAACTCACTGTGTCAGATGCTGGATGGTGGACCAAGCTTGCTTGTTTTTTTTTTAATAAAAACCTCTGTGTGCTTGCATGGGATAACGGCTCTGTGGTGGTCTTGCTTGGGGGTCTTACAACCTGGGCACAACATTACTTACAGGAGTATGGGTGAGTGGTTACTTACAGGAGCAGAATGACCCAAAGACAACTGTATCACCAAAGCTTACATGGGTGACAGCTCACAAAAGCTAGGAACCTGGAACACACTGCACAGACTTCAGGCTGCAGAGTATCCTTTTCAAAAGACTCAGTTGGTCTAAGACCCTTCTAGGCATTCAGCTGGTTTCTGTTTCTTCCACTTTGTCTTGATCCTAAGTCTTTGCAGCTTGGCTTGTCTGAGAGCCTTCATTGTGGTTTGGCTTCCCTTGTCTGAGAAGCACTCTCAGCATTTATTGCTTACTCTGGCAGGGAGGAGTCTAGTGAATCTGGTCAGTTTCGGGGACTTCCTGAATCTATTTTGAGTTATCTTTCAGTTTAAGGACCTTACTTCAGGATAGAATTTTCAGTCTCGGAGGGAATTGTTACACAATAGCCAGCTTGTGGACTCTTTTCTTTTCCCCTAAATATTTATTTTTACTTTATGTGCATTGATGTTTTACCTGTATGTATATCTACATGAGGGTGCCATACCCCAGAACTGAACTTTTAGCCAAGTGTTAACTTCCACGGGTGCTGGAAATTGAACCATGGTCCTCTGAAATGCAGCCAGTGCTCTTAATTGCTGAGCCATTTCTCCAGCCCTGCTTTGTAGAATCTTTAACACAGCTTTTTCTGGGAACTTTAGCTCACAGATCCAACTATAACTATGGAGGAAAACTTCATTTTCTGGTCAGTTGCACTAACTTTGACTTCTGTGAATAAAAACTTGCCTTATTAAGCTGCCCAGGAGCCTGCTGGTGCACTCCTTTAATCCCAGCACTCAGGAGACAGGTAGGTGGACCTGAGTGAATTTGAGACCAGCCTAGTTTACATAGTGAGTTCTAGGTCAATCAGAACTACAAAGTGAGATCCTGTCTAAATAAACAAACAAACTGTCCAGTGTCTTCTTAAGAAAACATGCCCAGCCAGGCAGTGGTAGTGCATACCTTCAATCCCAGCACTTGGAGGCAGAGGTAGGCAGATCTCTGTGAGTTTGAGGCCAGCCTGGTCTACAGAATGAGTTCCAGGGCAGCCAGGGCAACACAGAGAAACCCTGTCTCCAAAAACAAAAACAAAACAAAAAAAGAAAGAAAGCATGCCCAAAACTAGCCGGCCAGCAGCAGACGTCCCATTCTCCTAGGCACCCAGTGGTTTTTGGCTTTTGGCAACACATTCATACACACACACACACACACACACACACACACACACACGGACACGGACACGGACACGGACACACGGGGACACACACGGGGACACACACATGGACACACGGACACCGACAGGGACATGGACACTAGTGCTTTTACCAGTATATCTAGGTGGAATGCTATCTAATTAGGATCTCTAAGAGAATTGTCTGGTCAGCATGTGTCGCTGTGAGGAGTGTCTCAAGGAATTCATCTGAGTGCCAGAACTTAGAAAAGGCTGTAAAGGCCAGAAGAAATGAACAGTTCAGTAATATTGAAAATATGCTATTGAAACATGAAGCTGGAATCTGGACATTTACAGCTGTCACACCAAACTATTTAAGTGAAATCATATTTTGTGCCAGATTTCCAAAAACATAATCATATGAAAACTATTTTTATTGCCTTGAAGCATGGTTAAAAGCAGTCTGCCACAAGTAAAGAAGTTTACTGTATTATCTTTGACTAAATGTGTAAATACAAAAAGCTAAATGGTTGTTTTCTATTTCACATTAGAAAACATTGAGTTCACGGGGTGATGGCACATGCCTTTAGTCCCAGCACTCAGGAGACAGAGGCAGGCAGATCTCTGAGTTCAAGGCCAGCTTGGTCTATAGAGTAAGTTCAGGACAGCCATGGCTATGTAGAGAAACCGTCTTAAAAAACATTAAAACACACACACACACACACAAAGGAAGCATTGAGCTAGTGTAGAACTTGGGAGGATGGCCTCAAGTACAAGGCCGCTGAGCTCTGTTTGGACCTGTCTCAAAACGAACAACAAAGAAAACGTCCAGTTACTAAGCACTGCCAGAGGAGGTACTCTGACTACATTATTGAATCAGCAGTTCTTTAGGTATGTAGACTTATATATATCCTATTAGTTTTTCAAAGCTGTGTTCATTTTTATTTTTAGTGAAACAGGGTATTGAGGAAGCCCACAGAGGCTATCTAGTGAGGCCTTGCTAAGGGTAAAGAATCTGAGCTTGCTTTACCTAGCAGGGCTGCATAATGGGATGATTTGGACAGGGGCATGGTTACCAAGTGTTTGGAAGGGTCTACACTTGTCAGTACTTTGTGCTTTGATCTTGCAAGGAGGAAGTCTTTTGCCTCTCCCCTTGGTGTGTTATAAAAAGCCCTTTTGAATAAACCTTGGGCCACTGGGTATTGCCCCAGGGCCCTCCCTAAGCTATCCTGTGTCTGTTTTTCTTATTGTCTCTTTCTATCTTTCTACGTAATATTTCCTCATTCCTCTTTCCTCCACCCAAGAACCCTTTGACAGGTTGGAGCTGGACTCCAGCAGACTCCCACAGGGTGTTTCCATATAGCTCAGGCTAGCCATCAACTTGAGATCCTTCTGCCTCAATTTCCAAGGCTCTGGATTGCAGGTATGCACCATAATGCCTAGTAAAACTATTTTTTGAAGAGAGCGTTTAGCTTGATGAAATGTGCTGGGTGTGGTGGTGCTCACTTTTAATCCCAGCACTTGGGAAGCAGAGGCAGGCAAACCTTTATGAGTTCAAGGCCAATCTAGTATACATAGAGTTCTAGGCCAGCCAAGGCTACATAGTGAGATACTATCTCAAAAAACAAATACACACACACACACACACACACACACATATGTGTATATATATGTATATGTATATACACACACACACACACACACACACACACACACACACACACACATATGGCTGGAGAGTTGGCTCAGTGGCTAAGATCACTTATTCTTGTAAAGGACCCAAGTTTGATTCTCAACACCCATATTAAGGCTCACCACATTAAGGCTCCTCTGGCACATATGTAGAGCACAGACATATGTAAGCATAACACTCATACACACAAAATGGTAAAATAAAATCTAGAAAAAGACATATATAAATATGTATGGATGGATGCTGGGAAGCTAGCTTAGTAATTAAGAATGCATACTGCTACTCTGTTCTCAGCACTCAGATCAAGTGACTTACAGATACTTCTAACTCCACTTCTAAGGGAATCCAATGCCTTGCTCTCCATAGTTACCTGCACGCATGTGTACACACCCACATACAGACCCCCACACATACACATAATTAAATAAAATAAGCTGGGCGGTGGTGGCACACGCTTTAATCCCAGCACTCGGGAGGCAGAGCCAGGCGGATCTCTGTGAGTTTGAGGCCAGCCTGGGCTACCAAGTGAGTTCCAGGAAAGGCACAAAGCTACACAGAGAAACTCTGTCTCAAAAAAAAAATTAAATAAAATAAATCTTTTTGTTGTTTGTTCGTTTGTTTGTTTATTAGAGGAGGGGTTCTCTATGTAGCCCTGGATGACCTGGAACTCACTGTAAACCAGGCTGGCCTCAAACTCAGAGAACCACCTTCCCCCGTCTCCCAAATGCTGGAACTAAAGGGATGTGCCACCACTGCCTGGCAAAATAAATTTGTATCTTCAGATGCCAGCCACTTTGTTTTTTGAGAAGGTCTCTCACAGGTCTGGATCTTAGCAAGTAGGCTGGGCTAGATGGCCAGCAAGTCAGGAGATCCACCTGTCTGCCTCCCCAACTCTGGGATTACAAGTGTACACCATCACTCCCAACTGTGGCATTGTGTTCCCCCAAATATTGTGCATGCTAATAAACTTATCTGGGGTCAGAGACAGAACAGCCAAAATATTAAACATAAAGGATAGGCAGTGGTAGCACACGCCTTTAATCCCAGCATTCCAGAGGCAGAAACCCATGTGTTCAAGGATACAGACAGGCATGGTGACTCATCATGCCTTTAATCCCAGAAAGCAAGCCTTTAATCCCAGGGAGTGGTGGTAGAAAGCAAAAAGGTATATAAGGTGTGAAGACCAGAAACTAGAAGCATTTGGCTGGTTAAGCTTTCAGGCTTTTGAGCAGCAATTCAGCTGAGACCCATTCTGGATGAGGACTCAGAGGCCTCCAGTCTGAGGAAGCAAGACCAGCTGAGGATCCAGTGAGGTGAGGTAGCTGTGGCTTGTTCTGGTTCTCTGATCTTCCAGTGTTCACCACAATAACTGGCTCAGGCTTGGTTTTATTGATAAGACTCTCTAAGATTCCTGCTACACCCAACTCTGTACATGAATGCTGGGGATTGAACTCAGGTCCTCATGCTTGCAGTGCGGATAGTTTAGCAGCTGAGCTAGCTCCCTAGTCCCTTCTTTGTTTTAGTGATGCAGTCCTATTCTAGAAAATTTAGTGATGTAAACTAAGCTATCATATATATCATATAGTGATCATTGGTTTCTGTGGAAGTCTTGCCCTAGCAAGGGTCATCTTCCTAAAACATAGATCTAGGCCCTCAGTCCCTGCTTCTCTTCCCATTGCCTTGTATTTCACATCTTGCTCCTTTAAATTAAAAAGAATATTTTATTTATTTTGATTGTTTTGAGATAGGGTCTCACTGTGTGGCCCTGGCTTGCTTGGAACTCAACTTGTAGACCAGGCTAGCTTTAAACTCACAAAGATCCACCTGCCTTTGCCTCCTCAGTGTTAGGATTCAAAGCACTTTCTTTTCTTCCAAGCCCACTGAAATGACCCATTAAGCCCTGTGTACAATATCCAAGGACTTTTCTAGTCCGATGTTCCAAACTTCATATTCCTCCCACAAAAAGTTCCGAAGGTCTATGAACCGCGCAGTAAAGGCCTATCCCAGCCATGGCCCCACTTCTCCGTACCAGTTTTCTGTAGGTTCTCATTGATGTGACGACAGAGTACCTGAAAAGAAGCAATTTAAGGGAGAAAGGGTTTACTTCTCCCATAATTCAAAGATCCATCGATCAGGGCAAGGCATGGTGGTGGGGTATGAAGCTGCCAGTCCTATTGCTTTCTCAGTCAGGAAGCAGAGTGATGCCTGCTGGTGCTTAGCTCACTTCCTCTGGTTTATTCATTTCAAGGCCCCAGCTCTTGGAAAGGTGGGTCTTCACACCTCAGTTTACCTAACATAGACAACCCTCACAGGCATGCCCAGAGGCTTATATCCTAGGTGATTCTGGATGCTGTCTAGTTGACAACAGTGGATGTCATGGAGATGGAGGGGGAAGTGAGGCTACTGCAAAGGGGTTCTGTACTGTCAAAGGCAGCATGCTCTTTGTCCACTTTAAGTATACGACGAGTAGAAACACTCCAAGCCTTCAATGTAGTGGTTTTGCACAGTTTACCATACAAGGCTCCTGTAAAGACACAAAAAAGTGTGTCTAACAAATGCAGTTGGGGCAAATCCATGAGAGGTAATCATGTATAGAAAGAAATACTCACAATGCAGTTGATAATGTGTCAGGTAGATTTCTCTTGAAAATTTTATGTCATGCTGGTGAGATGGCTCAGCAGGTAGAAGCACTTGCACAAACCTGACAACTCGAGTTCAAGCCCCAGAACACGTATGAAGGTCCAAGAGAAGACTGACTCCATAAACTTGTCTTCTGACATCCACACATGTGCGTGACCCATATAACCCCATTCATACATACACACAATAATAATAATAATAATAATAATAATAATAATAATATGATGATGATGATGATGATGATGATGATAGAGGTGGGAAGATGGCTCATCAGGTAAAGGCACCTGCTGCAAAGCCTGATGACCTGAATATGATTCCTGGAACCCACATGGTAGAAGGAGGGAACTGACTCTCATAAATTGTCCTCTGACCCACATTGTGCATCCACTATGAACATACACACACACTCTCCCTCCCCACATCCCTCCCCTTCTCTAAAATGTAATAGAATAATTTGGATGGGCAGTGGTGCCACACATCTTTAATCCCAGTACTTGGGAGGCAGAAGCAGGTGGATCTCTGAGATCTCTGAGTTCAAGGCCAGCTTGATCTACAGAGTAGGTTGTAGGACAACCAGGACTACATAGAGAAACCCTGTCTCTTAATAAATAAATAAATAAATAAATAAATAAATAAATAAATAAATAAATTTTTTAAAAGAATTTATTTATTTTTATTTTATGTGCATTAGTGTATATGTGTCTGTGTGAGGGTGTCGGGTGCCCTGGAACTGGAGTTACATACAGTTGTGAGCTGCCATGTGGGTACTGGGAATTGAACCCGGGTCCTTTGGAAGAGCATTCAGTGCTCTTAAGCACTGAGCCATCTCTCCAGCCCAAAAAAATAATTTTTTTAAGCTTCAATTTCCAAACTTCTGTTTGATTTTCTTTTCTCAACCCAAATGATGTGATGGGTATCAGGTTTCAGAACTAATTCGGGAGACTAAAAAAGTCCTGCAAATATGAACGGATACTTCTCTTTATAATGGTGTACTTGACCAGACGCAGTGGCTCAGGCCTTGTATCCACCGGACTTGGTGGACTAAGGCAGGAGGATCACCATGAGTTGGAGACTAGTCTAAGCTATGAAGTGAGTGAGACCTTGTCTCAAAATGCAGATGAAGAAGATGATGATAGAGGCCATTCCTTTTTTCCTTCCGTTCTTTGTCTTTGGCACAGAGGTGAGTTTATTAGGACAATTTCAGAGGCTGGAGAGATGGCTCAGAGGTTAAGAGTAATGGCTGCTCTCCTAGAGGACCTGGGTTCAAGTCCCAGCACCCACATGGCAGCTCACAATTGTCTGTAACTCCAATTCCAGGGAATAAGACACCCTCACACAGACATACATTCAGGCAAAACACCAATGCACCTAAAGAAATAAAAATAAAAGCAACCATTAAAATAAAAAAAAAGAATACAGATTTTAAGCACTAGGGTTAAGAGAAAGAAAGTGTTCAGCAAGAAAGCAACGTATTGGCTAGAGATGGCTCAGCGTTTGGGAGCACCGGCTGCTCTTCCAGAGGCCTGAGGTTCAGTTCCCAGCACCTACATGGCAGCTCATGGCTGCCTGTGGCTCCAGTTCCAGGGGAACTGACACCTTCACACCAATGCACATAAAACAACTAAGATAAGCCGGGCAGCGGTGGCGCACGCCTTTAATCCCAGCACTCGGGAGGCAGAGCCAGGCGGATCTCTGTGAGTTCGAGGCCAGCCTGGGCTACCAAGTGAGTTCCAGGAAAGGCACAAAGCTACACAGAGAAACCCTGTCTCGGAAAACCAAAAAAATAAAAATAAAAAAAAAATAAATAAATTTTTTAAAAAGTAAGACAAGACAGGAGAGGAGGTGGGTGTGGGTTTCTCAAAGGAAAGTTGCCTCTTGTTTCTGTCTTAAAACTGTCTCACTATCAAGGCAAAGCTAGTCTGGAGCTCTGACTCCCCCTGCCTCAACCTTGGAAAAGCTGGGATTACAGATATGAACTGCATCTTTGTTTCTTTTTTTTAATAATTTATTTTTATTTTATTTGCATTGGTATTTTGCCTGTATGTATGACTGTGTGAGGGTGTCAGATCTTGGAGTTACAGACAGTTGTTAGCTGCCATGTGGGTGCTGGGAATTGAACCAGGGTCCTCTGGAAGAGCGTCCAGTGCTCTTAACCACTAAGCCATCTCTTCAGTCCCACATCTTTGTTTCTTATAATACCTTTCAAAAAATTTTAAAGCATTCAAAAAAATTTTAAAGCGGGGTTACATTTTTTAACAAATTTGACAACGGGGGTTAATAGACACTCAAGATAGGGTCTAACATAGCTTAGGCTGATTGCCAATTCTCTGTGTAGCCCAGGAAGCAAAGAGATGAATGCTGATGTTTGTCTGGCTTTCTTCTCTTTTCTATATCTGGTTGTCAACCTTAGCCCATGAAATAATACCATCCATAATCAAAGTGGGTCTTTCCCCCTCACTTAAACCTCTCTAGAGAAATCCTAAGACTTATCCAGGAGTGCATATCCTCCGTGACTTCAACCCTAGTCAAGTTGAGAGAGAAGATGAACCACCGTACTTCACATATTCCAGCCAAAGAACTCACTCACTACATTCTGGGTTTGTCAGGCCTGTTGTGGAACCATCATCTGACTCCCTTACTGAATTCATGGCAGCATCCAACACCACACGTGTCTCAATCTTGGTCTTGTCATTGAACAAAATCCTGTCCAGACACAGCAGCAGGAGAACTTTCAGCATTCTAGTCCCCAGTCTAGGATTGTTGTTGTTGTTGTTGTTTATCAAGGGTATTGGCAGTCTGAGCTCAAGTCTCAGTTCTACTGGATAAATGATCTTCAGCTTCATTTTTGATCCTTTGATTCCAGACCCAGTGCATGGATATCAGCCTAGGACCTTATAGCCAATCCTGGTATTCTTCCCTGTCTCCTGATCTACAAGTGAAACCTAGATACTCTTTATACTCTTTTTAATTCCCATTGTTTATAACTGGAATGCTTCTGGATTCTAAGCCATCCCATTACCCACTACCCAGAATTATCTATTTGTTTGAAATCCTGATGACTATTTCAGAACTCTGTCTCTCATTAAGATAGGTCATTTTCTGACCAGGTGGTGGTGGTGCACACCTTTAATTGCAGCACTTGGGAGGCAGAGGCAGGAGATTCTCTGAGTTCGAGGCCAGCCTGGTCTAGAGAGCAAGTTCCAAGATAGCTAGGGCTGCACAGAGAAACCAAGTCTCAAAAAACAGACAGACAGACAGAAATAGATAGATAGATAGATAGATAGATAGATAGATAGATAGATAGACAGATAGACAGATAGACAGACAGTCTGTTTGGCCCCAGATACTAACTACTCAGACTCAGTCTCAGAAAACAAAAACAGGAGCTGGGTATGTTGGTATACGCCTTTAAAACTAGTACTTGATAGGCAGAGGCAGGTGAATTTCTGTGAATTTGAGGCCAGCCTGGTCTACATAGGGAATTCCAGGCCAGTCAGGGTGACATAGTGAGACACTATATCAAAAAATAATAAAAGAAAAAAAATGGTCTGAGATGCCAGTTTGAGTTTAATTTAAAAAAAAAAAATGAAACAAACAGTAACAACAACATTAGGGGCTGCAGAGATGGCTCATTGGTGAAGAGCACTAGCTGTTCTTCAAGGGACCAGGGTTCAACTGATAGCACCCACATGGCAGTTCACACTGTTCCACTTCAGTTCCAGAGGTTCCAGTGCCCTCTTCTGTTCTCTGAGGGCACTGGACTCACTCGGTATGCAGATATACATGCAGACAACACACCCATACCCATAAAGTAAAAATAAATCTTCTAAAAAAAGAAGTCATTACGACTTTTAAGGGTTACAAGAAAATTTCCAACAGTGTCTCAAGCTACTCTAACTATCCTTATATAGTCATTATCTTTTGGTTGGTTGGTTTTTTTGAGGTCATGTCTCATTCAGCGTAGGCTGGTATCAAACTCATTGTATAGCTCAGAATTACCTTGAATTCCTGATCTTGTTTCCACATCCTCAGAAGTAGAATTACAAAGCATATGCCACTGTACCTGGCAGTACTATGTATTTATGTGACGCAGGGTTCTTGGCACTAATAATTAGAAAATCAAAGTAGTGAACAACTCTGAAAGACACTATGGGAGCAGAAGTCTGTAATTCCAGCACTCAGGAGACAGAGGCAGAAGCATCTGAAGTTTGAGGCTACACAGTGGCCTATATGGTAAATTCTAGCTCATTATAGACTAAAGAGTGAGACTGTCTTCCCAAAATAAAAAAAAAAAAAAATAGGGGGACTGGCAGGATGGTCCAGGGATTAAGAGTACTTAGTGTTTGGGGGTTGGGGATTTAGCTCAGTGGTAGAGTGCTTGCCTAGCAAGCGCAAGGTCCTGGGTTCGGTCCTCAGCTCCAAATTAAAAAAAAAAAAAAAAAAAAAAAAAAAAGAGTACTTAGTGCTCTTGCAGAGGACCTGAGTTTAGTTCTCGGCACTCAAGCAAGCATCTCACAACTGCCTGTAAGTCCAGCTCCAAGGGATACAATGCCTCTGGCATGAACAGTCATTTTCATTTCATACATGTATAGCTACACCTACATACACATAACAAGAAATAAAATCTGGGGGCTGGAGAGATGGCTCAGAGGTTAAGAGCACTGACTGTTCTTCCACAGGTCCTGAGTTCAATTCCCAGCAACCACATGGTGGCTCACAACCATCTGTAATGAGATCTGGCCTGCAGCCATACATGTTGTATACATAATAAATAAATAAATCTTAAAAAAAAATCTATAAGTTGCTAGGTCAAAAAAAAAAAAGAAATAAAATCTGTGTGTGTGTGTGTCTGTATGTCTGTGTCTGCTTACTTATGTGTGTGTCTGTCTGTTCAGTGTCTGTGTCTGTGTACTTATGTGATTGTATGCTGTGTGTGCAAGAGGTCCAGAAAAGGGTATTGGGCCCCTGGGAGCTAGATGTATAGGCATTTGTAAGCCACCTGATGGTGGTGCTGGAAACTGAACCCAGGTCCACTCAGAAAAGGACCTGGGCTCCAGGTGATTCAGCTCTTTCTACTTTGGTACATTCTATCCTCTTCAGGACTTAGGGGACACTTGGGAGGGTTGAGTTAGGATCTGAAGGTCCCCAAACTTTCTTTTGTCCCACCAGTCAGTTCCCAAATAACCACACAGAGACTTATTATAAATGCTGTTTGTCACTAACTAGCTCTTATAACTTAAATTAACCCATATTTCTTATCTACTCTGTGCCACATGGCTTCGTACCTTTTCTCAGTATGGCAAGTTCATCTGCTTCCTCTGCTTCTCTTTGTGACCCTGAGACTCCTCCCCTTCTTCTTTGTGCTCATTTTTTGTCTGCAAGTCCTGCCTAACCTCTACCTGTCCAGCTATTGGTCAGTCAGTTTCCTTATTAAACCAATCACAGTGACATATATTTGCACAATGTAAAGGAATATTCCACAATCTTCAATACTACACATGCCCTGTGGCTGATTGAAGCCAAAGGAGAAAAGCCTTTGGCAAATGGTAAATGTGGGGATGTAGCTCAGGCATTAGAGTGCTTCCCAAGCATGGATGAAGCCCTGGGTTTGCACAAATGGGAGATGGTGGTGCAGACCTGTAATTCTAGCACTCAGGGGGCAGAGGGAGGAACAGAAGTTCGAGGTCACCATTCGTTACATAAGTGAGTTACCTAAATGAGACCTTGAGAGGAAGATTGGGAATATCCAGGGGATAGGACTAGATATTTCATGCATTCTGGAACACCAAGCACAGCATAATCTCAGATAGCTTCTAGGGTCTCTAGCAACCAAGAGATTCTGATAAAGCTGCTGTCTCTAAGATCTCCCCAGCGCTGGTGAGATGGCTCAGCCACTGAAGGTACTGACATCAAACCCGACCACCAGAATCCAATCCCCAGGACCCACACGGTAGAAGGAAAGAAGTGACTTATCCTTTGACCTCCACTCGGGCAGCATGGAATATATCCCCAAGACTCTAATTATGTAAATGTGTGCCTCCCACTAGAGCCTCCAGAGAGCAGCAATCTGTGTACCATAATAGAAGGGATAGGTTTGGGAATGAGCAGACCATGCTGTAATAAAGCAGGAAAATAGCTTTCTATTCAAAATAAGAGTATTAAATTTTCTGGTGCAGAGAAATGCAGAGAAAAGTATAGTGTGCCACAAAAAAGAATGTGATTACTGTGCGTAGGTTGGATAGGGAGGTGGCAAAACCACTTAAGTCATTGAGGTCACCCTATAGTAGGGTATTCAGGACTGGGTTAAGAAGGTTGTATGGCCAAGGAGAGTGAACAGTAAATCTAAAAGTCACTTGAAGGGCTGAGGTGGTTCAGCCAGGAAAGGCCCTTGCAACCAAGACTGACAACTTGAGTTTGATCCCTGGTAGAAGAGAACCAACTTCTCCAAGTTGTACTCTGACCATA
This sequence comes from Peromyscus leucopus, assembly GCF_004664715.2. Lineage (NCBI taxonomy): Eukaryota > Metazoa > Chordata > Mammalia > Rodentia > Cricetidae > Peromyscus > Peromyscus leucopus. The sequence continues at coordinate 95,197,969 of NC_051063.1, read as the reverse complement.
GCACGCATGTCCAACACACACACACACACTTGTGTACATGTACACAAACACAAATAACTCATGAAGAAAATGTTACTTGAAGAGTGGTAGCAAAACTGGGGTCTACCAAATCCCTGTGTGTTATGCCAGGGACACCAAGATGAAGATCAAGTCACGCCTGTTGCGTCCAAGTGTTAGGTGAAAGTCAGCCAGATTGAATGACTCTAGGTGTAACAAGTCCTAACAGAAAGGACATTTTAAAGGACCTTTGAGCCCCTCACTTTGACTATCAGACTATCAAAACAATGGACTCCAAGAAATTGGAATTCTCCCTCCCTTCCCCCAGGAATCCCATGTTAGAAAAAGAAAAAGGTTGGAGCCTGCGCCGGCCACCGCAGAAAGAACCCTGGGAAGAGATTGGCAATTTGTCAGATCACTTTACAGGACTGGAACAGATAAAACTATGGTGGTCACTGATGGGTGGGCTGGGGCCACTCTTTGCTCATAACTGCTTAGCTATGTTAACACTGACCCTCCACTTCAACCTAAATCCCATGCAGGAAGATAAACTTAGGAAGGGGTTTCGGGGGTGGTGTCCCTTAATTTAAACTCTGTGTCCCCCTTCCTAATGTGGCCACGTAGGGTGTATCTTTTCTGCTTTCCGATAGTAATTTTCTCCTTTAATTGGCTTATTAAGAACAGGTGGCTTAGCCTGGTTAGAGAAGGCAGCCAGAGAACAAAACTCCTGCCACATAGGGTGGGAGTGAGCATCTGCACTCCCGAGTCCCTGAGCTGCAACCTTGGTGCACTGCGGAGAGCCTTGCCATGTTATGTATTCCATTCCCGCTGGAGAGAAGAGCACACTGGACAGAAAGTCTAGGAGACCTGCCTGGTACGGGAGGCGGCCTCGCTGGGAAGCTCGGATGCTCCGGAAGTGGCTGAGTCAGGGGCTGAGGGCGGCGGTGACTCTGGCGTCCGCGCCTCCGGGGCCCAGAGGACTCCAGGTGACTGACCCGAAAGGCTGAGTCAGCGCCGCGACGCGCCTGGGGACCACCGCGCCACGCACGGCGTGCGCATCTGGTGTTCCTGGACCTCTGCTGTTCTTGCGCTTCATCACAGGAGATCCGAATCTAAAGTCACGAAGTGGTCCAAGCTACAAATACTGTATGCAGGTTCAGTGTCTTGTAAAAGACACGAGTGCGGTCCGGCCCCTGGGCCAGACGCGGAGCCCTTGAGATCATAAGCACTTGGGAAGCGGTGGAGGAGGATTAGGCGTTCAAGGCCAGCCTGGGCGGGGAGACACTGTCAAAATCAGAAAGCTTCCAAGACTGATTAGATGAAGATCAAAGACACCTACCCAGGAGGGTGGAGATACCATGATCAAGAAGGTGATTTTCCCAGAGCGAGGTTTATTCACTGTGCTCCGGATGTGCTGATCTCAAAAGCAGGAAACTGACTGCATAATTTGTGATAGTGGGGACTGCCCCATGAATTAAAAAAAAAAAAAAAAGACACTTGCATAGGGGCAAAATGTTTCGCCTCAATCAGTTCCAAAATGCAGTGAATAATAATAATTAAAGAAGTATGCACATAAACACAAGTTTATTTGTTTAATTTAAAAAATTCCTGTAATCTTAGCATCTGGAAGGCCTAGGCGGGAGACTGGCCACAGGTCCAAGCCAGTCTGGGCTACAGAGTGAGACCCTGTCTTAAAAAAAAAAAAAAGTATCAGGGTGTATAATCCCATCCATCATCACTCAGGAGACAGAAGCAGGAGGATCATAGTGGGTTACATTATTGATATACAAACTAAAAATAAATAAGTTGAAAAAATAAAAAATAGGCAACTTTAAGAATTCCAAGAAAAAATACAATCTTGATCTCCAAGATCTAAGATGAAATTCAAGTAGGCTAGGAGACCCTATCCTTCCTCTTTTCTAACTTTCTTTTTTTGGGGGGCGGGGGTGACTGGGTCTCTCTATGTAGCTCTGACCAGGCTGGCCTGGAACTTGCAGAGATCTGTTTGTCTCTTTCCAGTGCTGGTATCAAAGAAATGAACTCTCATTCCCAGCTTAACTACTTGAGTTTGAACAGGTGTTTTAGCATCTTAGTCTCCATTTTTTCCATTTGAAGAAAATGGAGACAATAACACTACATAACTTCTTGTGAGAGCTAAAAGAGATCCTATTTGTGAGTGCTTAGAATGATGTAGTTAGTGCATTAAAAAGTTTTACTTATAAACAAGTATTACTGTCTTTTTGCTATTGGAGAGAATATGGCTGTGCCACTACATTTTATTGCTTGTCCAATTTTATTGCTTGTCACTTTGCTTTTTGTCTTGGTTTAGTTTAGTCTCATGAGGCAGGATCAAGGCCCAGACTGGCCTTGAATTTGCTCTATAGCTGGAGATAACCTTGAACCCTTAAAAATACATTTTTTTTTATTTTATTTTATGTGTGTGTGCCTGAATGTCATTATGTGTACCACATACATGCAGGAGCCCTTGGAGGTCAGAACAGGGCATTAGATCATTGGAGCTAGAATTACAGTTGTTTGTGAGCCACTATTTGGGTACTCAGAACCTAACTTAGGTCTTCTATAAGAATAATAACTGCTCTTAGCCACTGAGCTATCACTCCAGTCCCAACCTTGAACTCTTGATCCTCCTAGCTCTAACTCCCAAGTGCTGGGATCACAGGCATTGAACCACTGCACCCAGCTTGCAGGGAAGAATGATGGTTGAGTCTGGCATGACTGTCCTGGATGAAGTGATGCAAATGTTTCTTTGCAAACTCTCCCCACCTGTAAAAATCAAGTTCAAGTTCAGTTCTTCTTAATCAGATCAGTGATTTCATAAAGTGGAAATGGATGAAGCTGAAAAAAGATATATCACATGATCTTTTGAAAAAATTTATATTTAGAAACTTAGACCTGTCATGGGCAGTGAGGCATGGAGGAAAAGACCATCAGGAAATCATTTCTCAGGTAGGAATATAGCTCGAGGGTAGAGATCTCTCCAAGCATTCCTGAGGCCCAAAATTCAATTCTCTTTACCCCCTAATGGCTAGAATTACAGGCATGCATCACTGCTGCGGGCCGCAGGAATATATCATAAGAACTCAGTTGGTTATGGCAAAGTCACTACCTGGAGGGATCAGGGAATTCCTCCAGAGGAAGCCAAATCCCAAGGAGTTTTTGGTGTTACTTGGCTTGTTATATATCAGCTGTATTCTGTTATGAAAATCATGTGTGCCTTCATAGCTTTCCCAATTGACTTTTCCCTAAGAAGGGTTAACAGTGTAGACTGATCACTCTCTGAACATACACATTCCAGGTATTTGGAGAACAGCCTCAGGAAAGGCTTTCTCTGGAATCAGATTATCTCCCTTGGCCACTTTCAAGGACTACAGGAAACACCACCCAGGTGGGCGCCCATTGTTAGTCCCAGGTGGACTAACAATGATAACAGCCCACATGCAAGTCTCCTGATTTACGGTAAATTCCACAAGGAGAAACCGCCTAGGAGAGGTGGACGTTAAGTAATAGCTTTACACAATTTAGCTCAGACCCTCCCTTTATATACCGAGACTTCCAGGAGGCAGGGGGGAAGAGAAAAGAGAATGGAAGAACTAGATGGGTAAGAACTTGAGAGGAACGAACTGAGATGGGGAAGAACTAGATTGAAGAGCTAAAAGAGAGGACTAGAGGAACGAGATGGAAGATGAGGAAGAGCCAGATGAGAGAGAAGGAGACGGGAGAGGAGCTGATAGGGGAAAGAACTAGATAGATGAGAACCTAGAAGGGACAGAACTAGATGAAGGAATTAAGATAGAACATAGAGGGGATAGCAGACAAGTGTAGAGAGAAATCAGGCTAAAGATGACCTAAATATGAGAGCAGAATATAAGCTTGTAACTGTCACAGAATAATAAAGTATATGGACTAAGGAGTTTCGTGTACATAGATTCATTTCATTTCATCAAAGATTAATTGTCAGCTGGTTGTAGATTCTTCCCGGACCCTGGGCGGGGACTATCGAGGGGCTGGACCCCCATAGTCCCTGATACATCACCATGCCCAGTTTTCTGTAGTTCTGGTGAGAGAACCCCAGGCTTTGTACATGCTAGGCAAGCACTCAACCTACTAAGGTACATCTTTGTTCTACAGCACAGAACTATGTTACCTTTGACATACCCAGTTGAACTCATCACACCTCTTCATAATCTGTTCCAGAGGGTTGTTCAATAGGAATGATAATAATTAACTAGAAGAATCAAATTTTCTTTTTCAAAGATTGAGTTTGAGACACAGATAATAAGTCATTATTAGCAGAGTCAGAAGCTGGAAGGTTCTGACTAGAAGCTATGACACAGGAGAAGCCAGAGGCAGACAGGAATCTTTAGAATTCAGAAGCATGGGGGAAGTTAAGCAGGACCATTAGATACAGAACCCAGAGAAGCATCCAGACAACAGACCTGATTTTCTAGGCCACCTGGGATCTAATACAGCCTCTCAGGTCCCAGACTGAATTTAATACCCTTCAAAGCCTTAATCTGCATGACTGAAATTCTTTTTCTTTTCCCACATAGCCTTGGAATAAATCACTGTCATCTTAAGTAATGTGATCTTTGTAACCAAAGACACTGTCTATTGTAGTCTCCAGATCAGGCTTTCCCTTCTGGACATTTATCATCTCCTCCACTCGGACTGTTCTGCCCATGAAGTACCTACTGTACTGCCGTGTTCCAGAGTCCAGCTCAGATGCTTCCTCCTCCACCCTGCCATCCCTGATACTTTAGCTACAAGTAATGAGTCCCTTGTTCTTCAGAGGCCTTCCTTTGCTTTCTCTTCCTCTTCTCCTTCCCATTACACTCCTCCTTCTCTCCTCTTTCTTATTGTTGAGATAGGGACTCATTCTAATTCATAATCCTCCTGCCCTCTAGGGTCTAAACATTAAAGGCGTGTACCATTACACCCAACATGAACACTCTGTCTCTCTCTCTCCTATTGCTCAGTTTGGGTTTCCAGTATCCCAGCCTGGCCTCCAACTCCTGCATCTTACCATAGCTACCCTAGCTAACCATGACCCTGAATTTCTGATCTTTTTCCCTCTACCTCCCAAGTATTTGAATTATAGGCGTGAAACACCATGCCTAGTTTTATAGGGAATCCAACCTTGCTATCTCTCTTTAAAACAATGCTCCACATCCTACACAGCTTGGTTTTAGAAACCTGGCTGGAGCCGGGTGGTGGGGCACGCCTTTAATCCCAGCATTCAGGAAGCAGAGGCAGGTGGAGCTCTGTGAGATGGAGGCCAGTCTGGTCTACAGAGTGAGTTGCAGGATAGCCAGGATAACACAGAGAAAGTCTTTCTTAAAAACAAACAAACAAACAAACAAAAAATCAAAACAACAACAACAAAACCTGGCTGGGGCAATCAGGAAACCAAGAAAAAACAGACACACAGACTGTACAGAAGAGCTGGAGTCAGGCAGCCCCAACTTCAGAACAACCCAGAACCTCAGCACGCTTATCCTTTTAAAATTATTATTCTTAGTATTAGTATTGAGACAAAGTCTCACTATGTAGACCAGCCTTGAACTCATAAAGAGAGACCTGCCTCTGCCTCCAAGTGCTGGGAACCCTTGGCTAAGGCACACGCCTTTAATTCCAGCATTTGAAGGCAGAAGCAGGTGGATTTCTCTGAGTTTGAGGCCAGCCTGCTCTACAAAGCAAGTTTGAGGACAGCCAGAGCTACATAGAGAAACCCTGTCTAGAAAACAAACAAGGAAACAAAAAATTAAAAAATTAAAATAAAACTCAAGAAAATCAAACACACACACACAGATAGTGTGTGTGTGTGTGTGTGTGTGTGTGTATGTGTGTGTGTATAAGAGAGAGAGAACTTACTATGAAAATCACCTTGAACTTTGAATCCCCTCTGTGTGAGTACTGAGATTATAGGCATAAATCACTACACCCAGCTAATAATTTTGTTTGTTTGTTTTCTGAGATAGGGTTTTCCTGTGTAGCCCTGGCTCTCCTAGAACTCGCTTTGTAGACCAGGTTGGCCCCAAACTCAAAGAGGCATGCACCACCACTACTTTACTTTATTTGTTTGTTTTGGTTTTTTCTTTTCTTTTTTTCTTTCTTTCTTTCTTTTTTTTGTTTGTTTGTTTGTTTGTTTGTTTTTCAAGACAGGGTTTCTCTGTGTAGCTTTGCACCTTTCCTGGGACTCACTTGGTAGTCCAGTCTGGCCTCGAACTCACAGAGATCCGCCTGCCTCTGCCTCCCAAGTGCTGGGATTAAAGGTGTACGCCACTACCGCCCGACTGTTTTGGTTTTTTTCAAGACAGGGTTTCTCTGTGTAGTTTTGGTGCCTGTCCTAGATCTCACTCTGTAGACCAGGCTGGCCTTGAACTCACAGAAATCTGACTGGCTCTGCTTTCCAAGTGCTAGAATTAAAGGCGTGTGCTACCACCGCCCAGTGCCTGGCTTAATTTTTAAAATCAAACATTTTAACACAATACTATCAAAAGATATACAATTGCCAACTAAGGAATGATGATAGAGACATATTTAAAGTCTTTGTTTTCCAAAATTAAATCATTATGTTTCTACAAGTGTAGACAGCTTTGTATGCATATTAAAAATACCACAGTTCATAATATCCAATGTTATCCAGGGTCTTTCAGGCAGCATTCACCTGTGTCGTGTGGTGTGATGGCACATGCAGTGTGCAAAGTGAACACACTGTGTCCAGAAACAAGTCTGTAGTGAAAAATACCTGGCAGCAACATAGATAAGCACTGCTAGCAAGAACTCAGATTCATTGTAGGTTTGGTTTTTAAATGATACTTGTTTGCTGCACATTCAGAAATCTTTTACTGATATTCCCAGATGATGTTCCCAGATATTTTGAGATCCCCATACTATATTATATGTAGGGTCAGTCATATCCTGTAGTTCAAGAAGCTGTGGATTTAACCACTTTATGTCTTTTGTGAAATATATACATATATATACACACACACACACACACACACACACACACATACATATATATGCATAAAGAAAAGGAAGTAGAAAGGCAGCATGCTGCTCTGTGGCAGTATGGACCCAGAAGCTCCCCAGAGTTGGGGTGTTGAACGTGGCCTCTTCCATGAACTTAGGCTCTTAGGAAACCAGATGGAGCTGAGCCAGCCACCAGGGCAGAGGTGGAGATCCTAGCCATACCACTTACAGTTTAAAGACTCATGCAGTCAGAAAAAGGTTGTGAATATGCAGTAGAGATAGATTCAAGAAACCTCTAAATGGGTTACAGTGTGTTTGAAAATTTACATAGGCTTGGGAGAGAAAAGAAAACGGGTAGAGAAAGTCCTTAAAAAGAGAATAGAGTAATAAAAATATAATAAGCCATGTAAAGATACACAGAGAGTCTGGACCCTGTATGTTATTGTGTTGTCTTTGAATTTTTGGGCTGCTAAGAGACACTGGATTATAAAAACTGCAAGATTCAACCAACCTATATATGTAAACAAAAAACAAAACCTTGACTTCAAAATATAAATCAAGCCGGGCAGTGGTGGCGCACGCCTTTAATCCCAGCACTCGGGAGGCAGAGCCAGGCGGATCTCTGTGAGTTCGAGGCCACCCTGGGCTACCAAGTGAGTTCCAGGAAAGGCACAAAGCTACATAGAGAAACCCTGTCTTGAAAAACCAAATATATACATATAAAGGGATAGTTGCCGGGTGGTGATTGGCACATGCCTTTAATCCCAGCACTTGGGAGGCAGAGCCAGGCGGATCTCTGTGAGTTCAAGGCCAGCCTGGGCTACCAAGTGAGTTTCAGGAAAGGCGCAAAGCTACACAGAGAAACCCTGTCTCGAAAAACCAAAAAAAAAAAAAAAAAAAAAAAAAAAGTCAAAAGGTATGTTACTTTGGGGAGAGGCTATGGATTCATTCCAGGTTAAGGAAAATCAAGTTGATTGAGGAAGACATCCTGAAAAGTCCTGGCTACAAACATAAAGAAATAAACCTAAAAGAACCACAAGACACATGATGTGTATTTTACCTGCTCAAACATAAAACAAAAAAATCATCTTTGGCTGATTTATGTACAATGCACAGTCTATACTTGTATTAATGAAGATAGGTATGTTACCTTTAAAAGTTTATGAGCAAGGGGAACTGACACCAATGAAAACAGATGGTCTAGATGATCTAACAACTCAAAATGCTTCTGTTACAGTCTCCTCAGAATTATGCATCCAGAACAGCTTTAAGACTGTTGGCTGAGATGATCCAGCCTCATATAATACTCCAGTCAGAACTGGGCAGCGGTGGTACACACCTTTAATCCCAGCACTCAGGAGGCAGAGCTAGGAGGATCTCTGTGAGTTCGAGGCCAGCCTGGTCTACGGATCCAGAGCAGGCACCAAAACAACACAGAGAAACCCTGTCTCAAAAAAAGAAAAAAAGAAGATATCATTAGAAAAGTAAGATATATCAGCAAATCTATTAAATACAAGATAAATTTCTAAGTTCAATAATTCTGATGTAGCAGCACAGGCTTTTTATCCTAGTGCTTGGGAGGAAAAGGCAGGTGGATGTCTATGAATTTGAAGCCAGCCTGGTCTATGTAGAGCGTTCCTCACAATAAGAACCTGTCTCAAAAAAACAAAATCAAGAGATTTAAAAAGCCACATGCCTTTAATCCCAGCACTCAGGAAGCAGAAGCAGGGGATCTCTGTGAGTTCAAGGCCAACCTGGTCTACATAGTGAGTCTTGGTCAGCCAGGACTATGTAGTGAGATGTGTGTGTGTGTGTGTGTGTGTGTGTGTGTGTGTGTGTGTGTGTGTTGGGGGGGTAGAGATGTGCAGAGATGGGCTTAAAAGCAAACAAGTCCTATACAGGAAAAAGAATTAGTACTCAAAATATTCAAGGAATTCTTATTTTTTTTTTAAATATGAGATGTGTTTTATTTTCATTATCATATGAATAAGTTTTTATAACATCCCAGGGCAAACCAGTGAAATCTGACAGTCTGATTGGTGGAAGTTTTGATTCCAGAGACACCCAGCGGTTGCATTGGTATGGAGTGCCTGGGTTTACAGTGTAGTTTGTGTCTGGGGTCTGTCATGTAGATGAATCTTCCTCTGCATCATAAGGGAGTCTTGGAGATGACAGGGTGACATGGGGGAATCCTTCAGTCTAGACTTTTAGGAAAATTACTGCCTTTCCTGATCAGCGGTCTCTTTGGTAGACAGGGTGTTCTCCTGTATTGTGTCTCCATTTTTTTCAGTTTGGCCTAATTGAAGGTGTCAATTTCATTCATAAACTTGCTTGTCTGCCAAAGAATTCTTAAAATTCAACAGTAAGAAAAATCATTAAAAATAGGTCAAGTAGCGTGGTCGCACATGCCTGTAACCCCAGCACTTAGGAGGCAGACACAAGAGGAATGGATTTTAAGACTAGCCTCTGATTTATAGTAAATTTGAAGCCAGAGGCTACCTTGGTGCCTTAGTCAATGTTCTATTGCTATGAAGAAATACCATGACCAAGGGCATTCTTTTTTTGTTTGTTTTTGTTTTTTGAGACAGGGTCTCTCTGTGTGTCCTGGGACTCACTCTGTAGACCAAACTGGCCTCAAACTCACACAGAGTGCCTTCCAAGGGCTGGGATTGAAGGCATGAGGCCCGACCCCTTGGCTAACAACGTTCTTACAAGAGAAAACAAAAATTGGGGCTTGCTTACAATTTCAGAGATTTAATCCATTATCAATCACGGCAGGGAGCATGGTAGGATGCAGGCAAACATGGTGCTGGAAAAGTAGCTGAGAGTTCTATATTTAGATCTGCAGGCAGCAGGAAGAGAGACACACTGGGCCTGGCTTGGGCTTTGGGAACCTCAAAGCCCATCCCTAGTGACTCACTTCCTCCAACAAGGCTACACTTCCTAATCTTTTTAATCATTTCAAATAGTGCCACTCCCTGGTGATTAAGCATTCAAATATATGAGCCTATGCGGGCCATTCTTATTCAAAGCACTATACCTGAGTTATATGAGGCCCTGTCTAAAAAAACACGGTTGGTTTGAATGTTTGCTTCCCTCCAAATTAATGTCATTATTTAAATTTTTTTTGCATTTTATTTATTAATTGTGTGTGTATGCATGCACATTCATAAATCAGAGGGTGACTTGCAATAGTTGGGTTTTTCTTTCCACCATGTAGAGCCTGGAGACTGAACTCAGGTCATCAGTTTGGCAACAAGCACCTTTACTAAGTCATTTCACTGGCCCTTGTTATTATTCCTTTTTATTATCATAATCGCTATTTTTGGAACTAGATTATTACCTGTCATTTTGGAACAGTGACCCAAGTGATAATATGGGGGTTGACTTGGAAGGAACTGATAGGCTTGTAGATATACTAGATGAAAGGGCTTTGTAGCACAAAGGAGAGATAAGAACACAGGTGTTACCAGAGGCAGTATTTCAGAAGGTCAAGTTCATGGGTCTGTGTGTGTGTGTGTGTGTGTGTGTGTGTGTGTGTATGTGTGTGGGCCTGTGCATGCACTTATGTGTGCCTGTGCATGGAGGTCTGAAGTAGATGTTGGGAGTCCTTCTTAACTTTTCTCTACTTTTATTTATCAATGGAGAGTCTCTCACTGAATCTGGACCTCTGGATTTCCAGCTGCTCTAGCTAGCCTGCTTGCCCTGGGATCAGGAGGCTGTCACACTCACCTTGCTTTTATGTGGGTTCTGGGGATCAAAACTCTGGTCCTCATGCTTGCTCAGTAGACGCTTTACGTACTGAGTCACCTCCCTAGCCTTCAAGCATCTTTTGTGCATCTTCTAGGCAGCTCTTCAAGTCCTTTTGGCTCTGGCTGCAGTGACTAATCTACACAGTCTGCCCACTGCCTACCTTCCTACAGGGGCAGCTTGGCAGCAGCCTGCTTCCCGCCTGTATTTATATCTGCCATCATGCTCCAAGATGTCTGTGTTATGCATCTCTGGATTCTTGTGGCCCTGTATGTGGATCTTAGTATGTAGCAGTCCAGAGGTCTGAGCAGGTTTAAGCCCAGTGAGTCAACCCTTTATCAATGTAACAGGAATAGACACTTGCATGTTTCTTCATCTCTTCCCTTAAATAGAAAGTCTTGAGGTACATTTCCAATAATTCCTAAGGAGGTCTCACAAGATCTAGTACCCAGTTATCCAAATAACAGCTGAGCCCTGAGCCCATTTTTAATTATCTCCTCTATCTTCCTTGATCACCCCCAGATTGTCCTTCACTTTTGTCCTCTATTCCTCTCTTGAGGCAGGGTGTCACACTATATAGACCAGGTTGGCCTGGAACTTATAAGACATCCAGTTGTCTCTGCCTTGAGAGTGCTTGGGTTAAAGACGAGTGCTGCTATGCCTGGCCACCATCTTCATTTTCTGAATCTCTGTTTCAGTTTCTGTTGAAGGAATCTCAGATAGACAGTGTCATTACATAAAATGATATTGGAAACACACTGAGAAAGGAGTTCTGGAAATACCCTTTGTAGCTGGAGAATTTCTTTCCAGCTCCCGCCAAGCCCCAGCAGTCCGACAGACCACTTACAAAATAAACACACAGACACCTATATTATTTACAAACTGTATGACTCTTGTTAACTGTTCTTATATCTTAAATTAGCCCATTTCTATAAATCTATACCTTGCCACGTCGCTCATGGCTTACCGACATCTTTACATGCTGCTGGTCATGGGGGCGGCTAGCAGTGTCTCCCTCCCTCAGTCTTCCACTTCCCAGAATTCTCCTTTCTCCTTGTCCCGCCTATACTTCCTGCCTAGCCACTGGCCAGTCAGTGTTTTACTTATACAGAATGACATCCACTGAAACCCTTTATATGATAAGGAGGACTTCACACCTATTTATAACTGGCCTAATAAATATTTCAGGCCTGGGGGAGGCTGGAGAAATGGCATTTTCTGCTCTTTCAGTGGATCTGGGTTCAGTTCCCAGCCCCACATGATGACTCAAACTGCCTGTCACTCTAGTTCTAGGGTATACAATGCCCTCTTCTAGCCTCTGAAGGTTCTTGTACACATGTAATACACATAAAATCATGTACACAAACACTTACTAAGAAACCCACCTTTAGGAATGGCATCCCCATATCCAGCCAAAATACAGTTTTAAAGGAAATGGTAATAAAGGATGCATGCCTGTCACCCCAGCACTTGCAAGGGAGAGGCAGAAAGGCGGTGAATTCAAGGCCATCTTGGGTTATACAGTGAGGCACGATCTTAAAACAAACAGAACAAAATCACTTTGTGTTTGCAGCTATTTTCCTTTTCTCAATGTGCATTTTGTTAAATATAACTTTTTTTCCCCCAAGTACCCTGCTAGATATGGTTTTCCTAATCTTTTCGCATAATGTTTAACATTTGTGTGGGAGGGGAGAGGGAGGAAGAGGCTGGGGATGTAACACGGTTGGTAGAATGCTTGTGTGGCATGCACAAAACTCTGGTTCAGGGCTTGACACGCGCCTGTGACTCCACGACTTGGGAAATGTAGGCAAGAGGAACAGAAGGTCAAAGTTACCCTTGACCTCAAGGATTGTAGTGCATTAGTATTTGGCTCCAAGCTGCCAACAATGTGTCAGTGTCTCCTTACGGAAAGAAAGAAAAGCACTTCCCCTTGAAGTCATTTAACCAAGAGAGAGTGCAGATTTGAACTCTCTGCTTCATGCTCCCTGTGTCTTCTGTCCACTGTTGTGTGAATGTGAAGGCTGTCTTGAGAATCTGTTGGTCCCTGGCTGTGTCTGTCCCAGTGTGAGTCCGACCCTGTCTGTGAGTGGTGGGACTATATTTATTGAACAGTATAGAAAGCATCGCATGGGGAAGGAATGGGATACTTCACAGAAAATTTTAACAAAAATTTGCAAAGGATTAAGTCACTGCCTCCAACTAATCTCAATATACCAGATAATGAATAGCTCTGTTTTTGTTGTTGCTGTTTGTTTGGTTGGTTTGGTTGGTTTTGGGAGACAGGGTTTCTCTGTGTAGTTTTGGCTGCCCTGGAACTCGATTTGTAGACCAGGCTGGCCTTGAACTCATAGAGGTCCACCTGCCTCTGCCTTCCAAGTGCTGGGATTAAAGGCGTGAGCCACCACTGCCTGGCAAGCCCTGTTTTTTTTTTTTTTTTTTTTTTTTTTTTTTTTTTTGGGTTTTTTTCGAGACAGGGTTTCTCTGTGTAGCTTTGTGCCTTTCCTGGAGCTCACTTGGTAGCCCAGGCTGGCCTCGAACTCACAGAGATCCGCCTGGCTCTGCCTCCCGAGTGCTGGGATTAAAGGCGTGCGCCACCACGCCCAGCAAGCCCTGTTTTTTTAACCAAATGAATATCATTGTTTTTTAAACCAATACCCATAAATAGTTGCTTTAAACTCTTATGTTAGATTTTACAAAGTTTCTTTCAACTTCCATATTTGCTGCTTTCAGCAAATGGTACACATGTATTAATTAGGTCAGGGGCATGGTAGAGCACATAATTGAAGATTGAAGCTACTCATTTGCTTAGGTTGTAAAAGTTGATCACATGAGAATTCCAAGACAAGTAAGGTTGGTTGTTACATTGTTCTCTTAAAGGCGATTAAACACACTGAGTACAAGGTATGTGTGTTAGTCAGGGTTCTCTAGAGGAACAGAACTTATAGAATGTTCTCTCTCTTTCTCTCAGACAAGGGGGAAGGTAGGATTTATTAGGATGGCTTATGGTCTAGTTCAACAATGGCTGTCTGCCAATGGAAGGTCCAAGAATCCAATAGTTGTTTAGACCATAACTCTGCATGTCTCAGCTAATCTTCAGTATATGCCAGAATCCCAATGTAGGCCCTAATGCCATGAAGGAATGAACTTATCAGAAAGAGCAAGCTGGCAAAGAGAGAGCTGAGAATCCTTCTTCCGGCCGTCCTTTATATAGGTTGCCAGCAGAGGGTGTGGTCCTGATTAAAGGTGGGTCTTTCCAACTCAAAGGGTCTGGATTAAAGGTGGATCTTCTGAAAAGAAAATATGAAATTGCCTGGCAGTAGTGGCACATGCCTTCAATTCCAGCACTTGGGAGGTATAAGCAGGCAGATCTCTTTAAGTGTGAGACCAGCCAGGTCTACAAAGCGAGATCCAGGGCAGCCAGGGCTATTACACAGAGAAAACCTATCTCAAAAACCAAAATAAGCCTGGTGGTGGTGGCACACTCCTTTAATCCCAGGACTCGGAGGCAGAGCCAGGTGGATCTCTCTAAGTTCGAGGCCAGCCTGGTCTACAAATCGAGTTCCAGGAAAGGCTCCAAAGCTACACAAAGAAACCCTGTCTCAAAACAAACAAACAAACAAACAAAAACTCAAAATAAATATAAAACCCAACAGTGGATCTTCCAACCTCAAAGATCTGCACTAGAAGTGGATCTTTCCACTTCAAATTATTAAGAAAAAAAAAAAAATCCCTCACACAGAGTAAATGCCCAGTCACACAGAGAAACCCTGTCTCAAAAAAACCAAAAAAGAAAAAAGACAAAGACAAAAACAAACAAATAAATAACAGGACTGGATAGATGGCCCAGCAGTTAGGAGCACTGGTTGCTTTTCCTGGGGACCCAGGTTCAATTCTCAGCACCCACATGGTATCACAACCATCTCTAACTCCAGTCCTAGAGGATCTGATGCCTTCTTCTCTGGCCCCATCAAACACTGCATGTACATGGTGTGCAGACATACATGAAGCAGAACACTTACATATATAAAATAAAAATAAAACAAAAAAACGCCCAACCACCACCAATAAAACAAAAAAGGGGGGGAAACAAGTGAGGAGTATCAAATCTTCAGCCTCACTTTTTTTTTCTAGGAGATGGGATACCCTGATTTCATATTTTCTTTTCTTTCTTTCTCCTCCTCTTCCTTTCCCTTCTTCTTGTGTTTCTCTATATAGTCCTGGCTGTCTGTTCTCCACTCCCAATGAAGACCAGGCTGGCCTCACACTCTCAGAAATTCTCCTGCCTCTGCCTCATGAGTGCTAGGACTAAAGATGTGCACCACTCTTGTCATATTCTCTCTTTCTCTCTCTCTCTCTCTCTCTCTCTCTCTCTCTCTCTCTCTCTCTCTGGCTTTATGTGTAGCCCTGGCTGTTAGTAACTCCCTATGTAGACCAGGCTGGCCTTCTCATAGAGATCTGCCTGCTGATACCTGCTGATGCCAGAATTAAAGGCGTAGGCCACCACTGCCAGGCAATTTCATATTTTCTTTTCTTTCTTTCTTTTTTTTTTCCTTTGGTTTTTTGAGACAGGATTTCTTTGTGTAGTTTTGGTGCCTCTCCTGGATCTCGCTCTGTAGACCAGGCTGGCCTTGAACTCACAGATTCGCCAGGCTCTGCCTCCCAAGTGCTGGGATTAAAGGCGTGTGCCACCACCGCCCAGCAGCATTTTCATATTTTCTTATGAGAAACTTAGCTCAGTCAAAACTAAAGCTACCTCAAATATATTCCTAATGTTTTTCTTTTGAGTCTTCCTGTTGTATTGGATTTCTACATCAGAGTTTTATGTAAAGTATGTATATCTCTCCCACTTAGGTACAGAATGGAAAAGTTTCCATTTCAAATAAAATAATATGACTGATTCTATAAGTTCCCTTGGGTTAAAAGAAAAGTTAAGTTGAAGAAGAAAAGAATATTTACTTTCCCATAGTAGCTTTAGAGTCTCTTGATTGAAAACAAAGGAAGCTAGTAGTTGAATAATTCAACTACTTCAGGAGTAATGGGACAGAGGCCATGAGATGTCTCTGGATAAAGGAACTTTTACTGACTCCCACAAGTTGTTCTCTGACCTCTGCACACATACTGTGGTGGCACACACAAGTATGAACACACACACACACACACACACACACACACACAGACACACAAATAAAATAAATAAATGTAATAAAAAAATTGATGAGCTGGACTAGGAATTTAGTTCAGTGGCAGAGAGTTTGTTTAGCTTGCTCAAGCCTCTGGATTCAGTCCTGAACAACATAATACTAATTTTTAAAAAAAATAGAAAATAGGCCTGGCAGTGGTGGCACATGCCTTTAATCCTAGCACTTGGGAGGCAGAGCCAGGTGGATCTCTGTGAGTTTGAGGCCAGCCTGGTCTACAGAGGGAGTTTCAGGACACCAAGCCTACACAAAGAAATCCTGTCTCAAAAAACCAAAAAATAAAGATAAGTAAAAAATATTGCTGGAGCTCTCTTTAGATTGAGGATTTCATAGAAAGAACAAAAGAGATGCTCCAGGAATATTTTAAATGAGAGGTGGAAGACACAGCCCTGGAGAAGTCTGGATTTGGCTGAGCCTTGGTGTGCTGAGAGTCTGAGCTGCTTGGTAGTTTTTTTTTCTTTTCTTTCACAATATAATTTAATTCTACATATCAGCAACGGATTCCCTTGTTCTCCCCGTCCCATCCCCTCCCCTTCCCCCAAGCCCACCTCCCCTTCCCATTTCCTCCAGGGCAAAGATTCCCTTGAGGATTGACACCAACCTGGTAGACTCAGTCCAGGCAGGTCCAGTCCCCTCCTCCCAGGCTGAGCCAAGCATCCCTGCATAAGGCCCAGGTTTCAAACAGCCAACTCATGCACTGAGCACAGGACCCTGTCCCACTGCCTGGATGCCTCCCAAACAGATCAAGTCAATCAACTGTCTCACCTATTCAGAGGGCCTGATCCAGTTGGGGGCCTCTCAGCCATTGGTTCATAGTTCATGTGTTTCCATTCGTTTGGCTATTTGTCCCTGTGCTTTATCCAACCTAGGTCTCAACAATTCTCACTCATATAAAGCCTCCTCTTTCTTACCAATTGGACTCCCAGAGCTCCACCCCGGGACTTGGCCGTGGATCTCTGCATCCAGTTCCCTCAGTCATTGGATGGGGTTTCTAGCACTACAATTAGGGTGTTTGGCCATCCTATCATGCCTTTAGTCCCAGCACTGGGGAGGCAGAGGCAGGTGGATCTCTATGAGTTCGAGGCCAGCCTGGGCTACAGAGTGAGTTCCAGGAAAGGCACAAAGCCACCCAGAGAAACCCTGTCTGAGAAACTAATAAATAAATAAATAAATAAATAAATAAATAAATTAAATAAAAATTTTTTTAAAAAGTTTTTATTTTGTTGTTGTTTTTAAACAGGCAGTCGAGAAAGGAGCCATCTCCGTGGGGAGCAACCAGAACAGACTGAACATTCTGCCTGAGTCCGACCCAAGGCCCAGCTGCCAATCCTGCAAACCCCAACAACTTGGAGGTGTTGGTGAGACTGCCCTACTGATCAACCTGTTCAGCTGAGATTCATTCAGGAGAAGTTTCAGAAGCCTACATGCAGTCTGAGGAAACAAGGTCAGCTGAAGAGTTGGCAAGCAAGCAAAACTCGACACAAGAACACAAGAGAAGGAGCTGTCCAGACACTGAACTAGATCACCAGAGTCAGAAGCCCAACCTACACCTACTGGGAACAGTCATTGGAGCCCCAGGGACCGGACAGTAGCCTCTTTCCCTGCCTCCTCACCAAGAAAATCATCCCATGGGATACCAACAACCACTGGAGCCATAATCCCACCCTGCACCAATTGGGAACAACTGCTCCCAGAGACAGAACCCACTAACACTGATTGGACTAAGCTACTCCCAGAGAAATAGAACCCAACAGCACCGATTCAACCAAGAACTCCCAGTGGACCAAGACTATCAATTAGAACAAGAGAGGCACCCTCAGAAACAGACACCACCTGCACCAAGCAGAGGAAGAAATGAGTAGATGCCAGTGCAAAAATACAGGCAACAACATAAAGACCTACATGACATCAGAACCTAGTGATTCTACACCTGCAAGACCTGAACATACCAATGCAGAAGAAGCAGAAGAAATCAATCCTAAAAGTGACTTTAAGAAGATGATAGAGGCCCTTAAAGAGGAAATGAAAAACTCCCTTAAAGAGGAAATGAAAAATTCCCTTAAAGAAATGGAAGAAAAAAACAAACAAAAAATTGGAAGAAATCAAAGAAAGCCAAGAAAAAGTAACTAAACAGATGAAGGAAACAGTTCAAGATTTAAAAATTGAAATCAAGAGCTGGGCAGTGGTGGCGCACGCCTGTAATCCCAGCACTTGGGAGGCAGAGGCAGGTGGATCTCTGTGAGTTCGAGGCCAGCCTGGGCTACAGAGGGAGTTCCAGGAAAAGGCACAAAGCTACACAGAGAAACCCTATCTCGAAAAACCAAATAAATAAATAAATAAATATAAAAATAAAAATTGAAATCAAGACAGTAAGTATCAGGACATAATTATCATGAATGTAATAAATCAATACAATGAATGTAATTAATGAATATCATAAATATAATTATTGAATGAATACTATGAATGTAATCAATTAATACCACAAATGTAATTAATATCATGAGTGTAATTAATGAACATCATGAGTGTAATTTAAAAATTAATTAATTAAAAAAGTAAACTCCATACAGAGTTTCTTGGATACCCATCATCTTCATTGAAGTAAATTGAAATTGAGACAATAAAGAAGACACAAACTGATGGAATGCTGGAAATAGAAAATCTGAGTAAATGAACAGGAACTACAGATGCAAGCATAACCAACAGAATGCAAGAGATGGAACAGAGAATCTCTGACATTGAAGACACAATAGAGAAAATAGATTTGTCAGTCAAAGAAAACACTAAAGCCAAAAAAGTCGTAACACACAATGTCCAGGAAATTTGGGACACCCTGTAAAGACCAAACTAAAGAATAATAAGGATAGAAGAAGGAGAAGAAAACTAACTCAAAGGCACAGAAAATATTTTCAACAAAATCATAGAAGAAAACTTTCCTAACCTAAAGAAAGAAATACCTATGAAGATACAAGAAGCTTACAGAACACCAAATAGGATGGATCCAAAAAAAGTACCCTCACCACATAACAATCAAAACACTAAACATGCAGGACAAAGAAAAAATATTAAGAGCCATAAAGGAAAAAGGCCAAGTAACACATAAAGGCAGACCCATCACAATAACACTTGACTTTTCAATAGAGACTATGAAAGCTAGAAGGTCCTGGACAAATGTTATGCAGACACTAAGAGACCGCGGATGCCAACCCAGACTACTATACCTAGCAAAACTCTCAATCACCATAGGCAGAGTAAACAAAATATTCCATGATAAAACCAGATTTAAACAATACCTATCCACAAATCCAGCTCTACAGAAAGCACTAGAAGAAAAAATCCAACCTAAGGAAATTAAACACACCCATGAAAACTCAGGCAATAGATAATCCCACACCAACTAATAACAAAGAAGGGAAATACAACACTACCACCAAAAAATAAGAGGAATTAATAATCCCTGGTCATTAATATCCATCGATATTAACGGTTTCAACTCACCTATAAAAAGACACAGGCTAACAGAATGGATATGAAAACAGGATCCATCTTTTCGCTGCTTACACACCTGAACTTCAAAGACAAACACTACCTCAGAGTAAAAGGCTGGGAAAAGGCTTTACAGTCAAATGGAATTAAGAAGCAAGCTGGTGTAGCTATTAGTATCTAATAAAATAGACTTCAAACTAATATCAAGCAAAAGAGATCAGGAAAGACATTACATATTTGTCACAGGGAAAATCTACCAAGATGAAGTCTCAACTCTGAACATTTATGCCCCAAATACAAAGGCACCAACATTTGCAAAAGAAACATTAGTAAAGCTTAAATCGCATATCAAACCCCACTAGTGAGAGATTTCAACACACCATTCTCACCAAAGGACAGATCTACCAGGCTGAAACTTAACAGAGAAATAAAGGACCTAACAGATGTTATGACTCAAATGGACCTAATAGATATCTACAGAGCATTACACACTAACACAAAAAAATATACCTTCTTCTCAGCACCCCATGGAACTTTCTGAAAAACTGACCACATGCTTGGTCACAAAGCACATCTCAACAGATACAAAAACATTGGAATAACCTCCTGTATTTTATCTGACCACCATGCCTTAAAGTTAGATTTCAACCACAACAAAATCTATAGAAAGCCTACAATCTCATGGAAACTGAATAATGCCCATGTGAAGTACCAAGGGTCAAGAAAGAAATAAAGAAAGAAATTAAAGATTTCCTAGAATTCAATGAAAATGAAAGTACAACCTACCTAAACTTATGGGACACTATGAAAGCAGTGCTAAGAGGAAAATTCATAGCTCTAAATGCACACATAAAGAAGTTGGAGAAATCTCATACTAATGACTTAACAGCACACCTGAAAGCTCTAGAACATAAAGAAACAAACTCACCCAGGAGGAATAGATGCCAGGAAATAATCAAATTGAGGGCTGAAATCATTGAAATAGAAACAAAGAGAACAATACAATGAATCAATGAAACACAGAGTTGGTTCTTTGAAAAAAATCAAGCAAAGCTACACAGAGAAACCCTGTCTCGAAAAAACCAAAAAAAAAAAAAAAAAAGAAAAAAGAAAAAAATCAACAAGATAGACAAACCCCTATCCAAATTAACCAAAAGGCAGAGAGCATCCAAATTAACAAAATCAGAAATGAAAAGGGAGACATAACAACAGACAATGAGGAAATCCAGAGAATCATCAGGTCATAGTTCTAAAATCTGTACTCCACAAAATTGGAAAATCTGAAAGAAATGCACAATCTTCTGGATAGGTACCACATAGCAAAGTTAAATAAAGACCAGATAAATTATAATAGACCAATAACCCATAAGGAAATAGAAATGGTCATTAAAAGTTTCCCAACCAAAAAAAGCCTAGGACCAGATGGTTTTAGTGCAGAATTCTACCAGATTTTTTATTTTTATTTTTATTTTTTATTTTTTGGTTTTTTGAGACAGGGTTTCTCTGTGTAGCTTTGCGCCTTTTCTGGAACTCACTTTGGAGACCAGGCTGGCCTCGAACTCACCTGCCTCTGCCTCCCGAGTCCTGGGTTTAAAGGCATATGCCACCACCACCCGGCATCTACCAGATTTTCAAAAAGCTGATTCCAATACTCTTCAAATTGTTCCACACACTAAAAACAGAAGGAACATTACCAAACTCTTTTTTAATAATTTTTTATTAAGGGATTTTTCTATTCATTTTACATACCAACCACAGATTCCCCTGTTCTCCCTCCTCCCTCCCCCCAGCCTTCTCCCCAACCCACCCTCCATTCCCACCTCCTCCAAGGCAAGGTCTCCCTTGGGGAGTCAGCAGAGCCTGGTACATTCAGTTGAGGCAGGTCCAAGCCCTTCCTTCTTGGTACCAAACTCTTTTTATGAGGCTACAGTTACACTGATACCCAAACCACACAAAGATGCAACAAAGAAAGAGAAATACAGATCAATCTCCCTCATGAACATTGATGCACAAATACTCAATAAAATATTGGAAAACCGAATTCAAGAACACATCAAAAAAAATCCACCTTGACCTAGCATGTTTCATTCCAGAAGATGGTTCAACATACGAAAATCTGTCAATGTAATACATCATATAAACAAACTGAAAGAAAAAAACCATGAATATCTCATTAGATGCTGAAAAAGCCTTTGACAAAATCCAACACCCCTTCATGATAAAGGTCTTAGAGAGATCAGGAATACAAGGAACATACTGAAACATAATAAAGGCAATTTACAGCAAGCCAACAGCCAACATCAAATTAAACGCAGAGAAACTCAAAGAGATTACACTAAAATCAGGAACAAGACAAGGCTGTCCACTCTCCCCATATTTATTCATTATAGTACTTGAAGTTTTAGCTAGAGCAATAAGACAACAAAAGGAGATCAAGGGGATACAAATTGGAAAGGAAGAAGTCAAACTTTCACTATTTGCAGATGATATGATAGTATACATAAGTGACCCCAAAACTTCTACCAGGAAACTCCTACAGCTGATAAACTCCTTCAGTAAAGTGGCAGGATACAAGACCAACTCAAAAAAAAGTCAGTAGCCCTCCTGTACAAATGTTAAAAAGGCTGAGAAAGAAATCAGAGAAACATCACCCTTTACAATAGCCACAAACGCAGGGCGGTGGTGGCCCACGCCTTTAATCCCAGCACTTGGGAGGCAGAGGCAGGCGGATCTTTGTGAGTTCAAGGCCAGCCTGGTCTACAAAGTGAGTTCCAGGAAAGGTGCAAAGCTACACAGAGAAACCCTGTCTCGAAAAACCAAAATAAATAAATAAATAAAATAAAAATAAAAAACAATAGCCACAAACAATATAAAACACTTTGGGGTAACACTAACTAAACAAGTGAAGGACCTGTTTGATAAGAACTTTAAGTCTCTAAAGAAAGAAAATGAGGGTTTGGGGATTTAGCTCAGTGGTAGAGCGCTTGCCTAGCAAGCACAAGGCCCTGGTTCGGTCCTCAGCTCCAGAAAATTAAAAAATACAAAAACAAACAAAAAAAAATGAAAGAAATTGAAGGAGATATCAGAAAATGGAAAGATCTCCCATGCTCATGGATAGGTAGGATTAACATAGTAAAAATGGCAATCTTACCAAAAGCAATCTACAGATTCAATGCAATTCCCATCAAAATCCCAACACAATTCTTCACAGACTTGGAAACAACAATACTCAACTTCATATGGAAAAGCCAAAAGCTCAGGATAGCTAAAAGAGTTCTGTACAATTAAGCAACCTCTGGAGGTATCACCATCCCTGACCTCAAGCTCTACTATAGAGCAATAGTAATAAAAACAGGTTGGTACTGGCATAAAAACTGACATACAGACCAACAGAATCAAATTGAAGACTCTGACATTAATCCACAGGCATATGAACACCTGATTTTTGACAAAGAAGCCAAAACTATACAATGAAAAAATTAAAGTATCTTCAGTCAGGGGTGGTGGCACACGCCTTTAATCCCAGCACTCAGGAGGCAGAGCCAGGTGGATCTTTGTGAGTTCGAGGCCAGCTTGGTCTACAAAGCGAGTTCCTGGAAAGGCGCAAAACTACACAGAGAAACTGTCTTGAAACCCCCCCACCCCCCAAAAAAAGGTATCTTCAACAAATGGTGCTGCCATAACTGGATGTCAACATGTAAAAGATTACAAATAGATTCATATCTGTCACCATGCACAAAACTCAAGTCCAAGTGGATCAAGAACCTCAACATAAATCCAGTTACACAGTTGAAAGAAGAGAAAGTAGGAAGTACTCTTGAACGCATGGGCACAGGAGATGACTTCCTAAATATAACACCAGTAGCACAGGCAGTGAGAGCAACAATTAATAAATGAAACCTCTTAAAAATTAGAAGCTTTTGTAGGGCAAAAGACATGGTCAATGAGACAAAAAGACAGCCCACAGAATGGGAAAAGATCTTCACCAACCCCACATCTGACAGAGGACTGATCTCCAAAGTATATGAAGAACTCAAGAAACTAGGCATCAAAATACTGAACAATCCAATTAAAAAATGGGCTAAAGAGCTAAACAGAGAATTCTCAAAAGAAGAATCTCAAATGGCTGAAAGACATTTAAGGAATTGCTCAACATCCTTAATCATCAGAGAAATGCAAATCAATATGACTCTGAGATACTGCCTGACACCTATGAGAATAGCTATGATCAAAAACACTTATGACAGTCTATGTTGGAGAGGATGTGGAACAAGAGGAACACTCCTCCACTGTTGGTGGGAGTGCAAACTTGTACAACCACTTTGGAAATCAGTATAGCGGTTTCTCAGAAAGTTGGGAATCAATCTTCTTCAAGACCTAGCTATACCACAGGGTTTTTCTGTGTAGCTTTGCGCCTTTCCTGGAACTCACTTGGTAGCCCAGGCTGGCCTCGAACTCACAGAGATCCGCCTGGCTTTGCCTCCTGAGTGCTGGGATTAAAGGCGTGCACCACCACCACCACCACCACCAGGCTACAATAGTCATCTTTTCAAGGTGACTTTTGTTTGTTTATTTCAAGACAGGGTTTCTCTGTGTAGTTTTGGTGTCTGTCCTAGATCTTGCTCTGTATACCAGGCTGGCCTCGAACTCA
Organism: Peromyscus leucopus; assembly: GCF_004664715.2. NCBI lineage: Eukaryota > Metazoa > Chordata > Mammalia > Rodentia > Cricetidae > Peromyscus > Peromyscus leucopus. Next base: position 95,173,888 of record NC_051063.1, on the reverse strand, counting down.
CAGAGATCCACCTGACTCTGCCTCCTTTAAGGTTACTTTTAATACCCAACATGATATAAAATCTATGCAAATGATGGTTGTAATTTATTTTTTAAAAAATATTTTATTATTTTATGTGTATAAGTGTTTTGACTACATGTATGCCTGTACCTGCATCTCTGGTGCCTGTGAGGCCAGTAGAGTTCTGTTCGACCCCTTGTGACTGGAGTTATAGGTGGTTGTGAGCTGCTATGTGAGTGCTAGGAATCAAACCTGGATCCTCTGGAAGAGTAGCTAGTGTTCATAATCACTAAGCCATCTCTCCAGCCTCTTAGTTTTTCTTTTTTAATTATTCCTGTATTTATATATCTGGTTAGGTTTGTACAAGTGAGTGCAGGTGTCACTGAAGCTAGAACAGGGCATTAAATTCCTTGGAACTGAATTTTTTTTTTTTTGAGACACTCTTACTATGTTGTGTAGCTTCCAGCCTTTCAAGTATTATTATTTGTTTGTTTGTTTTGTTTTGCTTTTTTGTTTTTCAAGACAAGATTTCTCTGTATAACAGCCCTGGCTACCTAGCAACTTGCTTTCTAGACCAGGCTGGCCTTGAACTCACTAAGATCCTCTTGCTTCTGCCTTCTGAGTTATTATTCATTTAAAAAAAAGTTTGAGATGTGTTTCAGTGGTTCTTAGTCTTCTTAATGCTGCAACCCTTTAATGCAGTTCCTCATGTTGTGGTGACCCCCAACCATAAAATTATTTTTGTTGCTACTTCATAACTATAATTTTGCGAATGTTATGAATTGTAATGTAAATATCTGATATGCAGAATATCTGATATGTGACCCCTGTAAAAGAGTCACACTTCAAAGGGTCACAACCCACAGGTTGAGAACCACTGAATCAGAAGTTTGTGTACGCATACCTGGGAAGACCGTGAGTTTTCATAGATACCATGCATTTAATCTGTATTTAGAAATAATTTATATAATGACCTAGCTGAAATTTGAACACTTGTTAATAAGACATAACTTCAGTATACTGTAGTTACAGATGTTTAAATTGCCATCTTTCATAAACAAAGCACATTCAATCTGTGTGTGTGTGTGTGTGTGTGTGTGTGTGTGTGTGTGGTTTATCAAGAGAGGGTTCCCTGTATTGCCCTGGCTGTTCTGGAACTCACTATCACTATGTAGCCCAGACTGGTTTTGAACTCAAGAGATTCACCTGCCTCTGCCTCCTGAGTGCTGGTACTAAAGGCTTGTGTTGCCACCATGGTCTGGTACATTCAATCAAGTGTATCACACTGCTTTCTTAGGATAAAGTCTCACAAATGAGATCAGTGAGTCAGAGTGAAACAATTTTTATAGCATTTAGAAATACATCTCAAATCATTTTTCAGAAAGTACCATTTGAGAGGCCAAGGCAGTGGCATTGCATCAAGTTAAGGTCAGCTTGGGCTACATAGCAAGCCTGTCTCAAAAACCAAAACAGAAGTTTCTTTTAATTATACAGTTAGTAACAACAGATTGCATCACACATGGCTTGAGGTCCTCTAGGGATAGCATATAAATCTTTGTAACTGTTTTTCTTTTCTTTTTGTGGCATTTGAATGTTCTTTCAATAGTAGGACTACTCTGCTGGAGCCAGCCACGTGGGCCGTGCCTGCGTTTGTGGACTACATCTCCCAAGGTGCTCCGCGGGTGCGCTGACAGGAAGTGGCCGGAGCATCTCCCGCCTCCACGCCGAGGCGAGAAGGTTCTATCCGGGGCCTTGGCGCTTCTCTTTCCTTTCGCGCCGGTTGCCGCTGCGGAGCGCGGCCGGTCCATGTGCGCAGTGAGTGGCGCTATTTCTGTCTCAGTAGCACCGGTGTCCCGGGTTTGACCGACCGCGCGGCGATGGATCCCAACACCATCATCGAGGCCCTACGGGGCACCATGGACCCAGCCCTGCGCGAGGCCGCGGAGCGCCAGCTCAATGAAGTAAGGACGGCCGGCTAGCGGCTGCTGCGGGCTTGTGGACCGGCAGGCCGAACCTTCCGGCCTGGCTGGGAGCGCGGACCGTGTCGCCGACGGGTCTATTTGGAGGGGTGGGGCGGAGATCTGCCTGCCGTGCCAGGCTCGGTGTCGCGCTGTGGCGCCGCGGCGCCCAGGCCGCCTCTCTGTCGGCTTCCGAGTGGGCCTGTGGCTGCAGTCTGGCCGTGAGGAGCCGGACGGGCTAGGCGGGCGTGACGGTCTGAACACATGGCCGGCTCGGGTGGCCCGCCGCCCTCTGGCTCACTCCCAGCTGGTTCCTTGCTCTCGGGAGGGGGCGAAACTCATTGGGAGGGTGTACAGACGTGTCCCAGACGAGTCTCGTCGGCGCCGGGGATGCCAGGGCTCCTGGGAAGGCTAGCTGGTCCGCTGGGGTCTGCGCTGTCAGCCTTGTCTCGGCTCTGAGCTTGTCGGGTCGGGTACAACTTAGTTCTCACCGGCGAACTGCTAGGGACAGATGTAAGTCTGCGCCTCCTTGGTAGGGCTGGGGTAGTGCGGGTTACACAGTGCGTTCCCCGCTCTCGTACTGTCATAGTGCCATAGTTGGGAGGCGGGATGATGTAGTGGAAAGGATCAGATAAGTGCGACCTTCTAGGTATAGCTCCCTCACTGATTTCCGAAGTGACCTTGGGCAAGTCCCTTAACCTCTCCTGATCCTGAGATTTACTCATTCATGAAATTAGGCCGCAGGGTTGCTCTGATGGTCAAGTGAGATAATGGAAGTCCGCCTGTAGATCTTTCATCATTTGCGGAGAGTTGGTTTCTCTCCCACGTGTTTGGGGGAGTGCCCCTTGGAAAACAGTAGTGTTTCATGAATATTCTACTGTACTGATTTCATCCTCGTTCTTTGTTTCTGAACTTTGCAGTTTTATGTATTAGTAAGAATTTAGGAGGTTAATAAACTCTCGAGAGCAAATCGATCTTGGTATACTACTGAGTCTCAGGTTTTGTGTGTGTGTTAATGTAAAAAACTTTCTGTTTAGAGAAATTTTAAAGTATTGACTTACAGGAAACGTCAGGGAAACTACTAATTGAACATCTAAAGTTTACAGTGCTGTGCTAGATATTCCTGCCCTCGAGGAATTTACAGTTCCACAAGACCTCACAGTTCAGATAAATTGAATTATTTCAAAATGAAAAGGTAAGTAATGTAATGAGACCATCATTCTGAAGGATCATAGTGTACTCAAACTTTTAGACCAGAGTCACCTTGGCAAGATCGTACAGTGGGATGTAAAATGGTAAAATAAAACAAATTGTCCCTTGAAAATGTTATTAAACCACACAAGAAGTTAGGGGTCACTTGTTCTGCCCTGGGTGGACCTATTATAATTCCAGCACTTGGAAGGATTGTCCAGGAGTTTGAGGACTTCCTGGGCTACAGAGTGAGACCCTATCTATCTCTATAAAATAAAATAAACCTAGAAAACCTGAAAGTTTTCCCTTAGGTATTTCTATCTTGAGTACATTTGACTCAATTGTTTCTTAAAAGATTTGATTTCTCTTGTGTAAAGTTTGAGTAATAATGCTTTCTTCAAATTTGGAATTCTGTGAACAGTTACTGTATTTCTTGGGTTTTTGCTTTGTTTTCAGAGTTTCACTCTTTAGCCCAAGCTTGCCTCAGATTCCTGGGTAAATTTCTGCCTCAGCCTTCCGAGTCCCTGTCCTAGCACATCCAGTTTTGCATGTCCACTTTTGTGCACTCACATAAGAGAGATTTGGAGAAAGTTATTTCACAACTTATGATTTAAAAGATAAATGAATAATCAAAATAGTAATCAGCCTTTTTTACTCATCCATTGATCTGCTGTTCTGGAATGCCACAGAACAGTAAACACTGATAATCTTTACTGCCAAAGAAAATGTATTATCTGGCCTGTATTTTGTGATTTTTAGCTCTTTATGTCTTACATGTCTTGTTTTAAAGTAATTTTTTTTTTTTTTTTTTTTTTGGGTTTTTTCGAGACAGGGTTTCTCTTGTGTAGCTTTGCGCCTTTCCTGGAACTCACTTGGTAGCCCAGGCTGGCCTCGAACTCACAGAGATCCGCCTGGCTCTGCCTCCCGAGTGCTGGGATTAAAGGCGTGCGCCACCACCGCCCGGCTTAAAGTAATTTTTCTAAGGTAACTTTTAGAATATTTAATTTAGATAAATCTTGAAGAATGAGAGTAGAACATCTTGCTTTTGAAAGACTTTTGCTTTGAGTATGGTAAGGTGCACGATCTATCATCCATTTGTCAAAGCTGGTTTTGCTCCTTCAGACATTAAAAGTTGCTCATTAGGTTAAAAGATTTTTGATATTTGAATGAGTCCCCTCACTGTTACATAATTGTTGGCCTAAAACATCTTTAATTTTATTTATTAATGTTTGTTTATTTATTTATTTATTTAGTTAGTTTTTGAGGAGGGTGCTTGAGCCTCAGTAGTTCCTGGATGGCCTGGAATTTGCTCTGTCAACCTGACTGGCCTTGAATACAAGAAATCTCCCTGCCTTTGCCGGAGACTAAAGGCATGCACCCATTATGCCCACCTTTTCAAAGTTTTTGGTTTGAATCTATGACAGTACTCTTGCTACTGAGCTTGTGTGCTCAGCTTTGTACCTTTTGTCTCGTTTCAAATGTCTCTTTATTACCATGGAGGAGTCCCCATTTCCCAACTACATTCCTATCTTCCTTCCCTTGTTTTATAAAGCTTAGCTCACATGAACATTAATTAAAGGATATTTGATTTACTTTTTTATATCACATATGACTAAAATAAAAAAATGACATTAGACTAAGAAACTAATGACTGTTTGGGGCGTGTATTTTTTTTACTTCCTTTTTTCTTTTGAAACATGGTGTCTTCGTAGTCTAGGCCAGCTTCAGATTCCTGAGTGCTGGGATTGCAGGCATCACACCACTATGCCCAGCCTAGATAGTGTTTTCAAATTGCTCAAGTGGTAGAGAGCCAAATCTAGCAAGTTGTTGTCCTCATACATGCTGATGTCCACGTGTGTGCTGTGGCAAATACATATAAACAAACATACATACATGTAATTAAATTCAAAATTCTATACAGTCTTCCCTAGGCAACAATATATCTCCCCAAGGATATCAACAGTGGTCACAGTCTCTTATGTAAAATGGAATAATATTTACATATTAGCCTGTGTACTACTGACTTAAATCATTAGATGCCTGTACTTTAAATATTTAATTAGCTATAATAGCCAGTGTTCTGTAAACAGCTATTATACAGTATTGTTTATGAAAAAAGCCAGGAGGTGGTGCAGGCCTTTAATTCCAGTGCTTGGGAGGCAGAGGCAGGAGGATTTCTGAGGCTAGCCTGTTCTACAGAGCAAGTTCCAGGACAGCCAGGAGTACACAGGGAAACCCTGTCTAAGGGGAGAAAAGAAAGAAAAGGAAGGAAGGAAGGAAGGAAGGAAGGAAGGAAGGAAGGAAGAAGGAAGGAAAAGAAATGGCAAAAAGTCTTTATATATTCAGTACAGGTGTATTTTTCTCCCTAAATGTTTTCCATCTACATTAGGTTGATTTTCAGGCTGTGAAACCTGCTGAGTGCTGGTTTCCTTGTGTGTATAATGAAATAGTATCTGCCATTGTATTCTATGGTTTAAGGAAGTGGTGTATGTAAAAATCTAGGGAAGTGGCATCAGTAAGTCCTCCAAGTTATTTGAACTGCATACGCCACTTGCTGTACAAGTTCAAGAGGTCTAGAGTTTGTTTCCCACCTCAGTCTATTACTTCCATCTTAGTCCTTCTACCCTTGCTTGAAATGCTTCTTGAACACTGAGGTCACTGTGAGGTAGCACTATTGGCGGAAAATTGACTCAGTTCTAGGTATATAGTAAATGGCACATAATAGACACAAGAAGTATTTATTGAATTCAAGACAGAAGGACCTAAATAGAAGTGTTAAGAGCATTCATTTGGGCTGGAGAGATGGCTCAGTAATTAACCCATTTTGCTCTTCCAGAGGATTGGGGTTTGATTGCCAGGGCATCTGACATCCTTCTGACCTCCTCAGGCACTGGAAGCACATAGTAACATACACATGTAAAATAAACTTTTTTTTAGAAGCATAAATATTTATTTGTAACAAAGGAGTTTGTGTACAGTGTTGAAAATCTATAACTTCTTGTTAAATTCACATTTGCACTTTTTAAACAAACATTTATAATCATTTTATATAGGTATAGAGATGTAAATATGAGTTCAGTGGTCTTTCAGCATTTTCCACTTAAATGTTTTTTTTTTTTAACCTAAAAACAGGTTATAATTCCAAAGTCTAAAGTTATTTGAAACTGGAAAGTATTTAACATCTCCCAATAAACCCCTTTAAGCCAAATAATAGCCGAATAAACTTAGCAAACAAATTTCTGTGAAGAACACTTTTGTTTGTTTGTTTTTGTTTTTTTCGAGACAGAGTTTCTCTGTGTAACAGTCCTGGCTTCCTGGGACACTTTTAAAAAAGATTTATCTTACAGGGTGGTGGTGGTGAGTTTGAGGCCAGCCTAGTCTACAGAATGAGTTCCAGGACAGCCAGGGCTACAAAGAGAAACCCTGTTATGAAAAACCAAAAAACAAAAGAGAACATTTATTTTATGTGTATGAATGAGTGTTTGACAGTATGTATGTAACATATGTGTTCCTAATATCCTTGGAGGCCAGAAGAAGGCATTATATCCTCTAGAACTAGAATTATAAATGGTTGTGAGCTACAATGTAGTGGTGGGGTTGAACCCTGAAATCCTCTGGAAGAGCAGCCAGTGTTCTTAACCATTGGGCTATCTCTCCAGTCTAGAATACTTTAAAAAAAAAAGTATTCTAGACTGAGAGGCTGATAAAGGAGGATTTTAATAAATTGCAGTGTTCCTGGTCAGCCTGGCCTAAAAAATAAAAAGTAAAATTCTGTCCATAAATAGCCGGGCGTTGGTGGCGCACGCCTTTAATCCCAGCACTCGGGAGGCAGAGCCAGGCGGATCTCTGTGAGTTTGAGGCCAGCCTGGGCTACCAAGTGAGTCCCAGGAAAGGCACAAAGCTACACAGAGAAACCCTGTCTTGAAAAACCAAAAAAAAAAAAAAAAAAAAAAAAAAAAAATCTGTCCATAAATAAATGAATAAGATGGGGGCTGGGGCGATGGCTCAGAGGTTACAAGCACTGAGTTCTTCCAGAGGACCTGGGTTCAGTTCCCAGAACCCACATGGCAGCTCACACCTGTCTGTCATATGTCTGTTCCAGGAGATCTGATACCCTCACACAGACATACGTGTGGGCAAAACACCAATGAACGTAAAAAAATTTTTTAAAAGATAAATAAATTTGTTATATATAACTTCACTTGAATGCTATATTTTGGAGATTAATTGATGTGTATTTATCTAGGAGTATAGTTTCTTTTTAATTAGGAAAAATCATTTTGATGTAGTATATATGTTATGTATCTGTATATATGTGTGTAGATGCATATGTGTGGACATAGAAGACAATTTGTGGGAGTTAACACGAGTATTAGCTTACAGTAGACAATATTTAGCAAGTATTTAGATGGGAATTTTGAGTGCTTATTATGTGACAAATAACATTTTGGGTGCAGTGGTAGATTTTAGTCTGCAATCCAGGCTGCTTTAAGAAAGTAAACGGACTTTACTTTATTTTGTGTTTCAAACTATTGAGTCCAGGGATGATTGCCTCAAGCAGTTACTTTCACTACTATGATGCATATATATATATTATATTTTTATTTTTATTATTATTATTATTTTTTTGAGAGACAGGGTCTCATTTAGCACAGGCTGACCTCAAAGTTGTTAGGTATTTAAGGATAACCTTGAGCTCATCCTTCTGCCTCTCAGCTGCCCAGAAAAGTACAAGTCTAATCTAATTATCTAATTTTTGTTTTGTTTTTCTTTTTAATTATTTCTTTTATTTATTTGAGATCCAAGTATATCATTTTCCCTTTCTTTCTCACCCCAAACTCCCATATATCCTTACTTGTGCTCTCTTTCAAACTAATTCATGGCTCTCTTGTTTTTTTTTTTCATTAATTGCTGTTACACACACACACACACACACACACACACACACACACACACACATTCCTAAATACATGAATACAATCTACTCAGTCTGTTTAATGTTACTTGTATGTATGTTTTCAAGACTGACCATTTTGGTTGTTGGATAACCAGTTAGTTTGCTCTTCCCTGGAAAAGACTTTCTCCCGCTCTCAGCATTCCTTAGTTGCCTGTAGTTCTTTGTGTAGGGTTGAGACTTCTTGGGTTTTTGCTGTTGTCCTTGTTCAGTTTTCTTTAGGCAGTTGTGTTGGTGAGATTTTATGGGTGTGGCTTCTGAAACTCCTGTGAGACACAATTGAGTAGTAGCAAAACTCAATCTTCTGGCTGTTACACTCTTTCCAACTTTCCAACCTCTCTTCCACAATGATCTCTGAACCTTAGGTATGGGATTTGTTTTATAGATGTATCCATTGGGTCTGGGCTCCACAATTCTACATTTTGGTTGGTTGTGATTTTCTGTAATTGTCTCCATCTGTTGTAAAGAGATTTGTTTATTTATTTATTTTGGTGTGGTTTTTGTTTTGTTTTGTTTTGGTTTTTTTGAGTTTTTGGTTTTTTGAGACAGGGTTTCTCTGTGTAGTTTTGGTGCCTGTCCTGGATCTTGCTCTGTAGACCAAGCTAGCCTCGAACTCATAGAGATCCGCCTGCCTCTGCCTCCCTCTGTGCTGGGATTAAAGATGTGCACCACCACCGCCTGGCAATTTTGATTTTTCAAGGAAATGGTTTCTCTGTTTTGGTCTTCATCTGTTGTAAAGAGATTTATTTATCTATTTATTTTATTCATTCATTCATTTATTTTGGTTTTTCAAGGCAGGGTTTCTCTGGCTGTCCTGGAACTCACTTTGTAGACCAGTTTCTTTGAAAGATGAAGACACTTAATTTGTGGATATAAAGACAAATATTTAGAGTGTAGTTAGGGATTATGCTGGTTTAGTAAAGCGGTGTGGTTGTAGATTCTTCTCCAAGATCCATGACTTTACTAGCCTTGGGTAGTTGGCTAGGTTTACGGTACCAGGCATGATTTTCCTTCTGTGGAGAAGATCTTAAATTACTACCAAGGTATGTGTGCCATTATTGTATCCTTAGGGTTATCATACCATGCTGGTCATAGTTCATAGGCATCATAACTGGTAAGACTATTGGTCCTTTGGAAGTTTGCATGGTTTCTTTTTGTACCATGAAAGGTGGTCCTCAGGGAGGAGACTTTCATGTCAGTTCCAGCTCAAGGGCTTCTGGGTCCCTGTGTCTTCATAACAGGGACTTACCACTACCTCTGGGGGACCACCAAGGGCAACAACAATAGCTTGTGTAATGTTCTGGGAGTCTGGCCTGGTGTGGTGCACACACCTTTAATACCAGCACTAGGGAGGCAAAGAAAGGCGGGTCTCTGAGTTCAAGGTTTACAGAGCCTTTCAGGACAGCTAGGGCTACAAAGAGAAACCCTATTGGGGGTAGTAAGGTAGTAGGGTTCTCAGGCCTGATGTTGGGTTTTTGTTGGATGGTCTTTAGCTCTTGGAAGGAGCCCAGATAAGAGAATTTGGTTTAAACTATATATGTATATTTATATACAGACTTAGGTGTTATAGTTTCTCTTTGTTTTTATGAGACAGGTTTTCTCTGTGTAGTTTTGGTGCCTGTCCTGGATCTCATTCTGTAGACCAGGCTGGCCTTGAACTCACAGAGACCCGCCTGGCCTTTGCTGGGATTAAAGGCGTGCGCCCCCACCACCCTGTAAAATAAATCTTTTAAAAAATAGTTCTTGTTAAGTTTCTTTTATATGTGTATGAGTGTTCTGCCTGCATAAGAGTGCCGGATTAAAGTGTGTACCACTGCCGCTGGGCTCGTAACATTTCCCTTTTTCTAATTTACTAATTTATTATTATTTTATGTACATTGGTATTCTGCCTGCATAGATGTTTATGTGAGGGAGTCAGATCTCCTGGAACAAGAGTTAAAGATAGGTGTGAGCTGCCATGTGGATATTAGGAGTCAAATCTGGGTCCTCTGGAAGAGCAGCCAGTGCTCGTAACTGCTGAGCCATCTCTCCAACCCTCATAACATTTATTACCAAGAATACTATTTAGAATTTGAATCTGAATACTTAGGCTGTGAGATAAGAACTTAGTCTTTAGGCTAAACCAAAGCTATAAACTAACATTTAAAAATTATAAACAAAAATTTTAAAAACAGGCTGTAGAGATGGCTCAGTGATGAAGAGCACTGACTGCTTGCTCTTCCAGGGAATTGCGTGCTCTCATCTGGCCTCTGAGGGCACAGGGCATACATGTAGGCAAAACAATTTAAAAAGACAGTCATCTGTCAAATGTAGTAAGGGTGTGTGTGTATGCACATATGTATACACATATACATATATATGTATTTATTTCTGTCAGTGGCACCGTAATGATAACTCTAAAGTGGGCTTTTGGTCTCTTAATTAATTTCTAAAACAGACCTTCCTATTTTGGAAGAATGTACATAATATTGTTATTTGATGAAAGGAAGGTGGCTACAGTGGCCTGGTCTTGTTCCTCTTACTGGGTGACTTAATACTTAACCTCATTATGGTTCATATTTTTGTATTGTTTTCTTTTGAGACAGGCTTTCTCTGTTAAACTGCCCTGACTGTCCTGGAACTTGACCTGTAGACCAGGCTGGCCTTGAACTCACAGAGATCTACCTAGCTCCAATTTTTATTTTTTAATTGTTTTATTTTATGTATATGAGTGCACCATATGTGTACAGTGTCCTTTGAGACTAGAAGAGGATGTGTGATCCTCTGGAATTGGGTAGGGAATGGTTATGAGGTCAAACTCCTGATTTTTAATGTCTCCATTTTCTGAGTGCTTCTTTGAGAGCTGAGATTAAAGGTATGAGCCACTGTACCCAGCAGAATACAGTCATTCCAGGGAGTCAGTTTATATAAACATTATACTTATATAAAATAGCAGAAATGGATATTAAGCCTCTGACAGACCCTAGTAATTCCGTCACTGAGAAGGCTGAGGAAGGAGGATGGTGAGTTCAAGGCTTACCTGGGCTTTCTAGTGAGACCGGCTCTAAATAAAAAGTATGTTCATCTACAGAAATTTACACTCTTGGTTTTGTTTGCTTGTTTGTAGGCACACAAGTCTTTGAATTTTGTTTCAACACTGCTCCAGATTACTATGTCAGAACAACTGGATTTACCTGTGAGACAGGCAGGTGAGTTTCTTGAATTATTTCTTGAATGTACAAACAAAAGATATTGATTGAAAGGTATGTTAATGAAATAGAAGTATTGTGGGTTGACCCTTCAGTAATTTCCTTCCCTTGGCATCCATTTACTTCTGGTGTGTATAGCAACAGCAAGTTTCTTGATATTTGGTAGGATTTAAAGGAAAATTTGGGATTTATTTATTTTCATATTTTGTGTTGGATGTTCCACACATGTATGTCTGTGCACTGTGTGCATCCATTCGCCTCAGGTCAGCAGAGGGTGTCAGATCTGGACGTGGACTTACAGTTGTGAGCTGCCTTTGTGGGTGCTGATAGTCAAACCCGGGTACTCTGGAAGAATACCCAGTGCTCATAACTAACTAACTAACTAAATCCCTCCCTCCCTTCCTTCCTTCCATGTGTTGTGTGAATGTTTTTCCTGTGTGTGTCTGTGGAGGCCAGTAAGGGCATCACGTCCGACTGAACAGGAGTTAACATGCTTGTGAGCCACCATGTGGGTGCTGGTAATTGAACTGGGTCCTCTGGAAGATTAGCCTTCCTGTGTTCTTTTAATGATTTTAGTTTTATTATTACCACAATTGCCTATAACTCCAGCTCAAATGAAGGTTATGAAGCCTTTAATTCCCAAATTTTTACTAGAATGAAAGTGTTTAACATATAAGAAGGTTGGCTCTTAACACAGTGTAGTCTTGATTTTGGATATTGGAAAATTAAATTATTTAGTAGATATAAAATGGAACCAGTTAAACTGTGGAATTGGGACTGATGCACTTCATTGTTAGAGCACGTGTATCCCCGCCACTTCAATAGACAGATGAATAGACAGGCCAACTAGCTAACCACCCATAAACTTAATATAATTGTAAAATGTAATCATTCATTTTAAAGTGACATTCTTAGGCTAATTGAAATTCTATTGCATGGCCTGTGGTACTTTCATCTGCTAGGCTTTGAATGATAAGTTCATTTTGGTTTTATACTAGTACATTTAGGGTAGACTGAATCCTGATATATTTACACTGTAGTTTTCAGTTTATGTTTACTCAAAATGAAAAGCTTTCATGCTAACAAGTCAAGTAAGTATACACTTGATTCTTGTATTTGTTATAATGGAAAGAAATACTCAGACATAGTAAGAACTGTCAGGTCCTAATTTTGTTTTTGCTGTGTTTGTGGGGGGATGAAGCTAATTGTATAGTAGTATTAATCTGGAATATGTCAACCCCGTATCTTCATTGTAGGTATGGTTTTGTGTGTGTGTGTGTGTGTCTGTCTGTCTTTTTTAATACATTAAGATTAAGTATTTATTAAATTCTTAAGATTCGGTTACCTTTGTTTAAATGGATGTAGGACTTCAGGTTGAATTTAACAATAAAAAAACTAGTCTACAGAATTCAGGAGTCAGTTTCATGTTACACATTTATAATCCACATTCTCCAGATGGCTGAGTAAAAAGCTGTCTAAGTGATCTACATCACACTGCCTCATCAGCTTGTTAACTCTCAGATAGCAATGTGCAAAGGTAGCAGTGTGGTGGCTGCAACAGATCGGAATCTATGATTTTTGAGCACAGCAATTTTTTTCATTTATTCATTCATTCACTGTATTTATTTATTTATTTTTCTATTATCAACTTGATACAGTATAAATTCTTATCCTAATAGTGAAATGTTTCACTGAGGCTTACCCAGTGATTGGGCAAAACCAAAACTTATTATAAGCCACAGTCGTCCTTGGGTCCCCCCTGCCATCTAGCCTCCCTGGTTCTGTGGGTTGCAGTCTGATTATTCTTTGCTTCATGTCTAGAATCCACTTATGAGTGAGTACATACCATGTTTGTTTTTCTGGGTTTGGGTTACCTCACTCAGGATATTTTCTAGTTCCATCCATTGAGCACAGCAAATTTTCTCATAAAATAATATGAATTTGAAGTGCTGTGTAATAGAAGTACAGGATTTAGATATTGAGAACCTTTTGTACTACGGTTTTTCCTGTGATAAAACATTTTATCACATTCATGTAGTCAGTTGTCGGAACTGTATTTTTGGTTTTTCAAGACAGGGTTTCTCTGTGTAATCCCTAGATGTCCTGGAACATGCTAACCTCAAACTTAGATCTACCTGTCTCTGCCTCCCTGAGTACTGGGATTAAACGCCTGCACCACCATGCACCGCCTTTGGAACTGTATTTGTATAGTTTAGTGGTTGGGGGTTTTATTTAGAAATTGATTTTGGTATACTGTGTCTATTTGCTGGGTTCTCTTGGGCTTTCTGTTTAATAATTTTGTGGCTAATGTCTGTAACTGAATGTTAAATGTATTGACTTGAAATAATTGGCTATTTGCTTACCAAAGAATCCCTTTCTAATATTGATACTCCAAGAGGTATTCTCACTGTTTTTCAGTAAACATTACTTTATGACTGGTCTGTATTTTAGGTGTTATTTATTTGAAAAATATGATAACACAGTATTGGCCTGATCGGGAAGTCACACCAGGGGACATCTCCCCATACACAATTCCAGAAGAAGACCGGCATTGCATTCGAGAAAACATTGTAGAAGCCATTATCCACTCACCTGAGCTTATCAGGTATGTTTATTGAAATTTATCCATTGTTACAGATATGTTTTCTGTGTATCTATTTAAAATTGTCTTTTTTCAGAACCTTTTTTTTTGGAGACAGAGTCTTACTTTGTCGACTAGGGTGGCCTTGAATTCACAGCGAGCCACCTACCTCTGCATACTAAGTGCTAGAATTAAAAGCACCCACCCTGCCATTTTTATAGCACAAAATTATAGCCTATGGTATCATAGAATGCACTTAGAATCCTTGTATTGCCATTGAATATTATGTTTATAAGGCCAAAACTTAAATCTTTTATATAAAACTTATGGAACATAGTGTGATCAGACAAAAGAATAAAAAAATATGGTAGAGCTTGACATAGTGGTACATGGCTACAATTAGCATTTCAGAGGCAGAGGTGGGATAATGGTTAGTTTGCACCAACAGAAAGTCCATTCTCAGAAAAGACAAGTACTGAGGGTATAGCTCAGTAGTAGGAGACTTGTGTAACAAACATGGTGTCTGAACATTTATTCCTACACTGAGAAAGAAAAAAAGATTAAAAAAGCTAGAGGGGAGGAAAAATTGCAGAATGCTGTTTTGCAGTCTGTAGGAATGATTTTACTCCAATTTCTCTGCAGAGTAGACATTGAAATAAGGCCTGCTCATGGGAGTCAAGTGCCCATATTACTACCCTGTCTGGTCTGGAACATGCTATATCAGACTGGCCTGGAGCTCAGAGAGATCCACCTGCCTCCCAAGTGCTTAGATTAACAGTGTTCTTGACTAGCCAACGCTCATATTTTATAGGACTTGGCAATTGATGCTGGCTGTCTTAATTGTTGCCTACCTACTTTTTGAGATTTGTAAGATAGGATTGATTTGACCTGGCTGGCTAGCCAGCAAGATCCAGGGATCCTTCTGTCTTTCTAGCTTAGTATTATACAGGTGTGCAGTGCTGCACCTGAGTTTATCCATTGGTTTTAGAGGATCAAACTCAGGTCCTAATGACTTGCACAGCAAGTACTATGCTGACTATATCATCTTTGAACTTTTGAAAAGGATCTTTTAGTAGGTCTGGTAACCTAGTAGTCCAGACTAGCCTTGAACTCTAAACTTGTCCTGAGAAGTGAGTATGAACAACTGTTTTTTGACTTTGTGTACTTGACACTTTATTTATTTATTTGTTTATTTTGGGGGACAGGGTTTCTCTGTGTACTTTTGGTGCCTGTCCTGGAACTCACTCAGTAGACCAGGCTGGCCTCGAACTCAGAGATCCCCCCTGGCTCTGCCTCTCGAGTGCTGGGATTAAAGGTGTGTGCCACCACCGTCTGGCGTACTTGATACTTTTCTGCAATGAAAACTAAAAAGGCTTTTTGAAACTAGGTCTTGTGTACCTCACACTGACCTCAAATAGATAGATGATCCTTCTGCCTCTACCTCCCACTTGCTGGGATTATATGTGTGTGCAATCAGGCTTGGATGGCTATTGGGTTCCTTTTAACTCCTTGTTTTGTTTTTCCAAACAGTGTTTCTTTGTGTTGCCTTGGTTGTCCTGGAACTAGCTCTGTAGCCCAGGCTTCCTCAAGCTCACAGAGATCCATTTGCCTTTGCCTCCTGAGTACTGGTATTAAAAGCTTTCTCCACCACTGCCTGGCTGGGTTTCTTTTAAATTTGCTGGAAGAGGTAGTTGTTGCAGAGGGAGTTGTATTGCATTATCTGCTTTTTATGTGCATCCAAATACCTGATGGATTATTTGAAATTAAGCTTTGTTGAAACAACCAACCCATTTATTTTTTTAAGTTATGAAGATGTTGCTTAGATGAGGTTTCTTCTTCACTGTTAAGTTTTGACTTTCAGGGTACAGCTTACTACATGCATTCATCATATCATCAAACACGACTACCCAAGCCGCTGGACTGCCATTGTGGACAAGATTGGATTTTACCTTCAGTCTGATAACAGTGCTTGTTGGCTGGGAATTCTTCTTTGCCTTTATCAGCTTGTGAAAAATTATGAGTAAGTGTTCCTCCTAATTCCAGCAAAGTTTTTGAGGAGTGGGAGTAATTGTGAAAATTTGATCATGAAAAATTGTTTTCAGTATAAGAAAATTAGTGAATTATATGTTAATTTAGTATTTTCCTGTTGAAGTAGGAATCTTATTCTGAATTTATTATACTTACTTATTTTAAATGTGTGCATATGTGTGTTCAAGTGGCCCAGTGTACAAATGGAGTCCAGAAGATAAGCTGGGGGTATCACTTCCTCTACCATACAGGTGCCAAAACCTTAGATTTCTGTCTCAATGCAAGGACACCCACTCTGCTCAGCCCTCCACAGGCTCAGGGCATTTATTCTAATCTATAAGATTTTTTTCTGTCAGTGCCACTGAGAAACTGTCCCGCCCACTGACCTCAATGTTTTGTTACAATCATTGACTCTTATTCACAAATTGTCTCTAAAATTGGGGCTCCTCGGTAGGTACCGACAGCAGGCCTTTAGATTTGTGAGTGTGCGCTTGTCTGAAGATGATTGGAGTGCATTGAGCAATAGAGCACTTTATTCAGTGAGATCCTGATCCTTGTGTATTTGCCCTGCCAAGAGCTAGGATTATAAATGTGTGCCTCCATGGCCAGCTCTTGATCTTTTAAAGTCAATGTATTCTGAGAAGTTCACATTAGCCTACTTAGTTTCCTGAATATTTGAATGAATTATAGTTGATACAAGTAATTCTCATAGGTTAGGAAGATTTTAGACTAAAGAATTGCCTTAGCTCTGAGTTTGATTCCCAGCATCTACATGGTGGCTTACAACCATCTATAACTACAATCCCAGGAAATCCAAAGTCCTCTTCTTGGCCTCTGGCAGCACCAGGTATGTAAACGGTGCACAGAACATGCAATATGCAGGTAATACACTCATACACATAAATTTTCAAAAAAGGCTTAAAAGAGTAGTAAGCCAAAGGAAGGGTTTTTATTCAAGCATGTAGTCAAAGCAGTGAAATTGGTAGGCATGTGAAAGTGTGGTGTGGAAAAATTATAAAGAAGAATTTAATATGATATTCGTGACTTGACCTCCATTCCTAAGAGCTAGATAGATACCACTGTGAGCCCTCAGGTTCTGGGGCTTTTAGGCAGCCTCTGACACCCTTTTGGGATCCCATTTCAAAGAACTGTGCTGTTCCGAGTAGGCGTGAAACACACCATTTACACCCTTGGTACTGGTGTTTTCTTGTGTCCCCACCAGCTACCCATCTTCCTGCTAAGGAATGTTCCAGCTGTCGCTCCAACTTCTATCAGAGTGCCAGTTGTAGTTCTGGTAAGTGAGTGACTAAAGCCAGAGACAATAACAATAAGTTGGCAATGTCATTAAGAGGGTTTGAGTCTCTCTTACAACCTTAGCAGGAAAGAATGTGAGGGATTTTAAATGGTATATAGAGGAGGCTACTACAATATTGGAATTTCAGTTTATTTTCAAGCAGTGTTTATAGAGTACCAAGGTATTTACAAGAGATCTGTGGCTTGAAGAAGTTCTAAGAAAATTCATGAAAAAAATTGGACTTGAATGGCCTTCAGCACTATATATTTTCAGGAAATGCTTGTTTGTAGGAGGAGATCAAAGGGAGCATTTGATGAGGAAGTTAGATGACACCTTACTGAATAATAGTGTCAAAGGAGAAAAAGGGTAGAGAGCCAGAAGCATGAACTGGTAATAGGGGGAACACCTAATGGCACAGGTAGCCCCTGGGGAGATTTTAGGGGTCCAGCTAACCTGTCTTGAAATGTTAGGAGCTAGAGTAACTTCTGATGACATGTTACGGTAGTACTTTGGTCTAGTAAATTGCAACAGAGCTGACCTTGCATTTCTTACATAGTAAAGAGTGACTTAAGTTACTTCTCAAGTTTTGAATATTGCCACACTTAGTTTGTATCCGAAGTTGGGTTCTTGTGTATGTTAGACAAACACTCTATCAGCTGAATTGTTTTGTTGCTTGGCAAGGTAGGAATTTTGGATTGACAAACCACTGGCTTTTTATTTAAGCCAGGTGTGGTGGTCCGCACCTTTAATCTCAGCACTTGGGAAGCAGAGACAGGATCTCTGAATTCAAGGACAGCAATGACTACACAGAGAAACCCTGTTTCAAAAAACAAAAAATTTATTTATTTATTTATTTATTTTAAAGTCAAAAGAATTGAACTTAATGGATTCCTGTGAGTGTGGTTCATTAGTTTAGTACATCACTGGAGAGTTGTACTAGTAATACTAGGGTTTTTTTTTTTTTTTTTTTTTTTTTTTTAAATATAGTTAATTAACTTACCACAGAAATCTACCTGCCTCTGCCTGGTGTGAGCTTTTTATTAATATCACACTTTAAGAAGCTTTTGGGTCTCACAGTGTAATAAATGCATTTTATACAGTAAATTACTTTAATTGCCACTAGCTTAGATTAGCTACTGCTAACCAATTCCCAGTCTAATATTCATTGTGGTTAGTGAGGTAAGAGGAAAGAAATCCTACCATGTAAGTTTTCAGTTCTTGTAGGTGAGCAACTGGGCTATAAAGATGGAAGGAGGGAAGTACATAATGTAGTTTTACCTTCATTGTTAGGGACTTTTGTCTGTAGTTTATGTAGTTCAACTGGGGAGTTCACATGGTTTTCTTTCTTTGTGTAGGTGTGTGAGTGTCAATTGGCGTATTCGAGTACCTCAGTATGAGGTATTTGGCCCACGGGTGCAGGGTACACACCACTAATGGGAGTACACAGAGGCCAGATGAGGAAGTCTGGCGTTTTGCTCTATCACTATTGTCTTATTCCCATGAAACACTCAACCTAGAGCTTGGCTGAAAAACCATAAAGCTCCAGTATTCCTCCTTCATGTAAATTTGGTTACATTTGTATGGCTGTGGCTGGTGCTTACTTTTTTGTGTGTGGATGCTGGGAATTCAAATTTAAGTGCAGCACAGTCTCTTACCATACGCTGAGCCATGTTGCCAGCCCTCATCATAGGAATTTCTTTCATAAATTATTACTGTTTTATTGACTTAGAAGTATGAGAATGTAGTCAGAGGATTTCTCCGGTCTCCGGTCCCACAGACACTCAGACCCAAGTAAACACACAGGGGCTTGTATTAATTACCAATTGCATGGGCTATGGCAGGCCTCTTGCTAGCTAGCTCTTATATCTTAAATTAGCCCGTTTCTATTAGTCTATTTTGCCACATGTTTTGTGGCTTACTGGTCTGCTGGTATGCTGTTCCTTGGGTGGCAGGCTCTTGTCTCTCCTTTCTGCCTTTTTTCTTCCTGTCTCTTCAGTTTCCTGCCTAGCTATAACCTGATTTGCCATAGGTCAAACAGCCGTATTTATCAAACAGAGCAACATATTCACAGTGTACAGAAAGACATCCAACAGCACTTCCCTTTTTCTGTCTAATCAAAAAAGGTTTTAGCTTTATCATAGGAAAATTACATATAGAACAGATATCAATCAAGAATTATAGTTACAATATCTAGTCTATTTGTATTTGGCAAAATTAAAATATCTATCATCTATTCTATAATTGTGAGTCTAAAGTCTTTAACTACATCAAAGACCCCCTGAAGGATATTATATTACCTAAGTAAACAGGAAGAGTATTGTAAGCAACTTCCAAAACTCTTGAATAACAGAGACAACCGCCTACCTGGACAGTCACCCAAAGTTCCTCTGGAACGTAGGGGCATCCATCTTCAGACTATACGCCTACAGTTTCTTAGTCGCTTCTCTATGTCCTGTAGAATGTCTGGCAGTTTCTTCTGCAAAG
The DNA here is from genome assembly GCF_004664715.2 of Peromyscus leucopus. NCBI lineage: Eukaryota > Metazoa > Chordata > Mammalia > Rodentia > Cricetidae > Peromyscus > Peromyscus leucopus. The sequence continues at coordinate 95,154,210 of NC_051063.1, read as the reverse complement.
CAGGAACCTGAAGGACCATCTCAAGAGCCTTGCAAAGTTCAGTGGTCAACTTCCTATAGGTCCTGCATGTCCAGTTTGTACAATATACTGTCAAGTAGTCCAGGCAAGAGCAGTTTCTTGTCCAAATGGCCATTTTGTGCCAAGAAGAAGATAAACTCCATATAGAGTGTCTTCGATGCCCATCTTTCTCTTTGAAGTAAATGGTGCTACCAGGAACAGACATGTCTCACTATCCAGAAAAGTCTAGTTTTTCAAACATTTTAAATGCCATATTCTGTGAGTCTTTGAAGTGTTTGAAGATTATCTACGTAGTTGAAATATACCTTTATTGACCTAAAAAACTTAACTAACATGCCTATAAGTTTATCCTAGATGACTATTAATCTGTATTCCTTTTTTTAAAAAAAATAATTTATTTTTATTTTATGTGCATTGGCATTTTGCCTGCTTGTACATCTGTGTGAGGGTGTCAGATTTTGGAATTATAGACAGTTGTTAGCTACCATGTGGGTGCTGGGAATTGAACCCGAGTCCTCTGGAAGAGCAGTAGGTGCTCTTAACCCCTGAGCCATCTCTCCAGCCCCATGTTTCTTAATTATATATTTCAATTTCAAACATAATACCTTAAACAAGAATAGAAATATACATACAGTATAACAAAATTAATTTTAAAATTGTATCAATAAACTAAAATCCGTAGCAATGTGAAACATTTCAAATAAGTTGTTGCTCTTTAAACGTGATTCAATAATCTACCCTTTTATCCTATCTTATTTATACTAGCCCTTTTCTGTTTTAGAAAGAGATTGTATATACTGTTCTTTCTTCTTTTACTATCTCCTTTGGATTTCTCTGCCTGGCTTCATCCTGCCCTGCCATAGGTCAAATGGCTTTATTTATCAACCAATCACATATTCACAGCATACAGAAAGACATCCCACAGCATGATAATCTTTTAAAAAGATTTAAGTGTGTGTGGTATGTATGTGCACATTGGTGGGGCACCTGTGGTTATCTGAGGACAACTTTCACTAGTCTGTTCTTTCCTCCTCCCACTATGGGTTCTGGTTGTTAGGCCTGCACAGCAAGTCCCCTTTTCCTTTTAGGTTTTTCAAGACAACGATTTCTCTGTGTAGCCCTGGCTGTTCTGCAACTCACTCTGTAGACCAGGCTAGCCTTGAACTCACCTCTTGAAAACCCCTGCCTCTGCCTCCTGAGTGCTGGATTAAAGGCATGTGTCACCATGGCGTGGTTTGTTTGTTTTATATATTTTTTAAGCATGTGCATACCAGTATGCATGTGTAGGTCATAGGAGAACTTGTAGAAGTTATTTTTCTTTCCACATGAGTTCCAGAAATTGAACTCAGGTCATTACAGCACCCTTATCTGCTGATCTATTTTATGTCCCTGCTACCTTAGTTTTTAATAAAGATAGGAGATAGCTAACTCATCTGGACTGACTAGCTGGAAAAGATGCAGTGATCTTCCTATCTACACTTCCCTAGTAATTGGACTAATGCATGTTTTGCACCTAGAATTTTTTTATTTAATTTTTATGGGTATGTGTATGCCTGGGTCTATGTGTGTGCACCATATGTACAGCAGCCCACAGAGGTCAGGAGAAGGCATCAGATCCCCTGGAACTGGAGTTACAGGCAGTTGAGTCACCATTTGGGTGTTGGGAATTGAACCCTGGTCCTCTGCAAACGCATTAGGTGCTCTTAACTGATGAGCCATCTCTATAGCTTTGTACCTGGACTTTAATGTGATCAAGTCAGGTCCTTATGCTTACACAGCAAGCATTTTACGGGCTGAGTCATCTCTTCAGTCTTCTTGGTACTTTCTATTCTTGACAATTTACTTTGGTTATCATGAAACTCTGTAAGATAAATGATTCCAGGTCTTTTTGCTGTTAAGACAAGGTCTCTTGATGTGGCCCAGGTTAGCTGTAACATCCTTCTACCTTGGCCTTTCATGCTGGGATTACAGAATTGTACTACTGTGCCTAGCTGGGATTTTTTTGGTCTAACAACAACAACAAAACCCAGGGTCTCATTTTGTAGCCACTACTGGCCTAGAACACCGATCGATATCTGCTTACCTCTGGTTCCTACTGCTGGGATTAAGAGTGTGAACCAACACATTCAGCCCAGGAATCCAACTTTTAAGAAAACCTATCCTGTCTCCTGCCCTTAAATATGGAATGATGGGATGCTTCACAAGTCTGCTCTCATTAAACAGGAGGCTTGCCAGCTTGTCCTTGCATCATTTCATTTACTGTGTATACTCTGGAAGTGAGCACCTGCCTTTACCTTTTAAAGTATCTTTCCGATACTGGGCATGGTTTTTGTTTTCCTAAACAGGCTTTTCTTTTCCTAAGTGTCCTCAGATTGGTTAGAAATAGTACTTGTGAAAGAAAGCAGGCAGATATGTGTATGTTTCAGTTACGGAGGTACATTCTTACAGAATTAGTTTGTATTCCTACCCATAGGTATAAGAAACCCGAAGAGCGAAGTCCATTGGTGGCGGCAATGCAGCACTTCCTGCCAGTTCTGAAGGACCGCTTTATCCAGCTGCTCTCTGATCAGTCGGACCAGTCTGTCCTCATCCAAAAGCAGATATTCAAGATCTTTTATGCTCTTGTTCAGGTACTATTTTTTCTAATGTTTATTACATTTATTTGTGTGGGGGAGGGGCTTAGTGTATGCCATGGCATACTTGTGGGGGTCAGAAGACAACTTGGGAGTCGACTCTTTTTCCACTATTCATGATCTGGGATTGAACTCAGGCTTGACAGCAGCCACCTTTACCTACTAAGCCATCTCGCAAGCTCGGGGTACTTTTTTTGTTAACAGGGTGTTTTTAGTTCTTAATTTAATTTTTTTTTTTATAAATTCATACATACATGTATACAGTGTATCTTGATCATATCTCTTCCTACTTTCCTTGATTCCCTCCAACATATTCTCTCATACCTTCATGTCCTTTTCTTTTTAAAAAAATAATAGTATAATTAGTGCTGCTTATATATAATGACAGTGGTTGTGAGCTTGTTTTAGTTCTTTTTTAGTTTTTTTTGTTTGTTTGTTTTTGGTTTTTGTTTTTGTTTTCTGAGACAGGGTTTTTCTGTGTAGCTTTGCGCCTTTCCTGGAACTCACTTGGTAGGCCAGGCTGGCCTGGAACTCACAGAGATCCGCCTGGCTCTGCCTCTCGAATGCTGGGATTAAAGGCGTGCGCCACCACCACCCGGCTGTTTTAGTTCTTTTTAAATGCAAGGGTCATTACCTGACTCCAGCCTAATTTTTTACTTTCTGAAACAGGTTCTCATGTAGCCCAGGCTGGCCTTAAATGCTTTAGTCCTCCTCCCTCTGCTTCCTGAGTGCTGGGATTAGATGCATGTACCATTGTGCCTACCTCTAAGGAACATATATAAACACAGATTGTCATTTACCACATTAAAGAAGAATTTTATCATTCGTGTTAATAATTATATTTGACAGTCTAACCTGGTTATGGTGGTGTGTGCCTCTAATCCTGTTCCTGGGTGCTGAGACAGGAGAATCATGAGTTTGAAGCTAGCCTGGGCTATATGGTATATTGTCTTGTCTGGATAGCATATCAGAAGACCTTGTCTTAGAGAAAAATTAAATAAAAAGAAATTGATTATGCCTGGATACCAACATTCAGGAGGTAGAAGCACATTTGAAGCCAGCCTATGTTACATTGTGAGGAGCTATCTCTTAGGAAAAGGTAAGTTGCCAGTATTATAAGTCAAAAGCCTAAACAAGCGTATTAGTAATTCTCATAGATCTGACAATGTAAATGTTAGAATTTTCATAGCTGTCCAGTATGACTAATTTTCTGTTCTCAAGATGGAGGTTTAACCCTGGAGCCCAAGATAGTCTTGAACTTAAGAGATCAAGTGATCTACTGGCCTCAGCCTCTTGATAACTGGAATTATGAATACACATCACCACTCCCTGCTAAAATTAGTGAAATTTTCTTAGTCATTTAAGTATGCAGTGGGGTATGTTGGTACACACAGGAGAATTGTTGAGCTTGGGGATTTTGAGATCATCCTGGCCAACATACTGTGTATAACTATGCCCAGTTTGTATGCTGCTGGGATTGAATTCAGGGTTTAATTCTTGGTAAAACTTCTTGATACCAAAGTTAGTACCACCTGAGTTATGTAAGTGGATGTCCTAATCTTGAATTGGATGACCAGGCATGGTAGTGCATACCTGTAATGCCAGCACTTTAAGTGGCAGAAGGCAGAAGGTTTGCCAGAGTTTTGGAGCTTTCCTGGAACACATACGAACTTTCAGGTCACCTGCAATACATCATGAGACCCTGTCTCGATATTAACAGAAACCCTAAATTCCATAATTTATATTTCCAGATACCTAGTAAAGCATCCATTAAATTTTTGTTTTTGTTTTTTGAGACAGGATTTCTCTGTGTAGCTTTGTAGCCTGTCCTGGAACTTGCTCTGTAGACCAGGCTGGCCTTGAACTCACAGTGATCCGCCTGCCTCTGCCTCCTGGGTGCTGGGATCAAAGACATGTGCCTCCACCGTCCAGCTTGCATCCATTAAAATGTATTAAGCAATTCCTCCTTTTTAAAAAGAGAACAAAGCTGGGGAAATAAGAGTGATAAATAACAGTGTTTGCCTAGCATACCTGTGGCCTTAACTTTGATCCCTAGCCCTGCAAAAATAAATACATGAATGAATACATGTAAGCATACATAGAGAAGGGGGGGAATAAGTGTTAGGATCTTTACACGGGAATTCCTTTAACTTGACAAAAACATGTTCACTAGGAATCTGTGGTAACTCTCCATCAAGATGAGAACAAGATGTGCTCCTAGTAAGTTGAGCAAAGTAAGAATGCCCTTAGCAAATGCCATTGTTCACTAAGGAAATTCGTCCCTGTACTAATGTAGAAATGGGGATTGAGTGAACTACCTTTGGTAAGTATTGTAGAGTAAAAGGAAATGGGATTCCCTTAGGACTTTAAAAATACTAATTTTTGGTGTTTTTTTTTTTTTTGTTTTGTTTTGTTTTGTTTTTGTTTTTTAGTATACACTACCCCTGGAGCTGATAAACCAACAGAACCTGACAGAATGGGTGGAAATTTTGAAGACTGTTGTGAATAGGGATGTACCTAATGTAAGTTCTTATGTGGTCATTCTCTCCTATGTGTGTTCTCGTTCTCTCTCAATAGGGTTTTTCTGTGTAGTCCTGGTTGTTCTGGAACTTACTCTGTAGATCAGACTGACTGCCTTCCACCTCCTTCCCTTCCAACATCTGCCTCTGCCTCCCAGGTGTCAGGATTAAGGGTGTGCACCACCATAGCCAGCTCTTCAGTTTCCATTTGTGCTCAAAGGATTACTTCTAGAAAAATAAGCTGCTTGTATGTATATCTCATGCTCGTACTTCCACCTCATTTCCGTTCTCTCATTCTTTTTTTGTGGGGTAGGGGTTCAAGACGGTTTCTTTTTGTAGTCCCGGCTGGGATGAAAGGCGTGCACTATTACCGCCCAGCCTATTCTCATTTCTTACACAGTAGATTTTGTCTGTTTTGAACTAATAGAAGTAATCTTGTTTGTAGTTTCTTTTGTTTAATATGTTTAGGATATTTGTTCATATTTGGTTGTGATTTGTATATTTTTACTGCCATGTAATACCTTTTGTATTACATAGTGCCATAGCTTATGATGTGGTACATGTTTATGGGGATACCCAAGTGGTGTGCTTTGAGTATTATAGTCACTTGAAAGGGTTTATGAATGGGTATTTTCTGTCACATGTGTTCATTCCTGAATAAATACTAAAGTATAAAGCTGGATCCGAGAGTAGATATACATGTTTGACTTTAGTAGTAGTACCTTCCAAATTGACTTCCACCTGATTTGGCATTGTTCTCAGTGGCAGTGTATGAATGTTTCAGTTCTGGGTTTCACTTGAAACTTAAAAATGTCAGGGATATCTTAAGTCCAACTCATTCTTTTATTATGTATACTGTGTTCTGTCTGCGTGTATGCCTACCCACCAGAAGAGGGCATCAGATCTCATTTTAGATGGTTGTGAGCCACCATGTGGTTGCCAGGAATTGAACTCAGGACCTCTGGAAGAACAGCCAGTGCTCTTATTCTCTATGCCATCTCTCCAGTCCCCCCAGCTGATTCTTTTAATGATTATGTTATCATTACTTTAATTTTGAATGCTTAGGTTCTTTACTTTTATGATTGAGTCTATTCTTACCTGATACAGTTCTTCCTATATTATAGTCTGTCAATATTATTAAATAAATGTCTCTTTATAGGAAACACTTCAAGTTGAAGAAGATGACAGACCAGAATTACCCTGGTGGAAATGTAAGAAGTGGGCCTTACATATTTTAGCAAGACTTTTTGAAAGGTATGCCCCTGTCCATACATAGTAATTTAAATTTATTTTTTTCAAGCTTTTGCTATTATGAATATAGATGTAAAGCATTATAAAGAAATAATGTGCACATTCATGTTCATGCAGATATGGAAGCCCTGGAAATGTTTCTAAGGAGTATAATGAATTTGCTGAAGTCTTTCTGAAGGCATTTGCTGTTGGTGTCCAGCAAGTAAGTCTTAACATTTCTTTAAATAGAGATGTGGTACTTTCGTTTGAGTTACTTTAAAGATTCATTTTATGTTCATGGGTGTTGGGCATACATCTGTGCACCACTTGCACATGCCTGGTTCCCTCAGCATAAGTTCTCACCCTGTGGGTTGCAACCCTTTGGATTTATAACAACCCTTTCACAGGGTTTGAATATCAGATATTTGGATTATAATCCATAATAGTAGCAAAATTATAGTATAGTTACAAGTAGGAATGAAAATAATTTTATGCCTGGAGGTCACCACAACCTGGGTAAAATTTCAGGGTCCCAGCATTAGGAAAGTTGAGAACCACTGTCTTAGAAGCTTGAAGAGAGTGTCAGATCCCCTAGAACTAGAGTTACAGTTGGTTGTGTGCCAATATGTGAGTGCTCGGGTGTGAGCAAATGGTGCTTTTAACCACTGTTGTCTGTCCTGTCCCACATTTATTTGGTTGGTGGTTGGTGAGATTTTTTTGTTTATTTTTGAAGACAAGATTTCTCTGTATAGCCCTGATTGTCCTGAACTATTCTGTAGACTAGTCTGGCCTCCAAGAGATCTGCCTGCCTTTGCCTGCTGAGTGCTGAGATAAAAGGGTGCACCACCAACAACAACAACAGCCTCTTTTTTTTTTTTAATGCAGTTATTCTGTGTAGCCTAAGCTGGCTTAAATTCACTTGGTTCTGTCTCTGGAGTACGAGACCAGAGGTGTGGCACTGAGCCTGACTCCAGCCCTACTTTTCAGTTTATTATATTTTATGTGCTTTGGTGTTTTGCCTGCATGTATGTATGTGTGAGGGTGCCCTAGAGCTGGAGTTACAGACAGTTGTGAGCTGTCCTATGGGTGCTGGTAATTGAACGTCAGTCCTCTGAAAGTGCAGTCATGCTCTTAACCGCTGAGCCATCTCTCCAGCCCTACTTTAAAAATGCTTTTGAAAATTCTAACCTTTCCCTCATTTCATTAGTGTTGGGATTTACAGGTTTGTCATGATTTGTTTGGCTTAAAGTTGATCTTTGTCTTCTTTTCTTCTAGAAGACTGTTTTTGAACCTTCTGGCAGTTGTTAAACATTTTTGGCCTGAGGAGTTTGATTATTTTGTACTCTTCCAGGAAGTGATGTATGATAGCCATATTTTCAGGGTTTGGGTGTTTTTTGTAGTTTTATTTGTTTAGATTTCAATTTTTCAAGACAGAATTTCTCTGTAACAGTTCTGTCTGTCCTGGAGTGCTAGAATTAAAGGTGTGCACCACCACCACCCAGCCCGTTTTTAGTCTTGAATGAATAAATTTCCCTAATTGTGGATAAAGGGAAAGGAGGGATAAACATTAACAAATTGAAGATATCCAGCAGAAACTGACTTAGGAAGTCTTGTTCATGACAGCTGGAGATCCCAATTAAAAGAGTCAGGGACAGAGCACTATGTTCTCACAGTGAGACTTGTAAGTCAAAGAACAAATATCAGAGATAGAATGAAATTGATGGCCAACAACACCAAGCAGAAACTGCCTTGAGTTGAGTTTGACACAGTCTTCCTTTGGTTTATCATTTTATTGCATTTAAAATACTTGTTTTGCATGAACATGTGTATATGAGTGTGCATTTCATTGCATGCATGTGGAAGCCAGAGGACAACTTGCCAGAATCCAGTGAGTTCCAGGTTATAATTCAGGTTTGGTGGCAAGTCTTTCTGCAGAGCCATGTCACTATACCATTTATTATTTTAAATGCCTTGGAAATAAATGTAGTTCTCCACAAGTTCTAAATGTCTTTTTTAAAGGAGTATGTTTTTTTATTTTGTGGCGATGTATAGGCATGTGTTTATATTAGCTTGTAATAGATGTGTTTTTATTAGCTTGTAATGGATAAAATTTATCTGAATTTTGTTTTTGATTGTGCTTTTTCTTTTTTTTAAAGGTTTTATTGAAAGTGTTATATCAGTACAAGGAGAAACAATATATGGCTCCTCGAGTTTTACAGCAGACATTAAATTACATTAATCAAGGAGTTTCCCATGCTCTTACTTGGAAGAACCTGAAGCCTCATATACAAGTAATAATTATCTCTCGGGATGGCTTTTTTGTTTTGTTGATTGATTTTTTTTTGGTGTTTCTTTTTTTGTTTGTTTGTTTGTTTTGGTTAGCAGTTGTAATAAAATACATTAATTGCAATCAAGGTTAAATAATTTTGGGTTTTGAAACTTAGTCTAGTTCTGGTGATTGTTTGGATAGTGCAGCAGAAAAAGAAGAGAACACTTTGATAAAGTAAAGTAATAAGAGGTATTTTATGAATATCCAGCTACATTTTAGTCTAAAGCCCAAACTTCCAACTAATATCTAAGCTCTAACCATTAGATTGTAGTTAATATTTTTGTCATGTGATTTGAACTGAGCAGGGGCCTATTTTCATCATGTTGTTATTTTGATAATTTATTAACTTCCAGAGTTCTAGAATTTGCTTGTCTTTACTTCCCTTGTTTTTTTCATGTTTTGGGGTGCTAGAGATTTCGCCTAGGCCCTGTAGTACTGGTCAGGCTCTGCACAACTGTGCTACCTATGTATACATGTGTCTTAGTATGTAATCGTTATAAGTGGATATACAGCTTGGATGTTGGTGTAAAATGTATTAAATAAATTAATGGAGTTTGCTATCATTTTATATTTATTTTGTTTTGCTACTTAAAGGAGATTGGACAGGTTAAAATTGAAAGCTGAAGACTGTTACTTTCTTAACTTTTAAATTGCAGGGCATTATCCAAGATGTTATTTTTCCATTGATGTGCTATACAGATGCTGATGAGGAACTCTGGCAAGAAGACCCTTACGAATATATACGCATGAAGTTTGGTAAGAAAGTTTACCTTGCTTTCTGGGTATGGTGGTGCAGGCCTATAATCCTAAAACTAGGAAGGAAAATGGAAGGTTATCTTCAGCTGCATGAAAATTCTGAGGCAGCTTCAACTATGTAAGACACTATCTCAAAAACAAAACAGGGTCAACAAAGATGGGTAAGGTGCTTGCTGCCAAGCCTGATGACCTCAGAACTCAAATAGGAGATTGTCCTCTTAAGACCACAACATACCTACTGTGGTATGTACCTCCCCATCTACTCACACATAAATAAGTGAATATAATCAAAATATTTTTTAAATAAAATTTTTACATTTAGAAAAAAATACTTAAGTTTAAGATTATAGAGGTTGTGTGCAGCCAGCCTGAGCTTCATAAAGTATATAATTTATGTCTTGTGTGTCCTTTTAGGCCTATTCATTCATTATAGAACCATTATAGGTTTTGTTTGATTGGGTGTGGTTTTTGAGACAGGGTTTCTCTGTGTATTGCCTTACCATCCTGGAACTGTAGGTAGACCAGACTGGCTTCCAGCTCACAGGCCTTCGCCTCCTGAGTGCTGGGATTAAAAGGCATGTGCCACCCTTGTGGCTAACTTTAACTCAAGATTCTCCTGCATCAGCCTCTTCAGTGCTGGAATTACAAGTTTGCATCACCACAACAGACTCAAAGACTTTGTTTTTTACTGAACCTAATTTGTAAATTAGGAATATGAAATATTTTCCAAAGAAAATAAGTAAACCAGGTACCAAATTCCATGTCTGTAATCCTTTTATTTGGGAGTTAGAGGCAGGAGGATAAGGAGTTCAAGATCAACCTGGGATACTAATTACATTATTGCAAAACAAAGCAAAAACTATCATTTTCTCTAAATTTTCATTTTACATTTATTTTCTAGATGTGTTTGAAGACTTCATTTCTCCTACTACCGCTGCCCAGACACTTTTGTTTACAGCCTGTAGTAAAAGGAAAGAGGTGAGTTATCACATAGATAACATTTGCTTTATTATTTTAAATTTCTTCAAATATGCTCTTTTTTCAATGTTAATTGTGTGTTCTTCAAGAACTGTATTTCTTGTCTCTTCAGGTACTGCAAAAGACTATGGGATTTTGCTACCAGATTCTTACTGAACCAAATGCTGATCCTCGTAAAAAAGATGGAGCCTTACATATGATTGGTTCTTTAGCTGAAATACTTCTAAAGGTATTCCTTCATGTGAGAGAGTGTGTGTAGTTAATAAATATTTTTAATTATATATATTGCATGTAATGTGTGTAACACATGTGTGCAGTACCTATCTGCAGAGGCCAGAAGACATTGTTAGATAACTTGAAGCTAGAGTTACAGGTAGATGTGAACGGCTGATGTGGGTTATGAGAAGTGAACTCTGATTATCTGGAAGAGCAGTGAATGCTTTTAACTGCTGAGCCATCTTGCCAGCCCCTAAATTAATAGCTTGGTTTTTGTTTTGTTTTGTTTAGTTTTTTGTTTTTCCCTGAGGTGTGATATGTATACCATGTAGTTTGTCTATTCAAAGTATATAACTACAGCTGGTAAGCCACCAAACCTGACTTGAGTTTAATTCTCGGGTCTCACATAGTAGGAGAGAATTACTGCAAGTTGTCCTCTGATGTCCACATAGCACTGTGGCAAACACACACAGACAATAAATAAGAAATATAATAGAAAATTCTAAGAGAGTGTAACTGAGTGGTTATTAAGGTATTCACATTACTGCATCCATCTCATTTCAAGACATTTTCATCACCACAAAATTGAAATCCTGTCTTGCTTTTAAACTCAGCACTTGGGAAACAGAGGCAGGCAGAAGTTTGTGAGTTGAAGACCAGCATAGTCTACAAAGCAAAGTCTACAAAGTTCTAAGACCCTGTTAAAAAAAAAAGTAAACAATAAAACGAAAAGAAAAAAAATCCTGTCTCTAAAATAGAAGTCTCCCCCTATTTCATGCCAAACCTCCCAGTCCTGCACTTACATTTATCTATGAATTTATTTTGGACCTTTCACACAAACTGAGGGTTGCATGTCCTTTTTTTACTGTCTTTGGATTTAGTGTAATGTTTTAAAGGTTTCTCATCTAGCACTTGGCTATGCTTATTCCTCAGTACCAAATACTGAACTGAATTGTTAATACTGCATTTGTTCATGTTTCAGCTGATATATATTATCTATGTTTCTTCTTCTCTATTCTGAACCTTGCTAAGAACATTCTTTTACAAGTTTGTGTAGAGTGTATATTTTCATTTTGCATATATCTCAGAACCTAAATTGCTCATGTTTAGAAAACCAAAAACGATACACAAAATGTCTGTAACATTTTAACATCAGTAGCATATGACAGCTTCATGAGATTAAACGGATTAGAATAAATGTGTGTCTCTTTATTAGTCCCTTTTAACATTATCGTGTTTATTTGCAATTTGAGACAATTTGTGTTTAGACAACTTTTTAGAAATTTTTTTTTTATATTCACAGAAAAAGATCTACAAAGATCAAATGGAATACATGTTGCAGAATCATGTATTTCCTCTCTTCAGCAGTGAGCTAGGCTACATGAGAGCAAGAGTAAGTTTTAAAATTGTATTATTCCATGTATTTTTTTAAATGTCCTTTAAGGAATAACTGAAAATGTTTGGCTTGAAAATGTGTGTCTTTGTTAAGACTTCTTTTTCTGTACGTCTTCATCTGGCTGCTGTAGTACTGTGTGCATAGTTGTCATCTATGTCTGGTAGCAGTATCTGTTTGTGTTTTGCATTCAGATCTTGCTATCCACACAAAGAATGTGCAGCCAAAGAGTAATATGGGATCATAGTACTGGTCTAGTGTTATGTGTTTGAACACACCTCCCACTGACCAGCCTCCAAATTCTCAGACAAAACTCTGGGAAGAGCTTATTTTTGGGAAATCTATTACAAGCTGTTTATCGGCACATACACACAACCCTTCCTCCTGTATTTAAAGGCTTGCTGGGTACTTCACTATTTTTGTGAAGTGAAGTTCAAAAGTGATCAGAACCTCCAAACAGCTTTAGAGCTGACAAGAAGATGTCTGATTGATGATCGAGAAATGCCTGTGAAAGTGGAAGCTGCCATTGCACTACAAGTGTTGATCAGCAATCAAGAAAAAGGTAAGTGCTTTGTGTACAAATACCCTTATTTAACTGTAAGGCAGAATTCTAGGGACTAACTTAATATACTCCATGAAAGCTCTTGGTGTTTTCTCTTTTTGTATCCAACTTATTATTTACCTGTTTATTAAGTTCCTCCCCTGCTCTATTACAGCTAAAGAATACATCACTCCATTTATCAGACCTGTAATGCAGGCTCTTCTTCATATTATAAGAGAAACAGAAAATGATGATCTTACAAATGTAATTCAGAAAATGATCTGCGAATATAGTGAAGAAGTTACTCCCATTGCTGTAGAAATGACACAGCATCTGGTATGTTCTTTCAACCTGTTACTATTGCAAAGATGTTAATTTGACTTTTTGTATCATCTCTGTAGATTGTCACAGGTATCTTGCTTTCCCTAACAGCAAATATTCCATGGAACTTACTATGTAACATGTTGTATAAACCCCTTGACAGATACGTAACTCATTTATTTTTTCACATGCTTCTAGTTGAAATGATTGTGAAATAGAAAAAGGTTGAGTAACTTGCCAGAGCTAAATGTAGTGTGTCTGGGATTCATCCTTGTATTGTCATAGTTTAGGCCCTTAGGTGTGTTAGGCTCATTATCTGTGGGGTTTCCTGAATACTCAGAACAGTTGGTATAGTTACAAAAAGCAAATCAGGCATGGAGAGGTGGTTCAGTGGTTAAAGCACTTCCAGCACCTCCATGTTGGCTCAGAACTGTGTGCAACTCCAGATCCACAGCATCCATGATGCCCTCTTCTGGTCTGTGTGAGCAGGCACCAAACATGCAGGTTTTCCACAGACATACTTGAAAACAACACACTCTAACATTAAATTATGTTTTTAGAAAGGCAAATCAGCAACCTGGTGATTTAATATACCTGAATTTAGGCATAGTCAAAGAAAGGTTCTAGCACTAGCACTCTTGGGTTCATCCAGTCCTTTTGGCACTAATAATATTAATGATAAGCACTCTCTGCCTTGCATCATTACCCTAATAGTTGTCAGTCTGCAATTAATTCACCCAAGTACTGTGGCAGGAAATTTGAGGCCTGCCTGGGATACACATCCTGCCTGATACTCTGTGTGTCTGTGTTCTTACTCTTCCCCCAGTCTTAAAACCAAAACATTGGATACATTTCATACTCTTGATTCTAGGCAATGACATTTAACCAAGTAATCCAGACTGGGCCAGATGAGGAAGGAAGTGATGACAAAGCAGTCACTGCTATGGGAATTCTAAATACAATAGACACACTTCTGAGTGTGGTTGAAGATCACAAAGAGGTAAGAAGTAAACAGTACATCAAAATATAAAGACTCATGCTACGCGGTTCTTATGGAATCTTATCAAGTCATTTTATCTGCTTTTATTTGATGACTTAATTACTTCTGGTTGTAAGGTTAAGATTGGTACCTTAAGGCCAGGCGTTGGTGGCGCACGCCTTTAGTCCCAGCACTCGGGAGGCAGAGCCAGGCGGATCTCTGTGAGTTCGAGGCCAGCCTGGGCTACCAAGTGAGCTCCAGGAAAGGCGCAAAGCTACACAGAGAAACCCTGTCTCGAAAAAAAAAAACCAAAAAAAAAAAAAAAAAAAGATTGGTACCTTACAAATGTTAAGTTTTAGAGTATACACACAGTGATTGGGAAGTAGCTGCTGTTTGCTTTACCATTTTTTGTAGCTCATAATTTTTCTTAGATCCAGCACATGGTGATTTATTTGAAAACATGGTACTAATTTCACTTGGAGGTTAGTTTTGGACTGATGAGATTATTCACCAGGGTGAGGTCCTTTTATCCAAGCCTGATGACCTGAGTTCAGTCCCTGGACACAGCATTTGCACACAAATGAATGCATGAATGTATGTATGAATAAACAAATAGGTGTAAAACATTTACCATAATACTGAAATTATCATTATCTTCATCCTTTTTGCCTATTATCTTTTTGAAATGTAAGGGGAATATAATCATGAATATTAAAAGCTTTAATTATTTAGATCATAAAAAACAAGAGAAAAAAACTGGTCCCACCTAAATTCATAGTATTTTAACATTTTCACTGGATTTTCTTTAGGTTTTATTTCCCATAAGAACCCAATTTTAATTTTTTATTCTCCCCCCACCCCACCCCCACCCCTGTGCTGGGATCAAGGCAGAGCTTCTTATATGCTAAGAGGTAGTTCTACTATTCAGCTATACCCCAGCACAGACAGTTTCAGATAGATGAAATTGAGTCCCTCAGAGATTATGTTCTTTTTGTTTGGTATTTTTGAGATAAGGTCTTACTTTTTGGTTGCATCCCCACAAAGGCTTTGAAATCATTATATATAGCTTGTTCTGTTTTATATGTTCTTTCTATCCTCTTAACTTTAGCCTCATGACTACCACAATGGTTGGCTAGAGATAATTTCAACCCTGCTTCTTTCCCCACAATCACTGTCATGAATTTGGTGTCAGTGATTGTACTGTGGATATGGCAAAGGGGGATAAACAAAGGCCTTGAACTCACGGAGCTTCACCTGCCTCTGCCTTCCAAGTGCTGGGATTAAAGGCGTGGACCGCCACTGCCTGGCTCAACCAGGCAGTTTTAGTTTTGTCTGGACTGAGTTTATGTATGCTCAAAATACATTGCTTTCTTTTTATAGTTTTGTGATATATATACTTTTTATATATATTTGTGATAGTATTTTCCCATTATGTTATTTTTGTTAATAAGCAAGTGGTTCCTTATTTTTCTCATTGTAATGATTTTCCATTAAATATCAGTATAAGCTGGGCGGTGGTGGTGCACACCTTTAATCCCAGCACTTGGGAGGCAGAGCCAGGCGGATCTCTGAGTTCGAGGCCAGCCTGGGCCACACAGTGAGTTCCAGGAAAGGCGCAAAGCTACACAGAGAAACCCTGTTTCAAAAAAACAAAAAAAAAAATAAAAAAATAAAAATAATGTCAGTATAAGATTTCTTTATAATTTTATATGTTGTTTCAGAACAGATTTAAAGTACTTTCTTAATAAAAATGTGACTTTATAATTTTTATTTTTTTAACTTTTAGATAACCCAGCAGCTTGAGGGAATCTGCTTACAAGTCATTGGGACCGTTTTACAACAGCATGTCTTAGGTATTATACCTGATTTTACTATTTTTATATCATTTAAGGTGAATAAGCATTTCTTGACAACTTGATATTCTCTTCTAGAATTCTATGAGGAGATCTTCTCTTTGGCACATAGTCTGACATGTCAACAAGTGTCTCCACAGATGTGGCAGTTACTGCCCCTTGTATTTGAAGTATTTCAGCAAGATGGCTTTGATTACTTTACAGGTAAAGTCAAATCAACATGAAAATATGTATTGTTACTTAACCCCCACTGTGATTACCACATAGCTTATAATTGAACACTGTACATTTTCCTGCTTTAACTGCTACATTGTTTAATCAGTAACAATGCCTAAGGATGACATATAGGTATTAATGTCTGTTGTATCATTATTGTTAATGTTTACTTTTAACACCACACATGCACACACATGCATAATAATATTCTATATAAATAAGTGTATGAGTATGTATTTTTTGTTTAATAGAAAGGAATTCTTTTTAAAGTGATTGATAGAGACAGAATAGTGCTAGATTTGCCTTTTGGTGAGAAAACTTTTTTTCAGAAATAAATGAAGTATTTTTATAAATATGAGTAAGTTCATAGTGGTGGCACTCAGAGGCAGGTAGGTAGGGGTTCAAAGTCATCCTTGGCTACCTACCTAGTTTGAGGTTAGCCTGAGCTATAGGAGACTCTGCCTTTTAAATCATTGTATATAGCCTGTACCAGTTTTATGTATTCTTTGCATCTTCTTATCTTAGCCTTGTGACTACCATCATGCTTTGCTACAGATAATTTCAACCCTGCTTCTTTCTCCACAATCACTGTCATGAATTTGTACTATGGGTATGGCAGAGGGGGATAAACAAAGGTAAAGGATGTACAAATTGATTTTTTTTTTTTTAATTTTAACTATAGACATGATGCCTCTTCTGCATAACTATGTAACAGTTGATACAGACACGCTTCTATCTGATACCAAGTATCTTGAGATGATATACAGTATGTGTAAAAAGGTAGGCCCCTTTTCTAATAGCAGATATCAGAAGGTTGTTGCAATAAAATGGTATAAATAACACATGCTCCTAGATTGTGCTGAACACAGAACATATTGATCAGACAATTAAAGATTTTAAAAGTTACAAAATTATTTCTTAGAAGGGCATGATTACTCACAGTTGTGGGTTCAAGCAAGGGGATTGACAGTTCAAGGTTATCATGTGGTACATAACAAGTCTGAGGCTCTTACCAAAAAATTGGAATGAAATGTTGGGTTTGAGGAAATATCTTCAATTAATAGAACACTTGCCTAGCATGTGGAAGATTCTGGATAAATAGACAAAATATTTTAAATTTGGGATTTTTTTAAAGATTGGACTTTAGAGATGTTTACAAAAAGGAATGCTTGGAGATTACAGGTCTTTGGCTGAGTATGGTGGCATACCCCTTTAATTCCAGCACAGTGAGTTAGAGGCTACCCTGGCGTATAGAGCAAATTCCAGACTAGTCAGAATTACATGGTGAGACCCTGTCTTCAGACAACAAAACCAAAAAAACTAACCAAAACTACTCTGCCATTTGGTGTGGGTGTGGTGTCAGTGTCAGACCAATCTAAAAGCTTTCATCCTCCTGTCTCAACTCAGCCTCTCTAGGATTTTGATTATAGGCATGTGCTACCACACTTGAGGTGGTGGGTGGGTTTTTGTTTTGTTTGTTGTTTTTGTGTTTTCTTTTGTTTTGAGACAAGGTTTTTCTGTGTAGCTTTGTGCCTTTCCTGGAACTCACAGAGATCCGCCTGGCTCTGCCTCCCGAGTGCTGGGATTAAAGGCGTGCGCCACCACTGCCTGCATTTTCTAGTTTTTACCTCTGTGAGAGAACTTAATGTTTGTTAACATACTAGAGTCCAGAAGAAGAATTCAGGACATGTGCTTTTGTCTTATAAACTAGGGTGCCAGAAGGGTAGGCTGTGACACACAAATAGCATCTGTCCTTTTTCTGGTGATCATGGAAGTTATTCATCTAAATATGTAGAGGGAAATTATTTCCCTGATTTAAACAGTTCACAAAGCCTTGCAATTTGTATTGTGTTGATCAGGTTCTTACTGGAGTTGCAGGAGAAGATGCAGAATGTCATGCAGCAAAATTGTTAGAGGTCATCATTCTACAGTGCAAAGGGCGTGGCATTGATCAGGTGAGTGTTGCTGATTTTCTGTTTTAGACTTTAGAGTGTTGGTCTCTCTCCCTCCCACCCCCCCAGGGTTTCACTGTGTAGCTTTGAGCCTTTCCTGGATCTTGCTCTGTAGACCAGGCTGGCCTCGAACTCACAAAGATCCGCCTGCCTCTGCCTCACGAGTGCTGGGATTAAAGGCACAAGCCACCACCACCCAGCTAGAGTGTTGGTCTTTAAAATTAGATTTCCCGGGCCGGGCGGTGGTGGCGCACGCCTTTAATCCCAGCACTCAGGAGGCAAAGCCAGGCGGATCTCTGTGAGTTCGAGGCCAGCCTGGGCTACCAAGTGAGTTCCAGGAAAGGCGCAAAGCTACACAGAGAAACCCTGTCTCGAAAAACCAAAAAAAAAAAAAAAAAAAACCAAAAAAAAATTAGATTTCCCATGAAAACGCTGTAACAGTTAAATACTAGTCATCTTTAGATGTCCTCTTTAGGGTCAGAGGTTCAGTTGAAGTGATGAATAAGTTAATATAGTAAGCTAGTTAAGATGCTATTATAATCTTGGAAAATCTTGTAATCTCTCTTTACAGTGTATTCCATTATTCGTGGAGGCGGCTTTAGAAAGACTGACGAGAGAGGTTAAGACAAGTGAACTCCGAACAATGTGCCTGCAAGTTGCAATTGCAGCCTTGTATTATAATCCACACCTACTACTTAATACCTTAGAAAATCTTCGCTTCCCTAATAATGTTGAACCGGTTACAAATCATTTTATCACACAATGGCTTAATGACGTTGACTGTTTCCTGGGGTAAGTGATAATAAATTGTAACTTTATGCAGGACTTTGCTTTATATTATGACTACAGTGTAATTCTCATTTTTATTTACAATTTTAGGCTTCATGACAGGAAGATGTGTGTTCTGGGCTTGTGTGCCCTTATTGATATGGAACAGATACCACAGGTTTTAAATCAGGTTTCAGGACAGATTTTGCCAGCATTTATCCTTTTATTTAATGGATTAAAAAGAGCCTATGCCTGTCATGCAGAACATGAGAATGACAGTGATGACGACGATGAGGCTGAAGACGAGGATGAAACTGGTAAGGGATTTGTGCTTAGAATCATCTTAGAATTCTTTATCATAAGATCATAGCCAAATGCTCTCAGATTCATTTATAGGAAAGCCAGGTATAGGCCAATACCTCCTGATATCCCAGTGCCTGGTAGACTACAACAGTTCTCATGTTCTCACATTTATGGCCAGCCTTAGCTAAATAGACCATATTTTTTCAGAGTTAAACTTGAAAGGCCATAAGTGCCAAATAGTATTAAAGGTGTTTAGGAAAATGAGCTAAGAATGTAGCTCAGTTGCTAGAGTGCTTGCATAACATGCACAAAGCCTGAATTCCATCCCAGCACCTTATAAACCCACCACTCTGAATGTAGAGGTAGAAAGATCAGATTCAGTGCTCTCTTCTGGCATCCTCAGGTGGTCCACATACATGGTATACTTATACATATGAAAGCAAAACACTTCTTAATACTTATAGAAGAAATTTTCTTTTTTTTTTTTTTTTTTTTTTCTTTCTTGAGACAGGATTTTTCTGTAGATTTGGACCCTGTCCAGGAACTAGCTCTGTAGCCCAGGCTGCCTCAAACTCACAGAGATCACCTGCCTCTGCCTCCCGAGTCCTGGGATTTGGCATGTGCCACCACTCCCCGGCCAAAATAAAAGAAAGAAATTTTTTAGATAAAAATATTAGAATTAAGGTAGATATTGGCTTCAATACTTATAAGATACTGTAGGCTATTAATGGAAATTGAATTTGACACCTGTAATCTCAGTGCACTTATCAGCATACTAACCAAAAGTGGCTATATCTGTAGAAATCATGCCATCACCAAAAAAATCACCTCAAGTTCTTTACCCCTGGATTTTTGAGACATATTCTTTCTATATATAGAGCCCTGTCCTAGAACTCACTATGTAGATCAGACTGTCTTGAATTCATGGAAATCCACTTGCCTCTGTCCTCCTAAGTACTGGGGTTAAAGGCGTGTACCACCGTGCCTGGCTCACAACCAGTCTCTATGATTTATTTTATGCACACTGGTGTTTTGTTTGCATGTATGTCTGTATGAGGATGTCAAATCCCTGTAGTTGGAGTTACAGACAGTTGTGAGCTACCATTTGGGTGCTGTGAATGGAACTTGTGTCCTATGTAAGAGAAGCCAGTGCTCTTAACCACTAAACCATCTCTCCAGCCCCTCAAAACCAGTTATTAAAAGACAAAGCAAAGTTCAGCCTCCTTGAAAAGAAGGTGAAAGATTCTTGGGAGGAGAAAGGGTGGGGGTTCGTTTGCCTGAAGCTTTCTAGATTGTTTGATTGGGTAAGTAGTATTTTATTTCTGTGAAATAAAGAGCTCTGGAAGTTTACTATTGGTTCTCTAGTCTCTGTTGCCGCCCCTGCCTCCCTCTTTTTTCTTTTTTTTTTTTTTAGTGTAATTTATCTTAGAGACAAGGTTTTACTTTGTACCCTGTTTTGGCCTGGAACTCAGCTTTTTTATTCCCCAATGTTGGGATTACTTACTTGACCAGGATTGGCCTTAGCAGGCCTTTTTAACATGGATTATAACAGAAAACCATTCAGTATCCTTATCACATGGGGACAATGATTCTTGTCTATCACCTTGAAGAGATCAGGCAGTTTTCCTTCCTTTTGTCACCTGTATTTGGATCATAGATGGAGCCAGGTGTTGTGACACACACATGCAATCTCAGCAGCTAAATGGAGCATGACACCATGAGTCCCTCTCCAGGCTGAGTTTGTGGAGAGGCCCTATCTTAACAAACAAAAAGTTTTATTATGTTATTTTCAGTTGAGTTTCATAGACACCTAAGAGTGTTGAAGTAATTGTCACTTTGCTGAGTAACAGAATGTTTCATTGTCATAAATACCTGACTTGGCAGAAGAACTGGGGAGTGATGAAGACGATATTGATGATGATGGGCAGGAATATTTGGAGATTCTGGCTAAGCAAGCAGGTGAAGATGGAGATGATGAAGATTGGGAAGAAGATGATGCTGAGGAAACAGCTTTGGAAGGCTATTCCACAATCATCGATGATGAAGACAACCCTGTTGATGAGTATCAGATCTTTAAAGCTATATTTCAAAGTAAGCCAACTTCTTAAATGAACCATTTAATTGAATAGATCTGTTCTTTGATGTCTACCCCTTAGATAAGAGATTCACTTGGCAAAGCAGTACAAAATATTTGCTTCCTTTGAGTTTTGGAGATGGGAATTTACTATGCAGACCAGGCTGCCTATAATATGTACCACCGTGCCTCTCATTTGTACTACCATGTCTGGCTTCTGCCTGTATTCTATTACTTACATTTAATTTGTAATTTGAAAGATGTACATTATCAGAAAATTTCATGAATTATACAGTTAAAACCTTTTTGTTTTGTTCTTTTTGTTTTTTGAGACAAAGTTTCTCTATAGCCCTGGCCATTCTGGAACTAGTTTTTTAATCTTTTGTCGGAATTAGGCTAGCTTTATTTCTGAAGTCTGTCAAGTTTGTTATTTATTAAAAAGTGATGAGACTTAGCCGGGCGGTGGTGGCGCACGCCTTTAATCCCAGCACTCGGGAGGCAGAGCCAGGCGGATCTTTGTGAGTTCGAGGCCATCCTGGGCTACCAAGTGAGTTCCAGGAAAGGCGCAAAGCTACACAGAGAAACCCTGTCTCGAAAAACCAAAAAAAAAAAAAAGTGATGAGACTTAAATCTTTTTGTGGGGGGGGTGTTGACAAGGTTTCTCTGTCTTGGAACTCAAATTGGTTATTATCATATCTAATGTTCTTCCTCTCACTCTCTTTTCCTCCCTATACAGCTATTCAAAATCGTAATCCTGTATGGTATCAGGCCTTGACTCATGGTCTTAATGAAGAACAAAGAAAACAATTACAGGACATAGCAACTCTGGCTGATCAAAGAAGAGCAGCCCATGGTATGTTAGTAAACCATAACTCTTCTCTGATGCAATTAATGACTTCATACAGCTTTATAATTGAAGGGACTTTATTTACAATTGAAGGCATTTAACATTCTGTAAATGTATGTGGGCTGGAGGTATACACACTGAATTGTCTTTAAGTATAACTTTAGATTACACTCAGTGTGTAGTACCTTAATAAAATTGCTTAAATTCAGGATAATGTAACAAATTCTGTTGAAGATATAAAATTTTGAGTTATTAAAGATCATAGATATTTTATCTTTAAACATTTCAGTATACATTTTAAAATTCAACTATGTATGATACATAGCCTTACCATTTTCTGTAAGTGTTAATATCCAATCAACCATCTGAGTAGTCGTAGTGTAAGTTGAGCATAATATGCTGGTGTATTTTATATTTGGGATTTAATTGCATTTCACCAATTAGATATATTTGTCCCCTTTTAAGATGAGTACTTAATTATTTATTTGTATAATGTAAAGTGTAGGGACTTTTTTCTTTACCAGTAAGTCAAAATTGGCTAAGATCTCTAGTACATATGTCTATTAAAGCAGTAAGATGATCAGATGACCGTTAATGTTTCACCTCCTTGTTTTCTAGAATCCAAAATGATTGAGAAACATGGAGGATACAAATTTAGCGCTCCAGTTGTGCCAAGTTCTTTCAATTTTGGGGGCCCGGCACCAGGGATGAATTGAGCTTCTACTTTCTTTCCTGCTGTGTGAGTGTAGTGAAGAGCTTGTGTTCCTCCTAGTAGTGGTTCCAGAACTGGTTCATGTTATCTACTAACTGATCAATAGATGGACAGAAACCCCAGGAGGTGGGAGCTGATCATGTAACCTGGCACTGGACGAGAAACTAGAGGGATCTGGGGAGGGGTTAACTTGGGGGGCTATTTTCTTTATTTTTTGAAGAAAGTAAGATCCTGACTCTGAAGCTTCAAGAGACACTGTGGAAATCTGAAATGAGGGGATGTCATGAAGGCAGCTTTTCTTTTTCTGAGGAAAAAAATAGGCATGGGCTACAGGACTATTTAAAATGTCTCATTTACAGTATATAAAGTTCAAAGGTAGATGTAATTCTTACACCTATAAGTATTTGTCCGATTTCTGTCTCTTCCTTACCATTGGGTATCCTTTATATGTAAATAAGATAAGGTAATCAGATAACCTTATTCAGTCTATCATTTTCATTCATCAGATTGTTCCTATGTAGATTGGACATTTATTGTAGCACTACATAACTGATTTTAAAATCTGTAAATGAATTAGCACTTTCATATTGAAACAAGCCTGCTAGCCTATGTATAAAAGCAAAACTGTTTGCTGTTTATAAAAAGGGATGTAATGGGGTGGGGGGGCAGGGGTAATTTCAGGTTAATTATTAATTTAAAAATGAACTAGCAATTTTGTATCTGGTGACTTTGTGGTGCACTCACCTCTGGTAGTGACTTGAATTCGGTATGTAAAAAGGGGTTAGTGATGTTTCATTGCTGCTAAAAATGGCAACTCCCTCTGTGTCCTTTTTTGTTCCTTAAAGCTCTCAGTGTACAAGTGGACATTTGGATACAAGACCTTATGTAACAAACAAAGGTGATATCTGAAGCATGTAAATTGGATATAAAAATTCTACTCTTAAAGAGTTGATCTAGAGTATGGCTAAACATCTATATATGCAATATATTAAAAGAACTTAATTCGGCAATTATGTCTTGATCTGATTGCAATTTATTCCTAATTAATCCCTATCCCCACTGACCTGTTTTTATCCTGTACCAGAAAGAGTGCAAAATGTACTTAAGATTAATATCTGCCCATCCCTCTTTTCTCCTCTCTTCTACCCGTCTTGATTATGGTATCTTTATTCTGACTGTAGACTGAAGGCACATGGTTCCCTCTAAAAACCACTATTGATACCACTGCAGAAACAAGCCAGCAACAACAGGGTGGCGAGGTGGGCTTCTCCCCTCTCTTCCTAAATGCATGTTCAAAGATACTCCCTTATTGATCTTAAACATCTGTCAGATGAGTCATACATTGGATTATTTTTTATATACATGTATACACAATATTTCAAATTGAAAGCAACATCTCAGTGGATTCAAACTACATACTGTTGTCTAAAACAAAATTTATAAACTGTACAAATGAAATGCACATATTGATATTTAAAATGCATAATTAAGAAAACCCTTTGGTGTTGTGTTTTTCTTGTATACCAATACTCAAGCCACTGATGTTAGCACTGTTTGGTTTTCTATTTTAACTCTGAAGGAGTGTGAATGTATTTCTGAATTTAATACTAAAATATTGGCCAAAAGAAAAAGATGTCTAAATGTGTGGGTACAAACTGTAATCAAGTGTGCTACTACTACCGTCTCATAGTTGGGCACCAAGTGTATACCCTAGGTTTGCTTAAGGGATTGTCACTGTTCTACAAAATCAATAAAGTAAAAATGAAGTAGTTATATATATATATATATATATATATGCAGCATTGTACAGAGGGGAGATACTGAATATTATTAACATTATGGTCTTCCTTTATGTTTTTGTACCCTAATATCTACTCTGCTTTTTAAATTTTCAAACTTCAGTTATCTTTGAATTGATCCAGTTTTCACACTGTTACCGGAAAACCATATCTAATAAAGGTTTTAGTTAGTCCCATACACAGAATGAAAATTCTCATTTGGTGAGGTTCTTGTTTCAAGAAACTGTACTGGCCTATCTTTAAAAACATTTATTGTTGAGCCAGCATTCTGGAAGCAGAGACCAGCAGATCTTTTAACAACAAGGACAGCCAAGGCTACACAGAAAAACCCTGTCTCAAGACCGAAAAACTTACTGTCTCTTATGTAATATAATCTAATCACCATTTATAGATATTTAATGTTAGGATTTATAATTATTTAAATAGTGTTCAAGTGGTGTTTTTAATGCATCAGATATACCTAAATTTTCATTTTTTCCCATTACACTTAACCTCAAATTTTAAGTTTCTAGAAGATAACAGTGAACCTTTCTTCCCCCCCCCAAAAAAAAAATCATAAAAATTATGGG
This sequence comes from Peromyscus leucopus, assembly GCF_004664715.2. Lineage (NCBI taxonomy): Eukaryota > Metazoa > Chordata > Mammalia > Rodentia > Cricetidae > Peromyscus > Peromyscus leucopus. The sequence continues at coordinate 95,129,204 of NC_051063.1, read as the reverse complement.
TGGGTTTTTTTTGTGTTTGAGACAGGGTCTCTATGTAACCCTTGCTTCCTGGAACTTACTGTGTAGACTAGGCTAGCTTTGAACTCTGTACCTCCCTAGTAGGGTATTAAAGGCCTGTCTCCATGTCCTGCAGAAGTAAATTTCTCTTTTATGTGTTTGGGTGTTTTGCTTCCAAGTGCATGAAGTCAGTACCCAAAGAGTCGAGAAGAGGGCGTCAGATACCCTAGAACTGGAGTTAATAACATGCTTGTGAGCCACCATGGAGGTTCTGAGAATTGAACCTGGGTATGCTGGAATTATCAGCCAGTGTACTTAACCTGAGACATCTCTTCAGTGATCTAGTTCTTGTAATTTGTGTACATACTTTCCCCACTTAATTTTGATGCTGTTCTTCCTTTTGTTCACAGTACTGCTATTCTATTAATTTATGAATGAGTTATTTCCTGATAGTCTTACCTCTGAAAGAGACCAGAGTATAGCAAGGGCGACCAACACACTACCTTGTAGCATATGCTGTGCCTGTGGTAGGCCAGAAGACAGAATTGTAGTCAGCTGGGGCTGGAATTAGGGATGGTTGTGAGCCACCCCTTGGGAGTGGGAGAACCTAGGCACTCTGCAAGAGTAGGTGTTCTTAACTGCTGAGGCAGATGTCTAGCCCTGGAGCTTGGAACTTTTTGAGGTAAGATTATCACAGGATACACTGGTCTTTGTTTGTTTTAACTCTTCTGCCTCAATGTAAGATTAGATATGTGCCACCACACCTGACTAAGATCAGTTCTTTTAAGACTTTTTTTTTTTCAAGACAGGGTTTCTCTGTGTAGTTTTGGTGCCTGTCCGGGATTAAAAGCATGCACCACCACCGACTGGCTGACATCTTTTCATTTTTATCATTTATTTGTGTGTCTGTGTATTTGCCCAAGGAGGTCAGAGAGGTATCTGTAGCAAGTCTTTCTCTGCCAATTCCCAAATAATGGCATGGAAACGTAATATTAATTATGAAAGCTTGGCCTTAGCTTAGGCTTGTCCCAGTAGCTCTTATAACATAACTCATTTATTTTAATCTACGTTCTGTTGTGTGGCTATTACCACATCTGTACTGCTCATGCTACCTTTTCTGCCTGGCTGGCAATCCCACCTTTCTTCCTCTATCCCCAGATGTCCTGCCTAATCCCTTCCAGCCTAGCTATTGGCCATTCAGCTCTTTATTAAACCAATCACAGTGACACATCTTAACACAGTGTAAAGGAATATATTCATTCTCCAACAAGTGTCAGCTCCCTGAAGCTGGAGCTCCAGGCAGTTGTGAGGTACTTGATGCGGGTGCAAGTAATCTTACTCTGGTCTCCTGGAAGAACAATTTGTGTTGAAAACCAGAAGCCATTTCTCTAGTCCCAGATTTTCTTAAATTTGTGGGTTTGGGGCTGCACATATATTTATGCACCTTTTGCATGGTACCCAAAGAGACAAGAAGGTGTTAAATCTTCAGGAACTCAAGGTACAGATGGTTGGTTGTGAACTACAATGTGGGTGCTGAGAATTGAACCTGGGTTCCCTAGAAGTGGAGCTAGTCTTTAACCTGACCCCTCTCTCCAGCCCCAGAACAGAGGTTCTTAAATTGAACAATTGTGTTTCTCCAGAGGCTTAATAGAGCTAGGTTGTATCTAACTAGCTAAAGTAAGTCAGTGACACTATAGGCTTCTTACATTTGAGTGCAGCATGTGTGAGCGAGGCAGCTTAGTACCCATACGCTGAATAAATCAGATGTGATGAAAAAGCCTCCCTGGGCTGGCCTGAAACTTTGTGGACCAGGCTGGAAGCATAGACCCACCTGCTGTTGTACTGGGATTAAAGATAACTACCACCATACTCAACTAATTTTTTTTTTAAATTGAGTTCTCTTAAATCAAGCAAACTAGGAAAAGAACTTTCTCTGCCTGATAATGCTGCAATGCGCTCCTTCCAAGTTAATTAACTACATGTACTCCAGATATAATAAGTACTTTATTTTGCCCCCCACCAGGAATTGACAAATTTATTCAGTTTGAGCATATAAGAGTGACCAGAATATCCAAAACAATCCTGAAAAAGAACATGGTTTAGTAATGACAGTGTAGTGGTACTGGTTTTGGCCAAAGAATAAAGAGCTGAGGAAGAAACCTTATGTGATCATTTAATAGGGTGGGAATTAATAATCTTGATGCAAGTACCTACATGCAAAGGCATAACATGGGTCTCTCAGCTCATATCATATCCCTAAATTACTTAAATAGATTGAAGATCATAATTTTAGATTAGACAAAGCCAGAACACAAAAAGTAGACTACTAAAAATTTATGGATTTGCCAGACATGTTTTATATGTACAGGATATAAGTCTGGCACAACCTCAGCAGCTTAGCAAAATTTCTTTTTTTTTTTTTAAATTCCTCAGAGAATAAGTCTTTAAGATTGTAGCTCCAGTGGCAACAACGCTTGCATGCATAAGGCTGAGTCCCAACATTAGCCTGAAAAGTTAACCAAGAATATACTGGTACATCATAAATCTGATTGGTTGGTATCCAGACACAGAAGAAACTAATGGAAGGCTGTAAATTTAACCTAGCAGCACCCAAACTTTACCAATACAAGACAACTTATAAACCTGGCAAGGAGGAGACACAGCTCAATAGCAGGGCATTGCCTAGCATATCGGAGTACCCAGGATTGATCTCTACCAATACACACACACATACTGATGCACAAAGAATCAGTAAACATTCCTGTTGATATTAAAATGGTCACTATAGAATCACCATACCTAGCAATTTCTTTAGTGAGTAGCCTGAGGTATGGAATTTACTGAACTTAATGGGATCAAAAGTCCTCATCTAGCCTCCTGTACCCATACTACACAGATATACATGCAGACAAAACACTTTTATACATAAAATCTTACCATCTATGGGTACAGACAGTATATTTTTATTTTCAGTCCTGTACTGCAAATCTCATAGATTTAAATAAGCAAAGCCAGCCAGTGGCAAGTAAGCTAATCCAATGTCATCCCATTTTTCCCAAGGGCTTAAGAGCAATCACAACTTCATTTTGCATTCCTGGGAATTAAACCAAGGTATATCCAACACTCAAGTACTTCTAAAGCAGTTCTCAACTTGTAGACCTATACTCCTCAGGAGGGTCAGACACCCTTTCACAGGGGTCATATATCAGATATCCACATTACAATTCATAACTAGCAGAATTACAGTTATAAAGTATAGCAACAAAATGATTTTATGACTGGAAGTCACCACAACATGAGAAAGTATTAAAGGGTTACAGCGTCACTAAGGTTGAGAACCACTGTTCTAAAGACATGCCTATAATCCCATTATTGGCCGGGTGGAGGTAGAAAGACCCCGTCTCTAAGAGGATAAGAAAAGGTGACATACACCTGTCATGCTAGGGTTTGGGAGTTGGCGCCTGGTGGATCATTCAATTGTTCAAGATCATGTTATCGCCCTCTACATAGCAAGTCTGAGGCCAGATGAGCCACAGAAGACCTCTCAAGTCAAAAAAGAATATTATGTTTAAACGTTTCAAGTCCTGTTCCCTATTAAATGAATAGGTATCCCAATTACATAATTATGCCTTGGTTAGAATAAACATAACTAAAAACCTGGAATGATGTTGGATCTGGTGGCATAGACTTGTACTCCTAGCACTCCGGAGGCTGAAGCAAGATGATTCCCTACCAAGTTCATAGCCTCCTGGACTACACTGCAAAGCTCAGTCTCAAAATAAACGGGGTGAGGGTGAAAGTATATAAAACTGAAGTTCCGACTAGATTCGGTTAGAAATTCAGATATTTTCTACTTGTTATCAATAACATTCTTACTTTATCTATTCCATCATTACCTGAAATGCAACAAACTGAATAAAACTGCTGCTTGTTAATCTCCCTATTCTATTGAAATATAAACCTGGCAACTAACTATTTACGCACACTGCAGCTCAGCTCATCTTTACCGAGTACCACCTGAAATGCCTCATGTTTGAAATGGTTTACAAAAGGGTTGGGCCGAGGGCACCAATAAATATCATACCACACACGCCACAACTAATGTCTCAATAGGCTTAAAGAACACGACAGATGCTTTCTCCATCCTCCATTTCGGGCAAAACATGGAAAGCACATACAAAGGAACGCAGCAACGCCAAGTAGGTCGACTACTAACTTCAGAGCCACAAGTTCACGGTCACACAAGACCATTTGCACGGTGTCCCAGCGGAAGCTGGGATCCGCCGGAACTGCAAAAAGTAGCAGAAAGCTTAACTTCCCACCGCACAGCGGTGCCCGGAGACCGGGAAAGGGCAGGCAGTTTCGGAACACGGTCGCGGCCATCAGGGGTAGAGACAAAGAGCCCCAGAGTGAAGGCCTTGGCCGGCTCAGAGAGCCCCAAGGGAGCGCGTGGACCCCACCCCCCCGTGCTGCCCTACCACCCCCTGAATCCTCCCTCCTAATGGAATAACATTCGTCAATAGCAAGGCCAGGCCCATGCGGCCTCCGACAAGCGCTCCGGCAAGCCCACCGGGAGCTCCAAAGCCTCCAGCTCGGTCCTGTAGGGAAAATGGCGCCCATCACCCCATTTCCCTCCCGGGCAATCAAAAGGACCAACCTCCCTCCCTCGCTACAAAATGGCGCCTCCCGCTGGCGCCCCAGAATCGGCATAATTCCCTCGTCGGTAGGGTGGAGTGGTCCGGGATGAGCGGTTCTTCCAACCAGTCAGACACAGAAGCTTTCATTCTGACCTTGGCGCTAACCACTCAGGCGCGGGCAGGAAGGCCAAGCTACGATGACGCACCCAAAGTGGGTGTGGACAGTGACGTTTTCCTGCCCGTCACTCAATTTGGACCAATAGAGAACAAGAGTCTTCCGGTGAGTGACGTAATGACAACCCAATGGAGGCTAGGGGCGGGCTTCAGAATTGCTATGCGGGTTACGGGGCCTGGGGGCCGGGCGGCTGTTTCCTGTCCTGGTGCATGGTGGTCGGACGAAGGAATTGTTGGAAAATTTTCTCGGAGGTTCGTATATAAATGTGTTTTTACCCAGTGTGCATTATTCTCCGCCCGGCCGCCGCCCTCAGCGCGACGGCGCGGGCCCACTTGGGTCCCGGCTCTACCTCCGGCTCTACCTCATGCCGGGCCTTAGGCCTGGCCGATCCTACGGCCGCCTTCGTAGCGGAGCCCGGGCAAAAGCGGAGTTTATTAATAACCCAAGGCCGCCACTCTGGGGCGGCTGAGCTTTTCCTGCTGAGGACGCCACCCTCCCCCCATCACGCCGCGCCCCGCCTGTTCCCCTTAGGGGCCCACTGAGGGGAGGGAGAGCAAGAGGGGAGGGTGGAGCTCTCGGGAGCCGGGCGGCTTTCTTCGGCTTGACCTTCCGCGCGGAGTCCCCAGGCGCTCCGTGGCGAAGCTCATCGGGCTGGGCCTCCGGGCCTCAGCTCGCCGCAAGCCCCGGCAGGGACGCGGGCCCTGCGGCTGGGGACACCGCCTGCGCATCGTATCCGGGTTTCTTTTCTGCTCTGATCGTGGGCATATGTGTTCTTTTTCACAATTTTTCTTTAAAGGCCTCTGAGCCCTAACATCGAATATTCAAAAGTAGCCATTTGTCATTTCCCTGTTTGCTTTCCATTTGGCCAAATAACAAATGTTTCATAGTGGGACTTTTGTTCACTCTTTTAACTTTTCCCCTTCCATTACATCTAATAAGTAGAGAAGAATATCACTGCCCATCTATTATTTTAGAATCAAGCTTTGCCTTCACTTTAGAAATATCCAAACTGGCATAGTCCGTTGAAAATATTAGAAATTGCAAGTTTCAGATTGTGTTCAGTTTGGTCCTTAATTTTTCCAGGAATGACTTGTTCTGCTGTAGTTGGCAAAAACCTGAATAAGAACACTCTTAATTCTAAGTATATGTTAAATTCATTGTGCAGTGTTGGGATTACAAAACAAGCATAAATTTAATCCTGAGATTTTGACTATTTGGAGATTTAATCAGTTCTACAAATTTTCTCTTCCCTTTTATTTTGAATAGTTGTATCTAGGCTTGGTGGCTCTGTCTATAATCCCAACATTCAGAGAGCCTGAGATTGGAGGAGTACCTCATCAAGTTCAAGGCTACCCTTTATTGCATAGTTACAGCTAGGTACACAATGTAAGGTACTATCTCAGAATAAGTAAATAACATTTTGACAGAATTCACAAACCTTCACATCATCTTCTAAAACTATCAAAACTGGGTCTAGTAGTTCAACTTTGTAATCTTCGCTCCCAAGGCTGAGATAGGAGAAATTACAAATTCAAAGCCTGCCTTGATTACAGGTTGGGTTTAAGGCCAACCTGAGCAACTTAGTAGTGAGGCCCTATCTCAGAAAAGTGAGAATCAGGTTGGAGATGTAGAGCAGTGGTGGAGTGCATACCCTGCCAGAGACAAGACCTTCAATTCACCCTGTAAAACTGCAAATGAACTCACCATGCTGGTGCATACCTGTAATCCTAATACTTTCGAGTAGAGACAGGCAGGTCAGGAGTTGAGTTCATTCTTGGCTACATATTGTTTTCAAGTCCAGCCAGTCATGGCTACACAAGAGCTTGTACCAGGAAAGAAAAGGAAAAAAAAAAAAAAAAAAAAAAAAAAAAACTAGCCTGGGAAGGTGGTACTTGCCTTTAATCCCAGCAAGACTCAGAAAGAAGATGGATCTCTGAGTTCAAAGTCAGGGCTACTCAGAGAAACACTGTCTCAAAAAGAAAAAAAAATACTATAAATATTTGGCTGGCCTGGTGTCCAAGGAGGCCAGAAGAAGCTGTCAGGTCCCCTGGAACTGGAGTTACAGTGATTGTGAGCCTTCATGTGGGTGCTGGGAACCAAACCTAGGTCCTCTGGAATAACAGCCAGTGATCTTAACCACAGCGCCATCTCTACAGCTCACTTTTCTTTCTTTTTTTCTTTGTTTTTTTTTTTTTTCTTCGAGACAGGGTTTCTCTGTGTAGCTTTGCGCCTTTCCTGGATCTCGCTCTGTAGACCAGGCTAGCCTTGAACTCACAAAGATCCACCTGCCTCTGCCTCCTAAATGCTGGGATTAAAGCCGTGCACCACCACTGCCCGGCTCTTTGCCAATTCTTATTACTACCAGTCTTTTGTTTTGTTCTGTTTGAGACAGGTCATGCTATGGAGTATAAACTGCACATAAACTTAGCATCATGCCTGACCGTCTGTGTGCCACCACACACAGTGACATTCTATTACAGCCATCCTATGGAGCATTAAGTCATGGCATCTCTTGTGGGTTTGGTTTGCATTTGTGTGATTTCTAGTGAAGTTGAACACTTATTCGTTTGTTTCTTGACCAATTATCTTTGGAGAAATGTCTGTTTGTATCCTTTCCCTATTTAAAAGTTGGATTAGGACCGGAGAGGGCTCAGCAGTTAAAGGCTAAGGCTCACAACCAAAAAGTTAGATTATATGGGAAGTTATAAAGCTTGATTATGTACTCTTTTTTTTTAAGTTTATTACACTTATCTCTCTCTCTCTCTCTCTCTCTCTCTCTCTCTGTGTGTGTGTGTGTGTGTGTGTGTGTGTGTGTGTAAGAGGGAGATAGAGAGTGTATATATGAGTTTGGGTGGTCGTATATGTCAAAGGACAAATTGTGAAAGTCAGTTTTCTCCTTCCTCCATGTGAGACCCAGGAATTGAACTCAAGTTATTAGATTTGGCTGTATAGGAGAGAGCACTTATCCTGGATTGGATCCTCTGCAGTGGGGTAGGGGGGAGGGTGATGGAATGGAATATTGGAAGTCTCTTATCTCTACATTTAATTCCTGGGAGTAAATCATTTGAATTTGCCCGGGGCGGTGGTGGTGCACGCCTTTAATCCCAGCACTCGGGAGGCAGAGGCAGGCGGATCTTTGTGAGTTCGAGGCCAGCCTGGTCTACAGAGATAGATCCAGGAAAGGTGCAAAGCTACACAGAGAAACCCTGTCTCAAAAAACAAAAAAATCATTTGAATTTATATACATGCTTGCTTGCTTTGCTATTATATACAGTGTTTAAAACCAGAGTGTAACCATACCAGGCATACTCTTCGGCCACTTGTTTTTTCTTCACTATGTATCTTGGACACATTTTTCACCGTTTCCTGTAGATTTCTCTTTTTACTGCTGGCTAGAGATCAAACCCACAGTCTTGTAGATGGCAGCCAGGAGCTCTAAAGCAGAGCTGTGTCTTAAGAGGTGCTTTTTTTTTTTTTTTTTTTCTGTCTCCCACTTCAATTAATGGTAGCATATTTAAACACATCTTTTTGGTGGACTTCTAGATTGTTGATGTCTTTTTGCTGTTGCAGATAACGTTCCAGTGAACTGTGCACACTTATACAATTGTTTTTAAATTTTTCATGATAATTTATTTATTTGAGGGAGGGCATACACTTCTGCAGTGCTTGTGTGGAGGTCAGAGGACAACTTGAGGGAGTCTCTCTCCTTCCCCTCTGTGTGTCCCAGGGATCAGATTCAGGTCATCAGTGGCATCTGCTGAGCCACCTCACAGGCACTCAGGAGTGTTTAATAAATACTGAGAATCATATGGTTGGACATCTTTGTGTTTGTTTGTTTTATGGATGAACATGATAGCGCATGCCTTTAATTCCAGCACTTGAAAGACAGGGAGGCAGATGTCTGAGTTCAGGCCAGCCAGGATTGCATAGTGAGACTATCTCAAAAAACCAACCAAACAAAAAGATTTATTAATGACTGAGCCGCCTTTTTAACAATTGGTACCAAGTTGTCCAATTACAGTGTAAATTTTGTTTAACCTCTACACAGTACTTTAATGTCCAGTTTTTGTCCTGTGTAGCCCTGGAATGAGGTTTTTGGTTGTTTTGTTTTGTTTTTGAGGCAGAGTATCCTGTTGTAGCCTTGGCTGTCCTGGAACTAGCTCTGTAGAATAGGCTGACTCACAGGGATCCTCTTGCCTCTGCCTCCCTCTCAAGTACTGGGATTAAAGGCATATGCTACCACACCCAGCTCTAGAATGAGTTTCTTAAAGATGAAGGTTGCTGGGCATGCTGGTGTTAAAGCGCTCAGGTAGCATGTATGAGGCCTTGAGTTCTGTTGCACCTCCAAAAGGGGGGCAAAATAATAATAGCAATATATACAATAAGGAAGACTTTTTGCTTTTGTTTTTTGAGACAGGGTTTCTCTGTGTAGCTCTGGCTGTCCTGGAACTCACTTTGTAGACCAGGCTGGCCCCAAACTCAAGGAGATCTGCCTGCCTCTGCCTACCAAGCTTTGCAGATACTACCAGGCAGGAAGACTTCTTTCTTATTTCTCTATATCTCTGATAGCATATACTAGGTAGTGAAGTGTGTATTCACATATGTCAACATTGTGTACACACACTTTTGAGGAGCTTGCTGATGGTAAGGATGGTAGGGATGTTTTTGTTTTTTTGAGACAGGGTTTCTCTGTGTAGCTTTGCGCCTTTCCTGGAACTCATTCTGTAGCCCAGGCTGGACTCAAACTCACAGAGATCCTCCTGGCTCTGCTTCCCAAGTGCTGGGATTAAAGGTGTGTGCCGCCACAGCCCGACTGATGGTAAGGATCTTAAGGAGAATGTAAGAATGGAATTACAAAGGTAGGTGGGAAACTGAGCTTCTGCTCAGTTGGGGTTAATTCTGCAAACAGTGTGATGCAGGGGGTGGGGAGATGTTCAATTCTGAAAGGGTTCTATCCTAAGATTTCTTTGCAAGGTTCCGAAGTTCTTCCTCTTCTTTAGAGGAACCTAAGCTAAAATGTTTTTGGTTGTTTTGTTTTGTTTTTCAGAGCTGAGGACCAGGGCCTTGACTTTGCTAGGCAAGCATTTTACCACTTAGCTAAATCCCCAAACTCTAGAATATTTTAGAGATTTATTTTTATGTGTGTTTGTATTTTACCTGCATGTATATGACTGTGTAAGTGTGCCAGGTTCCCTTGAACTGAAGTTATAGACAGTTGTAAGCTGCCATGTGGGTGCTGGGAATTGAACCTGGGTCCTTTGGAAGAACAGCCAGGGTTCTTAAACCACTGAGCTGTCTCTCCAGCCCTGTCCATAAGTAAATAAATAAATAAGTAAGTAAATAAATAAATAAATAAATAAATAAATAAATAAGATGAAGGCTGGAACGATGGCTCAGCAGTTAAGAGCCCTGGCTGTTCTTCCAGAGAACCCAAGTTCAATTCCCAGCAACCACATGACAGCTCACAACTGTCTGCAACTCCAATTCCAGGGGATCCAACACCCTCACATTGACATACATGCAGACAAAACACATTAAATAAAATTTTTAAGTCTTTTGGTAGATAGTTTTTTATTTCTTTTGGGTAGATTCTAGGAATAACTGGAGTTTCAGTGTATCTACAGAGGATTTACAAAAAATTAAAGGACACACTAACAGATAGTGAGAAATTATTAAGTGTCTGTATGTGTCTTGAACAGTGAATCACCCTCAATCCTTGGGAAGTATTATTAGCAACAGCTTGAAAACTGAGTTGTGACAGGAGAGAGTAATAGCTGGGATAGATGTGGTATTTTGCTTGCTTTATTTATACTTTTTCATGGATAGATGCTGATGCTAAGAAACTGGGGTAATTGAGTCATTCATATAAGGCCCCAGAGCTACCTAAGGAGGAGAGACTGATAAATGTAGAGAACGGGAGGGATGAAGTGCAATCTGATACTATAATTTTGAGGTGGTGTGATTTATATTATTGTTTTGAGACAGGGTTTCACTGTGTAGCCCTGGGTGGCCTAGAACTATAGATCAGACTAGCCTCAGATTCACAAAGATCCTGCCTCTGGAGTGCTGGGGTTAAAAGCGTGCAGCTAGACACCCTACCAGTAAGTTTTTCAGTATTACAGAAAGCAGACCTGGGCCTGTTTGCCAAACTGCTATGTGTAGATATGTCCTTCAGCTGTGTCATTAGTGTGTCTGTCTTGCTGGAGTTTGAAGAGATGTTTGTTAGTTTTAATAACCCTACCCTACATATTAAGTGAAATTTCATCTTCCATTAAGCACCATTCACATCTTTATCACAGTTTTTTTGTGATTCACAAATGTTATTTGCAGCTTTTTTAACAATAAAATGATTTTTTGCTTGTTTTGTTTTTTTGAGATAAGGTTTGGCTGTGTAGCTCTGACTGTTCTAGAATTCATTATGTAGACCAGGATGCCTCTGTCTCCTGAGTGCTGGGATTAAAGATATGTGTCACCATGCCCGACCAAGATTTTACATTTGTGTATTCAGTGTGCTCACTGGTGTGCATGTGTGGATGACTTGTAGAAGCTAGTTCTTTCTTTCCTCTTACGGGATTCTGGGGATGAAACTCACGTTACTAAACTTGAAAGTAAGTGCTTTCCCTGCGAGCTGTCTCAGCTTCTATTTCATGTGCGTCTCCTTGTTCTCAAGTGCTCATGTTTTTCTTCAAGGTAGAAAATGTTGTTAGCCCAAATAAATCGGGATTCTCAGGGAATGACAGAATTTCCTGGAGGAGGAATGGAGGCCCAACATGTCACCCTGTGCCTGACAGAGGCAGTGACCGTGGCAGGTAAGCGATCGTGCTGGAAAGCATCATGGGAGCATTGAAACTGCAATTAAAGAACTTTTTACTTTTTAAAAGAATGCCATACATGTATCCAGTGTATCTTGATGATATCCAGACCCCTCTCACTCTCTGACATTTTCAATTTGGCTACATAATTTTGTAAATTCTAAAAAAAAAAAAAGATTCTATTTGAGTCTCCTTAAGAGCTAAACAACTTGTTTTTTTGCCTAGTTTTCATTTTATAGAAAAGAATTTAATATCATTAGCGTGCAAATATGTAGCTATCTGAAAAATAATTTTGTTTTATCATAGATGGTGACAATTTAGAAAATATGGAAGGTGTAAGTTTACAAGCTGTAACACTTGCAGATGGCTCCACTGCTTACATACAGCATAATTCTAAAGGTATGTGCATCACATGTGGCCAGTTGGTTAACATCAATGACTCAGAACCCTGACCAACTAGACCTCCATTCTAATCTCGTAAAGGTGCTGTGTGGCATATGATACTTAAAGTGGTTGCAATTTAACTTAAGTTTTGCTTTGATAATTTTGGGCTACTCTGAGATAGCTGAAAGATATTCTGGGGTACTAAAAGGGAAGGAGAAGAGAAGTAAGACATTTGTTACTTTTTTATTCTAGGTTGTGAGTCATTGTGTTTAGAAAACATGTACAGAATATATTTGGTTTTCTTAAAATGACATTGTCTAAAAAAAAAAAAAAATGACATTATCTCTGAATTGAGGTTTAGTTTGCTTCAGGAAATAGCCCAGTTTTAAAAACTCCTTTTTTGTATGGAAAACTGTCATGTGTATGTGGACAAAGGTATACACAGCTCCCAGGGATGATAATGTCAACTGAATTCACAAACACTGACATGTCTGTTCAGCTTCCCTGTGCTCAGGGCCATTGGTACCAAGTGGTTCTGAGAGATACAGAGGTTCAATGCATGCAGCTTACTGTGACAAGCCACTCTTCCTCTTGAATTTGTCTGATTGGAAATTGGAGGGAGGAAGGATGGCTGAGGGAGGATTTTCTGCTTTCTGTAGGGTCACTGGATGTGATATTGAATTGCCTCAGAACATTGAGGGAAGAACCAAGATGAACATGAGCTTACGTAGTGTATGTTTTTATAGTTGATATCATTTTGAAATTGTATAAAGTTTTAGATTTTTTTGCTGCTAATTTATTGGCTTGAATATTTTGTTACAGATGGGAGACTCATTGATGGCCAGGTCATTCAATTGGAAGATGGTTCTGCTGCCTATGTTCAACATGTCCCCATACCTAAAAGTAGTAAGTATTTAAGACACAACAGCCAAGCATGGTAGCTCATGCTTTTAATCCCAGCACTCAGAGCAGGAATGTCTCTGAATTTGAGGCCATCTTGGTCTATATAGTACAGGGTAGCCAGGGTTATACAATGAGATCATTTCTTTAAAAAAAAAAAAAAAAAAAAAAAAAAAGAGACAGTGCACAAGAAGCTCCTCTGATTCTCAGACCTCGTAATTTGCTGCCTCCAGCTTGTTCTTACTACCTAAATTTGGTCTGATTTCTAGTCTTTCTTGAAGATGGGTCAGTAGATACCAGGCAGATGATCAAACTTAACCAAGACTCCTTGGAAAAGACATTGCTGGCCTGAGCACAGAGATGAGTAGACAGAAATCCTAAGGAAATGTGGCTATGTTGGAGCTCATTTTCTTTTTTTCTCCTTTCAATTCTCCTCATCCCTGGAATATATTCTTAAAACAAGTCTCGAAATTCCCTTTTCTTTGTAATAGTTTCTCAGAGCAACTTCACTGAGATGATTTAAATGTCCAGTGACGGGGCTGGAGACATGGCTCAGCAGTTAAGAGCACTGACTGCTCTTCCAGAGGACCTGGGTTCAGTTCCCAGCACCCACATGGCAGCTCACAACTGTCTGTAACTCCAGTGCCAGGGGATCTGACATCTTCACACCAATGTACATAAAATAAATTTAAATAAGTTATTTTTTAAAATAATGTCCAGTCCAGTGTCCTGTCCAGTGATTCCTGAAGCAGGTATACGTGTTAATCTGACTCTGTTGCTGCTGCGTGAGTTAGCTGGAACATGCTGAAAGTGGGGGATCTAAATGTAAGCATTGCTCTTGAGCAGGGGACAGTTTGCGGCTGGAGGATGGGCAAGCGGTGCAGCTAGAAGATGGAACCACTGCATTTATTCACCATACTTCAAAAGGTACAATAGTTCTGTGACTATGAATAATATAGGGAAAAGTGGGAGCATGAGGAAAAGAACTGCCTTTGGCTGTTGGAGTGCTGTTGGGGAAACAGCTGTTTAGTCCTTGAAGTACACAGCAGCAGGTTAGGACGCTATTTAAGGAAAAACTTAGTGGCAGTTTGAGCTGTTCAGGGTCAGTTTATCACAATAAACAGCACAGACATGGAGACAGGTGTTTGAATACCAAGAACTGACATATGTCCAAATTATGGTTTCTCCATTTGTACTCAAAATGAATGTGTTATTCTTTTAGGTTAAATGTTACATTAAATATTGAGGATCTGTTTGCTTATTTGTTTGTTTATTTGTTTCGGTTTTTTCAAGACAGGGTTTCTCTGTGTAGTTTTGGTGCCTGTCCAGGATCTCACTTTGTTTTTTTTTTTTTTTTTTTTTTTTTTTTTTTTGGTTTTTTTCAAGACAGGGTTTCTCTGTGTAGCTTTGCGCCTTTCCTGGATCTCATTTTATAGACCAGGCTGGCCTTGAACTCACAGAGATCCGCCTGGCTCTGGATTAAAGGCGTGCACCATCACCGCCCAGCTGTTTGTTTGTTTTTTAATGTTCCTAAGGCAAGTAACTTTAATGTCCTAGACCTCAGGTTCCTATCTATACAGTAGAGGTGGTAAATTCTGCCTCACAGTATTTGTGTACAGTTTAAATATAAGACATATAGCCAATACTAGATATGGGGGCCTATGTCTGTAATCCTAGCATTTGGAAAGCAGCAACAGGAAGATCACTGCAACTTTAAAGATAGCCTTTCTACCATAGTGGGTACCAGGACAGTCTAGGCTACAGGCAAAACAAAAAGTAAATAAATTGTGTAGTACAATGCTCATAGTAACTACTCAAAAAAAAAAAAAAAAAAAAAAAAAACACAAATGTCCATTTCTCTTTTCATTTTTTTGAGTCTGCTGGACCTGGTGAGCGATTCTGAAGTGGGGAGTGTGGCATTGGGAGATGATAGCTATGAAATATAGACGTAGATGAAGAAAAAGAGACACAGGATAGCTTTGGGAGGGTTCTGGGTCAATACCACAGACACTGAGTTCATTACTTACAGCCTTTATATACCCAAAGCACGAGGGGCAGAAAGACCTTCCCCTTTCAAGGACATCACGGTTCAAGGAACAAAGTACAATCAAGTGTAAACACCTCCTTAGTATGAAGATACCTGGTGCCCAGCCTTATGGCAAATCATCCTGTAATTAGGCCAAAACATACTACTATGCAGCTTTTTTTGGGGGGCGGGGGGCATGGACAGATGGACGGACAAGCTCAGACTCTCTGACCTTGAGTCAAGAGGAAAAGAAGCCAGGAGCTGGGATCTGTGTGGGTTCCCACACCTTTAAATATAAAAGAATGATTTTGTGTCTGTGTGTGTCACAAACTAGTCCCTTGATTTTAAGAATCTTTCACTTCAGCTTTGCTCCATTGACCCTTTGTAAACCATATTTCTTTCTGATGGAGAAAAATATGAGAGCACTCGAGTTTTTTTTATGTAGGCACTTAGTGCTGTGAACTTGCTTCTTAGACCCACCTTCTTTATGTCCCATAAGTTTGGATATGTTATGTTTTCTCATTCAATTCTAAAAAGTTTTCATTTTCTTCTTGATTTGACCCATTTTTCATTCAATAGTGAGTTGTTCAGCTTCCGTGAATCTGTATACTTTCTGCTGTTTCTGTCGTTGATACTCAGCTTTAATCATGATTGTCAGATAGGATGCAGGATGTTGTTGCAATTTTCTTATGTTTTCTGTCTAAGTATGTGGTCAGTTTTGGAGAAAGTTCCATACCTGCAGAGAAGAAAGTACACTCTTAAGTGATCTGTTAGGTCCATTTGACTTAGTACATTAACACCAGCATTTCCCTGTGTGAGGGTTAATGTGGCTTTAGCTGTAGTAGTGTTTCTTTTATGAACTTGGGTACCTTTGTGTTTGGTGCATAAATGTTTAGAACTGCAATATCCTCTTCTTGTTTTTTCCTTTAATGAGTATGTATTATCCTCACCTATCTTTCCTGGTTAGTTTTTGTTTGGAGTCTATTTTGTTATTATAATGGTGACTATGCCTGCTTACTTCTTGGTCTATTTGCTTGCAATATCCATCCTTTGACCCTGAGGCAATGTCTGTCTTTGGTGAAGTGCATTTCCTGGATGTAGAAGAAAGACAGATCCTGGTTTGTTTGTTTGGTTTGGTTTTTTGACCTGGTGTTTCTCTGTGTAGTTCTGGATGTCCAGAAAAACTTGCTCTATTGACCAACCAGGCTGGCCTCAAATACAGATCTGCCTGCTTCTGCCTTCTATGCCACTAAGCCCAGCTTGTTTTGTTTTGTTTTCCCCTTCTTCTTGATCGGTTTTTTTTTTTTTTTTTTTTTTTGGTTTCTCAAGACAGGGTTTCTCTGTGTAGTTTTGGTGCCTGTCCTGGATCTTGCTCTGTAGCCCAGGCTGGCCTCCAACTCACAGAGATCTGCCTGGCTCTGCCTCTTTTTTAGTGCTGGGATTAAAGGTGTGCACCATCATCACCACTGCCGCCGCCGCCACCGCCACCGCCGCCCAGCTTGATCCTGTTTTCTAATCTAGTCTGTTAATTGTGCCTTTTTATTGAGGAATTTAAGAGACTATAAATACTAAAAATGAGCAATGGGCAGTGTTTATTGATTCCTGTTGTTTTGTTATGGTGTGGGCTTCCCTCACCCTTTCTTTTCATTTGCTGGTGTGGGGTTATTTATTCCTGTGGTTTCTTTGGTGTGGTTAACTTTTTCAAGCTGACCTTTCTAGTGCCTTCTGTAAAGCTCGGTTGGTAGATGGATATTGCTTAGTTTTGATTTTATTGTAAGTTTTTTTTCCCCCAATTGTGATTAATAGTGTTGCTGGGTATAGTAGTCTGGGTACCTGTGGTTTCACAGAGTTTATAGAACATCTGCCCAGGCCCTTTGACTTCCAGAGTCTCCATAAAGTCGAGTGTTATTCTAATGGGCCTGCCTTTATATTTGACTTGGTCTGCTTCCCCTTGCAGCTTTTAATATCCTTTCTTCTGTATGTTTAGTGTTTTATTATGTGTCATAGGGAATCTTTTTTCTAGTCTTATTTGGTGTTCAGTATGCTTCTTATACCTTTATAGGTGCCTCCTTCTTTAGATTGGGGAAATTTTTTCTATGATTTTTTTTTCCTCTTGAGACAGGTTTCTCTGTGTATCCCTGGCTGTCCTAGAACTCACTCTGTAGACCAGGCTGGCCTCTAACTCAGAGATCCACCTGCCTCTGCCTCCCAAGTGCTGGGATTAAAGGCTTATGCCATCACTGACCAGCACTATGATTTTATTAAAAATAAATTCTGTTTGGCTGGGTGGTGGTGGCACATGCCTTTAATCCCAGCACTCGGGGAGGCAAAGGCAGGTGGATCTCCGTGAGTTCAAGGCAACCTGGGCTACAGAATGAGTTCCAGGACAGGCACCAAAACTACACAGAGAAACCCTCTCTTGAAAAAACAACAACAACAAAAATACAATCCCCTGTGTCCATTGCTCTTTTCTGTGCTGTGAAAAAAAAATTCTGTTTGTATTTTCAGGTCTTGAACTAATTTTCATTATTTCAATCAAATGTGTTTTCACAGTCTCCATTAAGGCATTTATTCATATCCTCTTTAAGGTCCTTGAACATATACATAATTGTTATCTTAAAGTCTTTGTTTTGTGCTTCAGCTAAATTGCATTTCTCAGGGTCTGTTGCCACAGGTATTGGTGGCTTCTGGAGGAGGTATATTGTCTTGGCTGTTCATGTTTGTATTTTTGTGCTGGATCTAGGCATCCAGAGTTACGATATTTGTGGTGTTTTCGGTGTAGATATATGGTCTTGTCTTTGTTGGGTGGGTGTTCTGTTCTTTGGTAGCTATTGCCCTCTCTGGGTCCTAGGCAACTGTGGTAGCTATGGGGTCCCTGGTAGAGAGTGCTTTCTGAGGGTGGACCAGCGCCACAAAGGAATGAAATAGGTGGGGGAAAGGCTGATATAGGCCATGGAAAAGAGCGAGGGGGACTAGGGCCTGCACCAAGAGGCGGAGTCCCTGGGGAGTAAAGTTAGGTACAGTAAAGTCACCTCCCCGAATCTCAGCCCAGTGTTGGCCACTGTGGGTCCCTGGTAGAAAGCATCTCTGTGGATTAGTGACCGACACAGGAATGGAGATGAGCCGTAAGGGAAAGCTGAGGAGCTTGGTGGCCTAGTGTCGGCCTTCAGTGTAATGCCTTTCGTTTCCATTTTCCCAGACAGTTATGACCAGAGCTCGCTTCAGGCAGTTCAATTGGAAGATGGCACAACAGCGTACATCCACCATGCAGTGCAAGTCCCACAGTCTGATACCATCTTGGCAATTCAGGCTGATGGGACAGTGGCAGGGCTGCACACTGGGGATGCTACAATTGATCCAGATACCATTAGTGCTTTGGAGCAGTATGCGGCAAAGGTATGGTACTTTGCAACTTCAATACCATCTCTGGACCAGGGGTGCAGTTGAGTCGTTATGGTGTTTGTTGTGACATGACGAAACCCTAGAGTCAGCACTAGCACTGATAAACCAAATGTGGTGGCACACATCCGCAGTTCAGGAGTTCATTGTCATCCTTAACTACCTAAAAGTTGAAGACCAGCCTGGGATACATGAGACCCTGTCTCAAAGACAAAGCAAACAAAAAAACACCACCAAAAAGAAGAAGCAGGACTAGGGAGAAGGATCAGCAGTTAAGGGCCTTGACTGCTCTTCCAGAGGACACAGGTTCAATTCCCAGCACCCACATGGCAGTTCACAACTGTCTGTAACTCCAAGATCTGACATCCTCACACAGACATAACAGTAGGCAAGACACCAATGCACATAAAATAAAAATAAATAAATTATAAAAGAAAGATGAAGTAAAAGTAGCAGCTAGCAATTTAAAATAAAAAATATGAGTCGGTACTAAAGAATTCAGCATTTCTTTTCAAATACGTGAATGCTAGGAGTGTAGTGCATGCTTATAGATGATCACAGGTTTAAAGACCCACTTGGGCTGCATAGTAAGATCTTGTCTCAACAACAATTAAAGAAATGCATAAAGAGGGCCAGAGATAGAGAGATGGCTCAGTTAAGAACACTTGTGCTGGGTGATGGTTGTGCACAGCTTTAATCCCAGCATTTGGGAGGTAGAGACAGGTGAGTTCGAGGCCAGCCTGGTCTACAGAGTGGGTTCCAGGACAGCTAGGGCTACACAGAGAAACTTTTGTCTCAAAAACCAACAACAACAAAACAAAAAAAAGAAAGAACACTTGTTGTTCTTGCATGGGACTCACATTTGACTCCTAGAACCCGATCCAAAACTCCAGTTCCAGGGGATATAAAACCCTCTTCTGACCTCCACAGGCACCAGGCACTGCAGTTGGGTTGGTATACTGACATACATGAAGGCAACATACCCATAAAATAAAATTTAAAACTTAAAAAAAGAAAGAATTGGGGAAGAATAACTGATTGGAGTAAACTTTAAAAAAATAAATAAATAGTCGATAATTTACAGTAGGAAGTCAAGGATGAGTTCCGTAAAGGATATAATAGAGTAGAAATCAGAAGTAAAATTAGAGATTAGGGCTGCAGAGATGGCTCAGTGGTTAAGAGTACTGGCTGCTCTTCCAGAGGTCCTGAGTTCAATTTGCAGCAACCACATGGTGGTTAACAACCATCTACAATGAGATCTGATGCCCTCTTCTGGCGTACGGGCAGACATGCAAACAGGACACTGTATACATAATAAATAAATCTTCAGAAAAAATAAAATAAATTAAAAAAAAAAGAAATTAGAGAGAGAGAGAAGTGGGGAGGATTCTTGAAGTTTTTGCCTGTACTAAAAGTGTATATTTTATATAATTTAAAAGTTTGGGCGTAGGGAGAGAGGGTATGGAGATATGGCTATAATCCCAGCATCAGGGATGTAGAGGCAGAAAGATCAGGAATTCAGGTTCATCCTTAACTATATAATGAGTTCAAGATCAGACTGGACCACATGAGACTCTATCTCACCTCCATACCCCAATAGCTTAGGGGAACTAATGGTATGGTTCAGTGGTAGAGTGCAAAGTACATGGAGCCTTGGGTTCAGTCCCTAGCACCATGATAACAGGTAAAAAATAGTTGGTTACTTTTTAATTTGGGAGGAGTTCTTTGTTGTTTGTTTTTTGAGACAGGGTTTCTCTGTTGGTCCTGATTTTCCTAGAACTCTCTCTTTAGAGCAGGCTGGCCTCGGACTCAGAGATTCACCTACTTCTGCCTCCTGAGTGATGGAATTAAAGATGTGTGCCACCACTGCCTGGCTGGGAGACTTTTAAGAATGTACAATGATAGCTGATAATAAATCTGCATGTTACCCAGCCTAAACCATTATCAAAATATAAAACCTGGGGCTAGAGCTCCTTTGTACAATACTTGTCTAAATGAAACCTTTTAAAGCTTTCTTTTATTCTTTGAGGTTTCCATTGATGGGAGTGAAAGCGTAACAAGTACAGGATTGATTGGAGAGAATGACCAAGAGAAAAAAATGCAGGTATGTAAAGCTGAGTCGTGTTAGTTGAAAAAAAAAATTTATTATTATTTTAAATTGTGTGTGTGTGCACTCAAACACCAGGATGTCTGTATGTTCTGGTACCTATGAATACTGTTGCCCCTATAGGTCAGAGGCATGTGATTTCCTTGAAGTTGGAGTTAAGGTGATTATGAATTGCCTGATGTGTTAGGAACTTGGGTCCTTTGGTAGCCATTTGCAATTTTTATGGTTTTAGACTTTTTGGGGTTTGTTTTGCTTTGTTAGCAATACTAGGGAAAAAATGACCCGCTACTGAATCTAAGTGTAGACTAGGATCCCATGGATTTTATCTCTTATGGGAGATTGAAGTGACCTGATAGCCTCTTTATCACTGCTTTTGAAATCGAAAGAAATACATTTGACATTGCCTTGAGGTTCCATTTCCTTTAGACAAAAGGAAAAGTGTAGCTGCTGAGATGGATTCCTTGAGTATGTCAGGAAATAACCAGGTACAATGGGAATTTTGTTTACTTTGGATATTTTTAGGTAGATTCTCACTGTAGCTAATAAGCCTTAATCTCATGATCCTCCACCTCA
This sequence comes from Peromyscus leucopus, assembly GCF_004664715.2. Classification (NCBI taxonomy): domain Eukaryota; kingdom Metazoa; phylum Chordata; class Mammalia; order Rodentia; family Cricetidae; genus Peromyscus; species Peromyscus leucopus. Next base: position 95,108,194 of record NC_051063.1, on the reverse strand, counting down.
GTGTCCCTAACCCTGGGATTTCAGGCATGTGCCACAACACTGACATGCATCCTGGTTTTCTAGGTGGAAATGGATCTGTGAGCTCAAAATGTGCACTCTTTTAGTGTCCCTTTTGACTATTCCAGAGCACTGACTTCATTCAGCCTTAGAACAGAAAGAACCTTCATAATTTGAAGTGCTGGACTCTTAGCAAAATGATGTTCTGAGTTGTAGCTCCATAATATGGTTTCATCTTTTTGTAGTTAGATTTTTTCTTTGGGCTGCCATCTCACAAATAATGACATGGAGACTTACTATTAATTATGAAAGCTTGTCCTTAGCTTAGGCTTATTCTCAACTAGCTCTTGTAACTTAAATGAACCTATTTTTATTTATTTATTTATTTATTTATTTTATTTTATTTTATTTATTATGTATACAGTGTTGTGTCTCCATGTTTGCCTGCAGGCCAGAAGAGGGCACCAGATCTCATTATAGAAGGTTGTGAGCCACCACGTAGTTGCTGGGAATTGAACTCAGGACCTCTGGAAGAGCAGCCAGTGCTCTTAACCTCTGATCCATCTCTCCATCCCATGAACCCATTTATATTCATCTACATTCTTCCACGTGGCGTTACCTCTTTTCCATCTCACACCTCATATTTCCTTGTCTTGCTGGTGAATTTCATCTCTTGTATCCCCCCCCCCCCCAGACACAGTTTCTCTGTGTAGCTTTGCGCCTTTCTTAGATCTCGTCTGTAGACCAGGCTGGCCTCGAACTCACAGAGATCCACCTGCCTCTGCCACCGAGCACTGGGATTAAAGGCATGCGCCACCACCGCCGGGCTTGTATTTCTCTATAAGCACCTTAAGTCATATTTTTTTTTTTATAGATTGTCTTACAAGGACATGCTACAAGAGTAACTCCTAAATCTCAACAGAGTGGAGAGAAGGCATTTCGGTGTAAATACGATGGATGTGGCAAACTCTATACAACAGCTCATCATCTTAAGGTATGTATGTAAGAGAGAAGTAGCTAGTCACAAACATACTACGGCAGGCACTGACTGCCAGCATGGTCAGACTCAGACATTCCTGTTCACTCCCATTCAGAAGATACTGACACACACTCACACTCAGAAACACAGGAGTCCGGACAGGCTCAGTAACTATCTGTTCTCTAAGAGCTTGGATGATTTATCTCTGTATCCCTAATTCCAGCATATTCACTGGCAGATATCTATATTAAATTCAATACAATTAGTACATTTCAGTTATGGAACTTACGTAGTTTTCTTTCTTTCTTTTTCCTTTTTCTTTTTTGAGATAGGGTTTTCTCTGTGTAGCCCTGGCTATCCTGGAACTCACTCTGTAGATCAGGCTAGCTTGGAACTCACAGAGATCCACCTGCCTCTGCCTCCCGAGTCCTGGAATTAAAGCAAACTTACATAATTTTATGAGAGTTGTGTTTCATCACTAGAGTAGAAGTGAGTCACTACAATCTAGCAGAAGTTCAAGTTTAACCTGTGATTAGTGACGTGGCTCAGTGATAGAGCAGTTGTCTGTTACGTACAGGCCATGGGTTCAATCCTCAGCATTGTAGAAGGAAAAGACTATCTCGTTTTTTCAAATATTTGAGCCAAGAATTCTCTTCACTTATTTATTTTTCTTACAGATGCAGGGTCTTAGCTAGGTCATGGGGGCACACACTTTTAATCCTAGCACTCAAGAAGCAGAGTTGGATGGATCTCTGTGAGTTCAAGGCCAGCCAGGTGTACAAAGCGAGTTCCAGGACAGCTAGGGCTGTTACACAGAGAAACCTTGCCTCCAAAACAAAACAAAAAAGTATCAAGGGTCTTAAATTTGCTGGGCCAGTGTTCTACCATTGTCCTATGTCTCCAGCCCTTGGTTTTTTTGAGACAGCATCTCACTGTGTAGCTTAAGTTGACTTCTGATTTCTATCCTTCCTTCTCTACCCTCTAATTTCTGGGGTTGTAGGAATATGCCACCACACCCAGCAATATTAATTTGGTGGAGGGCTATTTTTGAAGTGTATACTACTATACCTAGCCTCAATATTTTTATTTTAATTACAACAAAACACAATAGAATATGCCATGACTTTTAACAAATAGCTCAGATTTAATGAGTAATTTACCTTCTCTAAGGAAATATATTTGGGACAGTGGTTTTAGAGCATATCTCTCATACTTATCAATGTATGACTTTGACATGTTAGGTGACCTCTTGGTACCTCATTTTCCCTTATCTATAAAACTGTTTGCCAGGCAGTGGTAACACACACCTTTAATCCCAGCACTCAGATTTTAATCTCAGGCAGATTTCTCTGAATTCAAGGCCGGCCTGGTCTACAAATTGAGTTTGAGAACAGCCAGAACCCTGTCTCGAAAAAAACACACAAAAAAAAAAAACCTGGTTATCTCAGGCTGGGAATGTCACTCACTCAGTAGAGTACTTGCCCCGTCCTGGATTCATTCTCTAGCCCCACGTAAACTGGTCATGGTGACACATACCCTTAATCAATGCTCAAGAGGTAAAGGCAGAAGCCTCAGAAGATTAAAGTCACCCTCACTGCAAAGCCAGGCTGGGATAGATGAGACTGTCTATAACATAACACTTTCTTACAGAGAGGTTGTGAAAATTAGTTAATATTGTTCATATAAATTACTAGAAAGAATGAACCCATTAAAGGTTCAGTGAATGTTGGGCATTGGCATAAGTACTCATACCTCGTAGCAGCCTTCAATAGTGGCTGCTATTTTACCTCACTTTACAGAGAGGGCATTGAGGCTTAGAAAGGCAGGTGCAGAGTTGGAGATGTAGCTCAGTTAGTAGAGTGTAGCTGGAATTTTCTTTGGGCCTCCAACCAGCTCCCAAATTAAGACACAGAGACTTATTAATTATGAATGCTTGACCTTAGCTTAGGCTTGTCCCACTAGCTCTTTTAGCTTAATTTAGCCTGCATCTATTCATCTATGTTTTGCCTTGGGACTGTTTACCTTTCTTTTACTCTGTATGTCCTACTTTCCTGCTTCCTCTGTATCTGGCTGGATGGCACCTGGCATCTCCCTGTGGTCCCCTTTTCTTTCTTCCTCGAGCCTCAATTCCTCCTCCTATTCTCTCCCTATCTGGAAGTTCCACCTATACCTCTTCCCTCGCTATTGGTCATTTAGCTTTTAATTAGACCAATCAGATACCTTAGGCAGACAAGGTAAAATAGCAATACATCTTTACATAATTAAACAGTTCCACCTATACCACCTCCCTCACTATTGGCCATTTAACTTTTTATTAGACCAATCAGATGCCTTAGGCAGGGAAGGTAATACAGCAACACATCTTTACATAATTAAACAAATGCAACACAACTTTACATAGTTAAACAAATATTCTGCAACATAACTTTACATAGTTAAACAAATACTCTGAAACATAAACAAATGCAGTGTTCTTTGCATAGTTAAACAAATATTCCAAAACAGAACAGTGCTTGACTAACATGAATAAGATCTATCTCTAGCACCCCATAATCTGGGTGTGGTGGTACATACCTGTCCCAGTACTCAGGAGGATCAAGAGCACAAGGTCATCCTTGCCTACAGAGAGAGTTTGAGGCCATCGTGGAATACATGAGACTGCAGCTCAGATAGATAGGTAAGTAGGTAGGGAGAGAGACAGAGAGAAAAACAGGTACCCAAGGCCATTCCTCTAGTAGTGTAGCCTTGCTTCAGATTTGAGATACATGGCTTTCTAGCACAGGTTACATGCCACAGTCCACTTTGAGAAACCTGTTGCTCTCTTCCTCATTCTCATCATGCACATGTGTCATAGTAGTTCCTATGACAACTCTAAAAGCACTGAAATGATCCTGTTTTTTAGTTTAAATGAGTCCTTGTTGCTATGTAACATTTGGGTCTACATTGAGAATTACTGGGCTATAGTTTTTGTGGAAAAGCTTTTTTCTTAACTATAAATGCTCGGTCTTAGCTTGGCTTGTTTCTAGCCAGCTTTTCTTAACTTTAAATTAACCTGTCTGTCTTTTGCCTCTGGTCTTTTACCTTTCTCAGTTTCTTTCTTTTTCTTTTTTTTTTTAAATAATTTATTTAATTTTATTTTATAAATAAATAAAATAAATTGGTGTGTGGGTGTCAGATCTCCTGGAACTGGAGTCACAGACAGTTGTGAGCTGCCATGTGGGCACTGGGAATTGAACCTTGGTCCTCTGGAATAGCAACCAGTGCTCTTAACCACTGAGCCATCTCTCCAGCCCCTCTATTTCTTGTTTTGTTGGTTTTTCAAGACAGAGTTTCTCTGTGTAACAGTCCTGGCTGTTGTGGAACTCAATATGTAGATCAGGCTGGCCTCAAATTGATACCCCTCCCTCTGCCTCCCAAGTACTGGGATTAAAGGAGTGCACCACCACTGCCTGGCTCCTTTCTCTATTTCTTTTGTTTTTGTTTTTCAAGACAGGGTTTCTCTGTGTAGTTTTGGTGTCTGTCTTGGATCTCGCTCTGTAGACTAGGCTGGCCTCGAACTCACAGAGATCCACCTGGCTCTGCCTCCTGAGTGCTGGGATCAAAGGCTTGTGCCACCACCGCCCAGCTCCTTTCTCTATTTCTTATACCTTCCTTTCTTACTCCATTGCTGGTTATATAACTGGGTGGCTGGCCCCCTTGCGTCTTCCTCTCCTCTCTTGCTCCTTCTCTGGCTACTTCCTCTTTCCTCTCAGATTTCTCCTATATATTCTCTATGCCCCACCTATTCTTTCTCTTGCCTTACTATTGACCATTCAGTTCTTTATTAAACCATCAGGTGTTTTAGACAGGCACAGTAACACAGCTTCACAGAGTTAAACAAATATAATATAAACATAAGTAACACATCTTAAAATAATATTCTACAACACAATAGGACTAGTGATATAGCTCAGTAATAGCTATGGCATCTCATATCTGAGGCCCTGGGTTCAGTCCCTAGTACTGTAAAAAGAAAAAGAAGTTGGGGGAAAAGCATAAAACAAAGTCATTTACTAGTAGAGGAAAAAATAGATTTAACTTGAAAATATCTTTGTCACAGAACATGGAAAGGAAACAGAATCATGCTTGTGTTTTAATAACAGGTCCATGAACGTTCACACACAGGAGACCGGCCTTATCAGTGTGAGCATTCAGGCTGTGGGAAAGCATTTGCGACAGGTAAAAACATAAATTTTCTTTGCTTTTTAGTTCAGTGGGGGATTGCCCAGGGCAAACCGGAGGCAGGACCCCTTTCTGTTTTCTGAGACCACAGTAGCACATGATCAACTTTTTAGTCGTACTATTTTTATATTTGTATATACATGTGCCTGCATGAATTTATGTGCACCATGTATGTGCAGGTTCCCCTATAAGCCAAAAGAGGTGATTGGATCCCCTGGAATTGTAGTTGTGAGCCACGTGATGTGGGTGCTGGGAACCCAAACCTATGTCCTCTGCTACAGCAGTATGCACTTTGAACTGCTAAGCCATCTATCCAGTCCTTTCAGTCTTTTTCCTAATTGCCTCTTGTCCCGCTTGCTCTGGACCTCCCTCTGTGTTATCATTTTTCTCAAAGATCTAGCTCTGCCTACATATTTGCTGCTCCTCATTCCATCCTCTGCTTTCTTCTACCAGGAAAAATAAAAGCCGTGCGTTAAAAGCCAGGTATGGCAGTGCTCAATTTTAATCCCAGCACTGGGGAGGCAGAGGCAGACAGTTTTCTATTAGTTTGAAGCCAGACTGATATGTGCAATGTGTCCCAGGCCAGCCAAGGTTACAAGCCAAGGCTGCCCCCAACCCCAAATGCTGACTTAAAATATAACTAATACAGCCCTAGAGAGCCATAGAGAATTGAGCCATGTGTCATGGGGGTGCTGGGAATCCAACCCAGATCCTTATTACATGAGTAACAAGTGCCCTGAATCACTGAGCCAGCTCTCAAGCCCCACCCTTTTTTTAAAAAAAAAAAGATTTATTTATTTATTATGTATACAACATATGACTGCAGGCCAGAAGAGGGCACCAGATCTCATTACAGATGGCTGTGAGCCACCATGTGGTTGCTGGGAATTGAACTCAGGACCTCTGGAAGAACAGTCAGTGCTCTTAACCTCGAGCCATTTCTCCAGCCCCTAGCCCCACCCTTTTTAACATTTGGTTTTTCTGTTTAGTTGGTTTGTTTTTGAGGCATTGTCTCACACTGTATCCCAGGCTGCCCTCAAATTGATGACGGTCCTCCTATTTCAGCTTCCCATATATTGGGATTACAGGCATGAGCCACCATACCTAACTTGCCTCATATATTTTTAATAGTCATGCTATTAAAATTTTTATTTTTATTTTATTTTATCCTGGTTATTTGCTGTATATTCCCATAAGTTACTTTCCAAATACTTGTTTAGAGGTGTACTGTGTTGCTAAATTTCTTTTTCTTTTCTTTTTTGTTTTTCAAGACAGGGTCTCTTTGTGTAGCCTGGCTGTTCTGGAACTCAATCTGTAGACCAGGCTGGCCTCAAACTCAAAAAGATCTGCCTGCCTTTCCCTTTCGAGTGCTGGAATTAAGGGTGTGTGCCAGCACCACCTGGCACTAAATTTCTTTAAAATATTTCTTAAAGGTTATGGATTAAAAAGTCATTTCAGAACTCATACTGGAGAAAAGCCATATCGATGTTCAGAAGATAATTGTACAAAATCTTTCAAAACTTCAGGAGATCTACAGAAGCACATCAGAACCCATACAGGTACCAATACAATCAATTTCAAATCTAGGCCAGGAATTATGTTTTTGGTGGTAGCACAGGCTGGTGTTGGAGTTGATGCCTCGAATCAGCTTCTCCGGTTCTGGGGTTACAAACTGGTACTATCAGGCTAAACCAGAAATTCTTAATCTGCGGGGTGGGGATGGAGTCTCTGAAAAAAAAAAAAAAAAAAAAATATAAAGAATCATTGTCAGGCCTTATCTTAAACCCCTAAAATTTCATCAGTTTGCTGTTTGTGCCTGCGTACTTCTTTCCGAGGTGAAACCCCAGCAATACAACAGTAGCCCTCGTTCACCAACCCTCTGGCTTTGCAGAAACTGCCTGAGCAACAGTGTATTTTCCTAGGATTACTCATTTGATAGATAGCCAAATGGAGAACAGACCCTAAGGTATAGGATTCCTCTCTTGTTGCTAAAGGAAATACATAGTAGTCTCAGCACTTGGAGGCAGAGGCAGGCACATTTTGTGAGTTACGGAGCAGTCTGGTCTACAGAGCTAGTTCCAGGACAGCCAGGGCTACACAGAGAAACCTTATCTGGAAAAACCAAAAAAGAAAAAAAAATGTCTCCAATAAATGATATACCTACACATATAGGTACATATATGTGTATGTTCAGCAGATATTTTTATGTGTTCTATGGGTGGTACTAGATTAAAGAAATAGCAGATTGTTTTCTTATTATTGCATTTATTAATTATCATGGATGCATACACTACGATGTATGCATGGAGGTTAGAAGACAGCTTGCAGAAGTTGGTTCTCACCTTCTACCATGTAGTTCCCAGGGACAGAAGCACTCAAGCTGTTAATAGAGTTGGTGACAAGTGCTTTTTGTCTTTTCTTTTCGTTTCGTTTTTTTTTCAGAGCTGAGGACGGAACCCAGGGCCTTGCACTTGCTAGGCAAATGCTCTACCACTGAGCTAAATCCTTAACCCTGGGTGACAAGTGCTTTAACCTCCCACCTACTGAGCCATCTCACTGACCCCAGAAATTATTTTTCTTTGTGGTATTATAGAATAAATAAAATAAGAAATAAGCCTTAGGGAATCCTATAGTTCAAACTTAATCCTTTTTATAAAATAAAATTGTATTACACTTACTTTGTATGTTTATGCACATGTGTGCACCATGGCACACGATGGCGGCTGAGAACAGTTTTCAGGAGTTGATTTTTCCTCTATCCTTTAGGTTCCAGGGATGCAACTCAGGCAGTTTGTTTGTTTTGGCAGCAAGCATTTATACCCATGGAGCCATCTTGCTAAACCTTAAGTCTTATTCCTGAGCCTATTTTTCTTTTATCTTTTCTCTGACGTTTTAGTCTATGTTTTTCTCAGCTCAGTTTTTAGTAGGATTCTATCTTGGAAAGTCACAGTCATTGATGAGTGTTGAATGCCATTCAGTTTTCTTATGTCAACCCAAGTTTGGAGTGGAAGATGCCTTCTCTAGAACACCAGTGCTTAGAAGGGAAGTTCAGGGCAAGCAGGCTGCAGACTGGGGTGAGACCCTGGACGGAGCCAAGTGATGAGACATTTCCATTCTCTGTGTATTTTATGTTTTGCGCCATTTAACTTACTCCCTTTTGTATCTTCAGGAGAAAGGCCCTTTAAGTGTCCTATTGAAGGCTGTGGTCGGTCCTTTACAACATCAAATATCAGAAAAGTGCATATTAGAACACACACAGGAGAAAGACCTTACTACTGCACAGAACCAGGATGTGGGAGGGCATTTGCCAGCGCAACCAATTATAAAAACCATGTGAGGATACACACAGGTAATGATTGCTGATGTCTTGGCCCTGCCTTTCAAGGTTTCCAACTAGTCTCTTCCTCCCAGTTCACATGACGAGAAGAGGTTAAGCAGCTTCAAGATTTCTTTAAAGAAACAACACATGTGGGGTGCACACCTTTTATCCCAGCACTGGGCAGGCAGAGCCAGAGGCAGGCGTGAGCGCTTGCACATGTCAGGTTCTGGTTTTGATCTGGCACTCCACAAATAAAGGAAGAAAGCAGCAGACAGGGAGGGAAAGATTCAGAATGTAAACGGCAGTGCGTTTATGTACGACTGATCAGGTGAATCAGTGCAGCCAACAGTAGGAGCTCCAAAGCTGTGAAGGCGGACGCTGGTGCACACCTGTAATCCCAGCCCTTGACACATGGAGAGAGCAGGATCAGAAGTTCAATGTCATCTTCGGCTATATAGTAAGTGTAAGGCCAGCCTAAGTACGTGGACACTTAAAAACAAAGACACAGGCTGGGCACGCCTTTAATCTCAGCACTCTGGAGGCAAAGCCAGGTGAATCTCTGTGAGTTCAAGGCCCCCCTGGTCTACAGAGCGAGATCCAGGACAGGCACCAAAACTACATAGAGAAAAACCCTGTCTCAAAAAACAAACAACAACAACAAAGATACCCCTATCTCCCCACCTCCAAAAAGCTTCAGTCAAGTCGGTTCCCTTTTTGACTGTTTGGTGCCACCTAGTGTTGGTTTCTGCTTCAGCCTAGGCAGCTAGACTGCTGTTCCAAGTGGTAATGGGCAGCCATTTTCCTGTTTAGGAATCATCTGCCAAATCTTTCCCTTCACCGAGTCTGAGACTCTTCATTGAAATAAGAGCATTTGGCCAGGCGGTGGTGGCGCACACCTTTAATCCCAGCACTTGGGAGGCAGAGGCAGGCGGGTCTTTGTGAGTTCGAGGCCAGCCTGGTCTACAGAGCGAGATCCAGGAAAGGCGCAAAGCTATTCAGAGAAACCCTGTCTTGAAAAACCAAAAAAAAAAAAAAAAAAAAAAGAAAAAGAAAAAAGAAAGAATTAAGAACATTTATTTACTTACTTACTTATTGGCAAGATCTCTCTTCATAGCCCTGGCTGTCCTGGAACTCACTCTGTAGACCAGGCTGGCCTGGAACTCGTAGAGATCCACCTGCCTCTGCCTCCTGAGTACTGAGACTAAAAGCATGAGCCACCATGACCAGCCAAAATAAGAACTTTAAAAAAAAAAAACTTTTTCTTGCCTACTTTGAGAATAGCATCTAGAGAGTAAACAAGAATCCATTTTCAATTACTGTATGTCTGATGATATGTAATGTTATAATTTGTGAATCTTTTTACTGTATAGAATTGTAAGAAAAGGTAGTTACACAAGAAAATGGAAATAAAAATGACCCAGGACATGAATGAGTATACAAGTATACATGCTTTATCATCCAGACTGACCCCAACACTGAACTGGGGTTCTAATTCCAGGTCTTCCACAGGGCTCTTTGTATTCTCCCTCCATTCTGTATGTATTCTCTCCTTCCACAGGGGAGACTTGGCTTCTGACATCCAAACATTTACATAGTCACTCAGTCTTGTCTCTCATCCTACTCCGCCCTCTCCACACACCTCTCCCCACACCCCCCTTTCTCTCTTGTTCTAGTCTTGCTGTATAGCCCAGGCTAACCTCAAAGTTTCTGTACATCTCACTACCCTGGAACCATTGTTCCTTTTTCCTTTGCCTCCATAGTGCTAGAATTACAGCCTATGGCAAGACACCTAGCTCACGTGTTCAGTCTTTAATTACATCTAAAATAGTCTCACAATTGCTTCACCCATACTACTACAGTGAACAAACCTACAAAGGCTGGGGAGATGGCACTGTGGATAAGGTCGCTTGCTGCCAACCCTGACAACCTGAGTTCAGTTCCCAGGACCCACAAGATAGAAGAGAACAGACTCCTACAGTTTGTCTTTAAACCTCTACATGCTCTACACACATGCATTGCCCACACACACACACACACACACACACACTCACTCTCTCTCCTCTCTCTCTCTAAATGAGTGTAATTTTTAAAAGCTTACAAAAACAGGCTGGAGAGATAGATGACTTAGTGGTTAAAAGCACCGCTGCTCTTTCAGAGGACCCAGACTTGGTTCCTAGAACTCACATGAGGTCTAAAAACCATCTGTAATTCCACTTTCAGAGAAAATTATGCCCTGTTGTCTCCTTGGGCACTGCACATAGTTGGTGCACGGAAATAAATATATATCATGATATATATAAAATATATATCAAAAACACCCATACACATAAAATTAAATAAATAGCCGGGCATGGTGATACATGCCTTTACTAGCACTCAGGAGGCAGAGGCAGGTGACTTTCTGAACTAGAGGCCAGCCTGGTGTACATACTGAGTTCTCAGACAGCCAAGGAAGAACCCTGCTTACACAAACAAACAAAGCCTTTGTTTTTGTTTGTTTTTAATTTATAAAGGGCTGAAGAGATGGCTCAGCAGTTAAGAACAAGTACTGTTCCTGCAGAGGATCTGAGTTTGGTTCCCAACACACATCATGTCAGGTGGCTTACAACTGCCTGTAACTCTTATGTTTTTGGTTGAGCCATCTCGCAGCTAGACAGCTAGACAGCCTGTAGCTCTAGCACCAGGGGATCTGATGCCTCTTTTGACACACACACAGAGACACACAAGTACACATAATGTTTTCTTTCTTTTTAAAGATTTATTTATTTATTTACTATGTATACAGTGTTCTACTTGCATGTATGCCTGCCCGCCAGAAGAGGGCATCAGATCTTGTTACAGGTGTTTGCTGAGAATTGAACTCAGAACCTCTGGAAGAGCAGCCAGTGCTCTTAACCTTTGAGCCATCTCTCCAGCCCATGTTTTTCTTAATGTATAAGAAGAATTAAGGATTAATTTGTAATCCTTCCTGACAGCCCAAAACTGAAAGCATCAGTCAAATACTACAGAGGCAGATACTGTAACAGGCTGCAGAAATGCCTCACTTTTAAACACTTGCAATACAAGCATGAGGATCTGAGTTCAAATCTCCTGCATTCACAGAAAATTTTGCTGAGTATGGCAAAATGCCCCTGTTATTTTACCTCTGGGAAGGTCAGGAGGTCAGCCAATCTTGTCAAATCAGTGAGTTCCAGATTCAATAAGAGATGGAGTCGGGCCTGGTGTACATGTATTTAATCACACTGTAACCCGCACTGGCTTGGAACTTGTTATGTAGACCAGGCTGGCCTTGAACTCACAGAAATCCACCTGCCTCTGCCTCAACAGGGATTATGATTATGTGCCACATACCCCACAAAGATTTTATGTTTTAATTATGTGTATGGGAGAGGGGGTATGCATAGGAATACAGTGCCCATGTAGACCAGAAGGTGGTATTGGGTGCCCTGGAGGTGGAATTATGTTGGTTATAAGCCACCTGATGTGGGTGCTGAGAACTGAACTCTGGTCCTCTGCAAGAGAAGCAAGCACTCTTAACCACTGAACCATCTCTCCAGCCACTCAGGCTCTTTTTGAGCCAAGTCAGAACCATAGCAAATTTTCTCTTGTGTGCTGTTTCATTTCAAGATGAAAAGGGACACCCCCACACACACACCTCCCGATGTGAGGAATTGAACTCTGCATCATGCATGCTAAACAAGCATTATAGTGATGGATGATTTGGCTGTTTATTTTTAGAAGTCCCACTCTCTACTTGTGGAGTAATGACTTGTACCTATGTAAAAATGACCTCTGTGTGTGTGTTCTTTACTTAGGAGAAAAGCCATATGTCTGTACGGTTCCTGGTTGTGACAAAAGGTTTACAGAATATTCCAGTTTGTATAAACACCATGTCGTTCATACTCACTCTAAACCATACAACTGTAACCACTGTGGGAAGACATACAAACAGATCTCCACACTAGCCATGCACAAACGGACAGCTCACAATGACACAGAGCCCATTGAGGAGGAGCAGGAAGCCTTCTTCGAGCCTCCCCCAGGTGAGAGCTTTGACAGTTACATCTGTTTTGAGTTTGAGAATCAGCATATGGCCCATGCCATTTTCTCAGATCCTTTTGTTTCATTTGTGGAATCACACATATGTGATTTACAACTGTGGTAAGTGTTGCAGAAGGACACAGATGCCCCCGGTTGTGGAAGAGGAAGAACTTAGTACCTTCTGTGAGAGCAGAGGAAGCTTCCTGAAGACATGTTCTTGGAAAGATTAAGGAGGCAAAGAAGCAAGGCCTGGGGGAAGGGAAGGGAACAGATCTAAGGCAAGGGACTTGCAGATAGATGGAGGGTTTGGCAAGTGAGAAAGACCAAGTGCTTGGTGAGAGGAGGGCAAGGTAGAGACTTTGGAGGAAGCCTGGCCAATATAGCAGTTCTGCCTGGGAAGAGCAAAGACTTCTCTTCTCATTTTCAACACCTGAGTGAAATGTTCAGACACATTTAAGTTAAAAAAGTTGTTGATGGGGTCGGGCAGTGGTGGTGTATACCTTCAATCCCAGCACTCGGGAGACAGAGGCAGACAGATCTCTGAGTTGAAGGCCAGCCTGTTCTACAGAGTGAGTTCCAGGGCAGTCAGGGTGACACAGAGAAACCCTGTCTCAAAACAAACAAAAAAACCCAACTGTGATTGCTTTTCTAAAATACAGATTTGTGCTCCTTTTTCTGGGTTTGTAAAACTGGAATAATGGTATATAAACAACTGAAAAGAAAAGGCACAAAGTGATATATGTAAGAACATTACACTTCAGTGACTGTCACCATCTGAACACACACTAGGTAAATTTGCACACTAAAATCCTTCATATACCAGTATTTTTAGATTAGTACCTGGAGTATTAAGTTTCTCTTTGAAGAGGGACTTTCTTGCTTGTTCCATGGGAGCTGGCAAGTTTTGAGAGAAGAGAGAGGTCGGTAATCTTCCTGGTTGCCCAGTCTAGCAGTTTTAGATGTTGAAATTGTCATTCACTTTCTGATCCCTTTTTGGGGGGGTGGGGATTGTTGACACAGGGTTTCTGCCTGGTTCCCTTGCTAATTCTTTGTGAAAAAAGAACTGGACTGGAGTTCCTGTTCTGTTACTTATTAAATGATTAACCTCAGCTCAGATAACATGCACAGTGATGTCATTGTGTACCAATAGCTTGCTGTCAATCACGTGTGTAAAAGACGAGTAGATTGTGTGTACAAGCCATTCTGGTTTTGTGGTTAATGTTTATAGAGACTCTTTTATTACCTTCATGAATCTTAAATGACTTAAGGAACTTGGTATAGACTTACTCTCTTGGAGGGGCAAGTCTATCTTTGTGTGTAATTCCTCCCTTCGTGTCCCCAGTATGGATGTGCACAGTGGCACAAATCACTCCATCTAAATGTAAAGGCGAGGCCTTCTCAAATCAGAACACTTAAAGTTGATGGATAGGGTTTGATTTAGCTTGGCTTGGCAGAAGTGAAGATAGAAGAATTAAGACGAGGTCCTGAAAACTGTTTTCATGGTTTAGAATATAAAAATCCTTTTGTTTGTTTTTTGAGACAAAGGTTTGTACAACCCAGATTGGCCTTGAACTCCCTGCATAGCTATGGCTGCCCAACCACCTTCTGAGTGCTAGAGTGACAGGCATGTATGACCGTGCCCGGCTCTCAATTCAATTTTCTGTTTCATTTCTGTTGTCTAAATAGATTGGTTAGTTGGTCAAATAAATTATTCATTTATTTTAAACAGGTCAAGGTGATGATGTTCTTAAAGGGTCCCAGATCACATATGTTACAGGTGTAGAAGGAGAGGACATTGTATCTACACAGGTAGCCACAGTAACCCAGTCTGGGTTGAGTCAACAAGTTACACTTATATCCCAGGATGGCACTCAACATGTAAGTATCTACTAAAAGTCAAGAAAGTTAAATATTTCTCTGCACCTTGAAAGACAGGCTGAGTCCCCATGGAGGAAACCCTTGAGTAGCAAAGCATGAAGTTTGGACTTCGGCCAGTAGGCCAGTGGTTCTCAAACTTCTTAATGCTGCATGCGACCCTTTAATACAGGTCCTCATGTTGTGGTGACCCCCAACCACAACAGCTGTTTTCATTGCTACTTCATAGCTGTAATTTTGCTACTGTTGTGGATCATAATGTAAATACCTGTGTTTTCCGGTGGTCTTAGGCGACCCCTGTGAAAGGGTTGTTTGACTGCCTCAGGAGTCACTACCCACAGGTTGAGAACCACTGCTCTAGGCAGTGGTCGATCACCCAGAGGTTTTCCATAGTCTGCTGAAAAAGATAGTATGAAGTAGTAATAGTAGAGGGTGTTTATGTCTGTAGAAAACAAATGGTATTGACAGGTGTGACTCAAAGGTGAAATGACAGAGGTCAGAACCACAAGGAGATTGGGACCTTCAAACGTACCGGGTCTGATCTGGAGAATGGCTTAGCATTTAAGAGCACTGGCTTCTCTTCCAGGGGTCCTAAATTCAGTTCCCAGAACTCACATGGTGGCTCATAACTGCCTGTAATAGAATCTGATGCCATCTCCTGGTGTGCAGACATATATGTAGACAAAATACTCAAATATATAAAATACATAAATAAGTCTTTTTTAAAAAAAGAAAAAAGTTCTGGGTAGTTGTGGTGCTCACCTTTAATCCCAGCACCCAGGAGGCAGAGGCAGGTGGATCTCTGTGAGTTTGACGCCAGCCTGGTGTACAAAACTAGTTCCACAGAGAAACCCTGCCTAGGGGGAAAAAAAGAGAGTAGTGGAATGGGTTGTTGTAGTTTTGGTAAAGCAAAACAAAACACAAGCACATGGACTACCAGGATGTTCTGTCTTCCATGGAGAGCTCTCTTCCTGCCCATCTGTATTAGAACTTGCTCCTGCAGTCAGGATGCCCTCTGTTTTTTGTTTTATTTGGCTTGTTTGGTTGGTTTGGTTTGGTGGCTTTTGACACAGGGTTTCACTATGCAGCCCTGAATGGCTTAGAACTCTGTGTAGACCAGGACTTGAATTTACAGAAATCCTCCTGCCTCACCCACCAAGGTCTGAGATTACAGCTGTATGTCACCATACCCCACCTTTCTTTGTTTTGATAACTTTTTTGGTTTTTCAAGACAGGGTTTCTCTGTGTCCCTTTGTGCCTTTCCTGGAACTCACTCTGTAGCCTAGGCTGGCCTCGAACTCACAGAGATCCACCTGTCTCTGCCTCCCGAGTGCTTTCATCTTCCAAGTGCTGAGATTATAGTTGTGCCACCACTCCTGTCCTGGTTTTGTAACATTTTTTGTTGTTGTTCGTTTATTTGTTTGTTTTTGGAGCTGAGGACCAAACCCAGGGCCTTGTGCTTGCTAGGCAAGCGCTCTACCACTGAGCTAAATCCCCAGCCCTGGTTTTGTAGCTGTTAACATGCTGATATTAGCTAGGAGGCAGACTACTCAGGATTGAGAAATACCAGTGCATTCATACCGTCACATGCACCCATATCCCTACCTTTGTCTTGTGCGTCCACACAGTGCTTTGTGTCCACTGATTGACAAGCAAGATAAACGCATTTGCCTAACCCCTAACAGATGTTTGTTCACCATCTGTCCTGACACTTTCTAAATCAGATAATTGATTACATACAGAATCTGTATGATGTTGTCTGATCTAGTTTTCCTCCCTGCAATTTCTTCTGTAGCAACTCCAAAACAGATGTGATGGTCTGACAGTCTCTCTTCTGTGCAGCCAGGAGCAGTGTTGAGTAGCTCTGGTGTCTATAGGGAACCCAACTCTACACCATTCATCCATGGCTCTCTCAAACGCTGCAGAGTGAGGCTAATTCTATCCCAAAACTGTCATCTCAGTGTTGTGTTCTTTCTAAACTTACTCCTCCATTTCTTTCAGGAATTTTATTTCATTCTCTGAGTCATTCAGATATTTTTGGCCTTCTATTCTATGAAGACTTTTTGTTTGTTTATTTGTTTATTTGAGATAGAATTTCTTCTGTGTGTAGCCCTGGCTGTCCTAGAACTCATTTGTAGACCAGGCTGGCCTCCAATCCACTGAGATCCACCTGCCTCTGCCTCCCGAGTGCTAGGACTATAGGCGTGCGCCGCCACCACCACCCAGCCCATGAAGACATTGTTTTAGATAGTTTGACTTCTACAAAAGAGTGATGTTAAAGTCTAGAAAGAGACATTTCTAACATAATCAAGTGATAATTTCTCATGATCAGGGGTAAATATTTGAAGGGTATATAAACTACTCTGGCAGCCTGAGAGAGAAAATAATCCGTCCTCAAGAAATCTTAGAATGATCTTCTCATACAAGGTAATTCAGTGGGCACTGAAGGATCTTCTGAGCTTGCCAGACAAAGCCATGAAAATGTGACAGAATGTGATCCCTCCTGGGGGCTGCAGGTGGTTAGTAGTGGCTGGGACATCAGATGCAGATTCGAGGCGATAGAAAATGGGGTTAAGAACGTTTGTAAAGAAGTTGAGAGGTGGGGCTGGAGAGAAGGCTCAGTGGTTGAGAGCAGTGACTGCTCTTCCAGAGGACCCAGGCTCAGTTCCCAGCACCCACATGGCAGCTCACACCTGTCTGTAATTCCAGTTCCAGGGGACCCGACACCTTACACAGACATACATGCAGGCAGAACACTAATGCAAATGAAATAATAAGAAGAAGCTGACAGGTGAAAAGCGCACACAGGATGGCTAGACCATAGGGAACAGAGGTTTGTGCTGGATGCAAGGTGTCAAGGTGTAGAGATGGTTAGAGTGGGAAGAGTTAGGCCCAGTACCTGTAAAGATATTAGATTATGGCAGAAGTAAGGGTCTAAGCTGGGCGTAGTGGCTCACAACTGTAACCTCAGTAAGCAGAAAGCTGAGGCAGGAGGATTACTGCAGTGTTCCAGGCCATTGTGGGAACAAGACCCTGTCTAAAACAACAAAAAACAAAAACAAACTAACAAAACAGGCATTGACTTGTCTGATGAGTTAAAGAGTTTATTCCACTGTAAAATGTTTATTTGCTCTCACACAGTAAACTTATACGAGGATTATGCTCTGTCCTTAGTTAAGATTGCCAAATGTAACAAGAAACATTATCTGATTTGTAAAATGCACTGTGTTTGCAGGTCAACATATCTCAAGCTGACATGCAGGCCATTGGCAACACCATCACCATGGTAACGCAGGACGGCACACCTATCACGGTCCCCACTCACGATGCAGTCATCTCCTCAGCAGGAACACACTCTGTGGCTATGGTCACCGCCGAGGGCACAGAAGGACAGCAGGTAACTACTCTTGTTCACTGTTAGTACATACATCACTGTCAAAACTTGCACAGAAGCTGTGCTCTACATTCCTATTTAGGCGTCTAAACTTCAGGCCGACTATAACTTCTTTAGCCAATTAGTCCTCGAAGTTACTGTTTTCTCTACCTGTAAAATAGGAATGATAGTTACATCAGCACCATAAAGTTCACAGCAGGATGGAAGCAATGGGGACTGGAGAGACAGCTCAGTGGTTACAAGAGTGCTTGCTGCTCTTCAGAGGACCCAAATTCAGTTCCCAGCACCCACATTAGGCTGGTTTTTGTTTTTGTTTTTTTTTTTTTTTTTAAGGTTTTTCAAGACAGGGTTTCTCTGTGTAGCCCTGGCTATCCTGGAACTAGTTCTGTAAACCAGGTTGGCCTTGAATTCATAGAGATCTGCCTGCCTCTGCCACCCCAGTACTAGTATTAAAGGCATGTGCCACCATGCCCAGCCACATTAAGTATCTTACAACTGCCTATAACTCCAGCTGGCCTCCAAGGGTACCCACACACACATAGCATATACTTCCATAGATATAAACACATTAAAATTAAATTTTATCTAAAAACACATATACAGTGCCAGGCAGTGGTGGCGCATGTCTTTAATCCCAGCACTTAGGAGGCAGAAGCAGGCAGATCTTTGTGAGTTTGAGGCCAGCCTGGTCTACAGAGCAAGTTCTAGGACAGGCTCTATCTAAAGCTACACAGAGAAACTGTATCTCAAAAAACCAACAATCAATCAAAAAACAACAAAAAAACACCTACAGCTAGTCGTACAGGTACAAGCCTTTAGTCCAAGCACTTGGAAGGAAGAAGCAAGCAGATCTTTGAGTCTAGCCTGGTGTACAGAGCAATTTCCAAGGGCTACATAGTGAGGCCCTTGTCTCAAAAACACCACCAGAACAAAGCTAGAGAGATGACTCAGTGGTTAAGAACGCTGGCTATTCTTCCAGAGGACCTGTTCAAGTCCCACCACACACATGGCAGCTAATAAGCATTTGTAACCCCAGTCTCAAGGGATCTGATGCCCTCTGACACCTGGCACACATACATGGCAGACATACATGCAGGCAAAACACCTATATACATAAAATAAAAATAAATAACTTAAGCTGTCATTGTGGCAAGAGGCTTCAGGAGACACTGCAAAGATCCATGAGTTTAGGTGGGGAGTGTCTCTAAGGAGATGTTGCTGTTGGTCAGTCATATCACCAGTCCTTCCGGGTTCCCGGGTTAAATGGAAAGCTAATTGTAAATACAAAAGGAGAAAATAGTCCTGTCCACACTCAGGAATAAATAGGCATCTGTGGTATGCGTTAGTTGACTTTTATAACGTCCTCGGCATCCACTTAGGATAGCAGAACCTGGGAACAGCCTCATCTTCCTAACCAGTGAAGTTAGGCAGCTCCCACTTTTACCCAGAGTACTCTTGAGGAGAGAGGGATGAGAAACTTGTAGATAGAGTGATAGGCTTAGTCAACGAGAGGAAAGACAGAAACACAGGAGAGTTTTGGGAGGACTTGGGTCAATACCCAACGGCCCAGAACTTTTTGTTTGTTTGTTTTTGTTTTGTTTTGTTTTTTGAGACAGGGTTTCTCTGTGTAGCTTTGCGTCTTTCCTGGAACTCACTCTGTAGCCCAGGCTGGCCTTGAACTCATAGAGATTCTCCTACCTCTTCCTCCCAAGTGCTGGGATTAAAGGTGTGCGCCACCATCGCATGGCCCCAGAACTTTATTCAAAAGGGCTTTTTATAACAATGCCATAGGGTGAGGAAAAAGACCTCCCCCTTGCTAGATATAGCCAAGTGTAGACCCTTCCAAATACCTGGTACCCAGGTCCATGATCCAATCATCCTCTTATGCAGTCCTGCTGGTAAAGCAAGCTCAGATCTCAGTAGGACAGCTCTGTGGGCTCCCACAGTACTCTCTACCTGTTTTGCCATCGACTTACTTCATGATTGTAGGTAAATCCTTTCTGAGGGAGCCTTAACTTCCTCAAATGAAAGGAAGTGCCTATGCATCTCTGGCCCCTCACAAAAAAAATAGACTTCAATCTGTTTGAGTCATAGGTAATTTTTTCATGTGTGTTTTGTTCATTTTGCTTCACTTAAGGTTGCAATTGTGGCTCAAGACCTGGCAGCATTCCATACAGCCTCTTCAGAAATGGGACACCAACAACATAGCCATCATTTAGTAACTACAGAAACCAGACCTCTGACCTTAGTGGCAACGTCCAATGGCACTCAGATTGCAGTTCAGGTGAGTACAGGTTAGGTGAACAGCAGCAGCAGTACAAAGTTCTCACCCTGGCTCTCTGGGTCTTAGGTGTGACTTTTCAGTGTTTACGCCATGCACAAAATCATCTGGGTGCCTACCTTGCTTTAAGACAATTACTATAATGGATGTGATCTCAAAATGACCAGAAACCAGGCAATAGAGGCATGTGCCTTTAATCCCAGGAGGCAGAGGCAAGGTGAGCTGTCTGAGTTCAAGGCCAGCCTACTTTACATTGTGGTGGTATTGTGTTCCCCAAAATATTGTGCACCCTAAAAAACTTATCTGGGGTCAGATAGTTCCGCGACAGCCAGGGCTATGTAGAGAGACCCTTTCTCAGAACACCTCCCCCCACCCTACCCCCAGAAAAAAAAAGACCCAACCTGGGCTGGAAGTATGCAGTTGGAGTGCTTGTTTGGAATGCATGGAACCCTGTACCACAAACCAGGCCTGGTAGCTCAGTCCTATAATCTGAACACGCAAGTGGAAGCAGAAAGATCAAAAGTTGAATGAAGGTCATTGGCCTAAGCTATATGAAGCCTTAATCAAAACAAACTAACAGTGTTCTTTACGACTTTGCTTTGCATATTCTTGGGGAATTAATAGCAAGAGAAAATTGTCAGGCATGTATCCTTGTGTGTACTCAGACAGCCATCTTCACAGTCAAGATGGAGTTTAACGAGGCGGGGTTTTTATGAGGCACATGAGAGCTACTCCTTGGAAGTGAACCTGCTGTGAACAGACCCTCAGTGATTCCTCCAAGAGTGCCCACACAGCCCCAAAGTGAGGTGTGTCAGAAGACATGGAGCATTCTCTGGGGAAGAGTCCCTGTTCCCAGCAGAAAATATAAACCCTGCACGCCAGGTGCACAGACCTTCTGTATAAGGAGTGGTTTCTCCTTATGTTTACTTGACAAACAGGGAAATGCCAGCCATTAGTTTTCTTTAGTGCATGGATGCAGAAGCAAGCTGCTGAGCAAGTGCTCCATTGGCTGTGCTGACGTGGCATTTGAAGAACGTAAAGTAAGTAAGTAAGTAATTAGAAGTTTTGATTTTATCTATTAGTAATCAAGTTAGCTAATATTTTAGCATTCCCAAGCATCAGAATTACAGAGAGAAATGACACTTCTACCATTAACAATTCTCTGGATTCATCACCTAGACCAGGACTCTGGATTATTGATGTTCTGTGTGATCTGCTTTCAGCTTGGAGAACAGCCATCTCTGGAAGAAGCCATCAGGATAGCATCTAGGATCCAACAAGGAGAAACGCCAGGGTTGGATGATTAATACTCAACCACAGAGCAATAAAGTAGGAGGAAGGAGCCTCCCATCTTCTGGCTGCAGAGATCCCTGAAGCCCGGCCCGGCAGAGCAGAAGATCCATTCCTGAAGCACTGTACACGTTTTTTATGCAAGAGTGGAGAACATTTTCTTCTTGACACTTTTGTGTACATAGCCCCTGGAATAAATTCCCAAAGTGATTCATTGTGTACAAGGAAGTATGAAATTAGGGCACTACAGCAATCCTTCATGTTACTCTTTATCACACAGCAGACTTCTGGAATCCACCCACAAGACCGTCCAGGTCTATACAGAGTCAAGATGAGATTTTAACTTACTGTGAAAAAAAAAAAAAGGCTATATCTAATGTGCCGAAGACTCTACATGTCAAACAATCATAACTTCAAAGCCATCACAGAAAATAAAGGATGCAAGCCTTCAGATGTCCCTCCAGTTAGTGTCTGGATTTTTTTCCCACCATACACCCCTTTTTATTTGTATTTCAAGAATTGAAGACCTCATTTATAGTGTCCCATCCCTGTTTATATAATGCTTCTTCAAACTAAAATGCTAATTATTTTAGCATTACATTGGATTGTGTACAAAATGTATAAGTTTGGTTATTTTAAAGTAAACATTAAATCCTGTGTTGGAAGGCAGGCACGGTGGCTTGTGCCTGGAATCCCAGTATTGAGGAAGCTGAGGCAGGAGGAGTGCCATGAGTTTGAGACTGGCCTGGGCTAGGTAGTGAATTCCAGGCCAGTCTAGACTACAGAGTAAATACTTCCTCAAAAGACAAAGAAGGAATATCCAGTGTTTGGGTTGTTAAAGAGTCTACTACTCAACCTTCTGATTTTTTGCTACTGTTTTTTATGATAATCAACTATGAGGGTTTCCCATGGGTCCAGCCCAGGCTTATAGTACTATGGCTGGAAACTGATTTACTGAAAAAACTGGGTTAGTGAGTTATGTAAACTATTTATTTTTGTTCTTAAGCTTTTGTTTTAAAGCTTATTTACCCTAAAGTTTATTATTGATTTTGAATACAGCAGTTTTTAAAACAATACTTTCTGTTTGTTTCATTAAATTGATCTGGTGTTGGAGAAGTTGTACAAGGACCTACAATATAACAGTGTAATCCTATATACAAAGGCCAAGAGTATATCCTGGATAGGCAAAGAACGAATGCTTCTCTGTATAGTACTGTGTACTCAACAGTCTTGGGAAAATTTAAGATTTATTGTCTCCAACTTAACCAGGCCTGGCAGTTCTAAAAGGCAGAACAGGCCAAGGCCAGACAGCCCTGGCTTCCTGCCTCCATGTCCAGTGTGGGTTTTCTACTATACCTCAGGAGCCTGGAATGTAAGGTGCTATAACGGGGGGTATCAAGATGACTTTTGTTTGATAGCTTCTGCTTGCTTAATAACAAGAGATGAAAGCCTTTTTTAAAAAGGTTTATTTTGGGCCGGGCGGCGGTGGTGGCGCACACCTTTAATCCCAGCAACCAGGAGGCAAAGCCAAGCGGATCTCTGTGAGTTCGAGGCCAGCCTGGGCTACCGAGTGAGTTCCAGGAAAGGCGCAAAACTACACAGAGAAACCCTGTCTTGAAAAACCAAAAAAAAAGAAAGAAAGGTTTATTTTGAGGGGCTGGAGAGATGGCTCATCGGTTAAGAGCACTGGCTGCTCTTCCAGAGGACCCAGGTTCAATTCCCAGCACCCACATGGCAGCTCACAGCTGTCTGTAAAGTTCCAGGACTTCTAACACCCTCACACAGACATACATGCAGGCAAAACACCGATGAACAAAAAAGAAAAATAAATTTTAAAAAGTGTTTATTTTATGTGTATGGGTATTTTGTTTACATGTGTTTCTGTGTACTATATTTGTGCAGAACCCATGAAGATCTGAAGAGGGCATCAGGTCCCTTAGAATTGGAATTGCAGACAGTTGTGAACTAACGTGGGTGCTGGTAGCTGAACCCAGATCCTCTGCAAGAGTAGCTAGTGCTCTTAAAGCAAAGCCATTTCTTCAGCCCCTTGGTTTTTGTTGTTTGTTCTGTTCTGTTTTGTTTTGTTTTTGAGACAAGGTCTCACTGTATAGCTCTACTTGACCTGGAGTTTGAAGCCATCTTCCATCTGTGCTAGGATTGCGGGCAAAATTCCCCATACCATTGACTAACGTCAAGAGTTCAGCAAGGGAGCCTTCAGGGCTTTCAAAGGTGTCGCAACCACCACTCCTATCCTTCACCCAGCTTGGGGTGTCAGAGCCCTAACATGGCCGCTTTTCATGTCAAGCTGGATGATACAAAGGCGAAAGTGTGCTGTTTCATTTAATGTGAATGTTTCCTTTGATGAGTTCTCTGATCTCCTGAAGCCAGGATCATGACTAGTCATTTCGAGAAGCCCTTCAGGGCTGATTACGTTTCACGCAAGGCCCTTCGTAGGTACATGCCAGTGTGCTAGTCATCTCTAGGTCCAGCCTTCATTTGTGATGGTGGTGTGTACACATCCATAGAGTACCCATCTGAGGTATGGTGGGCAGACTGGAGAATGTGAGGTCTCAGGGTGGCCTAGAATGGGCTTACTCTTTTCAACATGAAAACCTAAACTGTGGGCCTCTCTGAGCCTTTGTCCACCTATACTCAGACTCTAGCGAGCTTCACTCCATCCCAGGCCCCATGCCAGCCAGATTGAGCCGCACTTAGCTGGACAGTTCTGATAAGCCCTATTATTCAGAGCTAGAAGAAGAAGGAAAAAAAGCCTTCCTACTGGCACCCAGAGAAAACGGGACATAGGGTGCTGTTCTTTGTCCCCAACCCATCTAGTGTCTAGCAAGGTAGCATGCTCCCTCAAAGTATACAACTGCTATGGGTCTCAACAGAAGCACTGGAAAGTTCTCCCGAAAATAAACCCTCCAAAGGCACTTAAAACAAGTCCACGTCAGAAACAGCATGTTGAGTATTGGCCTGTGTGATAAGATCCAGGAGGAACTGAGCAAAATACTTCGTTCCAGGAAAAACAGCCAGCTCTACCTTAAAGTGGCTTGAGGCCCCAGCAAAACCTGTTGCAAGCCCAGGAAGACAGCAGCCCAGAGGGCGAAATTGCTTACTGTGAACCCTGTCCTCAATCGCCAAACCCTGGAAGCTGGAAGGAGAGAACTGACTGCAAAGTTGTACACGTACACACACACACACACACACACACACACACACACACACACACACACACACGATTCTTTGTTTTGTTGTGCATGGGTGTTTTCCCTGCAGGTATAGTCTGTACTGCATGTGTGCCAGAAGAGGGCATTAAATCCACTGTAACTGGAGTTACAAACAGACCATTGTGAGCTGCCATGTGAGTGCTGGGAACTGAACCCAGGTTCTCTCAAAGAGCAGGCAGTGCTGTTAATTACTAAGCCATCCCTCTAGCCCTTAATTAGTTAATTTTTAAAAAGAGAGAGAGACAAAACACATTGCCTACAGTGTGCGCTCCAGATGACTTCCACTGGCCTCCACAAGCCACAAGGCTCAGAGGGCCAGGTCTTTTTCTTCCATGTCTTTCAACCCTTGGGACCAAACTAATGGAGCTCATAAGCAACTTGGAAAACTGTACTTGGTGCTGAAATTGGATTGCATTTTTTCAACCTGAGGAACTTGCCATCCAGTATTTCCTGGCTTCAGCTAAGATTGCAGGCCAGGGGCTGAAGAGATGGTTCAGTGGTTAAGAGCACTTGCTGCTCTTGCAGAGGACCCAAGTTCAGTTCCCAGTACTAATGTCAGGTGACCCACAATGGCCTGTAACTCCAGCTTCAGGGTATCTGGTGCCACTTCTGTACTTCAAGGGCACTGCATGCATGTGGTGCACAGACATA
This sequence comes from Peromyscus leucopus, assembly GCF_004664715.2. Lineage (NCBI taxonomy): Eukaryota > Metazoa > Chordata > Mammalia > Rodentia > Cricetidae > Peromyscus > Peromyscus leucopus. Next base: position 95,082,916 of record NC_051063.1, on the reverse strand, counting down.
CAGTCAGGAACACACATACACACACATATCAGATAATAAATATTTTTAGGAAGATTGCAGGCCAGTTGCCTGTCAGCAACTATTTACCAGTGATCAGGCTGTGGAAGCAGAAGTGGGCACAGTGGAAAGCTGTTGCCAAGGACAGAAACCTACACTTAGGGGAGGTGGCGCACACCTTTAATCCTAGCACTCAGGAGGCAGAGGCAGGTGGATCTCTGAGGCCAGCCTGGTCTACAGAGTGAGTTTCAGGTCAGCCAGGGAAACACAGAGAAATGCTGCCTCAAAAACAAAAAACAAAAACCATAAATAAATAAATAATAAAAATAAACCTACATTTCTGTTTTTAGGCACTGTGGCTGCTTGCCCACTTACAGTTTTTTTGTTTTCAATTTTATGTACATTGGTGTTTTGTCAGAATGTACATCTGTGTGAGGGTGTTAGATCCTCTAGAACTAAAGTTACAGACCGTTGTAAGCTGTCATGTGGGTGCTGGGAATTGAACCCAGGTCCTGTGGAAGATCAGACACTGTTCTTAACCACTGAGCCATCTCTCCAGCCCCTATAGTGTTTTTGGTTTTTTGTTTGTTTTGTTTGTTTGTTTGTTTGTTTTGTTTTTGTTTTCCAAGACAGGGTTTCTCTGTGTAGCCCTGACTGTCCTAGAACTCCCTCTGTAGACCAGGCTGGTCTCCAACTCAGAGATCCACTTGCCCCTTCCTCCCAAGTGCTAGGATTAAAGGCATGTGCCACTACTGCCTGGCAAACTCTGTATTGTTTTAAATTATGTGTATGTGTATATCTGAGTGTGAGTTTGTGCACATGAGTGTAGCACTTGCCCTAGGAGAGAAGAAGACATTGGATCCCCTGGAGCTGGAATTACAGGCTTTTGGGAGTCACCTGGTATGGGTGCTGGGAACTGAACTTGGGGCCCCTAGGACATACTCTTAATCACTGAGCTATCTCTCCAGCCCACCTTAGAAGTTCTTACAAACTTACCATGAAGTTCCATGCGACAGTGGGACATGCAATTGGTACCATGCCAGGGAACACAGTGACAGGCTGGTGAAGTGTAGGCAGGGAAAGAATTCAGCAAGACGAGAACACACAGTACTGAGTTTATTCGATGGGCTGCACCACAGCCCCAGCAGTCGAGAGAAATTGCACAAAAGTATTCTTTTTTTTTTTTTTTTTTTTTTTTTTGGCTGAGAGGGGGTGGTATCTGTGTGGTCAGTCAGGCATGTGTCCATGTCTTTGAGGTGCCTGTGTAGTGCTCCTGTCTGGATGACTAGGCAGTGTCTCATTATTTTGCTGCTGAATGGGTTTTACAATATGAATTGTTTCTCTTTGGGATGGGTTTATTGTGCATAGCAGTAAAGGTCATGAGGGGTCAAATTCCTGATGGTCTGAGTCTGCTCATTAAAGACTAGCATCTTCTACAGTAGTGTCAGGGTGCCCTATGACAGACTGCAGCCAGGCCTTGTTAAAGAGTAACTCCTTTTAATCCTTGGAGGCAGCAGGGGCCATACTCTTGAGCCCAGCCCAATCTGAGACCAAAGCAGTTGTAGTGATATATTATGTGCCCTAATAAAATTTGCCTGAAGATCAGAGAACAGAACAAGCCGCTAGATTAAACATAGATGCCAGGCAGTGGTGACACACACCTTTAATCCTAGCCCTCAGGAGGCAGAGATCCATCTGGATCTCTGTGAGTTCAAAGCCACCCTGGACTACATGAGATTGATTCTGTCTAGGAGAGAAACAGAGCCAGGCAGTGGTGACACACACCTTTAATCCCAGCACTAGGAAGGAAGCAATATGGCTGGGTGGAGAAAGGTGTATAAGGTATGAGAAGACAGGAACTAAAAGCTTTTCAGCTGAAGCCCTTTTTGGCTGAAGCTATTCGGCTGGAGAGCGTTTGGCTGAGGACTCCGAGACATTCAGAGGATTCGTGGAGTTGGTGAGGTGAGAAGTGGCTGTGGCTTGTTCCTTTGTCTCTGATCTTTCAGCATTTACCCGATATCTGGCTCCGGGTTTTTTATTATAAGACCACTTAAAAATTGTGCAACAAGCAGTCTTATCCAAATTAGTTTAGCACTTGGATTAGTTACATCACCATAGAGTGGCATCCACACTCCCCACACAGATTAGCAGGGTCAGATCACTCCAGAGGACAAAGCTTATCTTCTAGAACTAGTTCGGACCTGAGTAGGAATACTGGAGGAAAAGGAGTCCTGCTTGGTGGTGGTGGTCTGTCATGTGATAGAACATAGTGCTGGAGCGGCACTTGGGAGAAGAGGGGGAGTGTCACTTGTAGAGGTCATTAGAAGGCCCTCAGTGGTGGGAGGCAGGCTGAGATGCCAATGGTAATGTGGATAAACTGAGACAATACCATCTGGAGTTTGAGAGCCTCCAGTCTAGGGATAGTTTCAGAAGCCTCTCTGGGGGTTGGAGAGCTGGCTCAGCAGTTGGGAGCATTGACTGTTCTTCCTGAAGACCAGGTTCAAGTCGCAGCACCCACATGGCAACTCACAATCGTCTACAACAGCTCCACAGTATCAGACACCCTGCATGCAGACAGAACACCAGTGTACATTAAACAAATAATAAATAAATAAATAAATAAATAAATAAATAAAATATAATAAATCAGCCTCTCTGGAGGGTCAGGTGTAGAATAAATATCTCAAAATAGATTGGGTCCTTTTCAGCCAGAAGAGCACTCTCTTAATTAATGAGCCATTCAGCCCCACCCTGGCTGTCCTGGAACTCGATCTGTAGACCAGGCTGGCCTCAAACTCAGAGATCCATGAGTGCTGCCTCTGCCTACCAAGTGCTGGGATTAAAAGTGTGCCACCACTGCCCGGCTCTTTCGTTCTTTCTTTCTTTTTTTTAAGATGAGTCTCATTACTGGCTGGCTTGCAAGCTGGCCTCAGATTCAAGGACATCTGTTTGCCTCTGTCTCCTTGGGATAAAAGGCATGGACTACCATGCCAGGCTCACATTTTTCTTTCTTGCTGGTTCCCTTTTCCTTAAGTCCTAACATAGAGCAACATAACAAATAAATCTACCAATTTCCTAAAAGAGAGGTAAATCTAAATTACAATCACGACAGAATGTAACAAACTCAAACTGCCTGTTAACATTATTAAGCTATGAAGTGCGGTCTGTGGTAGGTCCCAGGCATACTTTACTGTGCTTGGGTCAGTTCAAGGGCTCTTTTAGACATCTTGTTAGTCTCCTAAGAGTCTAAGAGTTACATAGTGTTACAGTCCTACCAGGTCTGGGGAAGATACCAAATGACCCTGGATAATGAGTTGTCTATTCTGAACAAAGGCAGAGGAAACAGTCGAGAGTCTTTCTATGTTAACCTTGTCATTTCAGTTTGGGATACAAAAGGCATGTGTTTTCCTGCATTTCAGTTTGGGATATAAAAGGCATGTGTTTTCCTGAAGAACTAGGAGAGATATTAAAAGGCTGTTTTTTTTCCTGGAGGACCGAGGGGAATAGTTTGATGTGTTCAGTGGCTTAGGCTGGACAAGAGACCTGTTGTAGGGTCCAGAAAAGGCACACTTTTGTATTTGGGACAGGTTAGACAGGGGGTAGGAGACATGTACCTGGATGGTGCCCAAGTCCCCATTAGTCACCTTAAGAAGATGAAGGACATCCTCTGAGGGAGAGAGAAGCCACTCTCAATTGTTCCCTGAGTGCCAGATATGAAGTTCCTAAGCAAATGTATGAGGAGATGTGTATCTGGGTTTAGAGGGGAAAAACCCATAGGCAGAAAGGAAGGAGAGGAACAAGAGGGAGTAGGAATGGGAGGTAAGAGCAGAGGGGTGGCTCGTAACAGAAAAGCCAGAGATTGAACAGGGCCTTGAGTGTGACAGGGGAAGGGTCATCAAGGATGCTCTCCAGGGCTGAGTTTAAGGAAGACTAGTGTTAGAGGGTCTAGTAAGAAAGATGTAGATGGCATCCTGCTCACAGTTGAAGTCCTTATGACAAGGCTATGGAAAACTAGCTATAAGGAACCTTGGGTGCTGGAGTGGTTAAGAGCACTGACTGTTCTTCCAGAAGACCTAGGTTCAATTCCCAGCACCCACATGGTGGCTCCTAACCATCTGTAATTCCTGTTCCACTGGATCTGATGCCCTCTTCTGGGCTCCTCTGGCACTAGAGACACATAAGGTACACATGGAAATGCATACACATAAAAATTTTTTAAAAAAAAAATGGCTTTTTTTTGACACAGGTTTTCTGCTGTGAAATATTCCTTTACACTGTGTGAATATATGTCATTGTAATTGGTTTAATAAAGAAGCTGACTGGCCAACAGCTGAGCATAATAAGGTTAGGCGGCAGAGCCAGACTAGGAGAATGCTGAGATGAAGAAGAGAGGAGTCAGAGGAGTCGGCAGCAGACACAAGGAGAATCGAGATAAGCATGCCATACTGAGAAAAGATACCAAGACACATGGCAGAGCATAGATAAGAAATATGGGTTAGTGTAAATGTAAGAGCTAGTAACAAGCCTGAGCTACTGGCCAAGCATTTATAGTTAATAATAATACTTTCTTGTGGCTATTTGGGAAGCAACTGCCAGGATAGACACTTCTGCCTACAAATTTAAAACTTCCCTTTTTAACTAGACAAAAAGGGGGAAATGCTGTGGAATAATCCTTTTATACACTATAACGATTTGTCACTCAAATTGGTTTAATAAAAAGATGACTGGCTAGCAGTCAGGCAGGAATTATAAGTGGGACAACCAAACTAAGGATGCTGGGATGAAGAAGAGGGGAGTCATCAGAGGACACAGAGGGAACAAAACATGCTGGATGGAAGACAGTAAAACCATGAGCCATGTGGAAATACATAGATTAATAAAAATGTGTTCATTTCAGTTGTAAGAGCTAGTTAGTAATAACCCTGAGCCATTGGCCGAGCATTTGTAATTAATATAAGCCTCTGTGTGGTTACTTGGTATTGGTGGCTGGGAAAGAAGACTCCACCTACAGGTTTCTTTGTGTAGAGTTGGCTGTCCTGGAACTATGTCCATAGACCAAGCTGGCCTCAAACTCCCAGAGATCCACCTGCCTCTGCCTCCCAAGTGCTGGGATTAAAGGTGTGCACCACCTCCAGCAATATTTTTTTTAAAGAAATAACTCTTGGCACTCCTCCCTGGATTAAAAGAACAGATATCTGTGTTGTGGGATAATCTTTTTTTTTTTTTTTTTGTACACTGTGATGATGTGTCACTCTGATTGGTTTAATAAAAAGCTGAACAGCCTGAGCCAGATGGTGGTGGTGCATGCCTTTTAATCCCAGCACTCGGGAGGCAGAGGCAGGTGGATCTCTGGGAGTTTGAGGCCAGCCTAGTCTACAAAGCGAGTTCCAGGAAAGGTGCAAAGCTACATAGAGAAACCCTGTCTTGGGAAAAAAAAAAAAAAAAGCTGAACAGCTAATAGCTAGGCAGGATTTTTGGCAGAGAGGATGCTGGGAAGAAGAACCTTCCTATAAACCTATTCTCAACCTACAAACCTACATTCAAGAACAATTTCTTAATAGAATGTATAAAAATAACAAAATCACTCAAGTAACATGAAAATATTTTTTAAATTAAATATACTGAAGAATATTAACTCTCCCTTTTCTTTTTTTTCCTTTTTTTTTTTGTTGTTGTTTTTTGTTTGTTTTTTTTTTCGAGACAGGGTTTCTCTGTGCAGCTTTGCACCTTTCCTGGAACTCATTATGTAGCCCAGGCTGGCCTGAAACTCACAGAGATCCGCCTGCCTCTGCCTCCCAAGTGCTGGGATTAAAGGCGTGCGCCACCACCACCCGGCTTTTCTTTATATTTTAAATTAAATCTCAAGCCCAGTTAGAAAACCCGAATTTCTCTATAAGCAGTTCCATTTTTACACAAACAGTTCCATCATCACCGTTGATAGAGTCTATATGCATAAGTAAATAGAAACTGTCCCATTGTAATGAAATCATTACTGTCCATTGCATTTCTTAACTCCGAAAGTTCAAAAAGAGTCTGGTACCATTCCTAAAAGTTCCTCTGAGCGTTCGTCGTCAGGACCTGGCTTGTCATCTGCCCTTAAGTCTGTGTATAGCTGTCAGAATCGTAATGACTCTGAAGCAAACAGTTCCAAATAGAGAAGTCCCACAACCAAAACTTTTCAGTTCAAGCAAGTCTCCCTGAAACTTTCGCTTTCAGCCAGCGCTGTGCTTTGCAGTCTGCAGCCTTCCGTACCCTGGTAGCTGCGGGACTAGGCTAGAGAGCTTCACCTCAGAGCCATACAGGCTCAAGGCTCCTTCAGCTGCCATGAGCTGAAACTGTGGCCTTTCCATAGCAACCCCGGCTTTGGGAGGAAAACCCAATTACCTGCATCACTGACAGTCCAAGTGCTTAGCAAACCAGGTCCCGGAATCCTCCATACTCTGTCCTATTGTATCCACGAATGTAGCCGCAGGGCAGTTCCATGATTTCAGTCACATCCTGCTGGGAGCTTGGGTTACAGTCAGTCTCAGAAGATCCCTTAGAGCCTCAGGCTGGCTGTTCAGCTTGGAGTACAGTTCTCACCTCCACAGCTTCCTGCTTTCCAGCGTCTCAGCTGCTTGCCCGGCACTGACACCATTCTGCTCTCGGCCTCCAGAAGCAGGCTGAACTCTGCCGTCGCTGCTCGGCCCGCTGGTCACTTTTCCCGCAGCGTGGCATCACTGCTGGGCTTTGCGAGCTGCCGCCCACCGCCGTTTGCCTTTCTCGTGGCTTGCATGTCCACTTCTCACGGTGGCTTCTTCACGGCCGAAAGCCTGCGGATCCTCACCACTAGTGCGGGCTCTGTTTTCGCTGGCTCTCGGGATGTGCTGCTTGAGAAGCTAAGACTGTCCACGGGTCTCCGCACTGGACACTACTTTCTGCTTCTACTTTCTGCAGCTGCTTCTTGCTATTATTGGTGATTTCTGGAACTGCCAGGTCCTCAGTCCGCCATGGACACTGCTCTCCGCGTCCCAGTTGGGAAAACCTACTCTAAATTACTGTTTTCACCATATCCTTAAACCTAAAGCCTATATATTCTAAACCTACATTTCTCTGACTCACTTTATTTACACTTCTTATTTACAACTAGCATGGTCATTTACTACATGTATTTACATTAAGCATTTAGACTTACCTTCAACATTTATACTTTTTCAAATATCTAACTTAGCAAACACCTAAAAGAGATAAATTACTTCTTATTCTTAACTTACACTGGGAAAAATCTTTTAGCAAACTCTCTATAGGGCTACCCTAAACCTATATTTATAAACCTTACCCAAGTCTCACTTAAGTCTAAACCTTACCTAAGTCTTAGTTACATTCTATAGGTCTACTTTATAAACCTTAACATCTAGAAGAGATCTTTTAACTATTATCACTTCACATATAACAGAACTAATTGAACACTGAAGCAAACATCTATAAGATATTTCTTAACACTTAGAAAAGATTTTTTTTTAAGATTTATTTATTTATTATGTATACAGTGTTGTCTAGACACACCCCTGCAGACCAGAAGAGGGCACCAGATCTCACTACAGATGGTTGTGAGCCACCATGTGGTTGCTGGGAATTGAACTCAGGACCTTTGGAAGAACAAGCAGTGCTCTTAACCTCTGAGCCATCTCTCCAGCCCCCTAGAAAAGATTTTTTAACTAAATTATTATACAAGACCAGAAATACACAAATCATTTCTAAAGTTCAGAGTTCATAGCTTTATTTGTTTATTATGTATACAGTGTTCTGCCTACATATATGCCTGCAAGCCAGAAGAGGGCACCAGATCTCACTACAGATAGTTGTGAGCTACCATGTAGTTGCTGGGATTTGAACTCAGGACCTCTGGAAGAGCAGCCAGTGTTCTTAACCTCTGAACCATCTCTCCAGCCCCATAGTCAGCTTTGATATTATTCTAAAAGTTCTTCAGAGTTTGAAGCAAGATCTGTCAGTGGATCTTTCAATGCTGGGATTTAGTGAATGCTGTTGCTAGGGAGTTGTAACACTTATTGCTAGAGAACTGTAACATTTTTGGAAAAAATGCTACTCCCCAAAGTTACCTTTCCCCCTGCGGAGCTCTCTTAGCGGTTCCAGAACCAGCAGAGATGCTTAGCCGCTGATCGTTTCTGACTAGAGGTTGTCTCTTTACCCAAATTCACAACAGTTCTCCTGTGCCATAATTCAGACAAACGTTTCTGTAACAACAGAAAAACTACCGTAAAGCCTTGTCTTAGGCTGAAGTTGAAATTCCCATATTGGACTGCCATAAAGCTCTTAGCAACAATTTCTGCGTAGCTATTAGACCATATAAGGCATTGTTTCAAACCTGCATTGATACTACATTTCCCAGAAAGCCTTTCGGGTACGCTAGCAAAGTTTCTGGTTCCCTTTACAGGGTTTCGCTTTTGCATTGGGAGATTTTTCTTTCCTAAGCTTGCTTTAGAATGCTTGTGCCACCACCGTTTTACAGATGTGTCTCTCCAATTAGATCTTTCACTTGACCTAGTTCCTGAGCTTTTCGTCCATTTGTCTGGGCACTCAGGCTGTGGTCTATTGCCTGAGTCAGTGAGGCAAACCAAAGCATTTGTTGCAGAATGGTCCTTTCTCTGATAGAAAAAGAAAGCTGCTTTCCAGGATAGCTCCCGGTCCTGTCCCGGCCGGCTTCCTTTCCCAGATAGTGCCACTGACTCTGTAGCACACAGGCAGATCAGGGAGGAATCTGCCTGTCTCTGCAGAGGGATTTCTGACTGCTTTTTACTGGCTAGAAGAGACAGAGCTTAGAAGAGAGATTTTTGGGAACTCAAGCCCTGCCTCCCTCATTGCAGGGAGGATTTTTTTCTGGCTTGAAAGAAGGACAGAACTTGGGTTTTGCTGTTCTAAGAGGTTTGTCACAGGTGATTTCCCATACTAATTATCTCCAGGTGATTTATTTTTGTCCTTTACTGAAAGAAAACAAAGTTCTGAAAGGCTTTTTAGAGAGAGATTAAGTTTTTTTAAGAAAGCTTTTTAGTTTGAAAGAGAAAGATTAAGTTTTTCCTAGAACTTCTGTTCTCTACACTCTTCTGGCTTCATGGCCCAGAGGGAACTAATTCTGAGGGTACGATGTCGAACTGCCGCCGAGCAGAGGATTTTTGTTTCCCTCCACACCCGCTACAGGAAAAATCTCTTTCTTCTGCTTTTTTAGCATTTTAGCTGTCCCCAGGCCAAATGCTTCCATAGGAATCTTTTCTACCCCATAGGCTCAAAGAAGATAGATTTTCCCCCTGCCCTTTAAGTTCAAAGAAGATAGATTTTTCCCCCCAGTTTGCGTTCATAGCCCCATAGTTAGGCTTATCTTAATCCTATTTTACCCTAGGCTTTTTCTTTCTATATTCCTAACCCAATATTTCTATTTTTTATCTTCCTTAATTTTTATAGATGAGAGAGAGAGAGAGAGAGAGAGAGAGAGAGAGAGAGAGAGAGATTATATTATAGAGAAATCTAATGCTGCAGCCTTGTGGTATTTCACTGACTATCTATACACCCAAGAATACTGATGCCTTCATTTTTCAATTCCTTATTGGCATGCCTACACTCGCAACACCCACAATCCTTTCGCCAAGTTCTAGGGTTATTTTTTTCTTTTTTATCTTTTTCTTTGTCCCTGTTCGGGTACCATCTCTGGGGATCATCCCCCACCATTATTTACCTCAAGGACTCTTGAGGAATGAGGGATAAGAGACTTAGAAATAGAGGGGAGAGCTGGGCAGTGGTGGCACACACCTTTAATCCCAGCACTCAGGAAGCAAAGGCAGGCGGATCTCTGTGAGTTCGAGGCCAGCCTGGTCTACAGAGCAAGATCCAGGACAGGCACCAAAACTACACAGAGAAATCCTGTCTCGAGAAATCCTGTCTCGAAAAAAAAAAAAAAAAAAAAAATAGAGTGGAGAGAAAACACAGAATAGGCTCAGGTGGGCCTAGATCCTTATCCAAACAGGCCTAGAACTTCATTCCAAAGGTCTGTTTATAACAATGCCAAGAGGTGGAGCAAAAGACCTCCCTCTTGCTAGTTACAGTCAAGTGAAGACCCTTACAAACAGCTGGTACCCAGGCCTGGGGTCTAATCAACCTCTTATGCAGTCCTGCTGGGTACAGCCGCTAGGAAACCTAGTGGCTATAACAGTTTGCCTGCACTTTTTCCTGTTTTTTGACAAAGAGGACTCATATTTCATCCTGCCTTCCTAGCACTCTTGTCTCAGCCCTTCTCTTCCTGCTGTAGATGTGAAACGTGTTTTGGAAATAAGTGTTCCTTGTGTCTTATTTCATTTGATATATCTATTTATCTTTGTGGAGTTTACATTTTTTGTCATCATATTCAGTGTGTGTGTGTGTGTGTGTGTGTGCGCCCTGTGCCCCTGGGTATTTATGTGAAGCTGGTTCTCTTTTACCATTTGAGTCTCCAGGATGGAACTCAGATCACTGTGTTTGGCGGCAGACTCCTTTAGACGCTGAGCCATCTCAATGGACTTCCTTAGAGAAGATGTGCAGTTGGTCTCTAGTTGGTCCCCTCTACTCTTAACCTTACCTTTTTTTTTTTTTTTTTTTTTGGTTTTTCGAGACAGGGTTTCTCTGTGTAGCTTTGCGCCTTTCCTGGGACTTACTTGGTAGCCCAGGCTGGCCTCGAACTCACAGAGATCCGCCTGGCTCTGCCTCCCGAGTGATGGGAATAAAGGCAGTGCGCCACCACTGCCTGGCTTAACCTCACTTCTAATGAAAACTAACAAAAGCTTTTTGTTTCTGTTTTTCTTTTTTTAAAGATTTACTTATTTACTCATTTTATATATATACACACAGTGTTCTTCCTGCATGTATGCCTGCACGCAGAAGAGGGTTCCAGATCTCACTATAGATGGTTGTGAGCCACCATGTGGGTGCTTGGAATTGAACTCAGGGCCTCTGGAAGAGCAGCCAGTGCCCTTAACCTCTTAAGCCACCTCTCCAGCCCCTGTTTTTTCAAGACAGGGTTTCTCTGTGCAGTCCTGCCTTTCCTGGAACTCACTCTGTAGACCAGGCTGGCCTGGAACTCACAGAGATCCACCTGCCTCTGCCTCTTAAGAACTGAGATTAAAGGCATGTGCGTGCCGCCCCCCCCCCCCACCACCACCACCACCTGGCTAACAAAAGCATTTTTTAACTCTTTTCTGCATTCAAGTGAAGAAAACAAAAAACAACATAAGATCTGTCTTGAAAGTTATCTCAGAGCTAGAGGTGTTGCCCCCAGCAATTGCCTATCACCCACAAGGCCCTAAATCAGTGGTTCTCAACCTGTGGGTAGAGACCCCCCCCCATCGTCAAACTTTTCTCTCCAAACATATTTACATCATGATTCATAACAGTGGCAAATCTACAGTTATGAGGCAGCAACGAAAATAAAATGAGTAAATAAGTTAATCTTTAAAAAAAGAAAAACAAACAAAAATAACGTTTTGGGTCCCCACAACATGAGGAATTGTATTGTTGAAGGGTCGCAGCATTAGGAAGGTTGAGAACCACTGCACTAGTTTCAATACCCACATTCGTCCTTGCATGGTCTCACCTCCTGTAGGCTTCCCTGAGACTCCCAGAACTCTGCCCCAAATCCCCAAGGCACTAAAGAAGAACGCTGGAAACAGCTCTACGCTGCGTTGCAGACTCAGTCTCTGCATCTGGCACAGAAACCCTGCGGTTTCTAAGGAAAAGGGAACGAGTCAAAATGTCCTGGTGTCTGTGTGTGCTTATCTTTTAAAACAGGAAATTTTTGTTCCACACCAGTAATCTTCGTGTCCAGGACCCTGGGAGGGCAGAGGCTCACCCGGTAAAACTGCTCAGACAGGTTTCCCTCTTCCTCGAGGCTTTTCTAACACCCTGAAGCTGCTTCTGTGTTGTTGGTTTTAACCAGAAAGCAGCTGGAAAAAAAAAAAAAAAAAAAAAAGACTTTTATCTCTATATTAATGGGCTTTGTGTTGTGATGAGAGCAGAATCCAGCTTGTTCTTCGAACAGGCAGGTAGGTGTTGCCACAGGCCATCAGCAGGAGGCTCTGTGAGGGGCAGGGGCACTGTGAGGTACAGGAGGGTCTCCGGACAGTCATCGTCGTGTGTCGTCCCCCCGCCCCCCCTCGCGCTTTGCCCTGATAGGTGTAGAGTCTATCTAACGTTTGTAAGAGCCAGAGACTTTCCTTCTGCACTCTGAAGGTTCAGACACCGAGTCTGGAGACTGGACATACTGGGCAGCAGTTCAGAGCACCGGCTGCTTTTTGAGAGGATCTGAGCTCGGTTCCCAGCACTGATGTCAGGTGGTTCCCGGCTGCCTGCAACTCCACCCCCGGGATCTGAGGCCTCCGGCCACCAAAGCCTCCTGCACTTTAGTGAGATGCAGACACAGACATGCATGCACAATTAAAAAAATAAAAATAGATCTTTTTTGGAAAAAACTTAGTCTGATGAAATAACGGGATAAATGGGCATGACGGCTCATTTCTGTAATCCCAGCACTCAGGCAACTGAAGCAGGAAATTGGCCATGAGTTTGAGACCAGCCTGGGCTACAGAGTGAAAAAGCCATTTTTTTTTGTTTGTTTGTTGTTTTTAAAAAGAGGTAAGATCTTTAGCATATAATTGGACATCCCAGTCTCTACAACTATGAGATTTAAAAAAAAACAAAAACAAAAACAAAACAAAACAGTGTCTCACTGTATAGTCCTGGCTGACCTGGGACTAATTATGTAAACTAGGCTGTGCTCAATTTTTTTCTCTTTCTTTTTTTGGGGGCATGGGTGGCTTTCAAGAAAGGGTTTCTCTGTGTAGCCCTGGCTGTCCTGGAACTCGCTCTGTAGACCAGGTCAGCCTCAAAATCAGAGATCTGCCTGCCTTTGCTGCCTTGAGAGGCAAGGCAGGCAGATTTCTGTGAGTTCAAGGTTAGCCTGATCTACATAGCCAGCTCCAGGACTATGAACAAGATCCTGACTTGTTCAATTTCTTTTCTGCCTCTGCAAGGGAATAACACAGATTGGCCATTTATAGGGTCAGACATTGTAACTCATGCCTGTAATCTCAGCACTTGAAGGCAAGGCAGGAGGATCAAGGCCAGCCTTAGCTACATTAGGCTATTAAAAAATATATATATCATTGGGCGGTAGTGGCACATGCCTTTAATCCCAGCACTTAGGAGGCAGAGGCAGGTGTATCTCAGTGAGTTCGAGGCCAGCCTGGTCTACAAATCAAGTTCCATGACAGCCAGGGCTACAAAGAGAAAAACCCTGTCTCGACCATCCCCTAAAAAGTACTTTTTAATATTTTTTGTGGGGGAGGGCACGTATGGCACAGCACACATGAGGATGTCAGGACAACCTGCGGAGTCTGCTCTTCCACTCCATCTTTACAGGGCTTCTTGGGGATAAAGTCCCAGGGAGCCTCCTGCCTCTTCATCCACTCTCTACACACGCAGGCAGTGCTGGGATCGCAGTTACGCCCACCCAGCTGTCTTTTCCTTGTATATGATAGAATCTGAACTCAGGTCTTCATGCTGTGTATAGCAAGCACCCCCACCAGCCAATTCCCACAGCCCTGGCTTTCTGGTTTTTGTAAATTGTAGTACGTTTCCATTTTCATTTGTATCAAACCCCTTTTAGATTTATTTTATTTTTATGTGTATGAATGTTTTGCCTACATGTATGTCTGTGCGCCTCTTTTGGGCCTGGTGCCTGTGGGAGCCAGAAGAGAGCATCAGATTCCCGGAACTGGAGTTGTGGATGGTTGTGAGCCACCCCATGGATGCTGGGAGTCTAACCTGGATTTGATCCTCTGCAAGGGCAGCCAGTGCTCTTGACTGCTGAGTCACCTCTCCAGTCCCATTACATTTTAATTTTTGCGGGGGAGAATTTTCGAGATTGGCTTTCACTGTGTAGCCCTGGCTGTCCTGGAACTCACTCTGAAGACTAGGCAGGCTTCAAACTTACAGAGATCTGCGTGCCTTTGCCTCCTGAGTGCTGGGATTAAAAGCATGCATCACCATTGCCTGGCTACTGCCTTTTTTTTTTTTTTTATTGCTCTCTTTAAAGCTTTATTTTTACCATAGTGTATGTGTTTTTCTGGATGAGTGAATGTCCTGAGTGTACTAGTGCCCGTGGAGGCCAGAAGAGGGTGTTAGATGCCTGAGAGCTGGAATTCCAGGTTCTTGTTGATCTAGGAGCTGAACTCAGGTCCTCTGCAAGAGCAGTATGCACCCTAACCATTGAGCCTTCTCTCCAGCCCCACATATTGCCTCTGTTGACTATATCATCAAATGAGAGTCTTTTGCATGAGAGGTCAATAAATCATAGAAAATAAATTAAAATGGTGTGGTTTTGTTTGTGTTTTGTTTTGGGATTTAGCATTGTTTTACGTGTATGAGTGTTTTTGCCTCATGTATCTCTGTGTACCATGTATGACACATACATTGTGCCTACAGCAGCCAGAAGAGGTTGTCAGATCCCTAGTTACAGATGGTTGTCAGCTACCTTGTGCTAGAAACCAAACAAGGACCGTCTGGAAGAACAGCCATCATTCCCAGAATAATGCAATCAGATCGTAATTCCCAGAAGCTCTTATTCTTCTTTTATATGGCAAAGGAGACTTTGAAGATGTAATTAGGAGCCCGAGAGGCAGTGCTGGACTACCCAAAGGAGTGCATGTCATCTAACACAGTCCTTACAAAGAGAGCAGCCGGAGATGTGGAAACAGAAGCAGAAGCTGGAGTCATATGCCTGGAGCTACACACCTGTAGTCCCAGTATTCAGAAGGCTGGGGCAGGAGGATCACAAGTTCAAGACCAGCCTGGGCTACATAGCAAGACCCTGTCATAAAGTCTCAAAAAAATGTCATGAAAGGACTTTGTAGTGTGTCACTTCTGTGTTCCCAATACCCAAAGGGTGTCTGGTCTGTAGACGACTCTTATTATGGATTTACTAAAAGAACTGTGAGTTCGAGGCCAGCCTGGTCTACAGAGCAAAATCTAGGACAGGCACCAAAACTACACAGGGAAATCCTGTCTTGAAATACAAAAACCAAAAAGAACTAATAATGCAATAGACACTCTTTTGTATGTATGTACTGTTTGTGTTTTGCAAATCTGCAGAAATGTTTCAATAAGTCCTCTGGGTCAAATAATATGAATATTTACATTATTTCAGAAATTACTAAAACAGTCTTTAAAAACATTTTAACAAATTATATTGTATGAAAATATTGTTTCAATAAAAGTATTTTCACTACTAAATTTATTTATTTTTTATGGGTGGGGGCTGCATGCCAGAGCACACATGTGGAAGTCAGAGCACAGCTTTTCCTGTAGCTGCCCCTAGAACGCCCTCGCAGCTCCTCCAAAGCACCACTTCCGGCAGCATGTGGGCTGTGCCTCCGTTCTGGCCTATGTTAGAGCAGCATGTAGTTGGTAGGCTAAGGATGGTGTTTACACAAGACAGACAGTCAGAAGGGGACTTGGCTTGCTGCACTTGGAAAGTGACATTTTCCCTCTGTGTATGCATCTAGGCTTCCACTTGACTGATCATGTCATACAGCTAGCGGCTTGGTGAGTCGATTGATTTTGATCCCATCTGAGGTGAAGCAAGGCCCTTTACAGAACTTTAAACCTGACTCACCAATGAGTCATCAAGACCCAATAGCAATACCCAAACACTGTTCAGTTGCTAACTAAAAGCCAGCAGGGGAGGCCGGGAGGCTGCCTTCTCTCCCCTCCCCCTCCAGGACAAGGTCTCTGACTCATTGAAGAAGTCACCACATCTTATGTACTGCTCCAACTCCAACAAAGCCTGCTTAACTCATTACAGTGTGGCCAGTCAACAAGGGGTTGTCCTTGTTTAACCTGGAGGTCCCCCAGGTCATTTCTTGTATGTGTCAAAACCCCAGAGACAGGCAAGTACTCCATTACCTGCTTTCCCAGTGGCTAGCCCCTGAGTTCGGGACAAGGATTCTTTGTTTAGGAAGTGAAGTGACTTTTTACTTAAAAATAAAAAAGCAGGGCTGGAGAGATGGCTTAGCGGCTAAGAGTACTGACTGCTCTTCCAGGGGACCCGGGTTCAATTCCCAGCACCCACATGGCAGCTCAAAACTGTCTGTAACTTGTTTCAGGGGACCTGACACCCATGGCAAAACACCAATGCACATTAAATAGAGATAAATAAAATTAAAAATTTTTAAAAATAAAAAGCAGCTTTTTTACCCCTCTTTAAAGAGTGGGGTACGGCCTGGAGAGATGGCTCAGAGGTTAAGAGCACCGGCTGCTCTTCCAGAGGTCCTGAGTTCAGTTCCCAGCAATCACATGGTGGCTCACAATCATCTGTAATGAGATCTGGCACCCTCTTCTGTGTACATAATAAATAAATCTTTAAAAAAAAAAAAAAGTGGGGTACTGAGGATTGAACCCTGAGCTTTGCACATGTCAGCCAAGGGGGTTACAAAATTGCAACTATGAGGCTAGACGTGTAGAGACAGAGCACTTGCCTAGCAGGACTCTCAGTCTCATACCTGTATTGCAATAATAAATGAAAATGAAGTCAGGTGGTGGTGGTGGTGCACGCCTTAATCCCAGCACTCAGAAGGCAGAAGCAGGAGGATCTCTGTGAGTTCGAGGCCAGCCTGGTCTACAGAGTGAGTTCCAGAGCAGTCATGAATACACAGAGGAACACTGTCTTGAAATCCAACCCTCCCCCCCCTCCCAATAAAAGAGGAAAATTAAAAACAGAAGGCAAATAGGAAGCACTACGTGTTGCTTTGGTTTGATGCTTCTTAGAGTTGCAAGTCTGAAATACGATACTTGAGAACTCCTCTTATGTTGCAATGATGTGACTTGGGGGTGGGGGACATCTGCATTTTCTCTTAAGCAAGGACTTCCTGACTGATGGCAGGAGATTATCCAGTCTTCCTAGACTGGGGCCTGTGTGCAGCTGAGAGCTGCAGGGCTAACAGAGAATAGATTGGAGGATTCCCTCCACCAACAAGCCAGGTCACTTACTGTCAAGGTCTACGTTGTGTAGAGTCACATTCCCCTCCCACCCACCTCCCACCGCCACACCCTGATTTTGGCTTCTTTTTAATTTGATGAGTGTTTTGCCTGCATGTATGTCTATGCACCATGTATGTCTTGTGCTAATGAAAGCCAGAAGAGGGTATCAGATCCTCGGAGTTACAGACAGTTGTGAGTCACCACATAGGTGCTAGGAACTGAACCCAAGTCGTCTGGAAAAGCAGCCAGTGCTCTTAATTGCAGAGCACAGTCCCATGCTTTTTATAATTTTTCCAAGATCCTACGATGTCTCATTATTTGTTGGAGATCATTCTGATATTTTGTTTTTAATTTATTATTACTGTGTGTATGCATGATATTCTGGTGAGAGAGAAAAGAGGGAGATAAGAGCCTCATCGTGATAATTTCAAAAAGTATCGAAAGTAAAGCAGCTTGGAGGTTGGACATGCCATGGTGTGAGTGTGAAGGGCAAACAACAATTGTGTAGAGTCAGCTCTCTCTCTCTCCACTTTTAGCTGGGTTCCTGGGCTCAAACTCAGGCCACCAGGGTTGTGGGACAAATTTCTCTATCTTTTGAGCCATCCCACTGGCCCTACTGTGAACGTTTTGTGTGTGCACAGATACCATCTGTAAATACCCCCATGTGGTCTCTCTCCTACCTTCAGACCCGAAACAAATATGAAGAATACAGATCTTCAAAGTTCTTGTATAGAATCCATAAAAGTGATATGTTCATATCGAATAGATTATACGGACATCTGCCTTTGAACTATCTTATTCAAACAATAGAAAGATAAGTAGACATCAATGTGTTAATAGTCCCTAGAGACTAACTTAGACATGACAATAAATACTAATGCGTGGTAAACTCCAAGCTCTCCCCTTGCTCACTAGACTCTTCCTGTTTATATTATATGCATACTATTTCTGTTCTCATGATCTCAGCTGCTTGTGCACAACTCAACCGCCCGTAGTATTAAATATCTCTTGGGGGGGGGCATCATGAGTCACATGTTGTATTTAAGTGACTTTAAGTCATTGTTCTCAAACAACTTTGCTATAGTCAAAGCATACATAGCATCTATGGAATGTTCCTTGCGGAGGATAATGGCTAGTGTCACATTTAACACATTGAGTAACTTCAGACAAATTGAGTTGATCACACTGTGAGCTGCTAACCACTCAGTAGAGAATTGAGGGAGTGGCAAGTGAAGAAATCTCCTGTTACCTGAGGAGTCGACCAGGAGCGGGCTCCAGGCTTGGCCTCATTCTAGCCTGAGATCTGGACTCCCGGGGCTGAGCGGCAGTTGGTAGCAGTTAGAGCTGGGGTGATGTTAAGTTTGGTTAAGGGATGGTGGGATGGCAGAAGACAAAAGGGACAGATGATAAGGAGGAGAAAAATGAGAGTTGAACTATTTAACACATTTTAAAACTATTTTACTTTATGTGGATGGGTGTTTTGCTGCATGTGTGTCTGTGAACCACATGCGTGCCTGGTGTCCATGGAGGCCAGGAACTGGAGTTAGGGATGGTTGTGAGCTGCCTTGAGGGTGCTAGGAAACGAACCCAGGTCCTTTGGAAGAGCAGCCAGTGCTTTGAACTGCTGAGCCATCTCTCCAGTTCCAGCACATTTGTTTGTGGCAATCTGAGTTTTGACTAATGAATCTTTAAAAAAAACTCACATTCATTTAAAGATTGTTATCATTTACTTGTACATGTGTGTGGCACAAACCATGGTCCGTATGTAGAAGTCAGAGAACAACCTGTGGGAGTTAGTTCTCTCCTTCCATCAAGTAGGTAGTAGGGACTGAACTTGGGTCCTCAGGTTTGGAAGTAAGCACCTTTACCAGCCGAGCTCTCTCGCTGGCCCTACGCTGATGTATTCTGTCAAGTGTGTATGTGGCCGGGTACACACAGCTGTGCAAGAGGACAGCTTTTGTGAGTTGGCTCTCTCCTTTCACTCTGAGTTCTGGGGATTGAACTCAGGTCATCAGGCCTGACTGAGAGCGAGGTAATCTGCTGAGCCATCTCCCCAGCCCCTAAGGACAGCTTCAAAAAACCCAAACAAAGCAAAAAGCCCAGAAATCTACCAGAGGTAAACCATTTCTCCAGGGTTCAAAACACAAACCAGAAAAGGCCATGCTTTGGGAAGCCCCGCTAGTCTCATGAAACATTCCTCTGCTTATGTCACTGAGAAAAAATAGTTCTTAGTTCTGAGGAACTTTGTCTAGCGTGAAGAGCTTATGTTAATGAGAACACTCGCAGGATCAAGTGCTGCTGTGTATTTAAGGCACACTCAAGTGCTGCTGTGTATTTAAGGCACACTCAAGTGCTGCTGTGTGTTTAAGGCACCGGAGAGGGTGTCTTAGGAGTCTAAAATCCTGTTTTGCTGGTAAGGAAGGGGAATGATCCAGTAGCAGGCACTCAAGGCTTTCATTTGCCAAATCACTGGACTAAGGAGGATAAACAGATTGTTCCTCCTACTGCTAGAGACAAGATTTTTTTCCCCTCAGCTAACAATACCTCGGAGTGTGATTCTGCAGAAGTTGCCAAGCAACATTACAGTTAGGAACAACACTGGGTAGAGAAAGTACTAGAAATTTGACTTCTCAAGCCCGGGGCAAGTGGGTGGAACCCTTCTGTCTAGTACATCATGTACTGTACTTAGAGGAGCATGACACTAAAAATATCAGAATAGTCACCAAAAATTTCAGTTAGGACGTTGCAGTAATTAAACCATAACATCGTGCTTTGTGCTTTGTGCTTTGTGCTTAGCTGGAGGGGGTGGGGCCTGGATATCTTAGTCATTTGGGGAAGATCACTACCAGTTTGCTTTCACTAACGTCCAAAGACTAGAGATTAGAGGCAGGGTGGTGGTCAATGGAGCTGTAGAAACAAAACCCGGTTCAGCCCCGGGTGGGAGAGAAGACAGACAAGTGAACAAATAAACGTTTGGATGTGTATGTAGACACAGGGAAAAGTCGCACGCAGGCTCTAACACAGTCGTGTGTGTGTGTGTGTGTGTGTGTGTGTGTGTGTGTGTGTGTGTGTGGTGCTGGAGGTTACCCAGGGCCTCCCAAATGCTAGGTAAGTGCTCTACCATCGAGCAGTATCCCAGCCCCTGCCAATAAGAACATTTCATAATCTATACAAGGACACATTGTACTTCGTAACATTACACTGTTACTGAGCTTTGTTTTGGCATTTATTTATTTTTTTTAAAGATAGACCCTCATGTAACCCAAGCTGGTCTCATATTCTTTTTTTTAATTAATTACTTTTTTTTTTTTGTCTCTTTTTTTTCTCCAGAGCTGAGGACCGAACCCAGGGCCTTGTGCTTGCTAGGCAAACACTCTACCACTGAGCTAAATCCCCAACCCCTTCGTCTCATATTCTTTATGTATCCTCTTGAACTTCTCTGATTTTCCTGCCTTCACCCGCAGGTGCTGGGAATACAGGTATATGCCACCACATTCAGTTTATGGGGTGCCAGGGATTGAACCCAAAGCTTCATGCATGCTAAGCAAGTGCTCTACCAACTGAGCTATATCCCCAACTATTGTTTTGGCTTTTTTAGATGGGTCTTGGGATGGCCTTGCACTTACAAGGATCCTCTCCTCCCGTTTCAGTCTCCATAGTGCTAGGATTATAGGTAGGAGTATAGGATAGAACTCAAATTGTTAGGCTTGCTTGCAGGCACCTTTAACTGCTGAACCATCTCACTGCCAGACTGGCAGTTATTTTTACCTTGCATACTATCTATCATACCATACAATGTTTGGGAACTTACTTCTTCTATTCTTCCTGAGGACCCTGGAATCCAAAGGGTCTATGGACCAACAGGTCTTTCCATCTGGAATCAATGTCCTTTGGGCCACCCAGCCTTATTTTGAGTGTCTCCCAGTCTAGGGAGGTAGGCAGGTGGCAAAGTATGAGATAAAATCAAAACAAACATTATTAATGGTGTTTAGCTCCAGGAAGGGAAGTTGGGCTGGGAATGAAAGGGAGACCTGGGAGACTTCTGAACTATTTAAAATTCTATTATTTGAAAGAAGGGGTGGGGGGGGGCATGCAGGGGAAAAAAAGTATAATGTCCATTTTAGTAACCTTCTGTTCAAAATCCTAAATAGGCAAGCTTACTTGGAACGAGAAACAAACCATCAGACATTTTAATTAAGGACTCTCTTATCAGTTAAACGATAGTGAGCACCAAAGCCACAAGAGAACACTGCAATAAACTAGATAGAGCCCATTTAGTCCCTGGGGTAAGGGAGTAACAACCGTCTGCTTGGAGGTGGTGGAAGCCAAAGAAGGCCATAAAGCGGACTGTTGTAAAGGGGAAGGTAGGGTGGGTAGGAGTTTGCACAGCCAGCAGAAGTCTTCTTTTTTTCTTTTTTGTTATTTTGTGCCTGCCTTCCCCCACCCCGCCCCTCCTCCAATGAGGACCGAACCCAGGGCCTTGAGCTGGCTAGGCAAGCACTCTACCACCACTGAATTAAATCCCCAACCCCTCTGTTTTTTTGTTTTTGTTTTTTTCAAAGACAGGGTTTCCAGAAGCTTTATTATTCATATATTTAAAATTTGTTGGTGTGTGTGTGTGTGTGTGTGTGTGTGTGTGTGTACCAGAGTGTACATGTGGAAGTCAAAAGACAACTTGTGGGAGTCAGTCCTCTCCTTCCAGCACACGGGTCCTGGGGATCAAACTCAGGTCTTCAGGTTGGTGGTAGGTGCCTTTGTGTACCAACTGAGCCATCTTGCTGCCTGTACACAGAATTCTTACACAGAAGGGGCTCAGGAGCTCCTGCTTAATTGGGGACCTTTTAGTGTCCCCCTTTACCTAAAAAGCGCTATTTAAGATATAGCTCATGTTATAGATCAATCAAAAGCAGTTTTCTAAAGTCACCTTTACTTATATGTCACACAAAATTGAGAAAATGCCAACTGTCGGTAACAAAGACTAGAGGAAAGGAGGTGTGAAAAGGAGGGCACAGAGATCACCTCCAGGGCTCCGGCCATAGGAGATCAGATCATGCCTCTAGGTGACGTAGACAAGTGTGAATCTTATCCTACGCAGAATTAAAGGCAAGTGTGTGATCCAGGTGTGGTGCAGCCCATAACCCCCAAACTCCACAGGCAGAGGCAGAAGGACGGAGCCCACCCTCCACTATCGTTCAGAGAACCAGCTCAGCATACACACAGTTGGGGCTAGCATATGGAAAGACACATTTAGACTTCCCAGCATCAGCTGGGACCTCAGGACATCTTCCATGCCATGTATTACTAAAATGGGCTTTTATTAAACATTCCGCTTGGCAGGGCTGAGAGATGGCTCATCCTTGCAGAGGATGCCTGACGAACCTCAATCTGATCACTGGAATCATGCAAAGGCTGCTGAGCCCCATGTACACACCACAGCACACTCACGTGGCAGCATGTGTACATATATACACTGATAATAATAATAATCTGTTTTTGAGACGGGGTCTTACTGTGTAGCTCCAGCCGGATTGGAACTCACAGAGATCTGCCTGCCTCTACCTCCCAAGTGCTGGGATTAAAAGTGTGTGCCACCCAACCTGCCAATAATAATAATTTTAAAATTTAGTTTGGAAGCTGGACCTGGTGCCTCATACACGTAGTTGAATGACCCAAAGCCTCTGGTGAGCTGAGAAACTCCAGCAGAGGAGTTGACAGGATGATAAAATTTGCCCACAAGAAGGTGAACATACCAACTTCCTTCGGTATTTACAACTTTGAGACAATTTAAGTGGAACAGATCTGCAGATGGAAACTTCCACCCAGAAGTTCCCTTTTCTGTCTATGAAACCCCCTGCACCACCACCATGCAGTCACCACTCCTGAGGAGAGACTGCTGGCCTTCGCTGTTCTATTAAAAAGACAATCTGTTTTCTTTTTTCTTTTTCTTTTTTCTTTTTTTTTTGGAGCTGAGGATCGAATCCAGGGCCTTGCGCTAAGCGCTCTACCACTGAGCTAAATCACCAACCTGACAATCTGTTTCTATTGAGGTCTTATTTTCAGGTCACGTTGACCAATCCCAATCTAACAGTAAAGCCAGCACTTGGGGGAGTCAGATGGATCCCTGTGAGTTAGAGGTCAGCCAGGGCTACATAGTGAAACTCTTATCTTGAAAAAAATGGTCAGCCAACCAACCAACCAACCAACCACTCACCCTGGCCTGGCAGGGTGCATAGGTCTATAATCCAGCACTCTGGAGGTGGAGCTAGGGAGGATTGCCAGGAGTTCAATTAATCTGGGATACACGGCAAAGTCCGGCCTCAAAAAAAAAAAAAAAAATCAGTTTGACTTTTCAGCCTTTAAAGTGTTAAAACAGCACACATAGTATCACAAAAGTTAATGTCATAACTACAATAAAAGACAACAGAAATAAGTATGAATAGCTATGATCCAGATAATGTGAATCGACAACAGGAAACATTAAATTTTCTGATAGCCTTAATTCCCCCTAAGTGAGCTCTAATCCGCTAGTAAAAAAAAAAAATACTTTTCTGTAGCACAGTCTGGTCTCAACAATTCCCGCTCCAGCAATTAATGCTAAAACAACAAAAGCCCTAAAATAACATGGAGAAAGAAGTCATGGTAGTGTCCAAAATAGGAACACACGTGTACATATACTAAGAGACAGATTAAATTACGGTTTGACAAGGTAGTGGGGAAATTTTATTTTTCCTGAAATTTTTTGAGACAGTACCAGTTCACAGCACAGGGCCTTTGAACTCTGATCCTCCTGCCTCAGGTTCCGGACTGTTGGAATTACAGGTGTGTGCGCGCGAGCACTCACCTCTATTACACTTAAGGTTTTGTTTGTTTTTCTTCCCCCGGGGCCAATCAGTTTGGCCAGCACATTCTCACGTGCTAGCGAACAAATATAAACATTGCGGGGGCATGGTGGGCATTCGCTTTTGTGGTAGGGCCAGTTTTCACCGACAAGTCCGGCTTCGCGAGACACAGGGCTGGAGAGACCACCTTAGAGGGCGTCCAGAGCACGGTCACCGTTTCCGGCTCAGACCGCGACTCCAGAACGTGACCGTACCCAGCCACGCCCAGAACGCCCCAGGGGTCGGGCCTCGGAACCCAGGGTTGGGCCAGGCTTCCGGGCGTCCCTAAGGGCTGCACAGTGCCCCGGTTCTTCCGAACCCGGGGACACAGAAGCTGATCACGCCCAGCGCGGGGCAGGAGACACGCTCCCACGCCCCTCCTCGCAGGGCGGCTCCCGGCAGGCTCCGGTTCTCTCGGCATAGAATCTAGGCGGGGTTCTGTGCAGTCCAGGCCCGCTGATTGGCCCGCGGCGCCACGACCCGCCCAGGACTGGCGGCGCGCCCAGGCGGTGGGGCGTGGCCAGCGAGTTCGCGCCAAAATCGCGTAGCTGGTTCCTCCCCCGCGGGCTACGTCGCGCCCTCCCTGTTTTTTCAAACCCGGGGCTGGGCGGGGATTGGTGGGCTGGGCCCTCACGTGGTTAACGGTCGCGGGAAGCCGCGGAACGCGAACTTGCGGCCGAACTTGCGGAGACCTTCGCCTCGTCCCGGGACTGGCCAGTGTCCACTGGACTGACCGCGCCGCGGCCGTCGCCGTCGCCGCGTCGGGAGCTTGGAGCGCCTCGGAGCCGCCACCCCGGGTGCCGCCGCCGGCGCCGGAGCGCAGGCCTGCTGCAGCCTCAGTCCGGCGCGCCGGATCGCACGTGGCGGACCCGCCCCCTGGGCCAGCCACGACCTGGACGCCGCCGGCCTGTGCTCGCCCGTCCTCCGCTCTCCGTGCTCCGCCGTGACTGCAGCCGGGAGATGAGCTTCCTGAGCCGACAGCAGCCGCCGCCTACCCGCCGCGCCGCGGCCGCCTGCAGCTTGCGGCAGAAGCTCATCTTCGCCCCGGGCAGCGACTGTGAGGAGGAAGAGGAGGAAGAGGAGGAGGAGGAAGGCAGCGGCCACAGCACCGGGGAGGACTCGGCCTTCCAGGAACCCGATTCGCCGCTGCCGTCCGCTCGCAGCCCCGCCGAGGCCGAAGCCGAGCGCCGCCGCTCGCCCGGCGCCGAGCCCAGCAGCCCCGGAGAGCTGGAGGACGACCTGCTGCTGCGGGGTGGCGGCGGGGCCGCGGAAGCGGCGGGCGGCGGCGGCGAGGGCGACTCTTGGGAGGAGGAGGGTTTCGGCTCGTCGTCGCCCGTCAAGTCACCGGCGACCGCCTACTTTCTGGGCCCCTCGTTTTCGCCGGTGCACTGCGGCGGCCCGGGGGATGCGTCCCCGCCGGGTTGCGGGGCGCCGCGGGCCATGGAGGGCCCTGGCTCGCCGCCGCCCGACTATCCAAGCACCCCGCCGCACAAGACTTTCCGTAAGCTGCGACTATTTGACACGCCACACACGCCCAAGGTAAGCGGGGGACCTTGGGCGTGTTCCAGGGCCTTTAAAAAATAAAAAAAAAGGCCGCGGCGCTGCAGCCGAGCGCGCCGCTGTTGGGGTTCGGTTACATAACCGCCCCGCCGCACCCCGCTCGCTGTCCTGCGCCGCCACCAAAAAAAAAAAAAAAAAGTTGGCAGCCCCTCTTTTTGGCTCTGCCCAGAAGTTGTCGGTTAAGATTATGTAACTGAACAATGGGCCTGGTCTATAACTTCTTCATCTTACAAAGGGGCTGGTCCCCGCTGTCCAGGTGGCTGAGGATTTGGCCCCGGTGGCGCGGTGTGCCGGGATGCCGGCTTGGTGCGGGCCACCTGACACTCCCAGCCATATGCTGCCTTTTAAACGCGGTGATCGGGCCTGTAATTTGGGGAGCACGGGTAGAAGGAGTTAGGTTTTTTGTTTTTCCACCTGTACTTGTGGTTTCGTATTTATTATATGGCGTTAGAGAGGCTGCGTTTCCCTTTGGGAATTCTCTGCGTTTACAGTCATGAAGTCATGATTACAACAGGTAGTTTTTGACTTGTCTTTCGGGACTTAGTATTAGAGCTTTGTGTTACCCTGGCGTTTTCTCTGACGTTTTGTTGGCCTGTGTGTCAAAATTGGTGTGTCTTAAAGAAGTGTGTGTTCAGCACCCGTCCGGAATAACCCGTGAACATATGCACTCTCACTGGTGAAATACTTGAGAAGTTACACGCACATAAAAAAATCAAGATCACATACTTTCCCCAAATTAAGACAGACATGGCACCTGTAAGTTTAACACAGAAAGAAGCCTTTAAAGGGAGTCTGTATTTATTGATTTCCATGCACCTCCTCGAGAATACGTGTGTTTTTGAGCGTTGCTATTTTATTAGCCGACTTGCCCAAGGCAGGTTCCCTCTAGTAGTGAGGGGAGGAGTCCAGTGAGGTAGCCTTCAAAAGCCTTCTTGAGGTGGATGTGGGGACTTTTTGAGACTCGTTGCTTTTATTTTTAGAATGTTGAAAGAACTTGTTAATTTTTAGTCACTATAAGCGTTCCTTTTAAGGACTAAGAACCGGTTTTTACTTTGCTATCTTTTTCAGATAAGTAGTTAGTGTTCAACCTGACCCCTAAGTCAGCCACTGTTTATTTTACTTGAAATAGAAGGAAGGCTTGTGTGTTCCCACTCCCTTGTGCGTTGTTCTTTTCCCCAGGTGGGGGAGTGGGATCTCTCCCTGCATGGGTTCTTCGTTCACTATGTGATGCCACTTAGAAAGGCCAGTGGAAGGCTGTATCCTGAAGATTGTCTTTTCCTTTCCCAGAGTTTGCTTTCCAAAGCTCGAGTAATTGATTCCAGCTCTGTTAAACTCCGGGGTGGTTCTCTATTCATGGACACAGAAAAATCAGGAAAAAGAGAATTCGACACACGGCAAACTCCTCATGTGAATATTAATCCTTTTACTCCGGATCCTGTATTGCTTCACTCCTCAGGACGGTGTCGTGGGAGAAAAAGAGCATATTTTAATGAGTAAGCCTCTCTAGTTTGGTTCCTCTATACACCTAAGATAGGTTCCAAGTGCTATCAAAATTCAGTCTCTACGTTCATGAATGAATGTCTGTGCTCTGAAACTTTTCACTTCATTAGCCCTCAGCTTGCAGGAGATAGATAGATCATCTGTAGAAAAGAAGCGGTGTGGGCTCTGTGAGTCCGAAGTCAGCCTGGTCTACAGAGCGAGTTCCAGGACAGCCAGAGCTGTTACACAGAGAAACCTCGGTCTTGAAAAACAAAACAAAACACAAAGTGGTCTAAGAAAGGAAAAGAAGAAGAAACGGTGATTCCTGGAGATCTCTCAGGCTGAGGTGTTTGAGAGCTCTAGCTGTCCTTGGGTTCAGTTCTTAGCACCCGTGGGGTGGCTTACAACTGACCGAGACTGTTTCCAGGGGACCCACTGCCCCTTCTGACCTCTTCAGGTCCTAGGCATGCATGTGATATTCATACATGCCAAAACCTTTTATTTTTGCTTAAAAAAACAAAAACAAAACAACAAAAAAACCTAGACCAGGCAGTGGTGGTGCACACCTTTAGTCCAACCACTCTGGCCTGAGGCAAGTGGACCTCTGAGTTTGAGGCCAGCCTGGTTTACAAAGCAAGTTCCAAGAAAACCAGGACTTAAACAGAGAAACCCTGTCTTGGAAAAAACAAACAAACAAGGCCTAGATTTCTATCAGTTATTTATTTATTTATTTTGATATGCATTGGTGTTTTGCCTGCATGTATGTGTGAGGATGCTGGATCCCCTGGAACTGGAGTTAGAGATAGTTGTTAGCTGCTGTGTGGGTACTGGGAATTGAACCAGGGTCCTTTGGAAGAGCAGCCAGTGCTCTTAACCTGTGAGTCATCTCTTCAGCCCAAAATCTAGATTTCTTGTCAGACATCTAGTGTCAACTAACCTGAGTTGTTATTACATGTATTTATTGTGTATGTGTGCAGGTCACACACGTGGAGGTTGACTTTGGGGACTTGGTTCTCCTTCCACTGTGTGGGTCCCTCAGATGTCAAGAGGTGGCTAGAACCCTTACCCTCTAGAACCCTTACCCTCTAGAACCCTTACCCTCTAGAACCCTTACCCTCTAGAACCCTTACCCTCTAGAACCCTTACCCTCTAGAGCCAGCGGTTCTCAACCTTCCTAACCTTTTAATTCAGTTCCTCATATTGCTATGATCCCAACCGTAAAATTATTTTTGTTGCTACTTCATAACTGTAGTTTTGCTGTTATGAATTGTAATGTAAATGTCTGATATGTATTTTATATTACCCCAAAGGGATCTGGACCCACAGGTTGAGAAGTGCTGCTTTGAGCTATCTTGATGGCCAGAGATTTGATTTATAAAAGTTTCAATTTTGGTCTGTGTAGCAGTAGTCTAGTCAGTGAGCATGTCTCAGTAGGGATTTTTTTTTTTTCTTCACAGTTTAGTCAAATTTTAGGGTTACAAAATGAACTATATGCTTTCTTTTTTATTTCTACCCATTAAAAAATCCATTTCACTCTATGGTTAGTAGGTAAAATTTTTAACCTTAAGTTGATGTGTGTTTTGATATATTGGTAAAAACACATGTATTCTTCTTTCAGTTCCTCTGAAGACATGGAAGCCAGTGATTATGAGTTTGAAGATGAAACAAGACCTGCTAAAGTAAATAGCTTTTTATATTTTAGTTAATATA
The DNA here is from genome assembly GCF_004664715.2 of Peromyscus leucopus. Lineage (NCBI taxonomy): Eukaryota > Metazoa > Chordata > Mammalia > Rodentia > Cricetidae > Peromyscus > Peromyscus leucopus. Next base: position 95,054,237 of record NC_051063.1, on the reverse strand, counting down.
TGTCTGCATGTTACATAAGCAATAGAACCTAGGTAGAATAATTTTTAAATTTCATCTTTGTATTATACCTGGATACTCTCCTTTATTACAGAGAATTACAATTACTGAAAGCAATATGAAGTCACGGTATGAAACTGAATTTCATGAGCTGGAGAAAATTGGTTCTGGAGAATTTGGTTCTGTGTTTAAGTGTGTGAAGAGGCTAGATGGATGCATTTATGCCATTAAGCGATCAAAAAAGCCATTGGCTGGCTCTGTTGATGAGTATGTATTAAATATTTTTGTCTTTTGTATTTTGTCTCCTTTGTTATTGATAAACATTAAAGTTTTAGGTAACCAAACACCTAATGCTTTTATTAAGACTGGGTCTCATGTAGCTCAAGCTAGCCTTGGTGAACTCACTATATACTGATGATTTTGAACTCCCATTCTCCTGCCTCAGTTTCCCTGATGGTAGGGTTACAGTGTGTACTACTATGCCAGTTTGCATAATTCTTAGTTCTCTTACATCACTTTTTAGCATACCATTAGTTTGAAAAGGTCGTATTTACTTTATGGTGCTTCAGATGATTTAATTTAGTCCTGAGTAGAAATGATTTAACATCCTGTTAATATTTTTCTTCTAGGCAGAATGCTTTGAGAGAAGTATATGCTCATGCTGTGCTTGGACAGCATTCCCACGTGGTTCGCTATTTCTCTGCATGGGCAGAAGATGACCATATGCTTATACAAAATGAATATTGTAATGGTAAGTGATGTTATGTTCATTCATAAACTTCTAAGTTTAAAAATACACACCACAAGAATATTCATTACGATCTTCCCCAGCTCTCTTTCTCGTGTGTGTGTGTGTGTGTGTGTGTGTGTGTGTGTGTGTGTGTGTGAGAGAGAGAGAGAGAGAGAGAGAGAGAGAGAGAGATTTTTAAGATAGGGTCTTACTGTGTAACCCTAGTTGGCCTGAAAGGCTTTGTAAACCAGGCTGGCCTTAGACTCACAGAGATCCACATGCTTCTGCCTACCCAATGTAGGGATTAAAGACATGTGCTACCCCACCTGGCTCCCTTTCTCATCTTTTATCCAGAAGAGTAACGTGAGTTTCAAGTTGGAAGCCTTATCGGTTCTGTGGCATCTACATACCTCAGTAGTAGAACTTGTTCTATTTATATGCCTGTCACTCAGTGCTGAGCTTCTGAGAAGACAGCATACTGGTAGCCTGGCCGTGTCTATTTTGTTATTTCCTAGCACACAGCATAGTTTGTGGACATACAGGAAAGATTATCTTAGTATGTTACAGTCTGTGGTTGTACAAGAATGATACGATGAGATGAGGCAGTTACAATAAATTGATTGGGTTCTCTGTTTTGGAGGCTAGGAAGTCTAAGAACATGCCACAGCATCTGAGGTGGTCATTCAGGCTGTATCTTTCCATGTGGAACGTAGGGTTTTCACTGTATATTCCTGGATGGAGCTCTATATATACAGACTAAACTGTCCTCCAATTCACAGAAATCTTCTGGCCTTCCTGAGTGCTGGGATTAAATGCACGTGCCACCACTCCTGGCCCCTTTTATTTCTTTTTCAGTGGCAAATGTCATGATGACAGTCCTTTCCTTTGCTGCACTAGGGTTGAACTGAGAGTCTCTAGAATGCTCTCAAGTGCCCTACCTCTGAGCTATATCCTCAGTTCTTTTTATATTTTGTTTTATGACTTGTTTTGCTAAGCAGTTTGCCAGAACTGGCCTTGAGCTCATACTCTAGCTAAAGCAGACCTTGATCTTATGATATTCCAGCAGGTTTGTACCACAAGGCCAGACTTAATTTAACATTAATCCGTTCTTGAAGGTACAGCCCTCTGACCTATTTACCTTTACTAAGACCCAGCTTCCAACACTTGAACTTTGGGATACACATTCAAATCATAAAGGAGTTTTCAATGAATTTTCACTGCATTTAGCTTTCACATTTTGTGTGCTTCTAACATAGATGTCAGTTTCTCATAAAAGGACAATGACTCCATTCATCTAAATTTAGCCATTTCTTGAAATTATTCTGAAATCCTTCTTTATTCCCACCATCTGTTCAGTCTAGTTTACTGCTAGAATTCATTAATACATCTGTATTAAGTAAGGTTTTAGGTTTTTCAATACAGGGTTTATCTGTGTATCCCTGGCTGTCCTGAAACTCACTATGTAGACTGAGCTGGCCTCGAACTTACAGAGATCCTCCTGCCTCTGACTTGTGAGTGCTGGGATTAAAGGCATCCTCCACCACCACCACCACCACCACCCTCCTGCTAAGCCTACCGAGTGGGTTGTTTCTATTTTTAAATTGTTTCCATAAAGATTAGAGAAGTGTATGGTTTAGGGGGCCACAGAGATGGCTCAGTGCTTACTGTGCAATAACAAGCACTAGAGTACAAATTACAGCATCTATGCAGCAAGTTAGGCTTCCTGAATATGCCTCAGACCCCTCCTCAGCTCCCAGGGAAGCAGAGACAGGAGAATCACTGGGGCTTGCTGGTTGGTAGTATAGCTGAGTGAGCCCTGTGTTTAGGGAGAGACGCTGCCTCAAAGAATCCTTTTATACTTTCCAGATGGACACACATAAGAACATTCACTTACACATACACATATATAAATCTTTGTTAAAAGAAAGAATACAGCTGTATGTGGTGGTGCACGCCTTTAATTCTAGCACTGAGGAGGCAGAGGCAGCAGGATCTTTGAGTTCAGGGCCAGCCTGGTCTAATCAAGTTCCAGGACAGCTAGGGCTATTACACGAAGAAATCCTGTCTCAAAAAAAACAAAACAAAACAAAAAAAACAACAAAAAAGGAAAAAAGAAAGGTAGTTGGGTGTGGTGCTGTACTCTTTAATTCCAGTACGTGGGAGTCAGAGGCAGATGGATCTTAGAGTTTGTGGCCAATCAGCAGGGCTATATAGAGACCCTGACTCGAAAAAAAAAAAGAAATAAAGGTTTAGAAACATTTGATGGTAAGGTTTATTCTTGTTCATTTTCATAATAGCTAGTAGTCTAATAGTTTGTGAATCAATAATGATGTAGGTAGTAAAGACCTCTTCCTTTCCCTGCTGTAAGTCAGTTTCTTGGTTTATTTAGAGACATGGTCTCATTATGTAGCTCTGGCTGGCTTGAAACTCACAGGTGCTTGCCTGTCTCTACTTCCAGAGTGCTGAGGTTAAAGGTGTGTGTCACCATGCCTTGCTCTTGTTCTACTCTCTGGAGGTCCCCCTCAGAAAAAGAGAAAGAAACTGATGTTTTACTCTGAGAAAGTGAACTGAGTTGGTTGCTGAGGTTAACAAGTTTAAAGAAAATTTAAATCATGTTTTCCCCTCAGCGCTGAGAATCTAACCTAGGGCTTATATATACATGTTCACTAGGCATTGAATCCTGCTATTTTTAGATTTTGAGACTAAGTTGACCAGACTAGCTTTAAACTCATTTTGTAACCTAAGCTGGCCTCAAACTTTTGGTCTTTCTGCCTTAGACTCCCAAATAGCTGGTATTATGTGCCTAAATCACCAGGCCTGGTGTTTAAATTGTGTTTTCTATATTTCTTAGTATATTTTATACTAAATAATAAATAAAAGTTGTTCAATGTAAAGAGAAGGGAAAATAATACATTTTTACAAATTTTAAGAAGGAGAAATTAACAAAAATGTTAATTTTTGCTGTCTTTGTTAGGTGGGAGTTTAGCTGATGCTATAAATGAGAACTACAGAATCATGAGCTACTTTACTGAAGGAGAGCTGAAGGATCTGCTTTTGCAAGTTGGCCGGGGCTTGAGATATATACACTCAATGTCTTTGGTTCACATGGATATAAAACCTAGTAAGTATTCCATATATCTGACTGTGGAACCTGAATATTGGGAATAAATTACTTCATTGTAGCAATATGCAAACATCTTCCTATTTTTTTCATTGATTACTTACTAGTATTTTATAATGGGAGGAATAGGTGCGCGCGCGCCACACACACACACACACACACACACACACACACACACACACGCCCAAGTATTTCATAGTTGAAATCATTTAAACTGGTATCTGTTTGAGGATCATACTATGTGTCTGGTTATATCATTTTCTTTTTTCAGGTTTCACTCTTCTACTTTTTTTTTTAAATATATAACTTATTTTTATTTTCTATTCATTGGCATTTTGCCTGCATGTATGTCTGTGAGGGTATCAGAAGCCCTGGAACTGGATTTATAGACAGATGTGAGCTGCCATGTGGGTGCTGGGGATTGAACCTGATCCTCTGGAAGAGCAGCCAGTGCTCTTAACCACTGAGCCATCTCTCCAGCCCTTCTACTTTTTTTTTAATTTATTTATTTATGTATGTATGACTGCAGGCCAGAAGAGGGCACCAGATCTCATTACAGATGGTTGTGAGCCACCATGTGGTTGCTGGGAATTGAACTCAGGACCTCTGGAAGAGCAGTCAGTGCTCTTAACTCTGAGCCATCTCTCCAGCCCGCCCTTCTACTTCTTAAAAATGATAGACTTACTCCTACAGATGCACTTCTCTGTTTTTTGTTTGTTTGTTTCTTTTGGTTTTTCGAGACAGGGTTTCTTTGTCTAGTTTTGGTGCCTGTTCTGGATCTCTGTCTATAGACCAGGCTGGCCTCAAACTCACAGAGATCCACCTGCCTCTGCCTCATGAGTGCTGGGATTAAAGGCGTGTACCACCACGGCCCGGCTCACTTCTATGTTTAACTGGTTGCTTTCTTGTATTTTTAGCATCTGTCTTTCTTATATTTCCTATAAATTGGAAGTTAGAAGGGTCGATGGATTCAAATTAATCATTGCAGGCAAGGTGCTTTTCTTAAAAACCAGCAACAACAAAAACCAATTAGCTGGCAATGGTGGCGCACACCTTTAATCCCAGCACTCAAGGCAGAGGCAGGTGCATCTCTGGGTTTGAAGCCAGCCTGGTCTACAGAGCAAGTTGAAGGATAGCCAGGGCTGTTAAACAAACCCTGTATGTGTGGAGCAATTAATTTTTAATTTATATGTATGTATGCATTTGAGTGAATTTATGTGCACCATATGCAAGCAGGAGCCTTTGGAGGCTAGACAAGCATGTTGGATACCTTGGAACTGAAATTAGAGGCTTTTGTGAGCCACCACATAGGTGCTAGCACCCAACCCCAGTCCTCTGCAACAGCAGTAAGGACTCTTGACCGTTGAGCTATCTCCACATTCCTGGCAATGTTCCTTTAAATTGAATTTTACAGATTAAAAAAAATTTGTTTTTATTCTAAGAGAGCATGTTGATTTGATAATTTTAATTTTAAGTAGTTTTATACAACTTGTGAATTGCAGTTAAAATTTTTTCAACTGAGTAAAATTTTTTAAAAGGAAGAAAAAAAACAAATGTAGTGGCATACACCTTTAATACTAGCACTTGAGAGGCAGAGGCAGGAGGATCTCTGGGATTTGGAAGCCAGGCTTGGTTTATATAGTTAGTTCCAGGCTAGCCAGGACTGCATAAGTAAACCCCTGTCTCCAAAAAAAAGGAAGGAAAGAATGTTTGGACATAGGTATGAGATTAGCATCTGTAAAGTTAGGCAATACTGCTTTATCTTATATTAAGAAACAAATACAGTGAATCTTTGTATAACAAGATTCAAAGGCTAGAAATACTAAGGGACATAAAGTTAATTTTTTTGTGTATGGTACTGGGGTTGAAAAAAATCCAAATTTACAAATATCACCATAAATATATTTTCCTATAAAGTGAAACTGCAGAGATGAGTAATAATTATGGTGTACTAAAATCAATATTACATTGATAAATCTATTAAAATGAAATATGCAGGTCTGAAGAAACGGGTCAGTGGGTAAAAAGTGCTTGCTGTGCAGGCATGAGGACCAAAGTTCAGATCTTTGACATGTGTGTAAAAGTTGAGTACACAAGTGTGCATCTGTTGCCCCAGCATAGGAGTAAGATGAAGACAGACACTGACGGGTCCTGGGAACTCGAGGGCTAGCCAGTGTAGCCAAGACTAAAAGTTCTCGGGGCAGTGAGAGACCTTCTCTCATAGAGTAAGATAGTGCGGATGAAGGGAGACAGCTGACAGCAGTGTCTGGCCCCCACATCCGTATGTCATACACCCATATACCAAAAAACAAATCTGCCACTCCAACTTACATCAGTTATGAGGTTACTTTTAAGAAAAACAAGTATTGGCCAGGCAGTGGTGGCGCACGCCTTTAATCCCAGCACTTGGGAGCAGAGGCAAGTGGATCTTTGTGAGTTCAAGGCCAGCCTGGTCTACAGAGGACAGGCTCCAAAGCTACACAGAGGAACCCTGTCTCAAAAAAAAAAAAAAAAAAAAAAAAAAAGACAAGAAAAAGAAGTATTGTTTGCAGTAGGAAATAAGCCATAAACAGTGTTGGATGTAGGTACTGCATGGTAGCTAAATGACCCATTCTTTCATTCCAGCCTGATAGCATTAGTTTAAAATTAAGTTGTTGGAACTGGAGAGAGATTGATTGGCAGTTTAAGAGCTCTTACTATTGCAAAGAACCCAGCACCCACATGGTGGTTCACAACCATCCATAACTCCATTTGCAGAGGAGCCAATGCCTTGTTCTGACCTCTGTGGGCAATGAGTATATACATGGTGCACATACATACATACATGCAGGCAAAAATATTCATAAGATAAAATTAATAAATCTAAAATAAGATTAGTGGGTCCTTTTTTGTAGCATTAGATTATTGTTAGCTTTTGTATTTTCTTTTTTTTTTAAAGATTTATTTATTTATTATATATATAGCATGTATGACTGCAGGCCAGAAGAGGGCACCAGATCCCATTACTGATGGTTGTGAGCCACCATGTGGTTGCTGGGAATTGAACTCAGGACCTCTGGAAGAGCAGTCAGTGCTCTTAACCTCTGAACCATCTCTACAGCCCTTTTGTATTATTTTCTAAGTTAATAGAATACTGAAGATTAATATATGGGCAAAAGGTCTTATGCAGTGACTCCCAAATATTTAGAGGTCATTGCTAAATTAAAATATATTCCCTAGGGCGGTGGTGACACACACTTTAATCCCAGCACTCCTGAGGCAGGGGCAGGTGGATCTCTGAGAGTTCGAGGCCAGCCTGGTCTACAGAGTGAGTTCCAGGACAGGCTCCTAAGCTGCACAAGAAACCCTGTCTCAAAATACCAAAACCTGAGGCAGGAGAGGTGGCTCAGAGGTTAGGAGCACTGGCTGTTCTTCCAGAGGTCCTGAATTCAATTCCCAGAAACCACATGGTAGCTCACAGCCATCTGTATGAGATCTGATGTTCTCTTCTGCCATAAAGGTATGCATGCTGATAGAGCACCGGTATATATATATAAAAAAAAATCTTTAAAAAACAAAAAACAACTAAATCTATATGTATTCCCCAGGCATACAGCCTCATCTTTATCCCTTGAGGTTGTTATTCTCACTAAGATTGGGGTAGAATGTAATAATCTGCATTTTTTAAGGCTTTCTGGATGATTTTTTTCCTGTGATGGTTTAGTTTTTTCCTTGTACCATATAGTTTCTGAGGATTGAACTCAGGTTGTCAGGCTTAGTAAGAAGTGGCTTTACCCACTGAGCCATCTCACTAGCTTTATGGATTTTGTGTTTTGTTTTTTAAGGTAGGGTTTCTCTGTGTAACAGCCCTGGCTGTCCTGGAGCTTGATTTGTAGACCAGGCTAGCCTTGAACTCACTGAAATCTGTCTGCCTCTGCCTGAGAGCTGGGATTAAAGGCATGCACCACCACGCCTGGCTCTCTTGGTAATGTTTATATTTGGCCTTGTTTGTTAAATATGGTTATTATTACTAAACAGGTAATATTTTCATATCTCGAACCTCGATCCCGAATGCTGTCTCTGAGGAAGGAGATGAAGATGACTGGATATCCAACAAAGTTATGTTTAAAATAGGTAAAACTATCTTGTTAACTGTTATAATAATTCAGGTTAAAATTAAGAGAGGGGTTGGTGTGTGTGTGTAGGTGTAGGGTGGGCATGGCTGGCATGCATGTGCAACAGAGCATGTGTGGATGTTAGAGGACAGGCTTAGGTAGTAGTCCTCATGTTCTATATTGTTTCAAGTTGGGTCTTTTATTTGTTGTGCACTGCTTTGCCTAGCTGGCCTGTGAGCTCCTGGGATTTTCCTGTCTCTCCCTCCCATCTTGAGGTAGTTCTGGGTTTGCAGACATGTGCTCCTGTGTTGACTTTTAGATGGGTTCTGGGGATCTGAACTCTGATAATATTTACTTACTCTTGATAAAATCAAGCATTTTATTCACTGAGCCATCTCTGTAACCCTCTTTTTGAGTGTTTGCCTTAATGTAAATGCACCATGTATATATGCTTGGTGCCCGAAGAGGCCAGAAGAAGCATCCCCAGGGACTCAAGTAACAAGTAGTTGTGAGCTACTATGTGCATGCTGGGAACTGAACTTTGGTCCTTGGAAGAGCAGCAAGTACTCTTACCTGCTGAGCCATCATCTCTCCAGCCCATGTACTAGACTATACTTTGAGACAAGATTTCATGTATTCCCAGGTAGGCTTCCTTGAACTTGCTGTATAGCCCAGATAGCTCAGGATCCTCCTGCCTCTACCCTGAGTCCTAGGATTACAGGCATGTGTTGTCATAGCTGGTTTATATGGTTATAAATACCAAGCTTTGTGCATGCTGGGTAAATACTCTGCTAACTGAGCTACTGTGCTTTTCTAATACGTCTAGGTGATCTTGGGCATGTGACAAGAATCTCTAGTCCACAAGTTGAAGAAGGTGATAGTCGTTTCCTAGCAAATGAAGTTTTACAAGAGGTAATTTATTTTTCCTTGGTTTATAGTATTTGCTTTGTTGACAGAAGACTGGTTTCAAATATGTTGAAAATTAAGCAACTAGTAGACTAAAATTAGAAAGTCTAAACCATCACTGAGGGATATTTAATCTGGCAAGGATTCTGATGGCATTAAAAGTTGTTCCATACACTACGAGTGGAGCTTCAAAGTTGCATAAGCCTTTCTAGAGACCAAACTGTCCACTATATTGTATTTAAAAGTCACAATTCCACTGACCCAGAATTTTCAGCCCCAGAAGTTTTTTTTCAACATCACAACATGACAGATTCAGTATACAAATCATGTATACATAGAGAACAATGTGAAAATGTTGTATTTACTAAGGAAGTGAAAGGTAAATTATGACATAGTGTGCTATATAAAGTCTAATTAGTCTCCTTGCTCTTCTCTCCATGCACATTGTCTACATATTCATCCCCAAAGGCATGATACTTGCTTATGAGCATGTCATTGGGCAACTGATAAAGTAGCATCTATTTTTAGATATGTATTTAACCCCTCCCCCAGTTTATTTGTAATTAAAAAATCATCTTCCTAAATTTAGCAGCTTATTTTCTGAATAGATGCTTAAATGTGGCATTGAAAAAGTTTCTAATGTGATTTTACATTAAGCTATCATGGTATGCAATATTTTATTTTGACCACTATCTTAATTTTTTTTCTCTTTTAAATTTTACAGAACTATAGTCATCTACCGAAAGCAGATATTTTTGCCCTTGCTCTCACAGTCGTGTGTGCTGCTGGTGCTGAACCCCTCCCCAGAAATGGAGACCAGTGGCATGAAATCAGGCAGGGTCGATTACCTCGGATTCCACAAGTGCTTTCCCAGGAGTTGACAGAGTTGCTAAAAGTGAGTGGTGTTTTGTTTGTGAAGTACTCCAGTAACGCCTCAACATTTCACTAAGTAGTCGTCTTTCGTTTGTTTGGGTTTTTTAGAGATAGGGTTCCTGTAGCTCTGACTGTCCTGGGAACTATGTAGACCAGGCTAGCCTCGAACTCAAGAGATCTGCCTGCCTCTGCTTCCGAGTGCTGAGATTAAAGGCGTGTGCCTCCATGCCCAGCCATAAGTAGTAGTTTTTAATCCCAGTTTTGCTTCTGTTTCTCAGGTTATGATCCACCCTGATCCGGAAAGAAGGCCTTCGTCGATGGAGCTGGTGAAGCATTCAGTGTTGCTGTCTGCATCTAGAAAGAGCGCAGAGCAGTTACGGATCGAACTGAATGCTGAGAAATTCAAAAATTCTCTTTTGCAGAAGTAAGGAGGGGTTTTGTGTTTTGTTTTGACTCTGTCATTCTCATTGGTGCTCAAATTTTGAGAGATCATTTAGGGTTTTGTCAAACTTTGTAATTATGTGCTTTAGGAATATTAAGTGGGATTGGGGCATTGGCTCAGGTTGGTAAGATTTTTCCCACATAAACACCAGGACCTGAGATTTTAAAAGGTTTGTTACCATCCCACTTGTAAGAAGCTGGGCACAGAGTCTTGTGTCTGTAATCTCAGTGCTGGAGAGGCAGAAACAGGTGGGGTCCCTACCTGAATTCAGTCTCCAGCTGAATCATTGAGCTCTAGATTCAGTGAAAGAGGGCTGGAGAGATGACTTACCAATTAAGAGTACTGGCTGCTCTTCCAGAGGACTGAGGTTCAATTCCCAGCACCACATTGGAGGCTCACAACTGTTTGTGACTTCAGTCCTGGGGGACCCATTGCCCTCTTCTGGCTCTCTTGGTGCACACATAAAGCACAGACATACATGCATATAAAACAGTCACCCATACACATAAGACATTTTTAAAAAAAGCTTTATGTTGCAAACATTAAAGATTTTGAGTATTAAAGAAAGAATAAAGTAGATGTTAATTGAGCAAGACATTTAATGTTGACTTCTGGCATCCACATGCACTTGTACAAGTGTGTACCTGCACAACTAGACACACAGACAAATATTAAGGATGAGTTGAGTGTAGGGACATAGCCATGTGATCCCAGCTGCTGGGGAGACAGGCAGCAGGATCACAAGTTCAAATTTTTCAACAGTGTTGAAGCTCAGCCTGGGCAACTTGGTAAGACCCACCCTGTCAGCCGGGCGGTGGTGGCGCACGCCTTTAATCCCAGCACTCGGGAGGCAGAGCCAGGCGGATCTCTGTGAGTTCGAGGCCAGCCTGGGCTACCAAGTGAGTCCCAGGAAAGGCGCAAAGCTACACAGAGAAACCCTGTCTCGAAAAACAAAAAAAAAAAAAAAAAAAAAAAAAACCAAAAAAAAAAAGACCCACCCTGTCTCAGAAAGTAAAGGGTCAGCGAGTGGTGGTGCACACTTCTAATCCCAGCACTCAAGAGGCAGAAGAAGGAAGAGCTCTGAATTAGAGGCCAGCCTGGTCTACAGAGTTAAGTTCCCAGTCAGCCAGTTTTGCATAATGAACCCTGTCTGGAAAAAAAGGATGGGGTTGGGTTAGTGTTAAGTGCTAAGCCCAGCATGCACAAGGTCCTGGATTCATCCTCAGCACAGAGGCCTGAGGGGAAAAAATGAGATGGGATATAAAGAAAGGGTAAAGAGAAGGCTCAGTGGTAGAGCTTTTTGTCTAGGATGTGTGATGTTCTATATTCAAAAACAAAACAAAAAATATTTAACAGTGTGGCTGTTTGCAAGTGTTCATTGTCTCCAAGCTCTAAATCATGGTAGAAGCTAAATCAACCTTAGCATATTTCCGCTAGACTCTCACCAAAATTAATGTTTCCCTATAGCATTTTCTTCAGCCTGTTTTATGAAATGATGAAATTAATGTCAACAATTATGTTGCTACATGGTTTGTGTTTTTGTTTTTTGTTTTTTTTTTTTTTGGTTTTTCGAGACAGGGTTTCTCTGTGTATCTTTTCGACTTCCCCGGATCTCACTCTGTAGCCCAGGCTGGCCTCAAACTTACAGAGATCCACCTGGCTCTGCCTCCCGAGTGCTGGGATTAAAGGCGTGCACTGCCAAAACTGCCCCTTTTTTAAAATTTTTATTGGCATGTATAATTGTGGAAGAGGGAATATAACACTGTGCATACATGGAGGTCAGAAGACAACTTTTAGAAGTCTGTTTTTTCTTTCCACTTTTATCTGGGCTCCAGGGATTGGATTTAGTTCGGTAAATTTGTGTGACAAGTGCCTTGCTTGCTAAACATCTCACCTGCTTGGTAAAACGGTTCTTATATTTGACCTGAGGGACTTGGCAGTTTCAGAAAGCTGGTTGCAAATATAAAGTTGATTTAACCAAAAAAAAAAAAAAGTTGTATGTGTTGTATGCATACGTGTACCCATTTGTACAGAAACTGAAGGTGAATGTCAGTTGTCTACCTCTCTCCTCCGTAATGTTCCCCTTTCATTTTTTCCCTGTGTAGACCAGGCCTCAACTCAGAGATCCACCTGCTTCTGCCTCTGCAATTAAATTTATGTACCACCATAACAGGCCTAATTTTTGAAATTAGGAACTCATTGAACCTGGAGCTTGCCAGCTTAGCTAGACTGGCTGTCTGGCAAGCCCCAGGATTCTCCTGTCTCTGCCTCCCAGCTGAGATTACAGGCTTGTGCTATCACACCTATACTGCTTCTCACCCTCATAGGTGAGAACCATATCTGTGGCTCTACGTTGAGCTAAATCTTCAAACTCCCACCCTGCTTTCTGTGGGTGCTGGGAGTCCTCATGCTTATTTTTTTTAATTACGTTTCATTTATTTTGTGTGTGCGCATGCACATGCCATGCTTTGATCTTTCTACCATGTGGATTCTGGTGATCAAACCTCAGGTTGTCAGACTTGGTGGCAGGTATCCTCATCATTGAGCCTTGTCACCAGCCCCAGGTGTGGCATACCCATATAATAGCATCCCCTGCACCTCAGTGCTAGGGATTGAACACAAGGCCTTTCCCTATGCTAGGCAAGTTCTGTAGCAATGAGCTATGCCCCTCAACCTTTTTACTTTTTGAAGTAGTACTTCATCATATAGTCTAGGCTGGCCTCAAACTCAGTATGTAGCCAAGGCTAGCTTTGAACTCTTCCTTCTATTTCTCTAACCTCACCCCTTTGTGCTGGGATTAAAGGCGTGTGCCACCACCGCCCGGCAAAATTATACTTTTTGTCTTTGATATACATTGAAGTGTAATTTGGAATTATTTAAGACCCAAAGTCCTTAATAACATCTTTATTGTTTAATTCTAAAAGCACAAGTCATAAATTTGAATATATAAGTTAAAACTCTATGTTATATTTTTCAGTTTCTCAATTGCATCTCAGATAATTGATAGTATGTGAATATTTAATGACAATTCTCCTAGTTTGGGTTACTATTACTATGATGAAACACCATGACCAAAACAACTTGGGGAGCAAAGGGTTTATTTGACTTACATATCCCAGTCCATTGAGGGAAGCCAGGCAGGATCTCAGAACAGGGCAGGCACCTGGGAGTGGGAACTGATGCAGAGGCCATGGAGGAGTGCTGCTTTCTGGTTTGCTCCTCATGGCTTGCTCAGTCTGCTTTTTTGTTTGTGTGTTGGTTTGTTTTTTGTTTTTCAAGGTTTTTCTGTGTAACAATCCTGGCTGTCCTGGAAACCACTTTGTAGACCAGGCTGGCCTTGAACTCACACACAGATAGACAACTTCCTCTGCCTCCCAAACCCAAGTGCTAGGATTAAAGGTGTGCACCACTAGCTCAGCCTGCTTTTTTATAGAACCCAGGACCACCAGCCCAGGGAGGCACCACCACCCACAACAGGCGGGACGCTCCCACACCAGTCATTAATTAAGAAACAGGCTTGCCCACAGCCTGATCTTGTAGAGGTATTTTCTCAGTTGAGGCTCCCTCCTGTCTGGTGACCCTAGCTTATGTCAAGTTGGCATAAAACTAGCCAGCACAGCAATTCTGTTTGTATTTGGCCTCTTAGACTTTTTCCATAGGATTAATACAGTAGGTAAATTAAATGTCTTGCTTCCTTTTTTATTTTTGTAGAGAACTCAAGAAAGCCCAAATGGCAGCCAAAGTTGCAGCTGAGGAACGGGCACTCTTCACGGATCGGATGGCCACTAGGTCCACCACCCAGAGTAATAGAACTTCTCGACTTATTGGAAAGAAAATGAACCGCTCTGTCAGCCTAACTATATACTGAACTGTTCACATCCCCACTGCCCCCACAAAAAAAACTGTGACAAGAGGAAGCTAGGTTGAAATCACTGCTAGAATCCGCTTTGCATTTACTTTGTCCATTGGGATCAGTAGTTTTCCTGAAATGCCTTGTAGGACTTAAGTGAATTACAGTTGAGAGCTATATTCTGACTTGGCTATGTCAGGCGTTTGTCTCATCTTCCCGTCTGTTTCATGTAGGATGTCAGTCACTGTTGGATGTTCCACCAGCCTTTGCAGGGTTAACCACTGTGGTGGTATGCTGCTTATCATTCACTATTGCAGTGTAATGAAAGGTATCTTTCCTTGTTACGACCCTTAGAAAGGACTCAAGGGCTTTACTGGGAACATCCTCTCCCTTCAGAAAGGGAGACACTCAGAGACTAGTACTACTCAGCCTCCGATGTACCTGTGTCAGTCCATGTCTCTTTTTTCTATTGTGAATTATACTTGTATATCCAACTGGAGCACTTTAGGCATCGTGTGCACCATGGAATGGTCGTTCTGTGGGCCTTGCCTTGTGAATTTGCTGCTATTTTAGTTTCCTCTTGCTGTAAAACTAGCATTAAACAATCATTGTTGTTAATAGGCTTTCTTTCAAAACAATTATGTGAACTGTGTAGCTGCTCTTCATGAAAAGCAGCTTTACCTTTTTTTCCTTTGGACTTTGAAGCTAGTGCATTGAAAAAATGCACCTATCCCTCCTTGTTTGAACGCTGTATTAATGTAGTATAATTATTACTGGTTTTGTAATTTTTTTCTTATAATGTCTTTTCTCTGACTTTAAAACGTTTCCTTTCTCCTGTCAAGTCTTGTACTTGGTTGTAAGGTTAGCCTATTTTTAAATGTTTCTCCCGGTTTCTCTTCAATATTTGTGTATATAAACCGATCTTGGTAATACTGTACATAGCTGTTTGAAATGCCAGAATGACTTCTGACTATTCCAAGTTTTACACAAGTTTTATACCTGTGATTAGCCATTTGACTAACAAGGTTTGGCTAATAGATGTTGCCCTCCAAAAGGAAAAAAAATGTCTCATTTGTTTTCCTATTAACTCATTGACTGGTGTATTAAAAGTCGCTCTGTGCTTACCTTAATTGTCTAAATCTTCATGGTGCTTGATTTCTATTTTATATCCCCTCACTGCTACATTACAAAATATAAGACATGCCTATAAAGTGATAAGAACAGAGTGTGCTTTCCTCTTTGTTGCTGGCTCTTTGAAATAGGTTCTCACCTTATAACCCAGGGTGGCCTGAAACTTAGCTCTCTCTCCTCAATCCCAGTGCTGGACTTAAAACCTCTACTGCCTATTTTGATGGGATGTGGAGCTTACTGGCTCTTTAATGATGTGCTTTTAGTCCATGTTAGTTATATCTTGAGCTTCCATGAGTTTTGAATGCTTTTATCAGTATAAATGATATATTTAAGCATATTGCATGTTCTTGCATGTGACACTAGAAATGAGGTATAATTTAGAAAAGTTCAGGTACAGTGGATAAAATATGTGTAATTCATAGCTTTCTAACTAGATGAGTCACAGAAAAACTTAAGAGTTCTAAGAGACTGGCTTATGCGTGCGTGTGTGCGTGCGTGTGTGCGTGTGTGTGTGTGTGTGTGTGTGTGTGTGTGTGTGTGTGTTTGCACGCAATGAAGACAACCTAGGCCTTACCCTTGCTAAACGCCCCTTCTAAACACTCAACCCAGTTTATTTATTTTTTTATTATCTTTTATTTAAAGATTTTATTTGTGTTTATGTTTTGTTGGCATGTGTGTATGTAAACCACATCTGTGCCTGGTGCCTGTGGAGAGATCAGAGAGGGCATCAGATCCAACCGGTGATCGTGAGGTGATCATGAGCTACGGTGTTGGTGCTGGGAATAGAAATGGTCCCTGCAAGTGCTGCAAATGCTCCTAACTGCTGAGCAATCTCTCCAGCGGTTTTTGATATTTAAAATACTTTTTTGGCGGGCAGTGGTGGAGCACGCCTTTAATCCCAGCATTGGGAGGCAGAGGCAGGTGGATCTCTGAGCTCAAGGCCAGCCTGGTTCTCTCAGTTCCAAGACGGCTACACAGAGAAACCTGCCTGGAAAAACAAACAAAACAAAAATCCAAACCGTACTTTGTGTGGCATTTTGAGAGGTGAATGCATGCTATGGCAGTGTGGGTCGCAGAGGACAGCTTGTGCAGGTCTCCTTCCCTGTGGGTTGACCTCAGATTATCACATTCAGCAGCAAGTCCTTTACCACTGAGCCATCTCCATAGCCCTAGTGGCATGTTTTGTTTGCTTTTTGTTTTGTTTTGTTTTTGACAGGGCTTTGCTTTGTCATTCAGACAAATTTCAAGACCCTTTTCTTAGCCTCAGTGCTGAATTAGGATTATTTGTCACTATGCCTAGCCCTATGGCATCTTAAGCTAAATTTAGAGTTTAGGCCTGAGTTCCTCTAAGGAGGGTAAGGAAGGAAAGTGCTTCAGTTCAAGGCCTGCTGGGTTCCACAGTGATCTCTAGGCTAATCTGGGCAAAGTGTAAGAATGTAAAAACAAAACAGGGAGCTGTGAGAGGTAGATGGATACATTAAATAAAAGCTGGTTGGTATATGAAAGACTGAAGAAGCAGAAGAGATGCCCCACCCCTGTGATAGCAACACTTGGATGAGAGCAAGAGGATGGATACAGGTTGGAAGCCAGATTGCTGTTTAGCAAGACTTTGTCTCAACAGAAGAAAGTGTACAAAGTGGATAGGCCAGAATAGTGTCTCAACTCCTTTAAAACCATCACTTGGCAGAGGCAGATGGATCTTTGTGCGTTTGACACCATCCTGGTCTATATAGTGAGTTCCAGGCCGGCCAGACTACACAGACACTTGTCTCAGAAGCAAGAAAAAGTGGATATTTGGTGTCTGTTTTGATCATTTTCAAGTTTCCAAAGTACATTTTTCTAGTACACTAGCTTCAAAGAAACATCCAAGTTTTTTTTTTTTTTTTTTTTTTTTTCTAGACTGAGGACCAAATCCAGGGCCTTTGTGCTTGCCTATAGGAAGTGCTCATACCACTGAGCTAAATCCCCAACCCACATTTAGTGTTTTTCATTAAGATTTGTGGTAACATTCACACTTTTAACAGTGTTAGCTTAAGTATTAAAAAAATTGATATTTGATGTAAAAGGAAATCGATTTTGGTTTTTGTTTTTTGGGACAGGTTCTCTGTAGCTCTGGGGAGCCTGTCCTGGAACTCACTCTGTGGACCAGGTGGCCTCAAACCACGATATCCACTGCCTATGTCTCCTGAATGCTGGGATTAAAGGCATGCACTACTACTGCCCTACTCAGAAATATTAAACCATCTGGAAGTTGCTAAGAGTTGTGCTTAGATTCGATATAAGATACTTTGAATCATTTTGTCTCTAAGAGGTAGAATAAGACAGTAGAAATTAGTTTTGGGGCCTGGCAGGATGGTTTACACCAAGCATGGTGACCTTAGTTCATCCTCAAATCACATGGTAGAGGAACCCCACTTGTCCTGTGACCTTCACCTGCATGGCCTGTCACATGTATGGCACACACACATACATAAAATAGAAGGAGTGTAATTTTTTTTAAATTTAAATATATGGTTGGAGAGATGTTTTGGCTAAGCAGTTTAGAGCACTTATTTGGTTGCAGAGTGCAAGTTATTCTAAGCACTCACATGGGCAGCTCACAGCTATTATAACTCCAGATCCAGGGCATACCAATGCCCTCTTTGGATCTCTGGTATGGTACACACACAGGTGCACTACCATGTGTGTAGGCAAAATACTCATTAATAAATTTGTATATTTCTGCAGTTGTATGTAACATATTATATGCTTGTGCCTGTGGGAAATTCAAAAGCGGTGTCAGATCCCTGGAATTGAGTTACAGATGGTTGTGAGTGATCCATGTGGGTGCTGGGAATTCAAACCTGGTCCTCTGCAAGAGCAACAAATGCTGCTTAACACTGGAAGCATGTCTGCAACCCTAAAAAAGCTTTGTTTTTAAATAGTATTTGCTTTACTAGGGACTCGGATTAAGTTACAGGAGATTCATGGGTATCATAATAACAAGAAATGTGTTGTCATTTTAGTGGAGTTGGGTAAGGTATTGTCTTTGAGTAATGATTAAAAAATGTGAGATATTCAAGAAGAATAGTATGAAGAGGAGTGCTATTGCTGTTTGAGGCAGATTTACCATTTTGATAAACTTGTTGAAGGCTGACTTTATATTTAAAACTGTTGCTTATTTATCTGCCAGAAAAAAATTTTTTGCTAGATATGAGCAATACCCCTTTTAATCAATGAGCTAATTCTACATTTTTTGAAATTATATTTGTTTTTGTGGGCGGGTAGTGCTCATGTACCTTGATGTGCCTGTGGAGTCAGAGGACATCCTTCAGGAATCGCGGGTTTTCTCTATCATATCGGTGCGGGAGATTGCTCTCAGGTCTCCAGGCATGGCAGTGAGCACCTTTACTCCAGGAAGGACAATTTTCAAGCTTTGTTTTTTGTGTTTTCCCAACTATACTTTGTTCCAGAGGTCAAGAAAATTATGGAATTAACAAAGTTCCCAGGCTGTATAGAGAACCTGATTCAATCCCAGAACTCATATAAAAAAGCCAAGCATGGGTGGTATATGTGCTTTAGGGCTTGCGGGCCAGCTAGCCTAGGCTACTTGGAAAGGTCCAGGCCGAGTGAAATCTTGCCAACTCAAAATCATGGTGCATGTTACCAAGAAATGAGCAGCTCAAAGGTTTGTGCCTCAGGTGCACATGTGTGTGCAACAGATAGTGCACATCACACACCACCAACACTACACACTAGAACTAAGGTCAAGAGCATCCCAGTGGTTAAAGATTAGCATGGCTGCACTTGCAGAGACTGGATTCAATGTCGAGCATCATTCCAGGTCTTCTCTTATGCCGTGAACTGCCAGTGCCAGGGATCTGACGTCTCGTTCTGGCCTCTTGGCAAAGCAGGAATGATGTAGTATCTATATACAACATACAGGCAAACCATATAAAGATATTTTAAAACACAATTGCACTCTGTACTAAGAACTGAAGTTTACCTAACGGTATAGTCTTAG